>NC_142168.1:22137488-22761863 GCF_029865625.1 Vigna umbellata
CTCACCAACTCCTTCATTACCTATTCTTCTCACTCTTCTGCATTTCAATAATATCAATTGACTACGAAGAAGACTTGTGTATTTTCATTTTAAACGACAATATTATATGAAAATCAAAACATCAAACTCCTCCTTACAAATAATTAAGAAAGTGCTCTCAAAATTAAGAAAGTGCTCTCAAAATTTAAAAAAATTGTAAGTTCCACTAAATACTTAAGAAAATATTTTAATAGTGAAAGCTTATGTCACCATTGTTGTAAAATTTGAATATAATATTACAAAATATCTTTTACAGAGGACGTTGATGTTGCTCGGCAATATTTTCATTCCATTTCTTTCGCAAGATTGTATTTTTGATTTTTCTGTTCCCGCAAGGCTTGTGATTGAGTTGTTGAACTCTTCCTTAAGCCACGACGTATTTTCCTGGTTTAGTGGACACGTTGACTCACTCCTAACTCTATAAATAAAGTCTTTATTTTTAAAACATTGTCAGAAATCATTTTTTTCTTATTTTCTCTTTTCATAGTTTCATTTTTTTTTAAAAAATATTTTGAATTAATTTTTATTTTTTGGAAACGCCTCCACTTTTCCACCCTTGTCACTTTTCTCATTATCAATGGTGGGAAATTTTTTGGAACAATAATTCTATTCCAATCGATTGACTTATCCGAAGACTTGTGAAAAAGAAAGGTAACTAACATGAACTGAAAATTTTTAAATTAAACGACAATTTTATGTGAAAATTAATCGATCAAATGTTTCCTTAGGTAATCGTCTTTTAACTTTTAACAAGTTCTAATATTTGCAATAGCTTCTTTTATGAATAGCAAGATCGTTAATTTGACAAAAAATAACGTTATTTATTTCCATGTAGAAATAAAACGCTATATAAAATAAATACCATTAGGAAATTTATATTTTGTCTGATTTTTATTAAAATTTGTGAAATTATTTTTAATTTTTTTATAAATTTTTTAAGTTTTACGAAAAAAATTATTTAAATAATAAAAATCCAGATAGGTCAACTTAATTTTTTTATTAAATGACAATTTTATATAAAACATAATCCATAAAATATTTCCTTAAAAAATAGTGACAGAAATATAAGTTAGTATTTTAAAGTTAATAAAACTAAAAGGAAACTCAGTGAAAGGAGAAAAGAATATTTAAATCATCTAATGTCAAAACTATTAAATAATATAGAACTATTGAATGTGACAGTAACATGTGCGAATGTTGGAGGAATCAAAATAAAAATAAAATGAAGGAGAAAAGACTACGAATGAAGTGTATGCAAAATGTGAATTGCAATAAACTAATTAAAATGAACTGCCACTTGGAAAGAAAGCTCTCGAAAATAAATATGTATACAAAATAATACATAACTTAGATGAAAAACATTAAACAAAAACTTGTTATATTCAGACATAGTTAGAGAGAAAGAATAGACTATGATAAAACATTTGTATGACATAAATGATGACCATACATATCTTTTTAGAAGTGACGGTAATTAAAAAGATGACACATTCAGGTAATTAAAAAGCGACAGATTCATTAAACGAAACGAATGTACATGATGCTTATGACCAAACGACCTATCTTTGTAAGACTGATTTGTAGTATTATTAACATGTGATTATTCTATTATATAGTTTTATACTGTATTATTGGGATGTTACATTAATGGTATCAGAGCAGTTTTGTTACTACTAGACATGCCACCATGCGCGATGGAAAAAAGGGAGCAAATCCATAACTTCAAAAGGCGCTGAGAGCGCGTAAGAGATTCGATAAAGGCGTCGTTAATGACATGGTGGTCGCTTGGTCGAGACAGTCAAAACCATGTGATCGTCGGTCGAAACTAGAACTTTGGTAGTTACAATGGTAGACGATGACGCCGACAACGGTAAATGGCATCGTCGTTGTCGACGACGGGTGTAGCGACAGAGGCAACTAGAATTTTTTTTTACTCAAAAGAACCTTAGGCTTTAGATACCATGTTCAATATAGTGAAAAACTATATATGGGACTAATCTCCCTTGTGTTCAATATACACATAGAGCCCTCTGTTTATAATAGAAGAAATATGGGCTAAACTCAAAATATAAATAAAAAATAATAACAAACTAATTAAAGATAAAAGATAAATATAAGATAAAGATAATATAGCTAACAATATTTATCACAAATTGGATCAATTGTTTTCTTTATAGTCAATTGAAATAATTTACATCATAAATTAGATTTGTTGTTTAATTTATATAATGAATTTAAATTCTTTATATTCAATTGGATCAATTTTTCATTTATACTAAATTAAACAATTTATACTTAATTTATACTTAATTTAAATAATTTACTTGACTTGACGTCTAATTTCGAAACATACAGGAAAATTCTTCATAAAGTTGAAGCTGAACATACAACACATGATAAGTGTTGGCATATATGAAAGCAGGAGATGAAGAAGAGACTTATGATCATAATGGTTGCAATGTTGAATATTTGGATTGAAATAGTGTATTTTGACCAAGAAGATGAATCATGAGTACATGAGCTGTTTCATTATTTAATTCAATGTCTCATGTTATTCACATGTGAAAAGGCTTGAAGGTGAGAGCACAGGTGGGAAAAAGAGGATTGAGAAAGTCTACACTGCCAAAGCATGAGAAACGTTGCTTAATTTGCTTTTATACAAAGAAGTCTATGAAAGACTAACAATTTCGTGCAATTCTTTTAGTTTCCATTTCATGTGATTGATGACTCAATTTTCTAAAACGTTAAAACCAGTTAGAAAAAAAAAATTATAATGTCTGATCAATTATTGTATTTTTTCTATCATTTACTAATTTAAAAAAAATATAAAGTATGATAATAATAATATATAAAGATAAATTACCTTAGATAAAAAAAATAAAAACCTCAATTTTGAAAATAAACTTACCCAAATTTGGAAAAAAATAACCTTTTCGGAAAAATCTTTTCCTTCCTTAAAACATTTTTGAAATGATTATTTTTTAATATAAACTAACAATCGGACAAAGAACTATTACCTAATGACTAATTTTTTAGTGATACAAAATTTTACAAATGTAAGTATTTTATCTTTTAAGAGACCTAACTGTAAGAAGTATTTCGCTTTATATGTTTTTATTCCATGTATTTATAATCATTCTCTACTTAATTAACCCCGTAATCAAGTACATAGATACATTTAATTTCCTTAATTTAGGACTCAATATCCATAGTATTTTGTTTTATCCTTCAATTCCTTGATTTGTTGAAATACTAGTGCATATATCCGTGTTTAATAAATCTAAATTTAATTTACTTCATTTTAATTTTTTAATATTTTAATCTGAGTTTATAATTGTTTTCTTAAAACAATATAATTATATGTGAAATTAAATTATTATTTTTTTCATAATAATTTCAATAGAAACTATTATATTATTATCGTTGTGTTATTATGAAAAAAAGTTTTTAAAGGTAATAGAATTTGTAACATCCCAAAATACAATATAAAACGATACAATAGAATAATTACATCTAATAATATTACAACTCAGTCTTCCAAAAGAGATTCAGTACAGATATGGCCGAACGACCTTACAATATAACGGGAAGTTAAAACTGCACACTAACTATAACTAGGCCGAACGGTTTACAAAAGAAAAAGGGGTAAAAAAGGATCGAACGGTTCTACAAAAGAAGTAGCCAAGAGAGGTACAAACAGTAATACAAAGAAAACCAACAGCTGACTGAACACTTCTACTGTTCGGTCTTAACTTCCACCTCGACCAGATTTTCTTCTGCTAGCGTTTCTTCCAGCAACTCATCTCCTTCTGCTCACATCCACACGGATGATCATTGCAACAGGACAAACGACCAAATGTACAAAACGGACAAGACAGGAAAATAGGGTAAGCTTATGTAATTCAATTCAAGTATCTACATATATTTCACACAATTTAATTAAACGAGCTAGTTCATTCACTTATACATGCAAAGCCTAATACTAGACTCTGACTGTCCGGACTGTATGAACTCTGTGTAGCTACGACGTTCGTGCACCCGGGTGATGTAGTAACTGAGATACCCTCAACAGCTGCCACCCGAGGTTAGTCCTATATGTCCAAATTAACCATAAGGACTAGGACTTCCTGCCATTCCCTTACATGACTTACCCTTCTTTACATGAGAAGGAGTAATCACGGAATATCAGGATGAACCGCCAGCTTAGCATGCCCACATTCATACTTTACCAATTCCAATATACATTCATGAGATATTCCTCCCCAGAATACTCGTTCATAACCATACTCATTTCTTCTACATCATATTCCATCATCTTTCATTATAATTTAATATATATATTATATTTTATATATTTTTTGTAATTTTATTTAAATTTCATTATAATATTTTATAAAAATATATTTTTTAAAATATTTGTGGGGTATATGCGGGTATCCACGGATATCCGCGGGTTTTAAAATATCCGCGGATATTTTTTAAGCGGATACCCGTGCGGGTAGCAGGTCGGGTAGCGGGTGGATTTTTTTTTGTCGGGTCGGATTGCTGGTAGGCACTTTCTGTGTCCGACCCGTTGCCATCCATATCTACGTGAGACGTCATCAATAAGTATGTTTTGAAATATGAATATTTCATAAAATATCTAATTAATAATAGATATTATAACAACTATTTTATATAGATATTTTAAATATATATAATATAATCCATAATATATTATATGATATATGATATATTATATATAATATAGTATATAACTATAAATATAGTTATCTAATTATTATAACCGAAACATTTTTTGGCATGATTAAAATAGTCAAAGAAATTGTTGTGTTAGAGATAACTATCAACAACAATATTATAAAATCTCAAGACCGTTTTGATACCTTGTTTATTATATATGTTATTTATTTGGTGCAATTCATAATATCTGGTAACCGAATCATTTATTATACGGTTATATACCATAATATATATCATCATGAGAATTTCAGCAAGTCAACATCTTGAAGAAAAATATATCAAAATCCACGCCATCAACTATGCAAGTGCAGACTAAGATCTTGTCATAAACGGACTTCATGCTTAAAGTATCATGGAATTCAATTAACGAAGGGGAAGTCTCCTATTGCAAACACTGATTGCCAATTTCGTCAGCAAAGTTCATAATTAACGATCAAGTCCAAAATCGAGCGCTAAATCCCTCTCGGGAGAGAGGTAAAACCCTCTCAAAGCCGAACAGTAAAGTTCGTTCCCTAAGAAGCACTCCTAGATCAAAGACCGAGCGGTAAATCCCTCTCGGGAGAGAGGTAAAGCCCTCTCAAAGCTGAACGGTAAATCTCGTTCACTGGGAAGCACTCCTAGCTCAAAGTAGAGAGGTAAAGCCCTCTCAAAGCTGAACGGTAAAGCCCGTTCCCTAGGAAACACTCCTAGGTCAAATACCGAGCGGTAAATCCCTCTCGGGAGAGAGGTAAAGCCCTCTCAAAGCTGAACGATAAAGCCCGTTCACTAGGAAACACTCCTAGCTCAAAGTAGAGAGGTAAAGCCCTCTCAAAGCTGAACGGTAAAGCCTGTTCCCTATGAAGCACTCCTAAGTCAAAGACCGAGCGGTAAATCCCTCTCGGGAGAGAGGTAAAGCCCTCTCAAAGCCGAACGGAAAAACCCATACACTAGGAAGCACTCCTAGCTCAAAGCAGAGAGGTAAAGCCATCTCAAAGTTGAATGGTAAAGTCTCTTCCCTAGGAAGAACTTCTAGGTCAAAATCAAAGACCGAGAGGTAAATCCCTCTCGGTTCATGTTGAAGGCCGAGCGGTAAATCCCTCTTGGTAAATGTCGAAGGTCGAGCGGTAAAATGCTCTCGGTTAATGTTAAAGGTCGAGAGGTAAATCGCTCTCGATTCATGTTGAAGGACGAGATGTAAATCCCTCTCGGTTCATGTTGAAGGACGAGAGGTAAATCCCTCTCGCTTCATGTTGAAGGCCGAGCGGTGATAACTGTGAACTTTGCTTGTATTTGTTACTTAAATTGTTGTGCTTTTGAGTAAGTTTAAGTGTTAATTCTCATGAAAAGTATATAAATGTTGATGTAAAATATAGTTTTAATTGTTTAAATGTGTTTTGATGCTTTTGTTTGTTTATTTCGAAGTAGAATAAGGATTGGATACTATCCAAGACTTGGAGCGCGTCATTTGCCAAGCCAGAAGGATCAAAACCAAGCCTGAACGGACGCTCGTCACCCAGCGAACGGACGCTCGTCGCCCAGCGAGAGGTGGACGCTCGTCGCCTAGCGAGAGGTGGACGCTCGCCCAGCGAGCGGTGGACGGTCGCCCAGCAAGACCACTCGCCCAGCGAGAGGAGGCTGCTCGCCCAGCAAAAAATCACTTACAGCCCTTCTCTTTAAAAACGCGATCCAAAGGCAGAGAGAGTCAGTCTTGGAGGGGAGAAGTCCAGAGGGGACTCTGCAGCTCACGTCCAGCTCGTTCTGGGTGCTTCCGAGGTGGAAAATCACCACTTTCTATCATTCAATCCATCATTTATCGCTTCTATGATGTATATGTGTAGCTAGAACTCCATTTCACTAGGGTTCAGAGTAAAATTCTCAACTTCTATGTAATTTCTCTATTAATGCATGAACTTGTTTGAATTATGTGTTCTATCTTTATTATTCATGCCTATGATGGGAATCTGAGCTATTTGAACGGTTAAATCATTGGGAAATGTATGAGATCGCGGACCTAGGATACAACAGCTAAAGGATTTCAAGTCCTAGACACAGGATGGAATTTTTAGTCATCTGTGACATTATGTTTAAGGAAAATCTGATAACTGAATTAGCTAAGGGATTAGTAATTTAGTTTGAGTGATTCTGAACTGTCATTTGAGGGATCAGAGGCTGCATGCGCCTAGGATGTCGATGCTTAATTTTAAGGAATTGTGTTAGTAGAAAATTACCTGAGTGATGAACTTGAATTTCAACCCCAGTGAACTTTAATTCGACTGTTTTTACCACTTCATTTTCATCTGTATGCCAATCTTAATTGAGTTATAAAAATACGTTTAATAATCGCTAAATTAGTAAACTTTAACAATCAGTGAATCGAAACAAATCTCTTGGAAAAATGATACTTGGATTTACCATTTTATATTACATGAACGATCCGGTACGCTTGCCGAGGTCTCAACAAGCGGTAAATCCCTCTCGGTTAATGTCGAAAGTCGAGCGGTAAAGACTTGCTGTTATATATTATCTTTGTCATTCCATTTACTTGTTTTTTCCTTTCAACAGCAGCTATAATATATAGACTTTATAAATAATGTATTATTACGAGTAGCATTATTAAATAATATATAGTTCCTCTATATATTTTGTATGATTTGTCCTTTTTCTTAATCTTGAGTTTAGAGTTGTCAAAAGTAGATAAGAGTTTGACCAAATCTAATTTACCAAATTTAAATAAAAACACATGTCCTTTTTAGATTTCATTCTCACACCATGATGTTTTTTCCCTATGCAATTAATGTGAACCTAATGTTGGCTTAATGACAAATGGTGATTCAAGTGCTGGATCATTGGTAAACAGTCATATATGCACATAGTTGGATCGATGTATCTAATTATTATTTTATAAAGTTAAGTATGTGATTTAATCTCAGCAGCAATTGGAACTTGATTCACAGAAGTATAATTTATTTTAAAGAACCTTCTATTAGCCACACGAACATAGCTTTAAGTTCGAATGATGAAAGAAGATGTAATGGAAAGAATTGACATGGTCTGACTATGTTAAAGCATTAGAAATACAAGTGACAGTCTAATTCTGCTAAAGCATCATAAGAAGAAGTGGCGGTTTCTTGTTTGATATTTTATTTTCTTTGTTAGTCTTGGTTTAAAAAATAGCTTTTAGATTTTGGATTAAAATGAGGTGATAAATTTGTTGATGATGTAGATGCGGTAGGGAGCATAACTTGGTGTTTCTCCATTCAAAACTAGGCTAGCTAATACTAGTACAAGAGTTCCCATAATAAGCACCGTAGTTTGACCGGATCAGCTCAACAGCTCTGCCAGATAAGCTCGGCAACCCCACAAAGAAGATTGGCGGCCTAGCTAATAAATATCTTATTGACGTGGTATGCTTATACAATTATATTAATTTATAATTATTTATTAAGATATTTTATCAATTAGCTAACTTGTTTAATTTATAATGTTATCGATTCTACTTTATGTAAAAAAGAAAATCAATGATAAAAATGAATTTCTCATTCCTAAAAGGAAATGTCAAGGAAAAATATCATTGAACATATTTATTATTGTAAAATGATTCATCCTAATTTTCTTGAATGGTGCAATTATCCTTCTTAGTACATGAAATTAAAACCTGTAAAATCACTTTCCCCAATAAAAATGGAAAAAGACATATTTGTTTGGAGTAGATGAACATAAAAAAATTGTTAATACAAAAATTATTAAAGAAGTTATTGATTATGCATAGATAGATGCAATTACAATATATGTCGAGTAATATACTACTTTTTATCATTAACTTTGTTTTTTTATTAATAGCTTTTTTAATATTACTAATATATTCTTAGATTTTTCTTTTATAAAATACTTATATCAAAATTTTACTAAGCCACGTCATACGGAGTTCTTTTTATCAACCAAAATAACAAGAACTACGTACCAATGAAAGAGAGAATACAAAAAGTACTCATTATTTTTCTTGACAATGGAATGATTGATAAGTTTCTTCTTGCACCTATCAATACATGATAATATTTTTCTTTTCAACATTATCAACAATGTATTATTTTCAAAATTAGATGAAAGAAATGTAATTTTATTGATTCATTTCAAATTTTAGCCAACATTGGTCTTGTTCGAAATCAATCTTAAAATGGAATTAATTCATTATCTTGATCCATTGAGGAAAGATATTAGTACAAGACAAGATTTTGAAGAAACTTTTTAACATGTAAAAATATACGATAATTCACATATATGTATACTTTTAGTTATATTTTTTTACTTACATATGTTTTATTTTTATTTATTAACTAGGGATATGTAAACCTACCAAGTTCAAAGAGATATATGGTTTCAAAGTCTAAGTTAAAAAATATCAAGTCAACACCAATTAAGATAGATTACAATTCTTTATTTATAACTACAGTATTATAATATGTTTATATATGTTTGCTCCCTCAGCCGGTAAGACCCATGAAAAATATTTACCTTAATAGTAACAATTTTATTACTAGTAGTAATAAATTTTTTCGTGAATGAAAAATATAATAAGTTTATAAAATGTGGAAAGCTAAATAAGAAATTTTGGTAGCTTAAATGGTAGAAAATTGTGGGAATTTCAAGAGCATGGGTTCAAACTCTTTTCTACCTTTTTCTTTAAAAAAAATTAAAATGTTGATAGTGGATAAAACACTCTAGGTTTAAAGGCATTATTGAGGGATCCAAAATGTATTAAAATATTAATATAATAAAATAATATTAAAATAATAAATAATATTAAAAAATTGGTGAATGGCAAAATTTTTGGACTATAAGAAGAAAGAGTTAGAAAGAAATTTTTAGTTGCAAGAAGAGTAGAGGTTCTTGAGGGTTTTCGGGAAAACAAATTCTGAGCAAGAGATTAAGTCTGGAATATAGGTAGGGGAGCTAACCTTTCTAAGCTTTTATATTATGATTTAGTATTGTTTTATTACTATTCGTGTCTTGAAATTCTGTGTGAATATTATTAATGAAAAACATAGGTGCTTGTTATATATCTATCTATATTGAATTTCTGTGTTAATATTATATGTTGTTATTTTGAATCTCTAAATAAGAAATTTGTTAAAACTAGTTGAGGAACACTTTGGCTAAGGAAAGACTTGGTACTTAAGTTGTCCATTGTGACGCATCTCTCTTTCCTGGAAGTCTACTCGACAAGATTTTAACTTAAATCTTGTTGAACAGATTATGTACTATTAAATTATTGTGCAATATATCTTGTTGGAATGAAAATTTCTGATGAATTCATGTTATTGTGGTACTTATGGAATTATGAATTATAATTGTGATGGTAGGATAGAGGAATCTTAAAAACCGGAGTTGGTACATCCCTGGTCAAATCCAACAAGTTGTGACTAGTCATATGTACTAGCGTTTATGGTGAGTTTGATTCGTCTAACATTTGATTCTTCTCCGGTGACCATTTATGGTGATATTTTAGTATTGTTAATTTATTTTGTGATATATTCATTTTGTATGATTTCTGTGATGATTGGATTTTATTGGATTTGAATTTATGCATCTGAACATGATATGAGTATTATGGGGAGATTTTGTAAGGGTATAATGTGAGTTGAGGAATATAAGCATAGTATGAGTCTCGTGGAGAGATTCATTAATGATATGGTATTTATGTATATGTTGATGTTGAGGGTCCTGTAGTTGGAGATTATCCTGATACTCTAATAATCATCCAGTCTCAAGTAGAGAATGATGAATTATGTGGTGAGAGGGGCAGGAGGTCTTGGTCTATGTGTCGGTTTTGGACATAGTGTTGAGGATTAACCTTGTGGATGGTATGGAGTATTTTGGAAGTATATTTGTAAGAGGAAGTAGAAGTCATCACAAGTGCTTAACCTCCCGTGACCGCTCATCAACATATCATCGGAATGAGTGTCTATTGGGTATTGTGGAATGAGTGTGTATTGGGTATTGTGGAATGAGTGTCTATTGAGTATTGTGGAACGAGTGTCTATTAAGTATTGTGGGATGAGTGTCTATTAGTAATTGTGGTATTGTGAGATGAGTATCTATGATGCGATTGTTGTATGATGGTATGAGGGTGTCTGACATAATTATTATCTGGGGTTTATTGAGTGTATCAAAGTAATGGATGAGTATCTATGATGTGATTGTTGTATGATGGTATGAGTATCTATGATACGATTGTTGTATGATGGTATGAGGGTGTCTGACATAATTATTATATGAGGTTTGTTGAGTGTATCCGTAATTATGCATGTTTTATAAATGATTGGTTGCATGTTAGCTCACCCTACTTGTTTGTGTTTGTGTATGTGCGATGATCGTATAATTCGTTATACGGGAGCAGATGGAGGAATGTCGTGTGATTCAGTGCCAATGAGAAAGAGATAGAAGAATAAATTAGAAGAATTTGAGTTATATTTATGAGTTTATAGTTGAAATCTGAGTTTAAAACGTGTGAGATTAAGGGATGTTACCTTAAATGTAATGCTACAATATATTATTTATGAATTATCAAGTGTGAGATTACGGAATGTTACACAGTTTTTTATACTAAATTTGTAACTCTTGTAAGAAATTTATATTTTCTTGGGTTGTTATAGTGTTTGAATGAATTTTAATTATAATGCAATGTAAATGCATAGTAGTTATTTATTTCATTTAGAACTAGTGTGATCTTTTATTTGTTTAAAAATTAATACAAGTAAAATCTATTATTTTATATAGATTTATAAATAGTAAAAAGTAGGATAATAGTGATTATTAATGCATAAAAACGTATAGTTTAAAATTGCTATACTTTTTAAAATAATACTTTTATTCCTCAAATATTTTTATTATTAGTCTTTTACAGAATTTAAATTAGATCGTAAAAATTATATAATAAGACTGCTTTTTAATAATATATTTTATTTTTTATTAAAATAATGTTATTATAATATATATATATATATATATATATATATATATATATATATATATATATATATATATATATATATATATATATATATATATATATATATATATATAGAAAAGCATTGAGAGGAGATTTAAATATGTTCAAATGTTACGTAGATAATTGTTTGAATGTATTATAAACAATTTAATATTGTAGTTTTTTTTATTAGTGCTTTATGCAAACTCTTGTATAGGTAAATTTTTTCCTGTACCCGTTGTAATATACAGACATATGAGCTTTGATATATAGACTTATTACTTTGTGCGTTGTATTTATTGTATTTGTTTATTAATTATAGTTTTAAAATGTGTTTACTAACTATTAATACTTTGGAATAAAAAAGTAACATTGAAGTAAGTGTAGTTGCACATTGGTTAAATCAAACAATTAAGTTTTTGTGCATAATTTGTATTTTGCACTAACAATAATTACATTTATGCACTTAATCTCAAAACTGAAGGTTGTTGTGGAGATCCCAAAACAATTAGTCATATATATTTTGAATTTTTAAAAAATTCTTGTGGTTTTTCAATTTATATATCTATTTCTTTTATGGTTTAAAATCATAATACTTGCTCACAATTCCAGTTTGGTACAATTGGAACTCAAATACAAAACCTTATTTCATAAATTCAAGATCAAAGAGTTAAGTTTGCGAAAAATCATAGTCTTCATTGTAAGTTGTAGAAACTACTATTCTTGTAAAACACTTGATCGTCATTTCTAATGTGTGAGATAATTATTCTGCTGAAATTTTCTAAAGTAATTAACGTAAAACTAATTAATACATGAACCCTCTCAATCACATGCAAGAGATGAAGGTAGAAAAGAACAAAAACACATAATGTATTAGTTTTCCATAATCAAAGAACATGACTCAAAATAATTATGTCATTTCTAACGTTTCGAAGATTCATCAAATTATTGTATAATAATAACTTCACAGGAAAGGCTTTAGATATAAACAAGTATTTAGAAAAAAAAAAGATCACAATCACAATAGACTTCCTGAACAACTATTACAAAATAAAAATGGAGAAGATAGAAACATTTAAAGAAAATAAATGTTTAGAAATCTTCCTCCAGAGTGCCTCTTTCCTCAGTTTTTTTTTATGTCCTTTGAGTATCATACCCTCACAATCATTCTAATCTTCAACAACAATTCTATTTTTCCACATACACTCCTATAATCCAGAATTCCTCTGCCAAAAATTAAGCAAATAATATTAATTTCCCCATAAATATAAGCAACAAAAAGATAACGTAAAAATACAAAAATTCAAAGAAAATTCATGTTAAAATGCAAAGGAATATAAAACTCCAATAATTTAAGTCACTAATATTTAAATTCTTTCAATTTATTTTATACTTTTAAAAAAAATAATCACTTCTCATAAAATAATTATCTTATATGACTATCAAAGCAAATAAAAAAGGTATTTGTACAAGCCAAATTAAGGCTACAAATCTTCAAATTGATATAGGAGATCTTTACTTGAATTACAACTTACTATTTACTATAAAAAATGTATTTATAAAAATATCATCCATCAATATTAGGGTTAAACATACAAAAGAAAAACTAACTAATTATGAGAATGTCACAACAATTTTGAGACAAGATTGAAAGAGATAAAAATAAAGAGACTGAAAATATGTCTTATGCTAACGATTTTTTATTATTTTATTCTATCCATACACATTAGTTATTATCTTTAAGTAATATTCTTATTTTCAATTACATCGTTAATCTTTCAATAATTTTTTTTATCTAATAAAAAATCGATTTAACCATAATATTTTTGTAATTGTTATTATATGGAAATGTGAATCATTTATGACAAGAAAATCATTAATCAAATTTAAAAATCAAAATAATTATTTATGTAGATATCAATTAGAAATTATTTGTATGTAAAATAGACCTTTTTATAAATTAAAAAATTATAACTAATTTGTTAATTAGACTTTAAATTGATCATTGTCATTAGCTATCAATGATAATAATTTTTTAGTTTAAAAAATAGTATTTAAATTACTCATTATGACTAATTATTATTTGTTTCTAAAATTGACTATTATTTAATGATTTTCTTATAATAATTTTACAACGATAAATAATAAATAGTGAATGACAAATTAAAATGTGATGTTATTTTTTTTAACTAAATAATATATTGATAACATGTAACCATAACTATGATGTATTAACATACAAAAATATTTGTATTTATGAACATTTATGTTTATACAAAGTTTGGCTTTAAATGTGCCTATTTAAATTTGAAATACATTCGGATTTTTATTTGGTCTCAAGTAAAAAAAAAAACTTTTGTTTCCAAAATCTTTTAACATATTTTCTTTGTATGTTACGCTGTTTTTTGAATGTTTATGGATTTTTTCCGCGAAATATTTAAATGTTTTTCTTTACGCTCCTAAAATATTGTTTTCTTTGTCATATGTTTTGTATTAAATGGTGATATGTTGAATTAGAAAAATCACCTAGCCATCATGAAATACAGAATAAGAAAAATAAAGGATAAGGAAAAACAATATGAATGAATAAACATGGAGAGAAAAAACATGTTTAAATATAAAATCTTTAGTTATTTTTTTTTTAATTTTTGAGATTCCATTTACAAAATTATTTCTATATTGAAAAAAGTATACGAATATTGAAATTTACCATAAAAATGATCAGTATTGATCTTAATATCACAGGGAAAGTAATTCCTATTATAAGGGAATATGAAAATTATTTATTTAAAATAATATTAATAATAATAAAAAAAAATCAAATTTTAAACACAAGGTAAAAATAATGTTACCTGCAACTTTGTGTTGTACCAGATCTTGAAAACTTTCATTCTTGTCATGATATAAAGAGTGTCTCCTAAATTATTTAAGAACTTGAAATATGCATGACGCCAAGAATGTAGTATTAAGATTGAGCCAAACACTCCCCAAAAGCTTATAGCAAATCCAATTGTCATACTTATATAATATTCACGATTGAAAATCAAATTGTCATCCTCTTGAAATTTAATTATTGGTCCTTGTCTTGCCACTCCATCAATGCACAATTCTTTTAATGGTGGTCCACAGAGATCAACATTATCTTCATATTTCGATGCATCGAAACTCTGTAATTGTGTGCCAGTTGGAATTTTTCCAGATAAATTATTATGTGACAAATCTAACCCAGTGAGTCGGTCAATTTGAGCAAGACTCGAAGGAATAGAACCAACAAGTTGGTTTCGTGACAAATCAAGAAATTCAAGTGATGTTAACTCTCCAACATTTGAAGGAATATTCCCTGTCAATTGGTTTCTTGATAGATTCAATGACACCAATCCAAATAAACCCTCTATTTCTTTTGGAATTTCTCCTGATAATTGATTGCTTGAGAGATCAATGCTATTTAAAAGTGACAATCCCCTGTTTGTAAACATTTGTTCTGAACCTTTCCACATCAAGAATGCATTCAAATCATATGAAAAGTTACTTTTCGTAGCACTAGTGTTGACCAAATATTGATGACCTTGATAATAATCTCTCAAAGAAGTCATTTGAGCCATTGAGAAAAAGTTTTTTATGCATTTAGGAATTTGTCCAGATAGATTGTTTAGCGAGAGATCTAAGAGTTGAATATTTTTTAGATAACAAATTTGCAATGGTAAACTCCCACGGAAATAGTTGCTTCTTAAGCTTAAAAATTGCAACTGCGATAATTCGTTCCCGATCCAATTTGGGATAGATCCTGATAATCTATTTTCTGCTATGTCTACCATCACCAACTGTGTGCAATTCTTCAAGACGGAAGGGATTTTACCTGTTAAATTATTGCTTCTCAATAACAAAACTTGAAGTTCAAGGAGTGATCCCATTGAAGAAGGAATCTCTCCTGAAAACTTGTTGTGACTCATATTTAAGTAAGCCAATGACTTCAAATGGGTCCAACAGTCTGGAATTTGTCCAGAAAACTTATTATTTGAAAGGTCTAATTGGTATAAAGATTCAGCTACACCATTAGAACATAAAAATGAAAAAGAATTTGTGAATTTATTGTTTGATAGATCAAGAGATATTGAACCTCGTAAAAATGGCGGAACATGACCTTCAAATTGATTTGATGCAAGTCTAAGAGAATAATAATGATTTTCTATTGGCAAATTTGGAATCGTACCTTGTAAATTATTGTGTGAAATATCAATACTCATCCAATTTGACAATCCAAATTTGGTCCAAAACCATTTTGGAATGGTACCTGATATTTCATTATTTGAAATGTCAAGATAAATAAATTCATTTTGTTTCTCTAGCCATTTGGGAAACAATGGACCAAGCTTGCAAGACCTCAATTCAATACTATATAATTGAAAAGTTGAAGCCCAATTTTGACTAACTTCTAACATCAATGAGTTATCTGACAACCTCAATGTCCTTAACTTTGTCATATTATAAAAATGAGAGTCAGTTAGCACACCTTTCAAAGAGTTTGACATCAAGGATAATTCCTCAAGTTGTGTTGGAAATCGAAGATCTTCATAAATTGTCGCATTTAGCTTGTTACTATCAAGGAACAATTCTTTTAATGATGGGAACATTGTTGCGAGGTTGCGAGGCAAAGTACCGGTAATTTGATTCATGCCTAGATTTAAACTTTGCAATGATGAGGATAAGTGATGCATTATTGTTGGAAGGTTTTCACTTAAACTGTTATTAAATAGGTTCAATGAACGCAAAACAGTACCATTGTGAAGTAATTTTGGAACTCCATCCAATCGATTTCCTGATATATCCAACGTTTCCAACTTTGAAAATATTGAAAAATCAGGTAATGTGCCATTGAATTTATTCTGACGGAGATATAAATTTCGCAATGAGTATCTAGAACATCCAGACAAATGATTAAATATGATCGTAAGATCTTCACTCAACTTATTATCAGACAAATCCAATAACTCCAAAGTACATGTGCTCCCAAATGATTTTGGAACACCACCTTCAGGTATCTTCCCACTCAATTGATTGTCAGAAAGATCCAACTTTTTTAAATTTGAAAATGCTGAAAGGTCAGGCAAGGAGCCTCTGATTTGATTGTATGCCAAACTCAACTCTTGTAGTGAGTATCTAACACAACCACTGGAGAAATTATGAAGAATTAACGAAAGGTCTTCGGTCATATTGTTTCCAGACATGTATAATGAACGTAGGGTGCATATATTCATTAATGATTTCAAACCTTCACCCTTCAAGAGGTTCCAACTAAGGTCAAGCTCAACAAGGTTGGAAGTGGTGTTTGACAGCCACGGGAATATCATCGGTTGTGTGAAGGAGTTACGAGAAAGATCAAGGACAGATAGAGAAGTAGAAAAATTGAAGTTGGAAGGGTTGAACGAAAGGAGGAAATGATCGGAAAGGCCACATTCAATTAAACTCAGTTCTCTTAGTTTTGGTAGCTTGGCAATGGTTCGAAGGCAGCTAGGAGAAGTGTTAAAATTAGATATGGAAATGAAGGAAAGATGGGTTAAAGAATTAAGATTAGATAACCATTGATCACTACTGACAATTTGGAGAGCACTATCGTATCCTCCAAGATAGAGTTTATTCAAATTTGAAAGGTTTCCTAGTTGGAAAGGAATGAATCCTTCAAAAGAATTGTACCTGAGATTAAGATACTCCAACCGAGAGAGATTTCCAAGTTGAGGAGGAATTGGGCCCTCCAAATAATTACCAGCAAGATTCAAATATTTCAAATGAGAAAGAGAACTTATCTGAGTTGGAATTTGTCCGCTAAAATCACATGAAGAGAGATCAAGATATCTCAAGTTGGTAAGAGAGCCAAGAAACTCTGGAATATTAGTGTCTCGAAAAGAATTGAAACTGAGGTTCAAATACTGTAAGTGTCGTAACTCCATTAACGACTTGTGGATCTGTCCAGGAAGGTGAAGGCTTATAATATGAGCGGTGAGGTTGGTGCAGCGAATCCCCTCCCATTGGCAACAGTCAGGAGTGGTCCAAGAGGAGAGCATGCCGTAACGATCGACAATGGCAGCCTTGAATTGAATGAGTGCTTCCCTCTCTTTTGGAAGGCATCTGATATGGTGTTGTCCAAAAGCAACCTGCAACACCACACTCACCACAAACATAAACATCATTACTTTCAGAATATTCATCATCAAACAGAGAGAGTGAATAGTATAGAATTAGATTGATATGTGTTCTGAATTTAGCACTCCCAATACCCACATTTATACTCACCAACTCCTTCATTACCTATTCTTCTCACTCTTCTGCATTTCAATAATATCAATTGACTACGAAGAAGACTTTGTATTTTCATTTTAAACGACAATATTATATGAAAATCAAAACATCAAACTCCTCCTTACAAATAATTAATGAATTGGAAGTTAATATTTGAAAACAAAATTAAGAAAGTGCTCTCAAAATTAAAAAAATTGTAAGTTCCATTAAATACTTAGAAAATATTTTAATAGTGAAAGCTTATGTCACCATTATTATAAAATTTGAATATAATATTACAAAATATTTGTACAGAGGACGTTGATGTTGTTCGGCAATATTTTCATTCCGTTTCTTTCCCAAGGATTGTATTTTTGATTTTTCTGTTCCCGCAAGGCTTGTGATTGAGTTGTTGAACTCTACCTTAAGCCACGACGTATTTTCCTGGTTTAGTGAGCACGTTGACTCACTCCTAACTCTATAAATAAAGTCTTTTATTTTTAAAACATCGTCAGAAATCATTTTTTTCTTATTTTCTCTTCTTTTAGTTTCATTTTTTTTTCTTTTTCTAAAAATATTTTGGATTAATTTTTATTTTTTTTTAGAGATTCTTACTACGATCGTAATCTTATTCTTTTTAATTTGGGGGACAAAATGTAAAAAATATTGCCAAATTAAAAAGGAAACTTCAATACATCTTGTCATTATTGGAAAATTAGACATTGGTCTTTATTCAAATAAAATGACATGCATGGGAACGCCTCCACTTTTCCACCCTTGTCACTTTTCTCATTATCAATGGTGGGAAATTTTTTGGAACAATAATTCTATTCCAACCGATTGACTTATCCGAAGACTTGTGAAAAAGAAAGGTAACTTACATGAACTGAAAATTTTTAAATTAAACGACAATTTTATGTGAAAAATAATCGATCAAATGTTTCCTTCGGTAATCGTCTTTTAACTTTTAACAAGTTCTAATATTTGCAATAGCTTCTTTTATGAATAGCAAGATGGTTAATTTGACAAAAAATAACGTTATTTATTTCCATGTAGAAATAAAACGTTATATAAAATAAATACCATTAGGAAATTTATATTTTGTCTGATTTTTATTAAAATTTGTGAAATTATTTTTAATTTTTTTTTATAAATTTTTTAAATTCTACGAAAAAAATTATTTAAATAATAAAAATCCAGATAGGTCAACTTAATTTTTTTATTAAATGACAATTTTATATAAAACATAATCCATAAAATATTTCCTTAAAAAATAGTGACAGAAATATAAGTTAGTATTTTAAAGATAATAAAACTAAAAGGCAACTCAGTGAAAGGAGAAAAGAATATTTAAATCATATAATGTCAAAACTATTAAATAATATAGAACTATTGAATGTGACAGTAACATGTGCGAATGTTGGAGGAATCAAAATAAAAATAAAATGAAGGAGAAAAGACTACGAATGAAGTGTATGCAAAATGTGAATTGCAATAAACTAATTAAAATGAACTGCCACTTGGAAAGAAAGCTCTCGAAAATAAATATGTCACTAGTAAAAAAATAGCTTTAGAAAGCGTCTAATATGCCTCGGTTTCGGAAGAACTGGTGCCTATACATGATACTAATTCGGTTATGAAACCACCCGAGGCATAAACCTCTATGCAACTCACCTGCTCTCGCTGCTGCCCTCTACTGTTCTTTGCAAGTCAGACTGACAAAGTCATACCGCCTCGGTCCGTTGCAGAACCGGTGTCTAAAGGCTATACGACTTCGGTCTACAACGAAACCGAGGCATAAAAGTCTCTGATTCCAACTCGGTTAGTTTAGAGGTGGTGCTGAAATATGATACAACCTCGGTTTTGGATGAAATCGAGGCATATATAATAATTTTGAATTTTTTTAAAGATGTTTAGGCATCGGGTTTGAGTAGAATCGCGTTAGTAGCTGGCCTACGGCTTCGGGTTTCTTTGAAACCGAGGTAATATCGTTTGTTTTATTTTTACCAAACCGATTAACAGTGCTTTGTCTTCCACCCTCTTCTCTGAGAGTTCTCTCTTCCACCAGCCGTTCTTTCTCTTCGACCAGCCCTTTCTCTTCGACCAGAGCAAACCTCGGTTTCGTTTTCGGTTTACCGCTGCAAGGCGAACTGCTGCAAGGCGAACCTCGGTTTCGATTTTTGTCGCGGGTGGCCTTTGTCGTCTTCTCCGTGCATCCACCGCCGTGCCGCTACAGTTCCACCCCCTCCTTCACCTCCACTGTCTCCGGTGAAGCGCTGTCCAGGTTGGGTGGCTCTATTTCTCTCGCAAACAGTAGCAGTATTCTCTCCAAGCGTTGCTTCTGCCATCGTTCCCGCCTCTCCACCGTCGCTCCACTACCTTTGCTGCCGTTGTTTACCGCCACGGTAAGTTCTTTACAATTTCATTTGTATATGGTGATTGATATTTGTTTGAATGAAGAAAGGAATGTCTGTGGTTATTGATATTGGTTTGTTTCC
The DNA here is from genome assembly GCF_029865625.1 of Vigna umbellata. NCBI lineage: Eukaryota > Viridiplantae > Streptophyta > Magnoliopsida > Fabales > Fabaceae > Vigna > Vigna umbellata. Next base: position 22,158,009 of record NC_142168.1, read on the forward strand.
CTGATTTTTTTCCCCTTGATTGGAATTAATTTTCTCCCCATTGAAGCATGAATTAGTGTGATTCTATAATTAATGCACCAGATTTTCGATCCATGCTGGCTTATTTGTTATTGTATGGAGACAATGGTGGTAGTATCTCTGTTGTGGATGTTGTCTTTGGCGTGTACATTGGGTGGTGGAAGCTGACAATTCACGAAATGGGACCCAAACTTGGAACAGCGTCTCGATGCTATCTTTTCTTTGTTTTTTGTTTTTTTTACCTGCCTTTGCTGTCAAGACAAAAATGATAAGCTTTGAAATTTGTATTCTTTTGTTATTCTTTTTTGTGTATGAGATATCCTTCTGTTTTGGAAAATAATACAAAATGTGTAGCAGGCTGATAACTTTTTGGCAAGTATACCAAATCGTTCCAAGTAATACAGTGATAAGTAAAGTATCGTTCTCCTCAGGGAATTTGTGGTACGTTATTCAATTAAAATTTATTTATCAAAATCAATTGAACAACAAAATATAGGTGAATTAACAGTTTCAAGCTAGATGACAATTTAAAATTGAAATTAAAATTTAAAGAAAGCTTCATTGGAATTGACTTCATGACCACATTACAGTGACTAATCTGAGCAATATAACTTGCGTTCACACATCAACATCACAGTATCTTGGTTTAATTCCTTAAAACAAGTTCTAAAGAATTATGTTCAATTCTTAATTCCTTAAGTAAGTAAACATAAACTTTGCATTAAGAACGATGTTATTGATGACCAGGAGAATTGAAACTATTCCTAGCATCTTTCCTTCTGGTTGCTTTTCTTGCGTTAATACTCAAATTTACTTCCCAGTACAATTTAAATATAAAAACAAGTTTATTTTACTTCCGTAAAATAAAATAAAAAGTAAACAAGAAAAGCATACGAACACAATTTATATTGAACAGGAAAGATTACATCAAATGTCAGCCATTACAGTCAATTCCAACGAATAAAAGTTTAGCCTATCCTAGACATCACAAACATACTCATTTCTGCAATTCCTTGCATGATGTGCAGTCTTGATGTCTTCAGAGAGGTCTCCTGATGGTCTCCAGAGCAGTTCTTCTCCAAAAATTCTATTTTCCAGTCCCCTCTCTATCCTTCAAAGCACGTCTTTTAAGAGACAGTTTATTTCTCATAAAACTGCTCCATTCGCTCAGCGCACAGAAGCAGATTCGCTGTGCGAATTAAAATTAATTCAGCACTCAACTGCACCAACTCGCTAAGCGCACAGCCTCTGATGCGCTGTGCGAATTCAAGACTTGAAATCTCCAAACTGGCATGATTCGCTCAGCGAACCAATGGTGGTGCGCTGTGCGAATGTATTCTCCTGGCTTTGCGAATTTTGCTTATGCTATGCGAGAATTGGCTGACAATTTCACTTTTGTACAACTTTTCCTGAACAATAATTTACAACACAATCTACTTCCTATTACGACTTTTCACTGAGTAATAACATGAATAATTACAAAATTGAGATCCTTTATAAGTGTCAAAACATCTGTTTTTCACACTTATCAACTCCCCCAAACTTGAACTATTTCATGCCCTCAGGAAATAACAGAAACATATGAACAACACATAACACACCTTTGACGTTTTGATAGAATGACTTTACACATCAGACAAATCACATGCATTCCTAAAGATTCAAACAGGTATGACACAGTACAATACTCAAAAATTCACCTGTGTATAGATTATGTAAAACCAGATCAGCATTTATCAGTCTCACCACTCACAGTGTTTGTCCTCACAGCAGAATTGTCATAGAACTTCATCAGCTTTTGCATTTCATTTGATTCACACACTTCACACACTATTGGTTAAGTCCAAAGGTCTTTTCAGGTTAAGGCTTGGCTTGGCTAGAAAAAGAATCATGGTTTTTCTTGGATTCAAAGACACCTATTAAGAATAGAACAAATTCAATTCCCAATCCAGTACTCAAATCCCGAAATATATCATTCATCACATACCATTTTCTTTCACAGCTCAACCTTTTCTCTCATTTCGAGCTTCTATTTTTTATTTATTTATTTTTTTTTTCATACGATCTTTTCTTTCCCCCAAACTTGAATTCAACCTTAACCTCTTTTAAAGCATAATACATGTTCTCTTCTAGGTGTAAGGTAGGATATCATCTAATAGGCTCAAGGTGGAAAGAATTTTTTTTTTTTTTTTTCAAGGCTCAAAAGGGTTCACAATTGTATCACAGTGTCTAAAGGTTGGCTATCTGGCCAAGTAGCTATATAATCAATACTAAACAGGGCCTTTTTCATCCTTAACCAAAAAGTGTGTGTATACGTAGAATCAAAATCATGCAAAATCCAAGTCCATATCCAGACAATTCAATATCGCTCAATCAATATATATGCTCTCAGCACTCACAGATCTGGTCATATTCATACACACATATAAAAATTTTGAAGCAATGTACCACATACATACAAGTCATCATCCCCAAAAATCACATGATATCATCAGAACATGCATAGTCATTAAATCAAAACCTCAAAGTCTTTACAATCACAACAAACATCAACAAATAACTGAGTTCCACAATAACATCTAAACAGAAACATCTAAAAACAACATAACACATCAATAACATCTATCCATCAGCACTCTACCAAGACGCATCTGTCCTGGATCTCCACTGGCTCTCCTGCGAATGATAACTCTGTTGTACCCATCTGGGATCTGGCTCCTCTTCCTCCTCGTCACCATCACCTGCCATCATGTCCTCCTGCTCATCTAACTCTGGCTCTGGTGCTCCTGGAAAGGTACTCCCCCACCTAGACTCTGGCCTGCCCTCAGGCCATGGAATATGCTCTGCAAACTGGGTCCCACTCATCAGTGAGTCAGGAGGAAAATCAGGGATTCCCAGGGACAAGTGATACATGCTATCCTGTAAAGACACCTGACCCTGCCTCATACTAGTGCACCAGTCGCGGATATCGTCCTGACGAGCCAGACTCTGCTGCATGTAGCGAGTGAAAAGATCAGGTGAAGGAACAGACGGCGCTACAGGTGGTCTGGCCGCTCTAACATTCCTGCGTGACGGAGGAACTGGAGGAGGGGCATTCATAGCAGAGAAGTCGTCCCTGCTGCTGCAATTTCTATCAAAGAATTTCTTGTTGAGAGGGGGTTGAAGTTTCAAAGTGATATCAGAAACTCCAGGTACTCCACTGGCCTTGCACAATGCTGTCACCAGGGCAGGAAATCCAAGCTTACATGTATCATTATCAGCAATCAGTGCCATTTCTTGAGAGATATAAGCTCCCACATCCATGTCAATCCCTGTCATAATTCCATATACCATATAAGATCTTTCCAGATTGATGTCGGAAGTATGAGAATTGGGACAAATGTTGGTGAATGTGAAGAGACTCCAGATAGTGGCCAGTGAATTCAAATGTTTCCTTAATATTCTCACTGGTGTCCCACTAGTGCCAAGCTGATAGCCATATCCGGGAAGGCATAAAGTGGAGGCAATAAGGTCATGATCAGGATAGGTAGACATAAAAGCACCTAGAGGGCACGGCTGAAACATCAGTGTATTCAGAATCCTGTTCATTGATCTGCGATCATAGCGTACTAGCTTGCCTCTCACTTTTGAAACTCTAGAGTGAGGCTGAGAGTGGTCAGGTTCCCAAGCATTTGCATAAAATTCTTTAACCAAGACTTCATCAATCTCATCTAGAAGGCTGGCTAAAACAAAGTTCCATCTTCTCTTCTCCAGTTCTTCCTGGATATGGTCATACTCTCCAGGTTTCAATTCAACCCTCCTCTCAGGTAATAATGCCCTGCCCATGATAACCTGATGAAACCTATCAGAATGTGCCTCTGATATAAAACGGTCCTGATCATAGTTCAGGACAAGGTGCTCCTCTTGGGCTTCTGAAGGTTGGGATCTAGAAGAAGACCCTCGGGTGGTCTTCCTCTTCTTTTCTTGTGTGGTCTTGGGAGGTGCCATCTGCAAGAATTAATGGACAGTGCAAACAATTGTGGAAAATGGGTCAGAGCAAGTGAATTAATCAAAACACAGATGCTGCCAGATGGAATTCGCTATGCGCCAGTGTGCGCTATGCGAATTTGCATTTTCAGTGCCTACTGTCAAGATCAATTCGCTATGCGAATGTGTCGCTATGCGAAAAAGGCGAAATAGGTGTCTACTCTCAGGGAATATTCGCTATGCGACCAGAGTCGCTGTGCGAATTTCATATCAGCAATAAAACCTATAATTCGCTGTGCGACTTTCTAGCCAGGCGAATTTCATGTTCAGAAAACCAGACCTCTAATTCGCTATGCGAATCTATCGCCTAGCGAGAGACAGTGCAGAGGACATCCATCAGAGATCAAATGACAGGCATGGATATGCATAAACAGAGAGGGCTTGAAAGTGTATATGCACACAGTGATTCAAGAGACCATTCTAATCAGACCAAAACTCCTATTGTAGTCCTATGAACATTAAAAACAGAGAAGCAAATGGAGAGTAGAAAATGAAACCTGTGAAGAGTGACCAAGATCAGTGAACAAGATCAGAGAGTGAAGAAGCACTTGAAGCAAAGCAGAAAGTGAAATGGTGGCAATGGAGATAAAGTGGAGAAATTGGCAGAGAGGAAGGTACGTTCGCTGTGCGAAAATGGAAGAGAATGGTGGCTAGGGTAAAATGAAGAATGGTAAAATGAAATGGGGAAGAAGTAGGTTTTTAAAAAAAATAACTGAACGAGTCAATTCGCATAGCGCACCACAGCTGTGCGCTGTGCGAATTTCTCTCGTTTTCTGCACCTTGGAATATTTTATTATTTTTTTTTTTGAATTTTTATGTTTAGTCGCATAGCGCACCTCAGCTGTGCGACTAAATTGTAATTTTTGTTGTTGTTGTTTTTTTTTTTTTTTTTTTTTTTTTTTTTTTTTTTTATGAACAAATTCGCAGAGCGCACTTCAGCTATGCGCTATGCGAATTAAAACGTAACTCAAACCACTCTCTTTTAATTTGCTCTGCGCATCATTTCGCTGTGCGAATTTTGACAGAGCTCACCCCCAACTTTGGGTAGCATAGCGCAAAGTGTGCGCTATGCGAATTAAATGCTCAAGTTGCTCTGGTGATTTTATTCGCCTTGCTTATCACATGCGCTATGCGAGTACTTCCGCAAAGAGAAAAATTAAACTTTTAAATCGCAAAGCGAATGCAATCGCTATGCGAACTTCAATTTCAAAACAATTTCTTTTTCTCTCTCGCAGAGCGCATAAAATTCGCTGTGCGAATAAATCACTGCGTTATAAAATCATCTAGTCGCATAGCGCACCTCAGCTGTGCGCTGTGCGAATAGAGCGTCAGAACTCATTCCCAAACATCTTAGCACTTTCTCTCCACACTTAAACTTAACAATTATAAAAACACAATTAACAAACACAAATATATACAAACATGTGCTAGGGTGCCTCCTAGCAAGCGCTTCTTTAATGTCACTAGCTTGACCCAGAATCTCATGGTTAATTTGGATTGTTGATGTTGGTGTGCTTCTTCCTCTCATGACACCAACATTTTCTGAGTAACTTTCTTGTCACCAACTTAATTCTTCTTGAATATGGAGCCTCAATTTCGAGTACTCCATTTTCCTTTATGTCCTTGATGACCCACAACCTGTTCTTAAGAGTCACAGGTTTTCCAGGTTTGAGTTCATCACTTTTCACTTCAATTTGTTGGTGAACTCTTTGCTTCTCCTGATCTTCATCTCTTCCCTTCACTTTTGGATTGAAACAAGTAAGATTCTTCTTGGCCAACTTGGCTACTTGCCTTGGAAGACTAGTAATTGCTAAAACTTCATCTTTTACTTTGGAACTAGTCTTTTCCTCTTGATTTTGCTTCACACCTTCAAAGACATTCAATATCACCTCTTCATCTTGGTCTTTTAATTTCACAGTTCCATCATCAACATGAATGACAACCTTAGCTGTCTTCATGAAAGGTCTTCCAAGAATGAGAGGTATATCTACACCTTCCTCCATTTCCATTACTACAAAATCAACAGGGAATTTTAATTTATCAACTTTAATCACCACATCTTCCACTACACCGTAAGGATGCTTAATGGACCTATCTGCCATTTGCAAGATCATTCTGGTTGACTTGACTTCAAGGTCACCAATCTTTTTGAGCATAGATAGGGGCATCAAATTGATGCTAGCCCCTAAGTCAACAAGAGCCTTCCCTATATCATGATTTCCAATGGTGCAGGGGATAGTGAAACTCCCTGGATCTTTGACTTTTGGAGGTAGAGATTTCTGCATTATTGCACTGCAATTTCCATGCACTTCAATTGTTTCCTCATTTAAATACTTCTTCTTTTTACTGAGGAATTGTTTCACATATTTCGCATAAGCAGGAATTTGTTGCAGTGCTTCCGTCAATGGCAAGGTAATCTCAAGTTGATTAAATATCTTCTTGAACCGATCCATTTGTCTTTCCTTGTCCTTCTGTGAAGTATTTTTAGGATAAGGAAGTTGCTTCACCAACACTTTCTCTTTTTGTCTTCCATCTTCATTCCTGTTTCTACTTTCTTCTTTTTCAATCACGTCCTTTTGATCATCCTCTATGTGTGCTTCAACCTCTTTATTTGTCGGCTTCTCCTTGGAATCAAACCCCACTTCTTTTCCACTTCTGGTTATTATGACATTACATTCCTCCCTAGAGTGAACTTCATTCTTAGCCACAAATTTCTTTTCAGATGTCTCATCCAGCTTCTTTGCAAGTTGACTCACTTGTGTCTCCAAGTTTCTAATAGAAGCTTCAGTGCTTTTATGGTTGGAGATGGATACTTGCATAAATTGTTGCAAAGTTTCTTCAAGCTTGGATGTCCTATCAAAAAGAGTAGGTTGTTGTTGAAACTGTTGTTGTGGTGGTCTACTAGAACTAGCCTGACCCATGCTAGGATGAGGTTTCCAGCCTTGATTATAATTTCCATAATTTCCTGAACGGCCTTGATTTCCCATGTAATTGACCTCTTCCTTTGCATTAGACTGAATAGCACACTGTCCATTTTGGTGCTCTCCACCACACAGTTCACATCCTTGCACAGTATGTTGTGCCTGTGATACATTTTGAATTTGTAGTTGTGATACCTTTTTCATCAGAGACTCAAGCTGTTGAGTCATAATTTTATTTTGGGCTAATAAGGCATCTTGGGATTGCAACTCAAACATTCCCTTCTTTTGATTTTGTCCTCTCTCACTTTGAACATCATTGTCGCTAGATGCCATATTTTCAATAATTTCATGAGCTTCATCAGGTGTCTTCCACCTAATGTTACCTCCTGCTGAGGCATCTAGCATCAATTTTGTGTGAGATTTTAAACCTCCTAAAAACAGGTTCAATTGAGTGGGGACATCAAATCCATGTATGGGAGTCTTTCTTAACAATCCCTTAAACCTATCCCATGTCTGACTCAAAGTCTCTTCAGGTTCTTGTTGAAAAGAGGATATCTCTTGCTTGCCTTTGTTTATTTTTGATTGAGGAAAATACTTCTGCAAAAACTTTGACACAACGTCATCCCAACCTGTCAAACTTCTCTCAGGAAAAGAATTTAACCATTTCTTGGCATTGCCTGCCAAGGAAAATGGAAAAAGACTAAGTCTGATTGCATCCTCTGACACATTCAACATTTTCACAGTGTTGCAATATTCATTAAAAGTTGCCAGATGATCATAGGGATTTTCGTGTGACAATCCTGAAAACTGATTACTTTGAACAAGATGTATCAATGCTGGCTTCATTTCCATGTTAGCCGCAATTATCACAGGTTTGGCTATACTGTTGAAAGATGTAGGTACAGTCACTGAAGCATAATCTTCCAACGTACGCCTTCTTTGTTCATTATCCTCGTTTTCCTCCATCTTTTTACCCTCTCGGTCAGATGAATAATAAGCGTTTGAAGATAAGCTGGATTCTCTAGCTTCTTTTTTTCTATTTTCTTTTCTACGCCTACTATTATTTCTACGGGCTGTCCTTTCAATCTTAGAATCAAACAATAAATCCTCAGATTTTGTTCTGCGTGGCATGCAGAACAAAAATCTCCAATGACCAACCCAAGAAATAACAACAGGAACAAAACACAATATATACAGATACACAGAAAACTAAAACAATGAATTTACAGAGATAGGAACAAAATTGAAATTGATAAACAGCTAATTGAAATAACAAAACAATCAAATTCCCCGGCAGCGGCGCCAAAAACTTGATAACTTTTTGGCAAGTATACCAAATCGTTCCAAGTAATACAGTGATAAGTAAAGTATCGTTCTCCTCAGGGAATTTGTGGTACGTTATTCAATTAAAATTTATTTATCAAAATCAATTGAACAACAAAATATAGGTGAATTAACAGTTTCAAGCTAGATGACAATTTAAAATTGAAATTAAAATTTAAAGAAAGCTTCATTGGAATTGACTTCATGACCACATTACAGTGACTAATCTGAGCAATATAACTTGCGTTCACACATCAACATCACAGTATCTTGGTTTAATTCCTTAAAACAAGTTCTAAAGAATTATGTTCAATTCTTAATTCCTTAAGTAAGTAAACATAAACTTTGCATTAAGAACGATGTTATTGATGACCAGGAGAATTGAAACTATTCCTAGCATCTTTCCTTCTGGTTGCTTTTCTTGCGTTAATACTCAAATTTACTTCCCAGTACAATTTAAATATAAAAACAAGTTTATTTTACTTCCGTAAAATAAAATAAAAAGTAAACAAGAAAAGCATACGAACACAATTTATATTGAACAGGAAAGATTACATCAAATGTCAGCCATTACAGTCAATTCCAACGAATAAAAGTTTAGCCTATCCTAGACATCACAAACATACTCATTTCTGCAATTCCTTGCATGATGTGCAGTCTTGATGTCTTCAGAGAGGTCTCCTGATGGTCTCCAGAGCAGTTCTTCTCCAAAAATTCTATTTTCCAGTCCCCTCTCTATCCTTCAAAGCACGTCTTTTAAGAGACAGTTTATTTCTCATAAAACTGCTCCATTCGCTCAGCGCACAGAAGCAGATTCGCTGTGCGAATTAAAATTAATTCAGCACTCAACTGCACCAACTCGCTAAGCGCACAGCCTCTGATGCGCTGTGCGAATTCAAGACTTGAAATCTCCAAACTGGCATGATTCGCTCAGCGAACCAATGGTGGTGCGCTGTGCGAATGTATTCTCCTGGCTTTGCGAATTTTGCTTATGCTATGCGAGAATTGGCTGACAATTTCACTTTTGTACAACTTTTCCTGAACAATAATTTACAACACAATCTACTTCCTATTACGACTTTTCACTGAGTAATAACATGAATAATTACAAAATTGAGATCCTTTATAAGTGTCAAAACATCTGTTTTTCACACTTATCAACTCCCCCAAACTTGAACTATTTCATGCCCTCAGGAAATAACAGAAACATATGAACAACACATAACACACCTTTGACGTTTTGATAGAATGACTTTACACATCAGACAAATCACATGCATTCCTAAAGATTCAAACAGGTATGACACAGTACAATACTCAAAAATTCACCTGTGTATAGATTATGTAAAACCAGATCAGCATTTATCAGTCTCACCACTCACAGTGTTTGTCCTCACAGCAGAATTGTCATAGAACTTCATCAGCTTTTGCATTTCATTTGATTCACACACTTCACACACTATTGGTTAAGTCCAAAGGTCTTTTCAGGTTAAGGCTTGGCTTGGCTAGAAAAAGAATCATGGTTTTTCTTGGATTCAAAGACACCTATTAAGAATAGAACAAATTCAATTCCCAATCCAGTACTCAAATCCCGAAATATATCATTCATCACATACCATTTTCTTTCACAGCTCAACCTTTTCTCTCATTTCGAGCTTCTATTTTTTATTTATTTATTTTTTTTTTTCATACGATCTTTTCTTTCCCCCAAACTTGAATTCAACCTTAACCTCTTTTAAAGCATAATACATGTTCTCTTCTAGGTGTAAGGTAGGATATCATCTAATAGGCTCAAGGTGGAAAGAATTTTTTTTTTTTTTTTTTTCAAGGCTCAAAAGGGTTCACAATTGTATCACAGTGTCTAAAGGTTGGCTATCTGGCCAAGTAGCTATATAATCAATACTAAACAGGGCCTTTTTCATCCTTAACCAAAAAGTGTGTGTATACGTAGAATCAAAATCATGCAAAATCCAAGTCCATATCCAGACAATTCAATATCGCTCAATCAATATATATGCTCTCAGCACTCACAGATCTGGTCATATTCATACACACATATAAAAATTTTGAAGCAATGTACCACATACATACAAGTCATCATCCCCAAAAATCACATGATATCATCAGAACATGCATAGTCATTAAATCAAAACCTCAAAGTCTTTACAATCACAACAAACATCAACAAATAACTGAGTTCCACAATAACATCTAAACAGAAACATCTAAAAACAACATAACACATCAATAACATCTATCCATCAGCACTCTACCAAGACGCATCTGTCCTGGATCTCCACTGGCTCTCCTGCGAATGATAACTCTGTTGTACCCATCTGGGATCTGGCTCCTCTTCCTCCTCGTCACCATCACCTGCCATCATGTCCTCCTGCTCATCTAACTCTGGCTCTGGTGCTCCTGGAAAGGTACTCCCCCACCTAGACTCTGGCCTGCCCTCAGGCCATGGAATATGCTCTGCAAACTGGGTCCCACTCATCAGTGAGTCAGGAGGAAAATCAGGGATTCCCAGGGACAAGTGATACATGCTATCCTGTAAAGACACCTGACCCTGCCTCATACTAGTGCACCAGTCGCGGATATCGTCCTGACGAGCCAGACTCTGCTGCATGTAGCGAGTGAAAAGATCAGGTGAAGGAACAGACGGCGCTACAGGTGGTCTGGCCGCTCTAACATTCCTGCGTGACGGAGGAACTAGAGGAGGGGCATTCATAGCAGAGAAGTCGTCCCTGCTGCTGCAATTTCTATCAAAGAATTTCTTGTTGAGAGGGGGTTGAAGTTTCAAAGTGATATCAGAAACTCCAGGTACTCCACTGGCCTTGCACAATGCTGTCACCAGGGCAGGAAATCCAAGCTTACATGTATCATTATCAGCAATCAGTGCCATTTCTTGAGAGATATAAGCTCCCACATCCATGTCAATCCCTGTCATAATTCCATATACCATATAAGATCTTTCCAGATTGATGTCGGAAGTATGAGAATTGGGACAAATGTTGGTGAATGTGAAGAGACTCCAGATAGTGGCCAGTGAATTCAAATGTTTCCTTAATATTCTCACTGGTGTCCCACTAGTGCCAAGCTGATAGCCATATCCGGGAAGGCATAAAGTGGAGGCAATAAGGTCATGATCAGGATAGGTAGACATAAAAGCACCTAGAGGGCACGGCTGAAACATCAGTGTATTCAGAATCCTGTTCATTGATCTGCGATCATAGCGTACTAGCTTGCCTCTCACTTTTGAAACTCTAGAGTGAGGCTGAGAGTGGTCAGGTTCCCAAGCATTTGCATAAAATTCTTTAACCAAGACTTCATCAATCTCATCTGGAAGGCTGGCTAAAACAAAGTTCCATCTTCTCTTCTCCAGTTCTTCCTGGATATGGTCATACTCTCCAGGTTTCAATTCAACCCTCCTCTCAGGTAATAATGCCCTGCCCATGATAACCTGATGAAACCTATCAGAATGTGCCTCTGATATAAAACGGTCCTGATCATAGTTCAGGACAAGGTGCTCCTCTTGGGCTTCTGAAGGTTGGGATCTAGAAGAAGACCCTCGGGTGGTCTTCCTCTTCTTTTCTTGTGTGGTCTTGGGAGGTGCCATCTGCAAGAATTAATGGACAGTGCAAACAATTGTGGAAAATGGGTCAGAGCAAGTGAATTAATCAAAACACAGATGCTGCCAGATGGAATTCGCTATGCGCCAGTGTGCGCTATGCGAATTTGCATTTTCAGTGCCTACTGTCAAGATCAATTCGCTATGCGAATGTGTCGCTATGCGAAAAAGGCGAAATAGGTGTCTACTCTCAGGGAATATTCGCTATGCGACCAGAGTCGCTGTGCGAATTTCATATCAGCAATAAAACCTATAATTCGCTGTGCGACTTTCTAGCCAGGCGAATTTCATGTTCAGAAAACCAGACCTCTAATTCGCTATGCGAATCTATCGCCTAGCGAGAGACAGTGCAGAGGACATCCATCAGAGATCAAATGACAGGCATGGATATGCATAAACAGAGAGGGCTTGAAAGTGTATATGCACACAGTGATTCAAGAGACCATTCTAATCAGACCAAAACTCCTATTGTAGTCCTATGAACATTAAAAACAGAGAAGCAAATGGAGAGTAGAAAATGAAACCTGTGAAGAGTGACCAAGATCAGTGAACAAGATCAGAGAGTGAAGAAGCACTTGAAGCAAAGCAGAAAGTGAAATGGTGGCAATGGAGATAAAGTGGAGAAATTGGCAGAGAGGAAGGTACGTTCGCTGTGCGAAAATGGAAGAGAATGGTGGCTAGGGTAAAATGAAGAATGGTAAAATGAAATGGGGAAGAAGTAGGTTTTTAAAAAAAATAACTGAACGAGTCAATTCGCATAGCGCACCACAGCTGTGCGCTGTGCGAATTTCTCTCGTTTTCTGCACCTTGGAATATTTTATTATTTTTTTTTTTGAATTTTTATGTTTAGTCGCATAGCGCACCTCAGCTGTGCGACTAAATTGTAATTTTTGTTGTTGTTGTTTTTTTTTTTTTTTTTTTTTTTTTTTTTTTTTTATGAACAAATTCGCAGAGCGCACTTCAGCTATGCGCTATGCGAATTAAAACGTAACTCAAACCACTCTCTTTTAATTTGCTCTGCGCATCATTTCGCTGTGCGAATTTTGACAGAGCTCACCCCCAACTTTGGGTAGCATAGCGCAAAGTGTGCGCTATGCGAATTAAATGCTCAAGTTGCTCTGGTGATTTTATTCGCCTTGCTTATCACATGCGCTATGCGAGTACTTCCGCAAAGAGAAAAATTAAACTTTTAAATCGCAAAGCGAATGCAATCGCTATGCGAACTTCAATTTCAAAACAATTTCTTTTTCTCTCTCGCAGAGCGCATAAAATTCGCTGTGCGAATAAATCACTGCGTTATAAAATCATCTAGTCGCATAGCGCACCTCAGCTGTGCGCTGTGCGAATAGAGCGTCAGAACTCATTCCCAAACATCTTAGCACTTTCTCTCCACACTTAAACTTAACAATTATAAAAACACAATTAACAAACACAAATATATACAAACATGTGCTAGGGTGCCTCCTAGCAAGCGCTTCTTTAATGTCACTAGCTTGACCCAGAATCTCATGGTTAATTTGGATTGTTGATGTTGGTGTGCTTCTTCCTCTCATGACACCAACATTTTCTGAGTAACTTTCTTGTCACCAACTTAATTCTTCTTGAATATGGAGCCTCAATTTCGAGTACTCCATTTTCCTTTATGTCCTTGATGACCCACAACCTGTTCTTAAGAGTCACAGGTTTTCCAGGTTTGAGTTCATCACTTTTCACTTCAATTTGTTGGTGAACTCTTTGCTTCTCCTGATCTTCATCTCTTCCCTTCACTTTTGGATTGAAACAAGTAAGATTCTTCTTGGCCAACTTGGCTACTTGCCTTGGAAGACTAGTAATTGCTAAAACTTCATCTTTTACTTTGGAACTAGTCTTTTCCTCTTGATTTTGCTTCACACCTTCAAAGACATTCAATATCACCTCTTCATCTTGGTCTTTTAATTTCACAGTTCCATCATCAACATGAATGACAACCTTAGCTGTCTTCATGAAAGGTCTTCCAAGAATGAGAGGTATATCTACACCTTCCTCCATTTCCATTACTACAAAATCAACAGGGAATTTTAATTTATCAACTTTAATCACCACATCTTCCACTACACCGTAAGGATGCTTAATGGACCTATCTGCCATTTGCAAGATCATTCTGGTTGACTTGACTTCAAGGTCACCAATCTTTTTGAGCATAGATAGGGGCATCAAATTGATGCTAGCCCCTAAGTCAACAAGAGCCTTCCCTATATCATGATTTCCAATGGTGCAGGGGATAGTGAAACTCCCTGGATCTTTGACTTTTGGAGGTAGAGATTTCTGCATTATTGCACTGCAATTTCCATGCACTTCAATTGTTTCCTCATTTAAATACTTCTTCTTTTTACTGAGGAATTGTTTCACATATTTCGCATAAGCAGGAATTTGTTGCAGTGCTTCCGTCAATGGCAAGGTAATCTCAAGTTGATTAAATATCTTCTTGAACCGATCCATTTGTCTTTCCTTGTCCTTCTGTGAAGTATTTTTAGGATAAGGAAGTTGCTTCACCAACACTTTCTCTTTTTGTCTTCCATCTTCATTCCTGTTTCTACTTTCTTCTTTTTCAATCACGTCCTTTTGATCATCCTCTATGTGTGCTTCAACCTCTTTATTTGTCGGCTTCTCCTTGGAATCAAACCCCACTTCTTTTCCACTTCTGGTTATTATGACATTACATTCCTCCCTAGAGTGAACTTCATTCTTAGCCACAAATTTCTTTTCAGATGTCTCATCCAGCTTCTTTGCAAGTTGACTCACTTGTGTCTCCAAGTTTCTAATAGAAGCTTCAGTGCTTTTATGGTTGGAGATGGATACTTGCATAAATTGTTGCAAAGTTTCTTCAAGCTTGGATGTCCTATCAAAAAGAGTAGGTTGTTGTTGAAACTGTTGTTGTGGTGGTCTACTAGAACTAGCCTGACCCATGCTAGGATGAGGTTTCCAGCCTTGATTATAATTTCCATAATTTCCTGAACGGCCTTGATTTCCCATGTAATTGACCTCTTCCTTTGCATTAGACTGAATAGCACACTGTCCATTTTGGTGCTCTCCACCACACAGTTCACATCCTTGCACAGTATGTTGTGCCTGTGATACATTTTGAATTTGTAGTTGTGATACCTTTTTCATCAGAGACTCAAGCTGTTGAGTCATAATTTTATTTTGGGCTAATAAGGCATCTTGGGATTGCAACTCAAACATTCCCTTCTTTTGATTTTGTCCTCTCTCACTTTGAACATCATTGTCGCTAGATGCCATATTTTCAATAATTTCATGAGCTTCATCAGGTGTCTTCCACCTAATGTTACCTCCTGCTGAGGCATCTAGCATCAATTTTGTGTGAGATTTTAAACCTCCTAAAAACAGGTTCAATTGAGTGGGGACATCAAATCCATGTATGGGAGTCTTTCTTAACAATCCCTTAAACCTATCCCATGTCTGACTCAAAGTCTCTTCAGGTTCTTGTTGAAAAGAGGATATCTCTTGCTTGCCTTTGTTTATTTTTGATTGAGGAAAATACTTCTGCAAAAACTTTGACACAACGTCATCCCAACCTGTCAAACTTCTCTCAGGAAAAGAATTTAACCATTTCTTGGCATTGCCTGCCAAGGAAAATGGAAAAAGACTAAGTCTGATTGCATCCTCTGACACATTCAACATTTTCACAGTGTTGCAATATTCATTAAAAGTTGCCAGATGATCATAGGGATTTTCGTGTGACAATCCTGAAAACTGATTACTTTGAACAAGATGTATCAATGCTGGCTTCATTTCCATGTTAGCCGCAATTATCACAGGTTTGGCTATACTGTTGAAAGATGTAGGTACAGTCACTGAAGCATAATCTTCCAACGTACGCCTTCTTTGTTCATTATCCTCGTTTTCCTCCATCTTTTTACCCTCTCGGTCAGATGAATAATAAGCGTTTGAAGATAAGCTGGATTCTCTAGCTTCTTTTTTTCTATTTTCTTTTCTACGCCTACTATTATTTCTACGGGCTGTCCTTTCAATCTTAGAATCAAACAATAAATCCTCAGATTTTGTTCTGCGTGGCATGCAGAACAAAAATCTCCAATGACCAACCCAAGAAATAACAACAGGAACAAAACACAATATATACAGATACACAGAAAACTAAAACAATGAATTTACAGAGATAGGAACAAAATTGAAATTGATAAACAACTAATTGAAATAACAAAACAATCAAATTCCCCGGCAGCGGCGCCAAAAACTTGATAACTTTTTGGCAAGTATACCAAATCGTTCCAAGTAATACAGTGATAAGTAAAGTATCGTTCTCCTCAGGGAATTTGTGGTACGTTATTCAATTAAAATTTATTTATCAAAATCAATTGAACAACAAAATATAGGTGAATTAACAGTTTCAAGCTAGATGACAATTTAAAATTGAAATTAAAATTTAAAGAAAGCTTCATTGGAATTGACTTCATGACCACATTACAGTGACTAATCTGAGCAATATAACTTGCGTTCACACATCAACATCACAGTATCTTGGTTTAATTCCTTAAAACAAGTTCTAAAGAATTATGTTCAATTCTTAATTCCTTAAGTAAGTAAACATAAACTTTGCATTAAGAACGATGTTATTGATGACCAGGAGAATTGAAACTATTCCTAGCATCTTTCCTTCTGGTTGCTTTTCTTGCGTTAATACTCAAATTTACTTCCCAGTACAATTTAAATATAAAAACAAGTTTATTTTACTTCCGTAAAATAAAATAAAAAGTAAACAAGAAAAGCATACGAACACAATTTATATTGAACAGGAAAGATTACATCAAATGTCAGCCATTACAGTCAATTCCAACGAATAAAAGTTTAGCCTATCCTAGACATCACAAACATACTCATTTCTGCAATTCCTTGCATGATGTGCAGTCTTGATGTCTTCAGAGAGGTCTCCTGATGGTCTCCAGAGCAGTTCTTCTCCAAAAATTCTATTTTCCAGTCCCCTCTCTATCCTTCAAAGCACGTCTTTTAAGAGACAGTTTATTTCTCATAAAACTGCTCCATTCGCTCAGCGCACAGAAGCAGATTCGCTGTGCGAATTAAAATTAATTCAGCACTCAACTGCACCAACTCGCTAAGCGCACAGCCTCTGATGCGCTGTGCGAATTCAAGACTTGAAATCTCCAAACTGGCATGATTCGCTCAGCGAACCAATGGTGGTGCGCTGTGCGAATGTATTCTCCTGGCTCTGCGAATTTTGCTTATGTTATGCGAGAATTGGCTGACAATTTCACTTTTGTACAACTTTTCCTGAACAATAATTTACAACACAATCTACTTCCTATTACGACTTTTCACTGAGTAATAACATGAATAATTACAAAATTGAGATCCTTTATAAGTGTCAAAACATCTGTTTTTCACACTTATCACAGGCAAATCATATACAGTGAGAAACCGGATAGAGAGAAATTGAATATTCTTCTGTTTTTTCTTCTCACCATTTCCTTCTAAATTAAGAGCCCCATTTCTCCAACCATTTTAGGGTGTCTCGCATGTGGAACTTGGAATATTGCTTGATAACCTCACATGCCCAGTTGGTCGACTATCACATAATTCACAAAAAAATTAAACAAAATGGGACTTCCTCTGTACAATTTTAAAAAATAGAACCATATTGGACGAAAATGGAATCAACATTGGCATGCAGATATAGAAGAAAAATACCCTATTACATTAAAATATGCAGATATTCTGAATACACTATTTAAAATTTACAAAAATAAAAATATGAATTAAAAATAAAAATATGAATTAAAAATTTTACATTAAATAAAAATAAATTAAATAACATATAAGGAAAAAAATACTTTTAAGTCTTAAAGTTATATTTACCAATTCACTCACATGAGTCATTCTAATTACTTCTAATTATAATTAAATAAAAAAACTACTCTGAGAGTGGTAAGTGGTTAAGAAAATTAGGTAAAGAAGAGGTTAATTTAAGAGGTTGGAACGAAAATGCACATTATCAAGAGAATAAAAGAGATGAGAATTTTACTATTTAAATGGGGTAATGCAATTTATAATATGAAAAACTCTAAATTAACTCATGACTAAATTTAAAATTTTAATACTTATGAAAAACATTTCATAGTTGCTTTTAATAGTATTTGACTGTGGTGATTTTAATAGTTGTTTGCTTTTATTTGATGTTGTATGTAGCATATGTAATTATTTGTTTATTTTGGATATATTCTTGTTTTTAATTAGCCTTAGATTCCCGTTTGAGATTCAATACAAAAATTATTTACTATCTTCAGATTCTTCTAAACAAATGTACCTTTTAAAAATGAATACAAAGGAGATGGTAATAATAATTTATAAGTATTGAATCTTGAATTGTCCGGCTGGACAGTTTAAGAAGAGTAATAACTTTTTATAGTTTATTATAACATATCAATTTTATTATACATGTCTTAAATTCATGAAAATTTTAAGTTGTGCTTTGTATTGATCTTCGGGTGCATATTTGATTGTGATTTATAATCACTTTCATTTCGTGTAACCTGAAGACCAATGCGAAATGCTGGCAAAATTTCGTCAGGATATTCTTGCCACAACTATTGGACGACCTCAGCACCCAGGACGGGTGCGTGGTGCTAGGACTGGCATAGGCATACGACAGTTTTTTGGGTCTTCCACGCGTCCATATTCATACGAAAAGATGAAGGAGGAAATAAGAAAAGAGATGACGCAGGAGATCACAAAGAAGGTTCGAGCAGAGTTGTATGATGAAGTTGCTGAAATGGTTGCGCGCCAGTTCCAGCAGCATTATGAGGATTATGACAATCGTCCTCCACCATCTCCTGTAGCAGAACATGTTGTGCCCCCTACAGGTAAACTTATTTATTTTTGGTTACTAATTTACTTTTTGCATAAACTAACATTTAATTTGACAGGTAGAAGCGGTAAAGGAAGTTGCTCAGCTGCTGGTGCCCCAGGGGACGACATGGATGACACTCGTCCATGTCAGTTATATATTCTCTCTGATACTGGGACCATGCTAGTGGCTCGTGGTACAGTTTATGAGACAGCCACTGTAGTGCATGGTGTACAGCTTGCAGAAGATGAGGTCAAGGTGACGGTGGATGAAGTTGTCATAGCAGATGCCGTTCTTCCTGTGCCTACAGATGAGTTCTTCACTGTGGAAGAAGCATTTAAGTCGTTTGTCGTCTGGCCTAGACATTTGGTTGGTCATGTATCTAATCCCCCGGTAAACATTCGTACTATATACTTCTCAATTTTAATATTTACTTCTAATTGACGTTATAACATAATCATTTTTGCATTTAACAGTAGATAGGTCAAGAGGGAAGTCTGATGAGTCGTTATTTCTTGAATTATATTTAGTTTATTGCACTTAATTAAACCAGGGAATTGTGTTTAATTGCTTGTTATTTCCCCGTTTTTCCGAATTCTGCTTAATTTGGTCAAAAATTTGTAATTGTGCTAATTTGTATTTTCTGAGCTGATTAAGTGCATTTTTGAAGTGCAGGAAAATTTCGGAAATACATTTTGGGACATCAGAAAGAGTGCCAAATAAATTCAAGACTCTCCACACAGACATTTGTGAATTAATTAAATTGTAATTCAGCAGTTTAGAATTTTTGTATCAACTCTTATATTTTGGGTCAATTTTTGGTAAATTAGATTAGACCCAAAAATTAGAAGTTAGTGACTTGGCACCCTAGGGTTTTATTGTGTGGACCCTACCCTAAAAAAAGAGGACACACGGCCCTTAGAAAAGGAGCACAGCCGCCACTTTGCTTTGGACACGAAACTTCTTTGTTTTTTTTTCTCTCTCGGTTTTGAACAGGAGGGATATTGGAGAAAAAAATGTAGCTTTGAGAAGCTTCAATGCTTATGCTGGAACAAGTTTACGCTGTCACAGGGGATGAGAAAATGAAAGCACATTTTTACTTCTCCATTTCTTATTTTGAAAACGCTATTACGGTTGAATGAAAAGCATCTACTTTGATTTTGTGTTATTGATTATACATGGCCCTTTTCATTTCTTTTGGTTTTAGCATTTCTTTTATTGGAGTTTTCATTCAAGAACAACATTGTTCCATCACGGAGAGGCTTTGATTTTTGCGTGGAGAATGTAGCCGTTCATTCACCTTAGATAGAAGAAGAGGCACGGTGCAGGGACGTTACGGACGTTACGGCTTAGAGGAAACGTAACTTGCTTTTGATTTCTTTTACAATGAAAGGTAGATTAGGTGGAAGAAAGGGGTGTTACGTTTGGAAAAAAAAGAGAGGTGCTGATTCATAGTAGCAAGTGCACGTGATAGTTTGGAGAAAAGAATTTTATTCAATTGCCTTGGAGAAAGGAAGCAGCAGCACTAAATCCACCGAGAGAGAGAGAGAATGGTGTGCACGGAATGATAGCTGGAAGAACTAGCCCACGGGATGATGTGACATTGATTTTACATTAGAATAAAGTGTTTAGTTTGGTTTCATGCAGAGAATGAGTTGGAAGCAAAGAGAAGGAAGTCACGGCTGCTGGAAGAAAAGAGATTGCTTTTGATTTATGGAATGAGAAGTACAGTAGGTGGTAGTAAGGGGGATGGGACGTGCCAAGACTTGGCAGCAGAATGTGAGTTGGAAGCACTTTTCTTTGAGGAATGAAGAAGTGATTAGGTGAAAGGTAGGTGGGATTACGGCTTGGTGCAGCTGCCACGTGAAGCATTGTTTTTATTTCTCTAAGAATTTTTCATTAGATGGGAGTAGTAATTGTACGGTGGTAAATTGAGAGAAGATGTTGGAAGGGCACCATGCTGGAAGGAAGAAGCATTCCAATGATTTTAATTCTCTTTAAAGAGAACACATGGAAGTGGGTCACGGCCAGAGAATTGCATTTTAGAAGCATCTTTAATTTCAAATTCCCTTGGAAGCATGCTCACGTTCACGGGTTGCATCTACATTTCTTCTTTCCTTTAGATTCATTGCTTTTGATGTTTACCTTATAACATTGCATTTAATATTTTAGCTTAAGTGTTGCATTCCTCTAGTTTTAATTGTGTTTGAATATTTATTTATTGTATTGTTTTCTTTAATGTTTTCATGAACTTTAATGCTTTCAATTATATTCGGTTGCGTTTAATGTTGTCATTTTAATTTAATCGAATTATCCTCACAAAACCACTTTCAAAACCCCCCACTACTTGTTTGACCTGAGACTCGAACCACAATTGGTCCTTGAGAGACGACCTAGGAGTCACTTCCTAGCACTATACTGCATTCTTTAATGCAATCAACTTTTGTGTGAGGTGCGACCCTCTCATCAAAGTCCTACACTGAAGAAGACTCATTTATCTGAAGATGACCTTCTTGGTGCGTTAGACGAGCTTGCTAAAATCATTTCAGATGTGCCGATGAATGTACACTGGGATTCTACTACATTTGGAAGAGAAGCTCATATCCCATTGTACTTGCATCATCAAGATGTTAGGGAGCTTGCATCGGGTAGAGAAGAAATTAATATTACACTCATTCAGCTGTGGATGATGTAAGTTTATGAAAACTTTTATATATAATTCTATTTTATCAACTTACTTATATCAGATTATTTCTTCATTTTAGGTATCTGTTTGATGTTAGTAACAAGAAGGGGTTCAACGATGTATATGGGTTCATTGACCCCTCTATGACTCATGAAAGAAATAAATTTGATGATATCCAAACATACATCACCACCTGCTTTGGAATGGGGAAGGAGATATATTTTCTCCCTTATATACATGGGTAA
Organism: Vigna umbellata; assembly: GCF_029865625.1. Classification (NCBI taxonomy): domain Eukaryota; kingdom Viridiplantae; phylum Streptophyta; class Magnoliopsida; order Fabales; family Fabaceae; genus Vigna; species Vigna umbellata. Next base: position 22,179,739 of record NC_142168.1, read on the forward strand.
GTGAAGTTTGTTAACTTCAACACATTCATTTTTTAATATATTTGGTATATGATTCATAAGTTATTATCAATTTCAGGTGTCATTGGCAGCTACTTGTGATCTCCATACCGGAGAACACGATTGTCTGGTTTTGTTCATTGCAGAAGTCTCCTCCCAGCCCTCTTAGACATGTAGTAGATTGGTAAGAATCTCAATGTGTGGATTTTTTGTTATATAAATGTATGCTAAAGGAATTTTTTTAATAGTTCCCTTACAACACATATGATGTTATCTGGGAGATCTACTGCTACAGCTAAAAAGCTTGCATGGGTTTCCCTTAAGGTTTGGTATTTTAGTTCATACTTTGTTACATTTGGTTCCATTCAAATGATGTTACTTAACATTTTATAATTATGATGATATATTGTAGTGTAATAGACAAATGGGGTCATACGAATGTGGTTACTACGTTATGTTTTGGATGATGACCATCATTCGTGCACATTACACCAGTGGATGGGAAACGGTAATATTTAGGTTTGAATTTTATGTTCTCTATATTTGGATTTCATATACACTAATTGAAATCATTGTGTTTTATGCAGAGATTTAATAGGACTGCTTCAATTCCAGAGAAGTCAATTCAACTTGTGAGGAAAACACTTGCTAAATATGTAATTCATTTATATAATAGTATGTAGTAGATATTAGGATATACTAAGTTCTAAGTTTATGTTTCTAAGTTCTTTTATGTTTTTCTACATTATTATAAGTTTAACATGCACATTGCATTGATTTATGCTTGAAACTTGATTTATGATTACATTGGATTGATTTATGCTTCTAAGAAGTTGATTTATGATTTCATTCAATATATTTATGTTTTAATATAATTTTCATTTAAAATATACGTTTCTGCAATATTCTGGACTGTTTGGTTATAAAAATATATGCAGGTCTGTTTTTGTGGTTGGGAATGTTGCAGAAACAGACATCATTTTAAAAAAAAAAAGTACTTATATGCCTCGGTTCAGGTCAAAACCGAAGTCGAAAGACCACTTACGGCCTCGGTTATGGTCAAACCCGAAGCAGAATGTGTTGCGGATGAGAACAAAAAAAAAAGAGTCTACTGCCTCAGTTGTAGCTTGAACCGAGGCAGTAGAGTGAGACTTTATGCCTCGGTTCAGGCTACAACCAAGGCATAAAGTCCCAGGAAAAAAAAATTAAAAAAACCAAAAACTTTACTGCTTCGGTTAGGACTGAACCGAGGCCAAATACTCTCCTTTTATGCCTCGGTTCCCAACCGAGACCAAAAGTATTAGACTTTTTACCTTGTCTGAATATGTCTCGGTTCAGAAACCGCGGCCTATAGAAAAAAATAACCGCTGTCGTTTACCCTGACTGTACTAGTGTGTATACAAAATAATACATAACTTAGATGAAAAACATAAAACAAAAACTTGTTATATTGAGACATAGTTAGAGAGAAAGAATAGACTATGATAAAACATTTGTCTAAGTGACATAAATGATGACCATACATATCTTTTTAGAAGTGACGGTAATTAAAAAGATGACACATTCAGGTAATTAAAAAGCGACAGATTCATTAAACGAAACGAATGTACATGATGTTTTTTCATGATCATTTGGTTAAGGAGGTGTACATGAAAGTTCCCCAGGTTTTGAAACCATTGACCCAAATTTAATTTGAAGGTTGAAAAAATCATTGTTCAACTTGAAACAAGTTCCTCTGTATTGGTTTGCAATAGCTTCTTTTATGAATAGCAAGATGGTTAATTTGACATAAGTTCAAATTAACACAGTCCAACAGTTTACAAATGTGTAGCAAAATAAAGTTATTTATTTTCATGTAAAAATAAAACATTATAAAATAAATACCATTAGAAAATTTTATATTTTTTGTGATTTTTTATAAAGTTGTGATTTTTTTAAAAAAATTTCTTTATAAATTTTTTAAGTTCTACGAAAAAAATTATTTAAATAATAAAAATCCAGATAGGTCATAAGTTAATTCATATGGAATCCACGTTGCTATTGGCAGCAGCATCTGGGGCCGACAAAAGGAGCAGTGGAAGTGAAGGAATGATCAAGCCGGATAAAATGTTATTGTAATACAAACACTTTATGTCACAACTTTTACCTCGGTTGAAGAAAAAGTTAACAATTACATTAAAAATATATATATGGTGCAAAGTATTTTCCAAATTACATTTATAAAGAAGAATAAAAAGAAAAAGTGCATAGAAATAAAAGTAGAAATGAAAGTAATTTCACATTTTATTATGTTAAAGATTGACTTATATTTAAAGTATTATTTTTTATATTATTTTTTTTATTTTTTTTTGTAACATCCCAATACTATAGTATAAAACTATATAATAGAATAATCCCATGTTAATAATATTACAAGAAAACGAGCAACTTCGACACTCTAAATTACTACTAGACATGAGAAACGTTGCTTAATTTGCTTTTATACAAAGAAGTCTATGAAAGACTAACAATTTCGTGCAATTCTTTTAGTTTCCATTTCATGTGATTGATGACTCAATTTTCTAAAACGTTAACCAGTTAGAAAAAAAAAATTATATTGTCTGATCAATTATTGTATTTTTTCTATCATTTACTAATTTTAAAAAAATATAAAGTATGATAATAATAATATATAAAGATAAATTAACTTAGATAAAAAAATAAAAAATAAAAACCTCAATTTTGAAAATAAACTTACCCAAATTTGGAAAAAAATAACCTTTTCGAAAAAATCTTTTCCTTCCTTAAAACATTTTTGAAATGATTATTTTTTAATATAAACTAACAATCGGACTAAGAACTATTATACCTAATGACTAATTTTTTAGTGATACAAAATTTTACAAATGTAAGTATTTTATCTTTTAAGAGACCTTAACTGTAAGAAGTATTTCGCTTTATATGTTTTTATTCCATGTATTTATAATCATTCTCTACTTAATTAACCCCGTAATCAAGTACATATATACATTTAATTTCCTTAATTTAGGACTCGATATCCCTAGTATTTTGTTTTATCCTTCAATTCCTTGATTTCTTGAAATACTAGTGTATATATCCGTGTTTAATAAATCTAAATTTAATTTACTTCATTTTAATTTTTTAATATTTTAATCTGAGTTTATAATTGTTTTCTTAACAATATAATTATATGTGAAATTAAATTATTATTTGTTTCATAATAATTTCAATAGAAACTATTATATTATTATCGTTGTGTTATTATGAAAAAAAGTTTTAAAAGGTAATAGAATTTGTAACATCCCAAAATACAAATACAGTATAAAACGATACAATCGAATAATCACATCTAATAATATTACAACTCAGTCTTCCAAAAGAGATTCAGTACAGATATGGCCGAACGACCTTATAATATAACGGGAAGTTAAAACCGCACACTAGCTGCAACTAGGTCGAACGGTTTACAAAAGAAAAAGGGGTAAAAAATGATCGAACGATCATCGTACAATTAAACTAACTAATGACCGAACATTTCTACAAAAGAAGTAGCCAAGAGAGGTATAAACGGTAATACAAAGAAAACCAACAGTTGACCGAACACTTCTACTATTCGGTCTTAACTTCCACCTCGACCAGATTTTCTTCTGCTAACGTTTCTTCCAGAAACTCATCTCCTTCTGCTCACATCCACACGGATGATCATTGCAACAGGACAAACGACCGAACGTACAAAACGGACAAGACAGGAAAATAGGATAAGCTTATGTAATTCAATTCAAGTATCAACATAGATTTCACACAATTTAATTAAACCAGCTAGTTCATTCACTTATACATGCAAAGCCTAATACTAGACTCTGACTGTCCGGACTGTATGAACTCTGTGTAGCTACGACGTTCGTGCACCCGGGTGATCTAGTAACTGGGATACCCTCAACAACTGTCACCCGAGGTTAGTCCTATCTGTCCAAATTAACCATAAGGACTAGGACCTCCTGCCATTCCCACACATGACTTACCCTTCTTTACGTGAGAACGAGTAATCACGGAATATCAGGATGAACCGCCAGCTTAGCATGCCTACATTCATACTTTACCAATTCTAATATACATTCATGAGATATTCCTCCTCGGAATACTCGTTCATAACCATACTCATTTCTTCTACATCATATTCCATCATCTTTCATTATAATTTAATATATATATTATATTTTATATATTTTTTGTAATTTTATTTAAATTTTATTATAATATTTTATAAAAATATATTTTTTTAAATATTTGTGGGGTATCCGCGGGTTTTAAAATATCCGCGGATATTTTTTAACCGGATATCCGTGCGGGTAACGGGTGGATTTTTTTTTGTCGGGTCGGATTGCGGGTACGCACTATCCGTGCTCGACCCGTTGCCATCCCTATCTACGTGAGACGTCATCAACAAGATAAGTATGCTTTGAAATATGAATATTTAATAAAATATCTAATTAATAATAGATATTATAACAACTATTTTATATAGATATTTTAAATATATATAGATATTTTAAATAGATATAGTATAATCCATAATATATTATATGATATATGATATATTATATATAATATGGTATATAACTATAAATATAGTTATCTAATTATTATAACCGAAACATTTTTTGGCATGATTAAAATAGTCAAAGAAATTGTTGTGTTAGAGATAACTATCAACAGCAATATTATAAAATCTCAAGACGGTTTTGATACCTTGTTTATTATATATGTTATTTATTCAGTGCAATTCATAATATCTGGTAACCGAATCATTTATTATACGGTTATATACCATAATATATATCATCATGAGAATTTCAGCAAGACAACATCTTGAAGAAATATATATCAAAATCCACGCCATCAACTATGCAAGTGCAGACTAAGATCTTTTCATAAACAGACTTCATGCTTAAAGTATCATGGAATTCAATTAACGAAGGGGAAGTCTCCTATTGCAAACACTGATTGCCAATTTCGTCAGCAAAGTTCATAATTAACGATCAAGTCCAGGACCGAGCGGTAAATCCCTCTCGGGAGAGAGGTAAAACCCTCTCAAAGCCGAACGGTAAAGTCCGTTCCCTAAGAAGCACTCCTAGGTCAAAGACCGAGCGGTAAATCCCTCTCGGGAGAGAGGTAAAGCCCTCTCAAAGCTGAACGGTAAATCCCGTTCACTAGGAAGCACTCCTAACTCAAAGTAGAGAGGTAAAGCCCTCTCAAAGCTGAATGGTAAAGCCCGTTCCCTAGGAAGCACTCCTAGGTCAAATACCGAGCGGTAAATCCCTCTCGGGAGAGAGGTAAAGCCCTCTCAAAGCCGAACGGTAAAGCACGTTCACTAGGAAGCACTCCTAGCTCAAAGCAGAGAAGTAAAGCCTTCTTAAAGCTGAACGGTAAAGCCTGTTCCCTATGAAGCACTCCTAAGTCAAAGACCGAGCGGTAAATCCCTCTCGGGAGAGAGGTAAAGCCTCTTCCCTAAGAAGAACTTCTAGGTCAAAATCAAAGACCGAGAGGTAAATCCCTCTCGGTTCATGTTGAAGGCCGAGCGGTAAATCCCTCTCGGTTAATGTCGAAGGTCGAGCGGTAAAACGCTCTCGGTTAATGTTGAAGGTCGAGAGGTAAATCCCTCTCGGTTCATGTTGAAGGACGAGAGGTAAATCCCTCTCGGTTCATGTTGAAGGACGAGAGGTAAATCCCTCTCGGTTCATGTTGAAGGCCGAGCGATAAATCCCTCTCGGTTCATGTTGAAGGACGAGCGATAAATCCCTCTCGGTTAATGTCGAAGGTCGAGCGGTAAATCCCTCTCGGTTATAGTTTTTCAATTGACATTCATATTATAAATTAAATACAAATAATTATTAACTTTAAAGAGATCTCGTGGTATATATATATATATATATATATATATATATATATATATATATATATATATATATATATATATATATATATATATATATATATATATTATATTTATTAGATTATTATATATTTTATATAAATATTTAATTTTTAATTAATTTTTTATTATTTTTTATTTGTAATTTTAGTTTAACTTATATTTTTTTTTATTATAAATAAAATATATATATATTGTATCGTATAAAATATTAACCGAGCGGTTGGTGACTAAGACCGGTCGGTCCATCCACTCAGGTCAAAGATTGGGCCGCAATTGGGTTAGCACTTAAGCTATTGTTGGGTCAACAGTGCAGCAGATGATAAAATAATCAAAGAATATCTAATTAAAGGTATTGAAAAAACAGGTTATAAACAACCAACCGGATTTTCAGGTAATCTGTTTATATCTTATTCTGTTTATATTTTATTGGGCTTATATCAGCTCAGGATCCATGAGGTAAATTATAAATACAAAGCCAGGGTCGAAAGCCTGGTAGGTTCCACTTACGCATTATTCACTCTAAGCTACTCTTAAATACTCAATAGTGATAATCATTCACTAAATATTCAACTAAGAGCCGAGGCTCTTCAAATCACACACCTAACTTGAGCGTCGGAGTATCTTTTGCAGGTACATCCTCCCTCGTCAAGAAGGAGACTGTCGGTTTTTGCCAACACCGATCGGCCAATAGCAGGAGTTTGGAAGCGAGCGAGCGGCCTAGACACGTCATCAGGTTAGTCTCTCGGTCCCAAAAATATCTACCGAAACATATATATATTCAATCCAAAAAAGATTAATGTTATATATAGTTTTTGTGATATTAAATAATTTACCTTCATGTGTATCTCTTACAGTTTATGAATAGCACATGTTTTACCTAGTTCATTTAAAAAGAACACTCTCATAACAACGGCTAAATACTAGTTTTACTAACCTTGAAGAATATGCCTAATTGGCCTTCCAGTTGCATAGGTAGCATCTATTACCAGAGTTGTTCTCAGGTCCGTATGTCTTCTAGTAGCAAAGCATTGAAAGATAAGGCAAGCAGAGACACACTCTATAAGGCATTGAATGAGGCCATTGTTCGCAACATTCAATCTATCTGCAAACTAAAACAACATACTAGTGGAAAATATACATTTTATAACTATCTTTTATACTTATATATCAAAATTCAGCAGCTATAGAAAGTGGTATAATGGCAATTTTGTAAATATAAAAAACTTTTTTACACCCGTTACAAAACTTCATTTCGATTACCATTGTTGTCTGTTCAGTCGTGTTAAGGTGGTTGGGTAAAGCTCTTGTTCCCGTTTGAAGTTGCTCGTGTTTCTCATTCACTGTGTGTTTCTCATCTTTTTCGCGTTTGAAGTTGTTCACATTTGGGTAAAGCAACATTTCTCAACGTCGTCTTTTTCTCTTTCGCACATCAGAGAGCATTTCTCAGCGTCGTCTTCCTGACTTTCAGTGGCTCGAGAGCTCATCCTTCACCATCACAGAGCATCTTCCTCACTTTCAAGTTATGGTTTCTCCCGCACTTCCTCATCTTCCACCGATTATAATCTCATTCTACCAATTATAATCCCTTTCCACCGTTTAAAACCCCTTTTCCACCGATCAATCGGTCCATTCTAGGGTTCCTTGGTTCCTTCACGGTTTTGCATCGATTAAACAAGTTCTCTTGAGGGTCTGAGGCAAAGATTTTGTATTTTAGTTTCTTTTTGCCGCTTCAATTTACGGTTAGAAGGTGGTCGTGAGCGTGTGCTACCAGGGAACAACTCTTACAACTCAGAGAGGTATTTTTTATGTTATTGCTGCTTTAATGTTATGGTTAATTAATTATACTTTTTCCTGAGAAAATATGTTTATTGCATCTGCTTCCTAGATGTTATTCTTTTCCTTTTAATTTGAAAATTATGGCTAATTAAAATTCTTTGATGTTTAGTAATTGGATTCTTCTGTGCGTATTGCTTTCCTTGATTACCTTGTAAACATGATTACAAATATATAAATCCACTTCCATTCACATTTTCTAGATATATATGAATGATTTCTAGAAAGCAACGATATATATTAAAATATTATTCTTATTAGTATATAATAGAAAATCATTTTTTTTATTTCAGTAAAGTCTACCATGTATGTTTAGCTATTTGGATTTGTAGAGTTATAATTATATATTTTACAACATGTATCATGAGAATTTTAAAGCATATGTATCCCATCTGGTTAGATGCATGAATATGTTTTACTGCTATGTGTTATTTACCTTAATTATGGTTGGATGGTTTCTTCGTTCTGTATTAGAGAAAATTGTGAATTCTCCATCAAGTTGTAGTGGAATTTGTTTCCTTGTGACATCTTGAATTTTGAGGATAAGATTGTCATACATATCCTGCAGTTACAGTAGGATATGGAAGTGACATCATTCATTGATTGAAGAGGAATAACAATACTGTATAGTTACCTTCATTCGTGACCATTCTTGCTTGAATTGTGGCAAGTGTTCACTGTCGATGGTGGCAGCGCTGGAGAAGTAGCTGAAGGGTGCTCTCAGTTGAATTTTGTCCAAAACTGAGCAAATTTGGAGGCTTCGACAAGAACATAGAAGGTAAGAGGGGAACAATCATCATCAGAAACATAGCAAGCAAGTTTGTTGGTGGGATAATAGTGTGCTAGAAGAGACAACACAGTGTTGGCTGTGATGATGGGTGGTTCAAGAACAGGGTTTGTTGTTGCCACAAACAAATATACTCGTGGAAGTTCAGTAAACTTAATTAGGAAACTTCTAGATTTCCACTTCCATTCACATTTTCCAAGCACATGTACATTTTATTGTTGAATTCTAAGCCAGTCATTTTCTTCATAATCATCTTTTTCAGATTCCTAGTGAGCATCATTGTGTTTTCACTCTGAAATATAAATCCATTCTTGGCCTCTATATATTGGGAGAGTTAGCATTATGACAGTTCATTATGGAAGGCTTTGTTAAAAGCAAAGAAGCTAATATTTTAGGAGTTTACTATGAGCAACCTTTTGTTGCATCTGGTTTCAGCAAAATGCTAGCATCCCATCTTAACCATTAATATGTGGGTTGTTGTTGGGAAACAGCGGTATTTGTTCCCTCCTCTGCTAACCCAAAATGGGCACTATGCGGAAGCGTAAAAATAAAAGTGTATGCGTAGGGAAAAATAACACCGAAAATTTTAACGTGGAAAATCCTCTCAGAAAAAACCACGGGACCTAGTCCAGAAAATTATCTCCACTATGAAAGTAGGATTACAGTGTTTCTCTCACTCTCTGAGGATCTCTCAATAAATCTCACCCTCTCGGATGGTATACAAAAACACTCTCTTTTGCACACTCAGTTCTATTACACAGTGTCTTTCACCTCTCGATGATGTTTCTCTCTTCACGGTAGTACCCGTGGCTTTCTCTCTTTCTCCTCTTGAATTCTTTCTTCACCGTTTTGATTCTTGGTGAGTTGTGTTTTGCTGCACATTTTGCATTCATTTTATAATGAATGAAGGAAGAAAGGACAAGAAACATGGTTGGTGCATTGAAGCAATTTATGGAGCTTTAGTGAAGGTGGAAGACATTCTTCCTCAATATATGGTATATGAAAACATTGACCCTTCTTTTTGGCATGTGGATGGATCCCATTTTTGTTTTTATCCAACAGTTGTTAAGTATATTTTGTTAGGGAATTACTAAAGTGTCACTCCCCTATGGATATTTCGTAGAATTCATCTTTCAATGTATAATACTTCACCTTCTTTCTTTCGCGGTTTCCTTCTAAAATGAATTATGTTGAGGTTTTCAGAGTTGCAACCAAACTATGCTGAAGCATTTCATGGCTTATGTGATATGCACTTGCTACTAGCTCATAATTAAACATCAAATCAGATTTAAAACCAATGCAATTTCACTTTCAGAATTAAAACTAATACTTAAAAGTTTAGATTGTTAGCTTGCCCTGATAATCGGATCACAGAGAAAAAATTAAACTGTAAGAGCATATTTTCTCCAATGTAGCTGATCCTTGACAGAGAACCTACAAAATCATTCTGAAGTTAACGATATTTACAAAAACAATAATTATTACAATTATTAGATCAGATTGCATACTTTCCTAAATAGTATCTTTAGATTCTGTGTATCCTAATTTAAGGTTTTTTAATTAAAGACAACATTACTTATGTTGGGTACCGATGTCACACGTCATGTTATGCATTGTTGACTACACATTTAGCTCCCAGACTTAAGGTATTTTAACCCAAAGTCTTATTTTGCAAGACAAACTTGTGTTGGTATATACATCATAAAAATACATATTTTAAATAAAAACCAAATATTTGATATATAATAGACACATATATAAAAGTATTTACTTTTTCCATCTACCCCAGTGTGTCTGCTGCAGAATAGTGGTGTGTCAGAGCCATTATTTTGCAGCAGCAAAAGATGGTTCTGTTAAGATCTGGTGCAAAATAAGGTGATCTGATTTATACTATATACCTTGTAATAGGTAGTGGTGGGCAAAGTGCATTGTACTGCACTGCACTGTACAAATTTATAGTTAACTATAAACCAGTTCAGAAAAACTGTACTGAACTAAAAAATAGTTCAAAATAACTGAATTGAACTATTTTCTGGTTTAATTATACTGCAGTACAGTTCAGTTAATTAGTTTTTAGTTTATCACACTGCAATTCAATTAACTATATTCCATGTTCAATTAATTCATGACAACTCATCAACACTAAACTCTTCCCAAAGACATAAATCAATAAACTGCGGAAGAAAATAAAACACGATAAAGTAAAATTCCCATAATTAATTAATATACGCCACAATAATATTAATTTGGTAGAAACAAAAAATAATAAAATAATTTATCCACACAAACATTATGTCATCTGCGTAATGGTGTGAAGATGCTAGCATCCTTCTTCACCAGTCCTCTGGAGAGAAGATGTTGCAGAACCAAAGCCCTCAAAACGAGTCGTTTCTTCAAATTGTACCTAAACAACCAAGGGTACACAATAAACACAGAACTATCCCATCCAAGCTGACCCACCCAAAACTCTGTCACTACATCATGTTTCTCCATGGAACAGAGCATCATTGCAGGGTGTTTCCTAAACCCATCATAAAAATGACCTAAACCACTATGATAGAAAATGACATAAATCACAGTTCACAATTAATTGTACAGTTCACAGTTAACTATACACTAAGTTCAGTATTTTTAAACTGAACTGTTAAACAATATAATTGGTTTTTAGTACAAATAGTTTAAGTTTTTTAAGTACCAAATAGTATAGATTAACTATAGTTTACAGTTTTTTATTGAACTGTGCCCAACCCTAGTAATAGGTTAAGAAATGAGGTGATCATAAAATTCTGTATGAAATCGAAACCCATTTATAGATAATTTTATTTTGCTTGTATACCTTTGTTAATTAACATGTCTGCATTTAGTATACGATAAACTTCTGTTCTAATAATCAGTATTATCTTGTACGTACCTTGAGGCATAGGTTAGACTCTAGAAATTGGTTTTATATTTGTAGGGAGTTTCTATTTGCATGTCAATGTGGCATTCATTTGTTTCTTTATCCCAGACTTATGCTCTCTGTTAAGATTCCTCCAACAACATTTCTGAAATGTTTTGTGGAAAACTAGTCTTCAAAAAAAGAAGCGTTAGAACATATTGAATTATATTTTTCAAGAGATATGTCATTTATTCCCATTGAAATTTGTGCATGATTGTATGCCATGGATGGACGCTGATTTTAAACTAATATCTTTGAACCATACATGTTGCTTCTCTACTTACACTTTTTGGGTTCGCTGTTAATTTACTAGGTAAAGAGAATATACGTACCTTTACCAGATGAAAATGTTCGAAAGCTTCTGTTAAAACACAAGCTCAAGGGTCAAGCATTCTCCTTACCTTGTAAGCAATGTGCTCATATTTTATGTTGTGATATTTCTTTTGATATATGAGTACTCGGTGATACTACAGAGTGTATTTCCTGGTTATTTATTCTTCTATAGGGTAATTCTGAGTTTACTGTTGGTAGCTTGTACCTTCATATATTATGGTTTCATGTACTTAATGCCAAATCTGGTCGAATTAATCTACTGCTTATCGTTTGCCAAAGAAATACTTGAAAATGCAAAAGTTTTATTAGTTGTTAGAGATGTTATTTTCTTGATATAACCATCTAATTTAAACTGATATAAAATTAAAACTGATATATTAATAAATTAAAATTAAATAACAAATATACCAGTCCAAAATTTAAACTGCTATAAAAGAATAGTCATACGTCAGAAGATTAAAAATATCTTGATAATAAATTAAAATCTCAATTTGTCAATTGCAAAGAAAGACCTAAGTCAATAGTTAAACATTCCCATCAATTGGTTATCTTAATTTTATCAATAAATTCTTACACTATGTACTTTGTTTACAAAGGATTAAGAGAGTAGTTGACAATCTAGTTGTAACAAATGTAACTCTCCTTTTAGATGTAGTTGATTTCCAAAGCCTAAGTTCTCTTACATCATGATGAAATAGAGATATAACAAGGTTTAAGTTTAAGATAGTTAGTTATGTAACAAGTTTTATAACTTCAAAACAATGGAAGTATATTATTTAAAATGCTTAAAATAATATTTTATACCAAAATAAAAAATACTTCTGTAATTGTTGTATGCGTTGAATGTTTGAAAGAAACCTACAAAAATGAATAAATATATATTTCCTTAATATATATTACCTTAACCACCTTTGACTTTGAACTTCCAGTATAAAAGAGTAATGACATTTTGGGATCCCTCAATTTTTTAGGCTATCTCTACACCTCCTCAAGGAAGATAATGAAACCTTTCCTTCCTTCTTTTTTTTTACCATAAATAGGAGGAAAAATTGTACTATATAAAATAAGTGTTTGAAGGAAACTGTTTTTTTTTTAACTTTTCTAAATTAATCCATAAAATATAACTATTATTTCAATAGATCCTTCTCTCAAAGGTTTAATTACTGATTAACAGAAGACATCACATGACAATATTTATCTTCAATAAGTCTTCATTGTGTAGATATTTGATGACACGTCTCCAATGAAACAACATGTTATAAAGGATGTTCGGGAGCAATGAACTGCATTTCTTTTAACCACCATTTGTAAATGATTGGATGTTTCAATATTACATTTTGAGTTTAGGAACTATTTTATGTGTAATATGTTAAGTACTTATGTTAGGTAAATATAGTTAGGAACTTTGTTATGTAAATATTACTTTTTGATGTGTTAATGAAAACAATATTGATTATTTTACTTGTTATTAATTATTTAAACTGTATTCTGGGATTGAATCTTATGCAGGTCTAAATATGGATAATAGTATATACAAATAAAATATTTAAAAAAAAACATCACTTTTTACACCGGTCAAAGTCACATCAGGTATAAAAAGTCTTGTTTTTTTACAGTATAAAAAATCGTAAACTTTTTATACCCCTTGCTTCTATACCTACTCAAAAATAGGTATAAAAAACTTTTTTAACAAGTATAAAAAACCATTTTTGTACTCGTGATAAGGTAATGGAAACGAAAAATAGAGGAGGAAACGGGAAAAATAAAATGACAAACAAAACAATCAATATGTGAGATAATAAGATAAAGGAAGAAAAAAGAAGCACGTTTACTATCACCACCGCTTGATCTGCAATATCACAATAATAATAATAAAAATAAAGAAAGCGAAAGAAATAATATTCCAATAACTACATGCAATTGTTCCAGTCAACTTTATTCAAAAAAATCCAAAATCTAGAAGTTCTTTAAAGAATTTGGTTAATTTATCATAAACAAAAAAAACACTTAAATCAAAGTCGAAAGCAAGTTCTGAGGTCGAATTTGAGTTTCTGAATGAAATAATTACTATATATGCCTTATTACACATACTGTGTGAATTCAAATCATGTCCAAAAATTCAAAGATTCTTAACAATGAATTATTGCAATAGGTGCACCCATGCCATGTTTACTAATAGTAGCAATAAATAATCCATAGATTATAAAATAATTCTCACCCATTACACTCATCGAAACTTGGTTTGAACAATAAGTACCATTTTATTTATTTTATTAATTAAAAATCATTTTCTTAGTGTTAGCACCTATAAATTTATATTGAAGAGTGACCTGAAAATGAATCCTTTTAACTAGCATAATATACGATGCTTAAAGTGATAGAAAGGGCAGATTAAGTAGATGATAGATAAACAAACAAAAGAATTAAAAGTTTCAAAATGGTGAGATAAATCTTGTCATATTAGCGTTATTGCGAATCATGAATGCTTCTCCGATTGAATTTCCAAAATATTAAAGAGGAATTCCCTATAACTTACACAACCAATAATAATGAATTACTGTGGAAATTGTTAGTAACGAATGCTTATTTGCAAATGTTTTAATAGACAAATTAACATGAACTACGATTAAGGGAAGGGTCACCGAGGGAGGAACTAGTGACAGTGCCAAACAATAAGGTATTGGAAAAGATAAATATTACATTTGTTCTTTGCGTAACGGATGTAATATATTCTTTTATATTAATGAAAATACCATCGATCGTGTCGTATTTGACATCAGTTTTAAAAATTCTCCAATATAAAAAAAAGCCCCAATTAAACCCTAAAACTTATTTTATAGTTTTTTCATTTAAAAGTAACAAATGAAATAAAACACTTAATTAAAACGGGCCATGTAAAATCAAATTATGGAAACAATACGACTGAAGACCTTTCATCAATCGTTAATAACTTATCTGTGGTGGCTGTGTGAGGAACTCATTACGAGAGTTTTATCTAAGTTACAATCAAATGACTCGCTCCTTACCTGACTTTTCAATGTTCTCCAATTTGAAAATATTGGATCTTTCTGTGAACCGGTTGAGTGGAAAGATACCTGATAGTAGCAAATTTCCACCTCAGTTGGAGTCTCTATCACTTGAATCAAACTCATTGGAAGGTGGAGTTCCAAAATCATTGGGGAGCACATGTACTTTACGTTCGTTGCACCTTTCAAATAACAGTTTCAATGAAGAACTTCCACTGATAATGCAAAACTTGTCAGGATGTGCTAGATCCTCACTGCAAGAGTTAGAACTGAGAATGAATAAAATCAAGGGTACACTTTCTGATTTCTCAGTATTATCATCTTTAAAAACTTTATCTCTCGATGAAAACAGGCTAAATGGTAAGATTCCTAAATATATTCGATTTCCTACTCAGCTGGAGACTCTCAAAATGAATTTGAACTCTTTGGGAGGTGTGATCAGTGACTTTCATTTTGTTAATATGTCAAAGTTGCAGTTGTTAGATCTATCAGACAACTCATTGGCTTTAGAATTTAGCCAAAACTGGACCCGTCCTTTCAATTGGGTTATATACGGTTGAGATCTTGCAAGTTAGGTCCAACTTTTCCTAAATGTTTCCATACACAAAAGGACATTGAAATTCTTTGACATTTCTAACTGTGGAATATCAGATTCTGTTCCAGAATGTTTTGGAGTAAAGTTGCAATACAAGGAATGACAAAAATGAATATTTCATTGAATAACCTCAAAGGTACAATTCCAAATTTTCCCTTGGAGGTTACTCCTCATTTTGTAGTCCTTGCATCCAATCAGTTTGAAGGCCCTGTTCCACCATTTCTTAGGGGATCAGCATTTCTTGATCTATCTCAAAATAAATTTTCTGACTTTTCTTCTTTTCTTTGTGCAAATGGGACAGTTGAAGCTTTAGGCCAGCTTGACCTTTCAAACAACCAATCTATCTCAAATCATTGGCGTATTTAGATTTGAGTCACAACAATTTTTCAGGAACGCTTCCTACTTCAATGGGATCACTTGTTGAACTTCAAGCATTACTACTAAGAAACAATAGCTTAACCAAGGAGATCCCTTTCTCCCTAAGGAATTGCATAAAGTTAGTAATGTTTGACTTGAGAAAATAGATTATCAGGAAGTATCCCTTCTTGGATTGGGGAAATATATCAAGATTTGCAAATATTAAGCTTCAGAAAGAATAACCTCTCTGGAAGTTTACCAGTTCAACTCTGTTACCTTCAAGGCATTCAGCTCTTGGATCTCTCACTCAACAGTCTATCAGGAAGAACTCCCAAATGCTTAAAAAATTTTACTTCAATGACTCAAAAAACTTCATTAACAGATTATACACACCAGGGGTATTCTGTCAGCATTAGATCGATTGGAAAGTACATGAACTACTATGATTTGTATTCATTGTTGACATGGAAAGGTGCAGGTCATATATTCTTAACCAATGAGCTATTGCTGTTGAAAAGCATTGATCTTTCAAGCAACCAATTATCAGAAGAAATTCCAATTGAGATAGAGGATTTGTTTGAGCTCATATCATTAAATTTATCAAGAAACAATTTGACAGGAGAAATTCCCTCTAACCTCACTTGAATTTCTTGATTTGTCAAGAAACCAGATATTCGGTTCAATTCCTACTAGTCTTACCCAAATTGATCGCCTTACCATGTTGGATTTATTTCATAATAATTTATCAGGGCAAATTCCAATTGGCACTCAACTACAAAGTTTTGAGGCTTCAAGTTATGAATACAATTCCAATCTTTGTGGGAAGCCACTTGACAAATTGTGTGGCGCAGAGGAACCACCACATGAAGCAAATGTTGATGAATCAAACGAAGATGAAAATTTTGTTGTTAATCGTGCATTTTATGTGAGTATGATACTTGGATTCATTACAGGCTTATGTGTAACTTTTGGCTTCATTTTGGTCAATATAGTCCATGGCGACAACTATATTTTAGGTTCTTGAACAACTTAACCGACAATATCTATCGCATGATCACAGTAAAAGTTCCCAGTTACAAGAGGTAGCATAAAGGCTTGATGTTATATATTATCTTAGTCATTCCATATTTACGTTTTTTCCTTTCAATAGCAGTTATAATATATAGATTTTATAAATAATGTATAGTTCCTCTATATATTTTGTATGATTTGTCCTTTTTCTTAATCTTGAGTTTAGAGTTGTCAAAAGTAGATAAGAGTTTGACCAAATCTAATTTACCAAATTTAAATAAAAACACATGTCCTTTTTAGATTTCATTCTCACACCATGATGTTTTTTCTCTATGCAATTAATGTGAACCTAATGTTGGCTTAATGACAAATGGTGATTCAACTGCTGGATCATTGGTAAACAGTCATATATGCACATAGTTGGATCGATGTATGTAATTATTATTTTATAAAGTTAAGTATGTGATTTAATCTCAGCAGCAATTGGAACTTGATTCACAGAAGTATAATTTATTTTAAAGAACCTTCTATTAGCCACACGAACATAGCTTTAAATTCGAATGATGAAAGAAGATGTAGTGGAAAGAATTGACATGGTCTGACTATGTTAAACATTAGAAATAGAAGTGGCAGTCTAATTCTGCTAAAGCATCATAAGAAGTGGCGGTTTAAAAAATAGCTTTTAGATTTTGGATTAAAATGAGGTGATAAAGTTGTTGATGATGTAGATGCGGTAGGGAGCATAACTTGGTGTTTCTCCATTCAAAACTAGGCTAGCTAATACTAGTACAAGAGTTCCCATAATAAACACCGTAGCTTGACCGGATCAGCTCAACAACTTTGCCAGATAAGCTCCGCAACCCGACTAAGAAGATTGGCGGCCTAGCTAATAAATATCTTATGGATTGTTGACATGCTTATACAATTATATTAATTTATAATTATTTTTTAAGATATTTTATCAAGCTAACTTGTTTAATTTATAATGTTTTAGGATTCTACTTTATCTAAAAAACATCAATAATAAAAATGAATTTCTCCTTCTTCTTAAAAGGAAATGTCTAGGAAAAATGATCATTAAACATGTTTATTGTGTTTAATTGTATAATATTCATCCCAATCTTTTTTAATGGTGCAATTATCCTTCTTCGTACATGAAATTAAAACTTGTAGAGTCACTTTCCCCAATAAAAATGGAAAAAGACATACTTGGATCAGATGAACATAAAGAAATTGTTAATACAGAAATTATCGAAGAAGTTATTGATTATGTATAGATAAGTGCAATTACAATTTTATATATGTTGAGTACAATATACTACTTTTTATCATTAACTTTGTTTTTTTTATTAATAGCTTTTTAATATTACTAATATATTCTTATATTTTTCCTTTTTAAAATACCTATATCAAAAGTTTTATTAAGCCAAATCATAAGGAGTTTTTTTTTATCAACCAAAATAACAACATATGAACTACGTACCAATGAAAGAAAGAATACAAAAAATAGTTATTATTTTTCTTGATAAGAGAGTGATTGATAAGTTTCTTCTTGCACCTATCAATACAGGATAATACCTTTCTTTCCAACTTCATTAACAATGTATTATTTTCAAAGTTAGATGCAGGAAATGTAAATTTTTTTATTCATTTCAAATTTTAGCCAACATTAGATCTTGCTCGAAATCAATCTTAAAATGGAGATAATTCATTATCTTGATCCATTGAGAAAAAAATATTAATACAATACAAGATTTTAAAGAAGTTTTTTAACATGTAAAAATATACGATGATTCACATTTTTAGTTATATTTTTTTACTTACATATGCTTTATTTTTATTTATTAACTAGGGATATATAAACCTACTCAGTTCAAAGAGATATATGGTTTCAAAGTCTATGTTAAAAAATATTAAGTCAACACCAATTAAGATAGATTACAATTGTTTATTTCAAAAGTATAACTACACTATTATAATATGTTTATGTATGTTTGCTCTCAACCTATAGTCTTTTATACTAAATTTGCAAGAACTCTTGTAAGAAATTTATATTTTCTTGGGTTGTTATAGTGTTTGAATGAATAGTAGTAAGAAATTTATATTTTCTTGGGTTGTTATATTTTAATTATAATGCAGTGTAAATGCATAGTAGTTATTTATTTCATTTAGAACTAGTGTGATCTTTTATTTGTTTAGAAATTAATACAAGTAAAATCTATTATTTTATATAGACTTATAAATAGTAAAAAGTAGGATAATAGTGATTATTAATGCATAAAAACGTATAGTATAAAATTACTATACTTTTTAAAATAATATTTTTATTCCTCAAATATTTTTATTATTAGTCTTTTTCACAATTTAAATTAGATCATAAAATAGTAATAATGTTGGGTATCAGTCATACAGCACAAGCACACACAACTTAAATAGAGAAGAGAAAATACTGACAATAGGCAAAAGAGGAAATTTTATACTAGTAAAAAAATTTACAGCACCTCTTTCTTTCTATACAAAACTTCTCAAAATTATGAGAATACAAGAAATGAGAGAATAGGAGAGGATGAGATATATAACAAAGGGGGCAAGGGTTTCTTTTATAGCCACCAAGCCATACCCCTTTACAAGTTCCCACCAATGTGGGACTTCATTCCTCACAATCTCCCACTTGAAGATTTTGATGAAACTAATCAAATCTTCACACCATCTTTGCCTTCGTGTTGCTTGTTCTTCTGATAAACTTCAGTAGAATCGAATTAACGTAAATATGCCAATAACCTTTGACACCTAATTTTGATTCTCCGAAACGCAATGCAACACCTGATCAATATTTTACTGCTCTCCACCTAAACCTACCACGAACATACTAACCACTCTCACTGCTTGTGCAATGTCTGGTCTTGTACGCATCATAGCAATTATAAGGCTGTCCACCACCGATGCATACGGTACTCGAGACTTTTCCATCCTCTCCACTTCACTGCTAGGACTCATACTTGAGGATAATTGATAGGAGATGGGGTAAAATTGGCTTGCACTCTCGCATGTTGAAGCGCCGCAAGACTTTCAGTAAGTTTTACTTCTGAGAAAGCCAAATCTTCCTATCTTTTTCTATCTCGGTGAATTTGCATCCCTAAAATCTTGTTTACCGGTTCCAAGTCCTTTAATATCAAACTCCCTAGCCAATTGTGCCTTCAGTTCTTGGATTAGAGCTTTGTTGGGGCCTACCACCAACATGTCATCCACATACAACAACAAAATGATAAATCATTATCCTCAAACCTCTTATTGTATGTACAATGGTCTGAACTTAGTTTGTTGTATCCGAGGCTAATGATAAAGGAATCAAATCTCTTATACCAACACCTTGGCGCCTGCTTTAAACCGTATAAAGATTTGTTCAACCTGTAAACCAAGTTTTCTTGTTCTTCAAAGCCTTCTGGTTGGAGCATCATTTCATTCCTTCTTAACAATAACCTTGTGAGCGGTGGAACTCACAGGCAATACCCCTTTATATTGTTAGCATAGCCCAAACACTTAATTATTTCCCCAGTTTCAAGCTCTACTCGTGCTTTGGTTTCCTTGAACTGGTAATAACAACACATTTGACTTCCTCTTGATGTGATACACCCACAAACTCCTGGAATAAACTTTGCTCCTCCTAGGAATAACTCCGGTGATTCCCTTACATCAGAATGAACCAAGTCTTCTTGTGTTTTCTTTTCTGGTAGTCAAACTTGCAAACTTCGATCTATGTTGTTGGCTTATCACACAATGCTCGCATAAAGGTAAAACAACCTTCTTAAGTCCGAGTACATATTACGTTCCGCCTTGCAAACTTCACTTTGACATATGTCCAAGTACGATGTCACGTCAACATAGTTTCTTCTTGACTTGTTAATGCAACCATTGCATTAGCTTTCTACAACGTATCTCCCATACGCACATGTCATGATCTTCTAAGCTTTTATGACTTACCAGATCTCCCCTCTTTCTCATAGAATATCTTCATTCGTATTTGCCATACAACCTTGCGAGGTTGATGCATCAGAGTTCTTTCTTCCACTCTTCTCGTGCCAACATTCTTTCTTGACATGCCTCCTTTTGCCACAATTGTAGCATTTGAGATGCTTCTTACTTTGAGATCTATCATGGGACTGACTCCCACTAGACCCATATTTCGTTGATCTTCCTCTCATCATCACCAAAGCTTGTGTTTCCTTTGAACTTTCCAGAATGTCTTCTTTGTTCCTCTGCTTGGATTCTTCTTCAAGAATTGCTCCTGCAACATCCTCAAAGTGTAAACAGCCTTTAGTATTATTATTCGTAATATTGATGATGAGTTGACCATACGAGTCTGGTAAACTCTGCAGTAGAAGCTTCGTGCATTCATTTTCAACTATGTTGAAATCTGCCGTTGATAGTTGGGCAAACAGAGTGTTCAGATGGTTGATGTGGTCCGTTACCGTTGTGGACTCACTCATCCAAAGAGTGTATAGTTTCCTCTTCAAGAATATTCTTGTGTGAAGAGACTTCACCTCATATAATTTTATGAGGGCATCCCAAATCTCCCTTGCTGTTTCTTTCTCCGCCACATTGGATAACACTGAATCTACCATTGATAGGTGCAAATTCGCGATGGTGTTGTTGCCAATTTCTTTCCACTTCTGCTCCGTCATTTCTGCGGGTTTTCCTTCAATTGCAGCTATGCAGTTGTCCTTTCTCAAAATTGCCTTTATCTTCAATTTCCACAACGAGAAATTGTTCCCATTGAACCTCTCTATCTCGTATTTTGTTGTCATAATTTCTAAAATATTGGCTTATGCACTTCTCACTACGAATAGTATTGTTTACTGGAACAACACAGGTAAAACGTGAAGTAACACACCAAGAAGTTCCCAGGAAAGAGAGGTGGGTCATAAATGGACACTCTTAAGTACCAAATCTTTCATAGCCAGAACTTTCCCAGACAGTACTTTCACACTACCAAACATTTCTAGTAATAACTCTTTTTTGATGCGGAAGATCGGATTAAACCACAACCACAGTGCATACTCAGAATTTTACCAACACTATTCTAATGACAATAGCAACGGAATACAAACCTATAGCTCTGATACCACTGTTGGGTATCACACATACAGCACAAGCACACACAACTTAAATAGAGAAGAGAAAATACTAACAATAGGCAAAAAAGGAAATTTTATACTAGTGGAAGAAATTTATAGCACCTCTCTCTTTCAATACAAAACTTCTCAAAATTATGAGAATACAAGAAAGGAGAGAACAAAGGAGAGAATGAGATATATAACAAAGGGGGCAAGGGGTTTCTTTTATAGCCACCAAGCCATACCCCTTTACAAGTTCCCACTAATGTGGGACTTCATTCCTCACACACACACACACGCGCGCACACACACACACACACACACACACACACACAGATATATATATATATATATATATATATATATATATATATATATATATATATATATATATATATATATATATATAAGCATTGAGTGTAAGAGCCTGAAAAATGTAAGGCTATTGGGCCCTATGTTGGGGCAGCTTGGCCCAAAGGGCTAAGGGCACAATGACCTTAGAAAAGGGTCTCATTTTTCCCAACTCAAATTTCAGTAGCCAATCTCTCTCTCTCTCTCTCTAAACTCAGTTACCTTCTTCTCCTTCTTGCTCTGCCTTCTCTCTACCCTTACACACATTGTAACCATTGGATTTTCAACTAGGTGGTGTTCTTTCGCTCACGGAGTTGAGAGCTTCCCTTCCATCCGATTAGTTTCCGCTTTGGACGGGTAAGTCAGTTTCTCCATTCTTCTTGAACCTAGGGCATGCAACTTTACTATTGCATGCAACTGATAGTGCTCCTTTTTTATTTTCTGCCTATTCTAGCTCTAAGAGCTGTGTTTGTCTCCACTTTAGTGGATTTGTAGGGTTATACTGTGTGCTAGCGGTGTAAGGCACTGTTGGGGTTGCTACTGTTCTGAGTAGTGTTGCGCTTATAGCCACAAGGTAAGGGGAGCTCGGATATGTTTTCTTTAATTTGGTTGCATGAATAGTATGTTGAGTCTTCTACTGTTGTGCTATTGATATTATGTTTTGAATCAGAAAGACTTAGTTGTCTGTGGTGGGTTGAATGATTGTGAAATTGGATTTTATGTATGTAAATTGTTTTGGGATGTATTTAATTTCTGAAATGTCTATGTTGAAGTGTTTGGGCTGAGAGACATGCTGTAACAGTGAAGGGATAGAATAATTAGCATTCTCTGAGGATTTTGGATCAATGGAGAGGAAGTGAGGTAGTGATGTTGGGAAGTAGGGGTTCTGGGCATAGCTGGGCTGTTGGGACATCTTAGGCAAGTCAATTGTGACTTGTTGAGATCATAAAACTGGTTTAGAATAGGCTACATATAGTAGAATTAGAATTGAGTCCCTAAGTTGAGAAAACTAGTGTTCTAAGAAGGAGTTCGGGTCTTAATCACTTAATAATCACTGTAGAAATGAGTAAAATCAATTAGATAAGTTTAATTAGGTTTATATCAACCAGTAGAGACTTTAGAAGTTGGCCAAGAGGCCTAGAAATGGTAAGTGTTGGTGTGAGTGTGTGATTATGCAAAATTCGAGTTTTGCAGATGATGTAGAGTCGCTATGCGAGCTGTCTCGCATAGCGAGACCCTGTAGAGGGTGCTCACTGTCTGAGTAATTCGCTGTGCGAGCTGGTGCACTGTGCGAATTACCAGAGTGTGCTACTCTCTAGTTGTGGACTTGCCTGGCGAGTCCTGTCGCTATGCGACTAGTGGTGGTCTAGGACCACTGCCCATTTAATTCGAAGGGCGAGTGAGGCGCATAGCGAGAGCTTTAGGGGGGTTGGTCTCTGTTTGGACTTTCGCATAGCGACCTGGGTGCGCTATGCGAGAGACCCAAAGTCTGATGCTTATTCAGACTTAATTCGCAAGGCGACCTGGGTGGGTGCGCTATGCGAATTGTGCTAGTCCCGCCATGCGAGGGTGGTGCGCTGTGCGACAAGTGTTGGGTCTGGTTCTTTAAGTACATCTTATGCTACGTTTGATTAGGGTGTCCTTTGGTTGATTGGTGAAGTATTTCCTTGCATCTATAGTACTGTATTGTGATATTCAAACAAGTATGTGGATGGTAGCAAAAAGTGTATGGGTATAAGTGGTGGTAAGATGATACAAGTTGTAAACCAAGTTCCATCGGTGTAGGATCTCTTGGTCAAATTCTTAGTGTTTAGAATGAAAGTAAGAGCTCAGTCTTGGGGGTCATCCTGAAACTTCAATGGCCTTTCTTCTCATGTAGAGAGGATTGAACCATGTGGTGAGGAGTAGCAAGAGGTCTTAGTCTTGGGGGCTTCCAATATGCCTCAAGGCCCGGAACAGGCTAACCTCGTGAGTGTGGTAGGGTGGGGGAGCCCAAGTTTCATAAGCCACCACGAGTGCAAGACTCGTCATAGCTCGACTATCATTCTAAAGTCCAGACGAGTCAAGTCTAGAACGTAACATGTTAGGATGTGTGTTACCCTGCTTGATTCAATTTAATTCTTGCATGCTCATCTTGTCATATTGTATGCTTTTTATATGATTAGATCACCTTGCTTGTTTTTGTTCGTGTTGTTTGTGTATGTTTCTTCTTGCGATGATCATCCACTTGGATGGGAGCATATGTCAAAGAGGAACCCTTGGAGCAAGCCTTGGAGGAAGAGAATGCTGAATCCTAGTATCATTAGGATATTTGTACTTTGAATTATGCGTTTTAAAACTGTATTTGTAGAACCTATGTTATTCTGGAAGACTTTAGTACCTCATGTTTGAATTCCTAGCTTTCTAAGGTGACTGTAACTCTCTATACTTTGTCATATGATTCCAACTGCTTTCTATTATTATAATTAAATGACGTCTTTATTATATATGCATGACGTATATTTTAAGGATGTCATATTGAGAAGAGATTTAAATATGTTCAAATGTTATGTAGATAATGAATATTTTATAAACTATTTGAAAATAAAATGAAAAGAAAAACATGTATATATGTAATTTTTTGAATGAATTATAAACAATTTAATATTGTCGTTTTTTTTATTAGTGTTTTATGCAAACTCTTGTATAGGTAAATTTTTTCCTGTACCCGTTGTAATATACAGACATATGAGCTTTGATATATAGACTTATTACTTTGTGCGTTGTATTTATTGTATTTGTTTATTAATTATAGTTTTAAAATGTGTTTACTAACTATTAATACTTTGGAATAAAAAAGTAACATTGAAGTAAGTGTAGTTGCACATTGGTTAAATCAAACAATTAAGTTTTTGTACATAATTTGTATTTTGCACTAACAATAATTACATTTATGCACTTAATCTCAAAACTAAAGGTTGTTGTGGAGATCCCAAAACAATTAGTCATATATATTTTGAATTTTTAAAAAATTCTTGTGGTTTTTCAATTTATATATCTATTTCTTTTATGGTTTAAAATCATAATACTTGCTCACAATTCCAGTTTGGTACAATTGGAACTCAAATACAAAACCTTATTTCATAAATTCAAGATCAAAGAGTTAAGTTTGCGAAAAATCATAGTCTTCATTGTAAGTTGTAGAAACTACTATTCTTGTAAAACACTTGATCGTCATTTCTAATGTGTGAGATAATTATTCTGCTAGAGTTACACATAACTCATAGTTCTGGAAGTTCTGGAAGTGCTAATTCTGTTGAATTGTAATCGCAGAAAGAACAGAGGAATGATTCTTCCTTTTTGAATCATATTCTATCACATTTTATCAAATAGTGTACTCTGCTGATATGCCACAAGTAATTCACTTGAAAGTTATAACTAACATTTGAGAGTGTCCTCTTTAGTTGTTATTAGGTTCGGCTAACCCAAGTTCTTTTTAAATATTTTAAAAAGAATCTGAAATATTTTAAAATGAATTATCAAGAAATTTAATAATTAATAGATTATTTGCCAAGTGACAAAAGAAATTCATGTCGTGCTATGAATTCTTCAACTTACAATCGAATTTCAATGTAATTCATACCATCTTACTCTGATTAAGTTTAAGGCAAAAATTTTCTAAAGTAAATTAACGTAAAACTAGTTAATACATGAACCCTCTTAATCACATGCAAGAGATGAAGGTAGAAAAGAACAAAAACACATAATGTATTAGTTTTCCATAATCAAAGAACATGACTCAATAATTATGTCATTTCTAATGTTTTGAAGATTCATCAAATTATTGTATGAATAACTTCACAGGAAAGGCTTAAGATATAAACAAAGTATTTAGAAAAAAAAGAAGATCACAATCACAATAGGCTTCCTGAACATCCATTACAAAATAAAAATGGAGGAGAAAGAAACATTTAAAGAAAATAAATATTTAGAAATCTTCCTCCAGAGTGCCTCTTTCCTCAGTTTTTTTATGTCCTTTGAGTATCATACCTTCACAATCATTCTAATCTTCAACAACAATTCCATTTTTTCACATACACTCCTATAATCCAGAATTCCTCTGCCAAAAATTAAGCAAATAATATTAATTTCCCCATAAATAGAAACAACAAAAAGATAACGTAAAAAAACAAAAGTTCAAAGAAAATTCATGTTAAAATGCAAAGAATATAAAACTCCAATAATTTAAGTCACTAATATTTAAATTCTTTCAATTTATTTTATACTTTTAAAAAAAATAATCACTTGTCATAAAATAATTATCTTATATGACTATCAAAGCAAATAAAAAAGGTGTTTGTACAAGCCAAATTAAGGCTACAAATGTTCAAATTGATATTGGAGATCTTTACTTGAATTACAACTTAGTATTTACTATAAAAAATGTATTTATAGAAATAATTATATCTATCATCCATCAAACTAATATTGCAATGGTTAAACATACAAAAGAAAAACCAACTAATTATGAGAATGTCACAACAATTTTGAGACAAGATTGAAAGAGATAAAAATAAAGAGACTGAAAATATGTCTTATGCTAACGATTTTTTATTATTTTATTCTATCCATACACATTAGTTATTATCTTTAAGTAATATTCTTATTTTCAATTACATCGTTAATCTTTCAATTTTTTTATCTAATAAAAAATCGATTTAACCATAATATTTTTGTAATTGTTATTATATGGAAATGTGAATCATTTATGACAAGAAAATCATTAATCAAATTTAAAAATCAAAATAATTAATTATGTAGATTTCAATTAGAAATTATTTGTATGTAAAATAGACCTTTTTATAAATAAAAAAATTATAACTAATTTGTTAATTAGACTTTAAATTGATCATTGTCATTAGCTATCAATGATAATAATTTTTTAGTTTAAAAAATAGTATTTAAATTACTCATTATGACTAATTATTATTTGTTTCTAAAATTGATTATTATTTAATGATTTTCTCATAATAATGTTACAACGATAAATAATAAATAGTGAATGACAAATTAAAATGTGATGTTATTTTTTTTAACTAAATAATATATTGATAACATGTAACCATAACTATGATGTATTAACATACAAAAATATTTGTATTTATGAACATTTATGTTTATACAAAGTTTGGCTTTAAATGTGCCTATTTAAATTTGAAATACATTCGGATTTTTATTTGGTCTCCAGTAAAAAAAACTTTTGTTTCCAAAATCTTTTAACATATTTTCTTTGTATGTTACGCTGTTTTTTAAATGTTTATGGATTTTTTCCGCGAAATATTAAATTTTTTTTCTTTACGCTCCTAAAATATTGTTTTCTTTGTCATATGTTTTGTATTAAATGGTGATATGTTGAATTAGAAAAATCACCTAGCCATCATGAAATACAGAATAAGAAAAATAAAGGATAAGGAAAAACAATATGGATGAATAAACTTGGAGAGAAAAAACATGTTTAAATATAAAATCTTTAGTTATTTGTTTTAATTTTTGAGATTCCATTTACAAAATTATTTCTATATTGAAAAAAGTATACGAATATTGAAATTTACCGTAAAAATGATCAATATTGATCTTAATATCACAGGGAAAGTAATTCCTATTATAAGGAATATGAAAATTATTTATTTAAAATAATATTAATAATAATAATACAAAAAATCAAATTTTAAACACAAGGTAAAAATAATGTTACCTGCAACTTTGTGTTGTACCAGATCTTGAAAACTTTCATTCTTGTCATGACATAAAGTGTCTCCTAAATTATTTAAGAACTTGAAATATGCATGACGCCAAGAATGTACTATTAAGATTGACACTAGTGTAGTAAGAGCAAATGATACTGGTTACTTTTGTTTATAGGTCCCGGTTTTACAACCGAGGCGTATACAAATGAGATAAAAAATGATATGTTTTATGCCTTCGTTGCGGGTCGAATAAAAAAGAATAGGATTATGCCTCGGTTTTCAGGTAACCGAGGCAGTAACGTATTTTTTTTTTCAGCCGTCCTCAGCCATACTCAATCGTTCTCAACCGTCCAGCCATTTAGGGGTTCACAGCAAGAACAACAACATATCAGAAATACACAACACAAAAGTTTCATTGCACAGTATACAACATCAACAAAAGACATCATCAACAAAAGAGAAGTTTCGCGGAGGCCGTCGAGAGTGAAGATCGTTTCGCGTGCCCCAAATCGTGACGGTACCGGAGGCGGAGGCGACCCAGTCGCTGTTGGGGGAGAAACACGAGATGGTGGCCGAGGCGGAGGCGACCCAGTCGCTGTTGGGGGAGAAACGCTCGATGGTGGCCGAGGCGGAGGCGACCCACTCGCCGTTGGGGGAGAAACGCCGATGGTGGCCGAGGCGGAGGAGACGAACTCGCGAGACCAAAATGGATTTTCTGATTTAGTGCTTCGCGATCTGGAGCAGTGTCGGAGGCGGAGGCAGAGGCAGCAGTGTCAGAGGCAGAGGCAGCAATGACGGAGGTGGCGCGGCGAGCCGTGGAAGTGGTGGAGGAACCCGCGACGCAGAGGTCGCGATCTGGAGCGGTGGATGAAACCCTATTTCCGGCAGAGACAACAGTGTCGGAGGCAGAGGCAGTAGCGACGGAGGTGGCGCGGCGAGTCGTTGAAGAGGTGGAGGAACCCGCGACGCAGAGGAAGAATGTAGAGCAGGAGGAAGGAGAAGCTGAGGAAGGAGAAGCCGTGAGTGTTGATTTGACGCAAAGACGCTAATTACAGAGTGGCAGCGAAAATAAGCTTTTTGCTTTGGCACCGTTTAAAAGGCCAACCCGAGGTATAAAGTGCTGGAAAACATTTACGGTTTCGGTTCCTGACGAACCGATGCCTTTAAGTCTGGCGTAGCAGGTAAAGTTGCAGGTGTAGCTATAGGCCTTGGGTCTTAGATTAATCGGTGCAATATCGTTGTTCTGCCTCGGGTCTTAGCTTAACCGAGGCATATATGTTAGCTTTATTTACGGTTCTGCCACCGCGCTTTTATACGCTTCGGGTTTAATTAAACCGAAGCGTATATAGCGCTTTTAAAGCCCCTTTTTTTACTAGTGTGAGCCAAACACTCCCCAAAAGCTTATAGCAAATCCAATTGTCATACTTATATAATATTCACGATTGAAAATCAAATTGTCATCCTCTTGAAATTTAATAATTGGTCCTTGTCTTGCCACTCCATCAATGCACAATTCCTTTAACGGTGGTCCACAAAGGCTTTTGGGTTTTGATGCAATGAGCATTGCAGAGTTTGTCATCATCACTCTGAGATGCCAATAGGAACCCAATCCCAACGTAGTTGTAACCAAGCTCTCAAAGAATCGAGAACAATTTGGGGAAGAAGGGAGGCTCCTGCAAGGCCAAACCAGAACAGAGAGAAGAAAAGATGAAGGTTGATGCCTCCCCTTCTTCTGAAGCCAGGACAAAGAAGAGAGAAGAAAGAAGTTGGAGTTTGAAGCCTCGCATAAACGCCACCGCTGTAGGATGCCCTCGCTGCGACCTCGCCACCACCTCGACGTGCCTCGCCGCGCTCGCCGCCAACGTTGAGTCTGTCGCAGTGAAGAAAAAGTGCAGAAGCTTCAAGCTTCTGGATTTCGCAGAGAAAAATGTGGAAGAGAGACAGAGAGACAAACTGCTATTCGGTTAAAGGGACCACCGACACGGTTGGGAGAGGAAGCCCCGCCACTGCCCGCAAACCTTCATCCACCGCTGCCGCCGCCCTTAAAGCCCTCTTCCGCCCACCCACCCTCCCAGAGCTACGCCGCACAAAGTCCTTTCTGGCCTCCAAAAATGAACCTTTCTCTACCTCCTTCGAACCCCAGGTAAATCCTTCACTGCCAAAAACAGATCTCCAACCTCCTCTGCCGCGAATTTGCCACCGTAGCCGTTGGGTTTGGCGATGATAGTAGACAGGCCGCCATTCGTGATGACGGAGCTTCGTGAAGATGACCATGGAAGATGAAAAAGGGAAAATATGCTTCGAAGAGAACCCTAGTAGAGGTGAGAAATATGCTTCGAAGGGTTTACACGAATAAAGATGTGGGAGGAAAGTCTTGAGAGATAACTCATATTGACCTATATGCCTCGGTTAGAAGGCAAACCGAAACATAAATGTCCAATGACATCGGTTCATAGGGATTTGTTGTAGAGGGTTTTATGGTTCGGTTTTGTAAATAACCGAAGCAGTAGAGTGCATAGACTTCGATTCCCACTTAACCGAGGTGTATAAGTTCGTTTTAATTAAAAAAAATGTCACTGCTTTTAATATGCTTCGATTTTGTAAAAACCGAAGCGTATTCAAAACGTTAAAAGACTGTTTTTTTTACTAGTATGGTGTTGGCCAAAGAGCATATGTACATTTATTATTGGATAGATCAGGATAAATGATGGAGCTCGTAAACTTGGTGGAAGAGATCCTTCAAATTGATTTGATGCTAGACTAAGATAATCATAATGATTCTCTAGTGACAAATTTGGAATCACACATTGTTGATTGTTACATGAAATATTGATATTTATCGTCTATTGCAATGCAAATTTAGTCCAAAATCATTTTGGAAGAGGAATTCGTTTTATTTCTCTAGCCATTTGGGAAATAGTGGACCTAGTTTGCAATGAATGCAATATTTGTCAATTGAAACGATGGATCCAAATTTTTTTTCTAGCAAAAATACCTGTGATTAAAATATTTTTGTTACAAACTATTTTTAACATGTGTAATTTTATCAGTTATAATCGTTAAAATTTCATTTTTAATGGGTTTTAACATATTAAAATGCTACATGAATTGTACATGACTTTATGAAATTAAGATTTGCAAAAATTAACTTTAATATCAAAATGAATTCCTAAAAGGTTTAATAATTGAAAGAGGTTATTTAAAAAATGATAAAATAAATTAAAGTTTTGCTTTTATATAAATTCTTCAACAAATAATGGAACTTTCACTCTAATGAAATTCAAACAAATAATAATTCAAAACAGTGAACTTTCTCATGAATTAAATTTACACCAGTTTACACTTTAAGGTAAAATTGTACTAAAATAAATAACATTAAATTAATTAACATATGAACCCTCTTAATTGCATGCAAGAGACAAGGTAGAAAGGAAAAAATATACATAACGACTGTTATTCTTACATAATCAAAGAACATTTAAGATGGTTTGTTCATCTGATCATGAGACGAACTGCTTGTTTAGTTTAGAGCTCTGATGGTCATGATTCTGTTTCTTATTTGTTTCTCTTCCTCTCTTTTTATATATTTGAATGTTGTTGCACTTTTAAACGTATCAATAATCAGATTATTCTTAACAAAAACATCACCTTTAAGCTGTTTTTCTTACTGGATAGCCAAAGAATATTGAATATGGTAATTGATGATATCAGCATCAAACTTCATGGCAGCAAATGAAGAAAAAGTTGAGGACGAGACGTTCATGCACGTAACAACATATAACAGGAACGAAGATGAGATAGAAAACAAACTTATCTCGACATATATTTCACTAACTCACGACATACAGAAAAGTTTCCTATATACAGGAAGCTGAAACAGAAGCTGATATAACAAAGTATTTAGAAAAAGGCAAAAGAACATCACAACAAGGAGTTCAACAATCAATACAAAATATAAAAAATAGAAAAAAGAAAGAAAATTTTAAAGAAAATAAACATATGGAAACCTTCCTCAATTATATATCTTTCAACAAATTCAATTGGCTTTTCATCTTCAGAACTAGCTCTTTTATCTCTTCTTGATGTCCTTTCCACATACACTACTTCACACCTATAACCCAGATTTCCTCTGCCAAAAATTAAACAAATAATATTAATTTGCCGAAAAATAGAAGCAATAGAAAAGATAAGAAAAAAAAAGAAGAAATCCAAAGAACACTCAAATATTAAAAGGCAAAGGAATAGAAAGCTCAAATAATTGAAGTGAATTGAATGCTACTTAAAATCTTTCGATTTATCAAATACTTTTAAAAAAAAGTCATTTGTCAAAAAATAATTATCTTATATGATTAGCAAAACAAATAAAAAATTATTTGCAAAAGACAAATAGAGATTAGAAATTATCAAGATTTAGATTCAAGATTTTTTGCTTGAATTACAACTCATTTACTATATAAAAAAAATCTATTCATAGAAATAATATCTATCATCCATGCCACAAATATTTCAATGTTAAAACATACAAAAAAAAGAAACAACTTATTATGAGAATGATACAATAATTTTGAGCCATGATCGAAAGAGGACAAAAATAAAGAGAGGCTGAAACTATGTTCTATACTAAGATCTTTATTTTATTGTATCCATAGACATTAATTTTTGTCTTGAAGAAATATTCTTATTTATAATTACTTCCTTAATCTTTCAAGAAGTTTCTTTTTGTCTAATAAAAAAATGATTTTACCATAGTATTTTTCTCTGAGAAAGTATGGACCATTTTATAAAGATAAAAAATAAACAGTGAATGACAAATTAAAATGTGATGTTTATACAAAGTTCGGCTTTAAATGTGCTTTATTATATTTGAAATACATTCTGATTTTTATTTGGTCTCTAATTAAATAGTTCCTAAATCTTTTTATATGTTTTCTTTTCTGTTACGTTATTTCTGAAATATTTACGGATTTCTTCCATCAAAATATTTTAAATTTTCTCTTTACGTTCATCAAAAGTGCTTTATTTTGTCATATCTTTTCTATTAAATGGTGATATGTCAAATTAGCAAAGTCACTAACAGCAATCAAGATATACAAAATACGAAAAACAATGGATAAGGAAAAAAATAATATTATGGATGAATACACATAGAGAAGAAAAAACATGTTTAAATTTAAAATCTTTTAGTTCCTTTTCTTATTTTGAGATTTAATTTACGATAATTATATGTTTGATAATTATTTTTATATTAAAAAAAGAAAACAAAAATGAAAATTTAACATGACAATGTCTTCAACATTAATCTTTATATCATAGGAAACGTAATTCCTATTATAAGATATGTATGTTCAATAACGTTTTGAAAAGAAAAACTAAGGTTTGTGAAAAGTATTAATTAAAATAAGGGTTAAATGTGTTTCTTTTTTTCTTTAAACTTCATCCGAAATTAGAATTCATCATTGTCTAAAATTATAATACATTTGAACTTTAAACTTGAAAAATGAATTATTATAATTTTTTTAATCGCATTTCACATGTCAAAAAATTTTAAAGCAGTTGTATTATGAGGATTATAATGTTGGGGACCAAAATGTATCCATTCATTTATTTTTAATGTTGAGGACCAAAATGTATCCATGATTGAAGTAAGGAGAAATTCCAATTTTGTGTTCAAATTTAAAAATTAAAAACTTATTTAATCCTTAAAACAATAAAAAAAAGAAAAAAACGAAGGAATGTTAAATATCGTTTTGGTTCCTAAACTATATAAAAAAATGCGTTTACTTCTTAAACTAAATTATAAAATATGTTATCCTTATATTTTGGGAAATTCCCGTAATACATATTTCTAACAAACTACAGGTGAAGATAGGTGAAGGTTAGAACTTCATTTGTCAATGAGAAACATTCCACCTCGTTTCTTAATGAGGATGTTTTATAATTTAGTTTAAGAATGAAACAATTTTTTATAATAGCTTGAAATGAAAAATATATTTAACCTCGATAATAATAAAAAAAAGTAGTAGTAGTAAAGCAAAGAAAAATCAAGTTTGTAAAACAAGACTGAAATAATATTACCTGTTATATTCTGATCCACCTCTTGAAAATTTTCAATGGTGCCACAATATGAAGAGTGTCTGATAACTTACTTAAGAACTTAAAATATGCATGACGCCAAGAACGTATTACTGAAATTGAACCAAATACTCCCCAAAAGCTTATAATAAATCCAATTGCCATACTTATATAATATTCACGATTGAAAATCAAATTGTCATTCTCTTGTAATTTAACAATTGGCTCTTTTCTTGGCACTCCATCAATGCACAATTTCTTTAATGGTGGTCCACAAAGATCAACATTATCTTCATATTTCGATGCATCA
Organism: Vigna umbellata; assembly: GCF_029865625.1. Classification (NCBI taxonomy): domain Eukaryota; kingdom Viridiplantae; phylum Streptophyta; class Magnoliopsida; order Fabales; family Fabaceae; genus Vigna; species Vigna umbellata. The sequence goes on from NC_142168.1 coordinate 22,214,124, forward strand.
AAACTCTGTAATTGTGTGCCAATTGGAATTTTTCCAGATAAATAATTGTGTGACAAATCTAATGTAGTGAGTCGATCAATTTGAGCAAGACTTGAAGGAATTGAACCAACAAGTTGGTTTCTTGACAAATCAAGAAATTCAAGTGATGTTAACTTTCCAATATTTGATGGAATTTTCCCCGTCAAATTGTTTCTTGATAAATTCAGTGAAATCAAACCAAATAAGTCCTCCACTTCTTTTGGAATTTCTCCTGAAAATAGATTGTTTGAGAGATCAATGCTTTTCAAAAGTGATAATCCATTATTTGTGAACATTTGATCTGACCCTTTCCACATCAAAACTGCATTCAAATTGTATGAAATAATTTCGACGTAGGTGGTGTTGGCCAAATACCAATGATCTTCATAATCTCTCAAAGAAGTCACTTGAGTCATTGAGGAGAAGTTTTTTATACATTTAGGAATTTGACCAGATAGGTTGTTTAACGAGAGATCCAAGAGTTGAATGCTTTTTAGATAACAAATTTCCAATGGTAAGCTTCCATAGAAGTAATTGCTTCTTAAACTCAAAAATTGCAACTCTAGGAATTTCCCTCCAATCCATTTTGGGATAGATCCTGATAATCTATTTTCTGCCATATCTACCATTACTAGCTTTGTGCAATTCTTTAAGGAGGAAGGGATTTCACCTATTAAGTTATTGCTTCTCAATAACAAAACTTGAAGTTCAAGGAGTGATCCCATTGAAAAAGGAATATTTCTTGAAAATTTATTTTGACTCATGTTTAAATAAGCCAATGACTTGAAATGAGTCCAACAATTTGGAATTTGTCCTGAAAAGTTATTATTTGAAAGATCTAATTGGTATAAAGTTCCAGCTACACCGCCAGAACATAAAAACCAAAGAGAATCTGTAAAGTTATTATTGGATAGATCAAGATAAATCGAGTCTCGTAAAAATAGTGGAACAGATCCTTCAAATTGATTTGATGCAAGACTAAGAGAATCAAAACGATTCTCTAGTGACAAATTTGGAATCACACCCTGTATATTGTTACATGAAATATTGATATTTATCCTCTCTTGCAATGCAAATTTAGCCCAAAACCATTTTGGAAGAGTGTCTGATATTCCATTATTTGAAATGTCAAGGCTTCTAAGTTCATTTTGTTTCTCTAGCCATTTGGGAAATAATGGACCTAGTTTGCAAGATCTTAATGCAATATTAGTCAATTGAAAAGATGGATCCAAATTTTGACTAAATTTTACCGTCAACAAGTTATCTGATAACACCAGTGTCCTTAACTTTGAAATATTAGAAAAATGAGAGTCAGTAATCACACCTTTCAAAGAGTTTGACATCACATGGAGAACTTCAAGTTCTGTTGGAAATCGGAGATCTTCAGAAATTGTCCCATTCAGCTTGTTATTATCAAGGTACAACCTTTTTAATGATGAGAACATGGAGAGGGTGTTGGGCAAAGTTCCGCTAATTTGATTCATGCTCAGATCTAAACGTTGCAATGAGTATCTAGCATATTGGCACAGGTGATGTATCATTGCTGGAAGATTTTCACTCAAACTATTATTGGATAGGTCCAATATACGCAAAACACTAGCATTGTAAATCAATTTTGGAACTCCATCCTTTAATTGATTTCCTGATAGATCCAACATTTCCAGCTTCAAAAATATTGAGAAATCAGGTACTGGGCCATTGAATTTATTTTCATTGAGATATAGTTCGCGCAATGAGTATCTAGAATAGTCAGACAAATGATTAAATATGATTGTCAGATCTTCACTCAACTTATTGTCAGACAAATCCAACGACTGCAAACTACATGTGCTCCCAAACGATTTTGGAACACCACCTTCTAATAAGTTAGACCCAATTGACAACTGCTCCATTTGAGATGGCAATCTGATGCCTTCAGGTATCTTCCCACTCAATTTATTGTTAGAAAGATCCAATGTTTTTAAAGATGAGAATCCTGAAAGGTCAGTTATGGAGCCTGTGATTTCATTATATGTCAAACTCAACTCTTGTAGTGAATATCTAACACAACCACTGGATAAATTATGAAGAATTGACGAAAGGTCTTCGGTCATATTGTTTCTAGACATGTATAAAGAACGAAGGGTGCATGTATTCATGAATGATTTCATATCCTCGCCCTTGAACATATTATGGGAGACGTCAAGGTGCTCAAGCCAATTCATGGTCAAGCCAAAAGGATTTGAGGTAGAACCCTTCAAGAGGTTACCTCGAAGCTCAAGCTCAACAAGGTTGGAAGTGGTGTTTGACAGCCACTGGAATATCGTTGATTGCGTGAAGGAGTTGTGAGAAAGATCAAGAATAGAAAGGGAAGTAGAAAAATTGAAGTTGGAAGGGTTGAATGAAAGGAGAAAATGATCGGAAAGACCACAATTAATTAAACTCAGTTCTCTTATTTTTGGTAGCTTGGAAATCATTCGAAGAGGACCAGGAGAACTGTTAAGGTTAAATATAAAATCCAAGGAAAGATGGGTTAAAGAAATAAGATTAGATAGCCACTGATCACCACTGAGAACAGTGAGACCTCCAAGATAAAGCTCATGCAGATTTGAAAGGTTTCCAAATTGGGATGGTATGTATCCTTCAAAAGAGTTGAGACTGAGATCAAGATACTGTAACTGGAAGAGATTTCCAAGCTGAGATGGCACACTTCCTTCAAAAAAATTGTCTTCAAGATCAAGATACCGCAACTGGGAGAGATTTCCAAGCCGAGATGGTAAACTTCCTTCTAAAAGATTGCCTCTGAGATCAAGATACTGCAATCGAGGAAGATTTCCAAGTTGCGGAGGGATTGAACCCTTCAAATAATAATTGAAAGCAAGATTCAAGTATTTCAAACGAGAAAGAGAACCTAACTGGCTTGGAATTTTTCCACCAAAAAGAGATGAAGACAGATCAAGGTATCTCAAGTTTCTTAGAGAACCAAGAAAGTCTGGAATTTGAGTACCTCGAAAAGCATTGGAACTGAGGTTCAAATACTTCAATTGTGACAACTTCATCAAGGACTTGTGAATTTTTCCGCTGATATAACGTTGAGAGACTTCATAATTTCCACCAGAAAAATATTCATAATGAACTTCTCCATGAAGGTCGAGGCTTACAATATGGGCGGTGAGGTTGTTGCAGCGAATCCCCTCCCATTGGCAGCAGTGGGGAGTGGTCCAAGAGGAGAGAATGCCGCTGTGATCGACAATGGCAGCCTTGAATTGAAGGAGTGCTTCCCTCTCCTTTGTAATGCATTGTCCATGAGCAACCTGTAACACCACACTCACCACAAACATAAACATCATCACTTTGAGAATATTCATGGTCATGAAATAGAAAGTGAAGAGTATAGAATTAGATTAATATGTGTTGTGAATTTAGCACTCCTAATACCCACATTTATACTCACACCAACTCCTTCATTACCTATTCTTCTCACTCTTCTGCACTGCTTTCCCATCCTTCATTCTGAGTCGTTGGTCGAGGCATTTTTTAATCACTATAACTTAACTTATCTGATGCATAGAATACACTGTAAATTACGTAGCATCTACTACGAAATTGCTACCAAATGAAATGCTGTTGCTTTTGTAGTATGAGACAAATTTGGTAGTTGTGGAATAAATCAATCATCCGACCATTTTTTAGGACAATAATTTCATTTTAATGTCAATTGACTTCGATGACTTGTGAATTTCATTTTAAATTTTCACAATGTTATATGAAGAAATAAACTATCAAATTCATCCTTATGAAAGAGTTCGATGTTGTAAGGCAAAAGTCAATAGCTTTTTTCTTCTTTCTCGCGTCCTCCTTTTTCACCGAGAACTTTTCATAACTTTCCCGTCTAATGAATCATTGATTTTGGAGTCTTTTGCCTAGAGCAGGTCTTCTACCTATGGACCTTCTGTATAGGAAAAAATGAAGAGGTGTCATCAAGAAGATTGAAGATTTTTAGGTTTGTAAAAAATGAAGAAATGGTGCTTGAAAATTTTGAGGATTTCTTACATTGGGAAAATAAGAGGAAGTACAGGAAATTAAATTATTTTTAAGTTACCGACAGTTTTATTACAAATTGCCAAAATAATTGAAAACAAATAAATGTACTTAATACTAACAGAGGTTTTCAATAAAATCACTGAAAAATATTTGGGATTATTAAAACCGTAGGTAAAATACTGTCAATAAAATTTATTATTTTTGTAGTCTTATTTACAACAGAGTTGAATGCTCACCTAAGTGTATTTGAGACATCCTTTACTCCTATTCAACGCTAAAACAAGGTATAATAGAAAACATAAGCCTATGTAATTTTTCAAACAATATCTTTTCAAATGGAAGACATTCTACTATATTTTAAAGATTTTTATATAGTTCAACTTGTGATAAAAAAAAATCTTCTTATAGAATTTATTTTCATACATTATAAGAAAAGAAAACAGATTTATCAATGTGTAAAATTCGTCAGTAATCACCAATATTTATCGGTACATAAAAATTACCGGCTTATCGACTTTCAAAATTTAGTCAACAAAAATGCTTGTTAGTAAAATTTAAGGACAAATAAGAAAATTCATTAATAACTATCACTTTCAAAGTCCATAAAACACTACAAAAATAATATATTTTAAGAGGGGTTATTTTCCGGCTTTCTAAGAACCCCGAAGAGTTTCGGCGGTTATGCCCAAAAACGCAGTTAGATTTTTTTTATTATCACTTATTACCTCCAAATTAGTTTCCTCTCCTGTCTGCACCTTCATTTCCTATCCTTCTCCAAAACCCTAGCTCATCTCTCTCTCTCGCCTTCATCTTCCGTTCTTCAAACAAGGCATCACACCCCATTCTTCAAACAAGGCCTCTTCCATTTGTATTGGTCTTGGTCTTCCGTTGCATTTGTGGGCTGAGCGAGGCTCCAATCGTTCGTCATATCTTATGATATTGTGACACAGTTGTGATTGTAAGACATTCCATTTTCATGGTATTTTGTTGTAGTGGTAATATGTGTATATACATAATATTAAAAATTTGCAATTCTAGAACTATGGTGAGAAATGCATGTAGCAGAGGTGTGATCCTAAGATGATCAGTTGGCTAATATGAACACCCACGATGTCGTCAAATTTTCACGTCTTCTCGACAACGAGATTCACATTCTCAAGGTACAACTTCTCTTTTCTATTTCTATAACCCTAAACCTATTGATTAAGCTATTAGTTTGATGTGTTCGTTTTCGTCTTCTTAGCATTAGGGTTTCTGACTTTAATTGAAATTTTTGCTTTGGTTGAAGGAAGAGTTGAAGAGGACCGATCTGAAATTGGAATCTTATAGATCAAGGATAATTCAAAATTTTCATTGTGTTGGAGTCTGTTGGCATTCTTTTGAAGTCTGTTAACCTTGATCTGAGTAAATACGCAGCTGAAATTCTTTCAGTAGTATTAGCACAAGTTCGACATGCTGATGAAGGGAGGAGGGATAGGGCACTATCTATAGTCAGGAGTCTGAGCCATAGCTTCTTGGGCAGTTAGATCCACAGACGCCATTCAAGAGAGTTTGGTTTCCTTTTTTGTTTTTGGCCTCAAAGAGAAGGAAACGTTAAGAAAGTGTTTTCTTCGCAGTCTACATGAAGAAATGAAGATGCTATCTTAAAGGTGACATGTTCCTTTGGTTTGTTATAATTGCTTCTCAATTTATCTTGTGCATGAACTTGACTCACTCATTTTTCAATTAAGTATATTTCAGATGTTACCGTTGTTTAGTGCTCTTGTCCAACTTGTTAAAATTGGCTATACTGCAAAATTATGACATTTACGCCAAGTCAGTCCTAAAATAAATTTGCAGGGGAATAGACCTCGGTTCTGAGGGGAACCGCGACCTATTGTGCTTGCAAAATTCTGACATTCCCACCAAGTCAGTCCTAAAATATACTTGGAGTCAGACCGTCAGGGAATAGGCCTCGGTTCTGGGGGAACCGCGACGTATGGTCGCTGCAAAATTCTGACATTCCAGCCAAATCAGTCATGAAATAAATTTAGAGTCAGACTGTCAGGGAATAGGCCTCGGTTTTTGGGGGAACCGCGACCTATTGTCCCTGCAAAATTCTGATATTCCCCTCAAGGCAGTCCTGAAATAAATATGGAGTCAGACCGTCAAGGAATAGGCCTCGGTTCTTAGGGGAACTGCAGCCTATTCCTTGATCTGAACAAATTTTAAATATTTAAGTGAATAGGCCTCAGTTCGGCGGGGAACCGCGACATAAAGGTTGAAGAAATTTTCAAAATTGCCATTTCAGATCAATTTTAATTTTTTTTAGGAGAATAGGCCTCGGTTATGTTGGGAATCGAGGTCGTATCCCCTCTATTACCGCGGTTTTATGATGAATTGCGATAGTAACATTTGATTAGGTTAAAAAAATATTACAGAGAGTGAACAGTTTTGTCTTCCTCGAACGCCAACAGTTTTCTCCAGCGATTTTCTCTACAACTTCTTCTTGCTGTCGTGATCTTTCTCCCTTCTTCCTTACGCCACCGTTGCGCCGCCGCCGTCACTGTAGGAGGATTTCCTTCCTCATTTTTCATCACTTACATTGTATCCGATCAAATTTGGCTTTCGTCGCCAGAGTTTTTTCATTTTTTTTTGAGTTTTTGGGTTGGTTTGATACATTTTTTTATTGATTCGGATTATGAAACTTATGTTTTGTTGTATTTTTTTGTAGGTATTGCGTTTTTTCTTTTAAATTTGTTTTGTTTTAGACCGCGGGTTGTTCCATCTTCTCCATTATTGTGTGGTTTTTCACGCTCCCAGGTTCGTATTATTCTGTTTATTAATTTTCATTTTGTTAATTTTTAAATTTTTGTAGATTGAATATGAATAATTATGTATGAATGAATGTTTGAATTGATAATTTGAATGCTTATTAATTGTTTGATTGTATGATTGTATTATTTTGTTTATTAAGTTTTATTTTGTTAATTTTAATTATTTGTGTGTTGAATATGAATAATTATGTAAGATTGAATATTTGAATTGATAATTTGAATGTTTATTAATTGTTTGATTGTATGTTGAATATATTGTATAATTGTATGATTGTAATTTTGTAGAATATTTACGTATGGATCGAAATTGGATTAATTTACCACGCATTAGTGCTGACTACGAGAGAGGGGTAGAGAAATTTATACAATTTGCGCAACTTAATGAGGGTAGAAGTGATGATGAAGTGAAGTTTAGATGTCCTTGTGTGAACTATTTGAATGCGAGAAAGTTGAACGCAACCCAAATTAGAGAACATGTTATCTGTGATGGTTTCCTAAGATGCTATACAACATGGATATGGCATGACAAAGAAATGTAATTTCCGACTGACTCTCAAACTGAAAATGTTATTGATTCCACCATGGAAGAAGATCGACCAGATGAAGACAAATTAGAGGACATGATCAGCGATGTTGGCGCAGAAAATTTTGCCAAAGCTCATGTGTATGAGACGATCTCGACTGATGCAGAAACACCTTTGTATGTCGGTTCAACTAAGTTCACACGTTTGTCAACAGTGTTAAGTCTCATGAATTTGAAGGCGACTAATGGATTGACTGATAAGAGTTTCACAAAATTGTTGACGTTGTTGAATGAAATGTTGCCAAATGGAAATACACTACCCACTCGTAATTATGATGCGAAGAAAATTCTTTGTCCGCTGGGTATGGAGTATAAAAGGATACATGCTTGTCCCAATGACTGCATTTTATATAGGAAAGAGTTTGAATTTTTGACAAAGTGTCCAAAATGTGGGTTATCACGATACAAGTCAAAAAACAATAGTGAAGATAATGGTCAGATAGAAAAAATGGATCTGCTTTGAAAGTTGTTTGGTACCTTCCAATTGTGCCCAGACTTAAGCGTTTGTTTGTGAATCCAAAAGATGCTAAAAACCTTAGATGTCATGCAAATGAGAGAAAAATTGACTGGCTGCTTCGTCATCCAGCTGATTCAAAGCAATGGAAAAATATTGATCAACAATTCCCCCAATTTGGTAAAGAGTGTAGAAATCTTAGACTTGGTTTAGCCACTGATGGAATGAACCCATTTGGTAATCTAAGTACAAATCACAGTTGTTGGCTAGTTATATTGATAATTTACAACTTATCTCCTGCATTGTGCATGAAGAGGAAGTACATGATGTTGTCTATGATGAGATTTGGTCCAAAGCAGCCTGGAAATGACCTAGATGTTTATTTAAGCCCACTAGTTGAAGACTTGAAGTTGTTGTGGGTGGATGGGGTTGAAATATTTAATGCATTCGCTTCTTAAACTATGCGTGCAATGTTATTTTGCACCATTAATGACTTTCCAGCTTATGGTAATTTGTCAGGATACAGTGTCAAGGGTAATAAAGCATGTCCTATATGTGAAGAAAACACTGCAGCTCATCAATTGAAACACGGAAGAAAGACGGTGTATCTACGTCATCGGAGATTTCTAAAATGTAACCATCCATATCGAAGGTTAAAAAAAGCATTCAATGGATATCAAGAGAGGGACGAAGCACTAAATCCACTTACTGGCCTTCAAATTCTTGAAAAAGTTAATAAAATACATCATGTATTTGGGAAAACATCTAAGAAGTCATCTGTAACGACCCCTTGGAAGAAGAAATCAATATTCTTTGATCTTCCATACTGGTCAAAGTTAGATGTTAGACATTGCATAGATGTGATGCATGTAGAGAAGAATGTGTGTGATAGCTTGATTGGTACACTACTCAACATTCAGGGAAAGACAAAAGATGGAGTGAATGCTCGGTTGGATTTGGTTGACATGAATATCCGAGAAGAGTTGGCACCCAGAGAGATTGGTAAACGTACTTATTTGCCCTCTGCATGTTACACAATGTCTAGACAAGAGAAGATACATTTTTGCCTTTGTTTAAAGAGTATCAAAGTACCACAAGGATACTCTTCAAATAGGAAGAGTTTAGTGTCGACGCAGGACTTAAAGCTTGTTGGCATGAAGTCTCACGATTGCCACGTCTTAATGCAACAATTGTTACTGGTAGCTATTCGTGGAATTTTGCCCAAAAATTTTAGGCAGACCATAAACAGGTTGTGTTCATTTTTCTCATCAATTTGTAGTAAAGCCATTGATCCTACAAAGTTAGATGAACTTCAAGGCAAGTTTGTTATCATCTTGTGTCAACTAGAGATGTTTTTCCCTCCATCTGTTTTTGACATCATGGTACATTTACTTGTTCATTTGGTTAGAGAAATCAAGTTGTGCGGACCGATATACTTAAGATGGATGCATCCTATTAAGCGTTATATGAAGATTTTGAAAGGATACATTAAAAATCCATATCGTCCCGAAGGTTTTCAATGATTGAAAGGTATATTGCTGAAGAAAGTATCGGGTTTTGTTCAGATTACATGACATCAACAAATTCAATAGGAGTTCCTCGCACATCATCGTTGAATAAAGGTTCTACAAGTAAAAGCATCCTAGGTGTGAATGTGGTGACAAAAGATCACGAAGAATTGTTGCAAGCACATCTTTATATATTGAACAACACAGATGAGGTGATCCCTTTTTTGCAAACACACAAAGCCATTGTGAAGAATAAAAATCCAAGACAATCAGAGAAATAACAGTTGATGGAGCATAACAAAACATTTATGTCTTGGTTCAAATCTCAAATTGACAAAGAGCCACATTCTTCTCAGACTTTGTTGTGGCTTGCAAATGGTTTAAAGTTTGATGTCATATGTTGTACAGGTTATGAAGTCAATAATTGCACATTCTATACGAAGACTTTGGATGATAAAACACAGTACAAAATAGTGGAGTCAATTTAGAAGCTGAGTCGCTTCAATTTTCCACATCAAAAGATCAATCTCCTGTACTTGGATCGATGACATATTATGGTATAATAAAAGAGATATGTGAGGTTGATTACACCAAGTTTTTTGTTCCATTGTTCAAATGTCAGTGGTTTGACAATAAGAGTGGTGTGAAAATAGATGAATCAGGTATTACACTAGTTAATTTTCGAAAGGTGGGTTATCGAGACGAACCGTTTATCATGGTACATCAAGCATCTCAGGTTTTTTATGTCAAAGATCCTGCCTCTGACCATTGGTATGTCGCTCTTCAAGGAAAAAAACAAATTGAAGTTAACAAAGACAATCTGATTAATATTCATATTGTTTACAAACATTCATTTCAAACTACGACAAATTTGGATGACCAACCTCTAGTTGACGATGTACATGGAATTCGGTCAGATCATAATGAGGGAATATACATATGATGAATTCATACCTTCTTTATGTATGAATTTCAAATTTGTGTATAAGTTTTTTATTAATATTACATAAGTTTTTTATTAATATTTCCTACGACTACTATTACATGTTTTGTTAAATTATATGATATTACATAAGTGTTTTATTAATATTACATGTTATTTATTTTGACACATATATGGCTGACCATCCACATTCATTAGGGGATGAGGCTCCCCCATCCAGACCTACTAGAGGACCCACTAGAATGAAATAACTTTTGGTCAGAAAAAATAGTGGTAAAAGAACACCCGTGAATGTTAATGTGATCACGGGTGTGGCATCTGGCCCAAATGCAGATGACTTCCGATCATAGCTTAGAGTAGTGACACGTGATAGGATTAATATTCTTATTCCATCTTTTGACCATGTGTCTGAGGTTGATCGGAACATTATATGGAACAATATATTGGTAAGTTATTAATTAATATAATTTGAGTTACAGTTTGTTTATATTGATAATTTTGTACTGATACAACTTCATTATGTTTATTTAAGATGACATTTGACATTCCAAATGTCACAACACTTAAAAATAAGTGTTTATCAACTGTTGCTGAAAACTTCCAGGGTTTTAAGAGTAGGTTGACCTCGAGATATATATTTGGAAGCAAAAAAAATAAGTCTCCATGTCAAACATATAAGGCCATTGATGAGGAGACTTGGCGCCTCTTTGTACAGAGTCGGACATTAGAGGAATGGAAGGTTAGTATAGTTGATATTATTCAATTCCTCATTAACAAATATATATCATATGAATTTTAAGTTATCATTGTTCCTAAAATAATAATAATTTCATTATACATACTACCTTGAACTTTTCTAAGAATAATGGTGTTTTTTATGTTCCAGAGGGTCGCCAGGATATTCTTACCATTGCAACTGGACGTATCCGTGCTGCTAGAACTTGAGTAGGCATTTGAGACTATTTTGGGAGTTCTTCTCGTCAGACTTCATATGCATACAACGAAGCACAAGAACAAAGACTGACACAAGAGATCACAAAAAAAGCTTCGAGCGGACCTTAGGGAGGAGCTTAGGATGGAGCTTAGGACAGAGCTTAGGGAGGAATTGTATAATGAGGTCACTACAGAAGTGACTGACAGAGTTATGCGCCAGTTCCAGCAGTAGTTTGGGAGTTATGGCATGCGCCCAATGCCATCTCCTGTACAGGAACAAGAACATGTTGTGCCTCCCACAGGTAAAATTAATAAACATTTATGTTTAATAATTTCTATGTTTAGTATAATCTAACATTTACTCTAACAGGGAGAAGCGGGAAAGGAAGTTGTTCATCACCAGCCATCCCAAGGGATGACATGGACGATGCTAGTCCATGTCTGCTATACATTTTAGATGGTACCTGATAAGCACTCTAGATTTACATATTTTTCTCTGTTAAAAATCATTTCTTAGATTTCTTTAGTTTTTAATTTCTTAGAATTAGGCTAGTTTTATGTTTTTTCTCTTAATTCTTTAGTTTTATAAAATTCTAGTTAAAAATAGGTTTTTAAAGGTATTTTTTAGTTTTTGTTAATAATTAGAAAATTAATGTTTTAGAAAATCTTTTGACAAAATTTCTTTTCTTTATTTTTGCTTAATTAGATTTTTAGTTTTGGTGATTGCTTAAATACACTATTTTTGTTGCTTAGCCTTTTAGTTGTAATTGATTTTTTTAACTGCAGACTGGGCTTGATTATATTTGGTCAAGGCTAGAAGATTGGAAGGGTTGAATCTATTGAAACAATGGGTTGATAGGAAGCTGCTGCACACTGTTGGGCCCTACTACAGATTGAAGAATTGGGCCACTATTGCTGGATTGGTAAGGAAAGTGCAGGACATTGCTGCTGGAATGCACTGATACACTGCGCTAGAATTGGGCTTGCAGATTTAGTGCAACGACGCCGTTTTGGAGGCTGGCAGCTGTAGTTCCCTTGGGGGTTTTCGCATGCGTGATTCATTTGGAGAGAAGAAACACTTAAGCTAGGGCAGAAGAAGAAGCTTGCGACTCTGACCGGACCTGACCGAAGAAGGTGATCGGAGGGCTGTGGAGCGAAATGAAGGCTAGCCGTCTGATCAGAGAGCTCGAAGCGTCACAGCAAGGTTCCCCTCTCCTATTTTCTTTTTCCCCTTTCTCTTTTCGTTTTCCAACCCTATATAAAGGGGGGTTTAGCTGCATTTAAATGGATATATAGAAAACTTCTTCACACACTTTTTACCCTTTCAGTTTACAGTTCTCCGTTCTAGAGTTTAGGGTTTTATTCGTTTTTCTTAGAGTAGGATACTGTTCTTGATTCAGGATTTCGCTGATGAGATTCATGGAACCGTGACAATCCGTGAGTTCCTCATTCGGTGATTTATGGTAAAGTGTTTGTAATTTTCTGTTTTCATATTAATAAAGTTCAAATTCGTATTCTCGTTTGTGTTGATTTTGTTCTGTGATTTTGATTTCTACCATTGTTATGTTCTGGGAAAATGAATTGGATTCTATATCTCTGCATTCTATAATTCCTTTTGGAATTAAATTACTCTGTATTGAGCAAGTTTTACTGAGAAGTCTTCTCGAGTTAGAGTTGAATCCAATGCATAAAGATTCATTCGGTTTTGTGTTTCTATTATGTTTCTTTCTATTTTCCAGTATGTCTGATTTCAATTTCAGTGTTGTATTCACGTTCTTGTGAAAGTGTGCATTGATTGAATAATTGAGTGAGAATTTCCATTTTAAGTTCTGAAATATGAACTCAAAAGACCCCAAGGAGGGCTTACATTTCTCGGAATGTCTTTCTGAAGAGGAATTGAGACTCTTTCATTCAATTTAATGTCCACTCTTTCGGTTTTGATACATGTATATACCACTTCTTTTATGCATCTTTAGTTTTATTATTCAGTTTTACTTTTAGTTTCTTGCTTCATTAAATCATAGCATGTATAGATTAGTTTTAGTTACTGTATGCTTAGTTAGATTTTATCTTTTCCATACCTTAGGTTCTATTTTTTTTATTTCTTCCTTGCATTTTATTTTTTCTTTTATACAGATTTGATTGCTTTATTCTTTTCTTTTTAAATTTCATTGTTTCAATTTAATTTCTTTCCCCACCTTGCATTAGTAGTTAATAATTAGGTAGTAAATATACAAGACTAAACTCTACATTCTGAAGCTTAATCATAGTTGAGTCCTTGGATTGATCCTTGGTTATCCCTTTACTACATTAGTGGGGAAACTGAGTTTGTTGGCTTTGATGCGACTAAAAGCGAGTTTAACAGTACCGGGACGATGTTGGTAGCTCGTGGAACAGTGTTTCAGGCAGCGACTGTTTGTTCATGGTATGGAGCTATTAGAGGATCAGGTGAAGGTCTCAGTAGACGACATTATCATACCAAATGTCTCAGTTCCTCTGCCCACAAATGAGATTTTCACTGTGGCACAGGCATTCCAGTCTTTTATCGCTTGGCCTAAAAACTTGGTTGGTTCGGTTTCTGACCCCCCGGTATGGAATTCTACTTTACACTTTTCAATTTTAAAGTTTAAATGTTATTGATGTCAAAACTTATCTTATTTTTTCATGTAACAACAGATGTATGCACAGGAGAAGATTCGTTTATCTGAGGACGATCCTCTTGGTGCATTGCAGCAACTTGCTGACATCATTGGAAATAAGCCTTTGGAGGTTGAATATGATGCTAATGTATTTGGGAGAGGCTCTGAGGTCCTAATATACCTACATAGCCAAGATGTCAGAGAGCTTACTTTGGGAACATAAGAGTTGAATATTACATTAGTTCAGCTATGGATGATGTAAGTCTATGAGCAATTATTTATATAAAATTGATTTATATATCAAGGATACTTATATCAAAGGTAATTTTTGATTTCAGGTATATGTTTGGTGTCAGTAACAACTTGGGGTACAATGATGTCTATGGGTTCATTGATTCCTAAGTCATTCACGAAACAAATGATTTTGATGAGATCACAACATATCTCACAAGCAGATTTGCAAGCAGGAAGAAGATACTTTTTATTCCTTATATATCTGGGTAAGTGAACTTTGTTAACATAATAAAGTTCCATATGTGATTTTAATATATAATAATTAAGTTATTATGAATTTCAGGCGCCATTGGTAGCTACTTGTTATTTTTGTACAGGAGAGCTATGCTTTGTGGTTATGCTCATTGCACAAGTCTCCTCCCAAACATCTCAGACAAGCAGTTGATTGGTAAGAACCTCAATGTTTGGACTTTCATTGTTATATAAATGAATGCTAAAACCTTTCATTTATATATAGTTCTATTTCAGCAAGTATGATGTTGGTTGGGAGATCAATTGCTAATAGTAGAAAGCTTGCATGGATTGCTCTCAAGGTTTGACATATGCTAAAGCCATACTTTCTTATAGTTGTTTTGTTTTAATGATTTTCACTAACTATTTACAACTGTGATGATATATTGTAGTGTAACAAACATAATGAGTTATATGAGTGTGGATACTATGTAATGTATTGGATGACCCACATTATTCGTGCCCATATCACAAGAGACTAGGAAACGATAATATTTAAATTTATTGAATTTTGATTTTCTCCAACATTTGGAATTCATATACACTAATTAATTACAATCGTCTTGTGCAGAGATTGAAGAGTCCTACTCCAATTCCTGAGAAGCCACTTACATTCTTGAGGAAAGCAATTGTAAAACCTTTAGTTAGATTATATAATAGTTCATAGTTATTAGATTTAAAATGATGGTATCGAAGGGGGTATTTTTCGAAGAGTATAGCGCAGCGGAATTAACACTCAGAGAGTGGAAAGCGTATTCGATCACAATTAAACTTAATTTGGTCCTTTTAGTAAAAATAATTTTCTTTCAGAAAATTAATCAAACAGTTGATATACGTAAAATAAAATGAGTGTAGGGAATAAGAAGATCAACACAGAATTTTTATCCTGGTTCGAATCAAAAGATTCTACGTCCAGTCGTTAACCACTATAAATAGTGATTAACCTTTTTCACTAAAAAATTGTTTAACAGATTACAAGATAATAAACAAGAATAAAATGAATAGAACCACTCTACCAACTTGAAGAGAACCGCTTCAGCAATCGACCAACGATTCACAAGCTTCTCCTTTCACAAGACCAGGCAGAGCACCTTGCTAACTTGAAGAGAGTCTGCTCCGACTATCAACACACGATACGCGAGCCTCTCTTTTCACAAGACCAAGCAAGGGAACAATGAACAAAAAGCTTTCTGAGAACGTTCCTCTGACACACAGTGTTCTAAGCTTTCTCAGTTCAAAAACGTTGCTTTCTAATTTCTCCAAAACAAAATATATATAGCCAAGTACACTGAGTGCCAAAGGTCAGCTCCCAACTGCCATGAATAATCGATTATTGTAAGTGATAATTGATTATTCAAGTCCGTTATAGTTTTTCAAAAATGTGATAATCGATTATATGAAGTGATAATCGATTATTCAAGTATGATTTGTGATAATCGATTATTGCTTAATCATAATCGATTATTGTAGTTAAAAATGCAAGTTTACAAGGTTTACAAGAATTTCCTACTACATTTAATTTCTACAAATTGCTTTTAACTAATTCTAATATCTTCTGCAACTAAAACTTCTTGTAGCATCATCAAAACAAATTTCTTCAAGATTTACCAATACTCCTTATTGGTAACAATCTCCCCCTTTTTGATGATGATCAAAAATTCAATTTTAAAAGCAAGTTTGGCTTACCTGCAAAACATACAAGCTAACAAACAACAACAAGGTTAGCAATACCTGTAATAATTTATACTTCTCCCCTTGTATTATTCTTCTCCCCTTTTTGATCAGAAGCAAAAAGATCGGATGTTAAAGGCTCCCCCTAAATATGATCTCCCCCTCAATTAATCAAAGGATGCATATAATCAAGAGATCATTTTATTTATGAAAATAAAGATTACATTATAAGAAGACACATAACAGACAGAATTATAACATAGATGAAATGGCAAGTAAACAACAAAACAGTCTAACATAGAACCTATATCTAAAACTCAGGACTAGGAGATCTCTCGGGAGGTTGAATGTTGAGATGATTCTCGATGTTAGATAGACGAACATCAAGATCAAGAAATTGATCAACCATGTACTCATCAACAGATCGTTGCCGCTCATAAATCTCCTCAAAGTGAGTCTTTTGTGCAAGACTCATATCCTCCAATTGTTTAGATAACCTTGCAAAATGTTCTTCCATAGAAGTTGAGGAAGAGGAGGGTATGTTGGATGGTCCAGCATCAGACGGAGCAGCAGCACTTACTGGGTCAGCCATATGAGTGTCCATGTCATCATCGTCATCTACATCAGGATGATCATCATCTTTGTGAATAAGGACTCTTCCTCTAGTAATGAATCCCATTTGACGAAAGGTTGTATCTCCAATTTCTGATCCCACAGCTTCAATATTTTGAACTAGTTCTCCTTCAACAGGTACACCTTTGAATTCTAAAATCCTAGAGATAAGAAGAGCATAGGGAAGTTGATATGAATGGGATTTCTTGGCTTTTACCATTGTGTCAGCAATGAGAGCAGGCCAGTTGATGAATCAATATTTTATTGATTTCACTTAGTTTATTGTACCGGATTTAATCAAGGAATTGTGCTTGAATGTACAATATTATCCTATTTTTCCTAATTGTGCTAAATTTGATCAGAAATTCTTATTTTAACTAATTTGAATTATTTGAGCAAATTATTTGCATTATTAATTGCAGGGAAAATGTTGGAAATACAATTTGGAACATTTGAAGGTGAAAAGAAAATGCTACATCAATTATAATTTAAGTTAAAATGATTAAGGAGGTGTGAATTTCAATTAAGGGGGTGCAAACGGTGGTGCTTGGGAGAGACCGTGAGGTGCATCCAGCAGCGGGCTTGGATTGATTCACGTTTAGCATGGAGTGTGGTGTCATGAAGAAAGATTAGGAGGTGCAGCCTTCATTTCGGTGAGCACACAGAGCATCCATATTGAAGAAGGGGATGCGCTGTCCAGCACGGCCCACACTTGGAAGCAGCACATCAATGGACTCACGATCTTCGTCCAGCAGCACACGGCCTGCACCATTCAAGTAATCACACGCAGAAACACTTGGATCCATGGTCCAGCAAGCACACAGACAGCAGATCCAGTAACAACACGCTTCCAGCAGTGTGCGTTTGAAGACAACAGGCTTCACGGGAATGAGGAGAGGAAGCAATGGGCTGGATTCACTTGAAGAGGTGCCCTTGTGCACGTGAGGTCCAGCTGGCTGAAGGCAAGGGGTGACATGGAGAAAGAGAGAGAGCATCCCTGGTCCAGCATCCAACAACAGCAACACATGGTCCAGCAGTAAGGGTGTATCCAGCAAGAAGTGAAGCTACGTCCAGCAAGCCTTCACGGTCCAGCACACTCCACGCCCACGCGTCTAGCAGCTGGTCCAGTAGAGAATAAAGGAAGCAGCTCATCCATTCTTCGTCCAGCTGCTTAAGGAGCTCACGGACAGCAGCTTCAGCACGCCCATCACGGCCCACACTTGGATTCACGGCCCAGCACAGCAGCAATCCAGCAATTGGAAGCACACGGGCCAGCAACCTTAGAGAGCATCACGCGTGGAGGGCTTAAGGGGGTCTTTTGGATTTAAGCTCCAGCCGCCACAGTAGAAAGGGGGAGAACCACCGAGAGAATGGAGGGTTACGGTTGAGCTGGAAGAGTTGAGCTGACACATGGAGAAAGGGACGTGAAAGAAGGGAAGTTCACTCATTTTGTTCTATTCCATGAACGTGTTTTCACTTCTTATAGTAGCTTGAATGTTGTTCTATTTCTCTTCTTGAGCTGCTGGAATGTACTGTTATTTTATTAGCACATCACTGAAATTTTACTAGCATTGGATTATCTTTGCAATTCAAGTTCTTTACTCAACTCAATGAGAATCTTATTGTCATGAGCTTGGTTTTTCTTTGAGCAACTTAATTAAATGAGAAGAGAATTTGGTTTTGGCTTCTCTTCTTTACGTGAAGGATAAGAGTTGGTAGAATACTTTAGCACTTGATTTTAAATTGTAGTTTAATCATAGGAGAAGTAAGTATGTTTACGTGTGGAGAGGATGAGAGGCCACGATGTTTTTTGTTTGCCTATTTCCTTTTGTTTTATTTTTTTTATTTTTTTTTCTTTTGAATGAAATACATGGAAGCTCAACATGTTATGGCATTTAGGAATTTTTAGAAATAATTTCACTTTCAAAATTTAATTTCCGTAATTGTGCGTCTCTGCAATTTACTGTTCCGCATTTTATTTTCACTGTGATTTCGATTTTTACTGTTTAATTTCGTTTTTACTATTTACTGTTTTATTTTTACGGTTTGTTAATTTACTACTTTCAACATTTACATTTTCCTGCACAAAAACAACCATCAAATCCCCCCCACTACGTGTTTGATCTGAGACTGAACCAAAATTGGTCCTTGAGAGACGACCTAGGAGTCACTTCCTAGTACTATACTGCATTCTTTTATGCACAACTTTTGTGGGAGGTGCGACCCTCCTATCAAAATGGCGCCGTTGCCGGGGACCAATGGTTCGGTCTTAGGTTTTTGTTGTGTTTGTGTGTGTGTTTTGTCTTGTGTTGTGATGTGATGTGATGTGATGTTCTGTTTTGTGTGTGCGTGTTGCATGTATAAATGTGTTGTGTTTTATTTGTTTCGTGATTTTTAGTATTCTTCTTTTTCCATGTCTACCTATTTTGATTTCGTGAATACTGCTTGTTTTGCTAGTGCCTCTGATTATGATTCTCCTTCTGCATGTTACTCTGATTGTAATTCATATTCTGTTGATCTCTATGTTGAGAACAATATGACTCATCCTCTAATTTCTGAGAGTGCTCTTTGTGAGCCGGTTTCACTTAAGGAGGATGATCTTCATTGCGATCTCACCCCTGGACTGATACATTTGCTGCCTAAGTTTCATGGTTTTGCAGGAGAATGCCCACACAGACATTTGGAGGAGCTCCACATCATGTGCTCTTCAATGAAGCCTCCAGATGTCCCTCTTGATCACATTTTCTTGAGCGCATTCCCACATTCATTACAAGAAGCAGCAAGGGATTGGCTGTATTGTCTTCCTCCAGGATCTATCACTTCTTGGGAAGATCTTAAGCATATGTTCTTGGATGAATTCTTCCCTGCTCAGTATGGTTACAGCAACGATCCTGGATGGAATGACCCTAGTTTGGGATGGTATGATGCTCCACAGCAATATCAGGAAGCACCATCTCAGAATGCTTGTATGCCTCCGCCAGTCCAGCAATACGAGAGTCAGCAGTATAGTGCTCCTGCCGAAATAGCTCCTCAGCCTTCTACTTCTGAGCCTACATTGCAGGAGTTGTTGGAGCAGATGACCATGCAGAACCTTCAGTTTAGGCAAGAGAACATGCAGTTCCAGCAAGAAATAGGAGCTGCCATTCAGAGTATGACTGATCAGATAGGGCAGATGGCCACTCAACTCACTGAGGAACAGTCTCAAGATTCAGAGTTACCATTTCAGACTGTTCAGATTCCAGATGATGATGATAGTGGCATCAACATAGAAGATGGGGAGAAGAGTCATGAACTTACTATTGTGCCATCTACTTTCCCATCATCCTATGTCCCTACTCTTGCACCTGAGGAGAGTGATGAGTATTTTGAGGAGCAAGCAGAAATAAGCAGTAACCCTGAACCAGGTAGACCACCTTCATCTTCCCACACTTTAGCAATCTTCAAGGAAGAGGAGGTAAACATACCTCAATTTGATTATGTTGATGATTATGTTGTTGAGGATTATGTTGATGATTATATTGTTGTTGAGTCTGATTTTAATTTCCCCTCTATGCATGATGAGAACCAATTTTTGCTGTCGCATCCGAATGTTTATTCTCCATGCATTGAACATGAATCTGAGTCTGTAGTTGATATTGCTTGTGATTTTGAAATTGATTCATGTTCTGAGGATGTATCTGAGGTTCAGTCTGATAAATTGGGATTGGGTGTTATACCTCTGCATGCCATTTCTTTGGAGCCACATTGCACTAACCATGTTGCAGGAGGTACACATGAATTTGACCAACATGCACCCACAGTGGAAAATAAAGGTGCTAACACTGACAAAAGCTTCAAGATCAATAGGCACCAGCTGAACCTGCTCATTGTAAGATCCTTGAAAATATTTGTTAGATACTTAAAAAAAAAAAAAAAAAAAAAAAAAAAATTAGTGAATAGTAAATTGTGAATAGTAAATTTTTTTACTATAAATAGCCAAGGGGGGAGGCTGGAAATTTACACCAAAATTCTAGAGAAATTGTGAGAGAAGAGAGTTGGAGTAAATTCTAGTTGAAGAGGGGAAATTCTGGAGGTTTCCGGAGAACGGTTTGAGAAGAGGAAACTAAGTCTGGAATAGAGGTAAGGGGAGCTAACTTTGAGTATTTCCCTTTGTATTATCTTGAGTCTTGAATATGCTATATTTTGCGTTTGTCTGATCTTAAATCTTGAATATGGAGTATTTTGTTTCTGTATGATCTTGAATTTAAATGAGAGTATGCTTTTGTGTTGATATCTAAGTGTGATAGTTGTAAAATGTGATGTTGATTATGTTATGCCATTTGTATGTTATTAGTTGTTTATTTTTGTATTTTGGAAGGATTAGAAATTGTCTAACCGGCTCTGCCAGATTCAATTTCTTATTTCCCCAAACATTTTATTGCTTTCCTTATTTATTTTTATTGTATTTTGGAAGGATTAGAAGTTGTCTAACCGGCTCTGCCAGATTCAACTTCTTGTTTCCCCAAACTATTTATTGCTTTACTTATTTATTTTATTGCATTTTTGGAATGGATTAGAAGTTGTCTAACCGGCTCTGCCAGATTCAACTTCTTGTTTCCCCAGACATGTTAATGTTCGTGTTATTTAATTATATTGTATTTTTGGATGGATTAGAAGTTGTCTAACCGGCTCTGCCAGATTCAACTTCTTGTTTCCCCAGAAATTTTATTGTCTTATCTATTTTTTTTATTGCATCTTTGTGGAAGGATGAGAAGTTGTCTAACCGGCTCTGCCAGATTCAACTTCTTGTTTCCCCTGAATTTTTATATTAATATTATTTTGATGGTAAGGGCAACTAATTATTTTTGTATGAATTTATAAATATACGAATGTTGAACTGGTGTTCTCTTGTGAAACTGTTTTATGACTTTTATTATATTGGGTGTTATAACTGAAACTGTTAAATTGTACATGTTGAGATGCGATGAATTTATTGAATGAGTTTGTTGGCTGAAATTGATCTTGTTGGAAGGTCTGGAGTAAGGGTTCTGTAATTGCTTATATATGAGTATTAAATAGATATACAGATACTGTTTGAGGTTGTTGTGAGATGAAGTAAAAATATTAAAATTAGACATTTTAGATTTAGAGTATAAGACAACAAGGTAGATAAATTAAATAAATAAATTGATTAATTATTGAGGGCCTCCCTTTGTTGGTAGGATAGAGGAACCTTAAAAACCTGAGTTGGCACATCCCTGATCATAGAGCAGCCCTGGCCTGGTCCAGTCAGTTGTGACTAGTCATATGTACTGACGTCGAAGGTGAGTTTGATGCGTTCAGACATCTGGGTCCTCTCCGGTGACCAATTGGAGTAAAGAAAAATCTCTACTAGGATGAAAATAAAATAAAACAAGTTGATTGTAGATGCATAATATTATCATGGTAAAAATTTCATATATATTTTATTTATCATTACATTGAGCCCAGACTTTAATATGTAGTTCCTACGATATGTTGATATATTTTGGTTGATCCATGATCTTTGTTTGGTGAAAATATGTTGAGTTATACTCGTTATGGGCAAAATGAGTTTATAATATGAAGCAGATATATGGCAATATGTTTAATTTATTGATACCAAAACGGGTTATTATGAATTCATGATTAAAGAATGAACATGATTGAGTTAGGTGGATAAGAGGGTATGAATTGTTGGTTTTATGAAATGTTGGAGTGAATATGAGAAATCATTACTTATGAAATGATGTTTACTACCGGGAGTAGTATGTTCGAGTTATACCATGAGAGTTTGGTATGAGCAATGTAACACCTGAGGTTTATGAAAGCAGGCAGAAAGTGGTCTGACCATAAGGCTTTGACATAAACATATGATTCGTAAGTTATATAGAAGCAGGCAGAGAGGGGTCTGACCATAAGGCTTCAGAAAGTAAGACATAGTATATAAGTGAGGCTTAAGGAAGCAGGCAGAGAGCGGTCTGACCATAAGGCTTCATGAGTAAGCATGGTACACTTGTAAGATTTATAGAAATGGAAAATATGATTTTGATAATGATGAATTAATGACATCGGAATAATGATATTTTGTCAATTGCAGAAATACATGATTATAATATTTTTATTACAAGTTTAATGATTTTATGATATGGTTGGCTTACCCTTATTTGTTTGTACTATGATCATATAACTCATGTTATATGTGATTAGATAATGTTGCAGATGCGGTTGAAAAAGCTTAGAGATGAGAGAGATGCGGGGAAAAAACTTTCAGGGATTTTTTGTAAAAAGAATAAATTTGTATTGGGAAGATTATGTTGTGTAAAACTTATAAGTTGAAATTTCAATGGTGAAGACTATATTGTTTAAAGTTTGTAAGTTTAGTACTGTACTTTGGAGTAATTGAAATAAAGTTTGATTGTTTATATGAGATATCAAATTAATTTAGTCTCTACTATTAGTAATACCCTTTAAAATATTAGGGTGTTACATTTTGGTATCAGAGCAATGGTTTTCGAAAATATTTTGGGACTCTGGGGAGTGAAATTATTATTCTTAGTAAAATATCAATTGAGTTGATTCTTATTTTATTGGAAACTAGACTCAAAGAGCTTCAATTTGACTACTCATACGCATATTTTGGACTTCGGGAAGGGGTCTAACCGAGCTGGGGAAAACGTGACAGTTTTGCTATCTAGGGGCTAGCGTCCAACCTTAATTTTAAGTGTATTTTTTTTACAAGTTGCAACTTTTTGGAGTGAGTAGGTTGTGTTCTGCACTAGGAGAACATTTTGGGACCCTTTGGAGACTTTCCTACCATGTTTTAGGGCTGGAAAATGGTTTAGAATGGTCCATTGGTTGTTTATTATTGTTAAGTGCCAAGTGCATGGGTCCTTAGTTGTCTAAGGCATCTTCTTTTAATTCCAAATCAGATTTGGAGTTTTGGAGGAGAGTAGAGAGGTCCTTGGTGGGAGGTGAACGAAATCCTAAGTGTCCTAAGTGTGGAGGCTGACTTGGTCTAGCAAGGAGGAGATGAGTTGCTCTCTTTGAAGAAGAGTTTAAGGTGTTTGAGCCTTCAAGAGGTAAGGGGAGCTAACTCAACTTGATTTCTAGAATTTTGTAGTTAGAAATATGGTTCCAATTGCTTGACTTTGATGAAGGGGAGCTAATCCTTTATTGTTATGATCATGAATATGAATATGTTAAAAAAAAAAAAAAAAAAAAAAATTTGGTAATGGTAGTTATATATTGACTTGTGTAAAATTTGGTTTTCATGATTATAATTTCTTATTTTCGAGTTACTGTGGTGATAAATTTCTATTAATTGTTTTTACCGTTGGATTTAGCTAAAATTTTAATATGTGAATCCTAAGACATATTACTAAACTTTGACTGTTCGGATTTGAAAATAGAAGTCTGTACTGGGAGAAATAAATCCTGTAAGTTTGAGTAAATTAGTTACCCCTATAGTTCTGTTACTAAGTTGTCTCAGTAAAATATAGAATTCTGACCTATTTGACCGTTAGATCAACCTCAACATTTGATATAGAATCCCTAAGACATATTAATACATTGTGACCGATTGGATTTGTAATTAAAGGTGTATGCTTAGGGAAAGAAATTTCGAAAGTTTGAAATATTTGATGAACACTATAATTCTGTTCTTACGTTATATTGGTAAAAATTTCATGTATATTCCATTTACCGTTAGATTGAGCCCAAACTTTAGTATGGAGTTCATAAGACATAATAGGTGATCTTGACCGTTCAGATTTGGAATTAGAAGTCTGTGCTTAGAAGAATTCATTCCGTATTTGGAGTTTAACCGAGAACCACTTAAATTTCTGTCTCTGAGTTAGCTCGGTAAAACCTTCATATCTACTTAGTAAACCGTTAGATTAACTTGAAAACTTTAGTATGAAGCGCGTAACAGATAGGGACATACTTCGACCGTTCGGATTTTAGATCGGAGGTACCGATTTAGGGATATTAATTTCGTAACTTCTCAGGGATTTCAATATTGCTTAATTTATGTTTTTGGATCATTTATACAAAATTGATGATTTCTGCCTCATTAACCGTTGAATTGGACTGAAAATCTTACCATATAATCTAAACATGTTGTTGATTAGTTTGATTGGTTCAGATTGTCGATAAATAATATGTTGAAAAAGGTAATTTGGTTAATTTGTGCTACTTTGATAAGTAGGCAGGATGAGATGATGAAGGAAGAGATAAAGAGAATGATATAAATCGGGCTACTTTGATAAGTAGGCAGATTAACTATACTGTGCTACTTTGTAAGTAGACAGTATTGTCTTGTTGCGCTACTTTGGTAAGTAGGCAGAAGATCTTGTTTCATGCTACTTTGGTAAGTAGGCAAATTAATTATACCGTACTGCTTTGGTAAGTAGACAATAATGTCTTGCGGTGCTACTTTGATAAGTAGAGAGAATAACTTGGTTTGTACTACTTTGGTAAGTAAGTCAGATAAGGTGAAGTTGTAACACTTTGATAAGTGGAATTTTAAATTTCAAAAGTTTATGAACTGTGTGAAATTTTATTTTAGAAGACTTGTGTTGTAATAAATCACTTAATATTTTGTTGGTGTTGAAAATTGTTAAAGAAAAGTTGTATATGTATTTTTGTGGAAAAATAAATTGTAACGCCTAAATTGGGGTATTACACTATTGGGTATCAGAGCAATGGTTTTCGAAAATCCATATCTCTTTTGTAAGTAATCTTTTGTTAAATAGTCTTTGTTTAAATAAATAATTTTCGAGGACGAAAATAAATGTTGTTGGGGAGATTGTAAGATCCTTGAAAATATTTGTTAGATACTTAAAAAAAAAAAAAAAAAAAATTAGTGAATAGTAAATTGTGAATAGTAAATTTTTTTACTATAAATAGCCAAGGGGGGAGGCTGGAAATTTACACCAAAATTCTAGAGAAATTGTGAGAGAAGAGAGTTGGAGTAAATTCTAGTTGAAGAGGGGAAATTCTGGAGGTTTCCGGAGAACGGTTTGAGAAGAGGAAACTAAGTCTGGAATAGAGGTAAGGGGAGCTAACTTTGAGTATTTCCCTTTGTATTATCTTGAGTCTTGAATATGCTATATTTTGCGTTTGTCTGATCTTAAATCTTGAATATGGAGTATTTTGTTTCTGTATGATCTTGAATTTAAATGAGAGTATGCTTTTGTGTTGATATCTAAGTGTGATAGTTGTAAAATGTGATGTTGATTATGTTATGCCATTTGTATGTTATTAGTTGTTTATTTTTGTATTTTGGAAGGATTAGAAATTGTCTAACCGGCTCTGCCAGATTCAATTTCTTATTTCCCCAAACATTTTATTGCTTTCCTTATTTATTTTTATTGTATTTTGGAAGGATTAGAAGTTGTCTAACCGGCTCTGCCAGATTCAACTTCTTGTTTCCCCAAACTATTTATTGCTTTACTTATTTATTTTATTGCATTTTTGGAATGGATTAGAAGTTGTCTAACCGGCTCTGCCAGATTCAACTTCTTGTTTCCCCAGACATGTTAATGTTCGTGTTATTTAATTATATTGTATTTTTGGATGGATTAGAAGTTGTCTAACCGGCTCTGCCAGATTCAACTTCTTGTTTCCCCAGAAATTTTATTGTCTTATCTATTTTTTTTATTGCATCTTTGTGGAAGGATGAGAAGTTGTCTAACCGGCTCTGCCAGATTCAACTTCTTGTTTCCCCTGAATTTTTATATTAATATTATTTTGATGGTAAGGGCAACTAATTATTTTTGTATGAATTTATAAATATACGAATGTTGAACTGGTGTTCTCTTGCGAAACTGTTTTATGACTTTTATTATATTGGGTGTTATAACTGAAACTGTTAAATTGTACATGTTGAGATGCGATGAATTTATTGAATGAGTTTGTTGGCTGAAATTGATCTTGTTGGAAGGTCTGGAGTAAGGGTTCTGTAATTGCTTATATATGAGTATTAAATAGATATACAGATACTGTTTGAGGTTGTTGTGAGATGAAGTAAAAATATTAAAATTAGACATTTTAGATTTAGAGTATAAGACAACAAGGTAGATAAATTAAATAAATAAATTGATTAATTATTGAGGGCCTCCCTTTGTTGGTAGGATAGAGGAACCTTAAAAACCTGAGTTGGCACATCCCTGATCATAGAGCAGCCCTGGCCTGGTCCAGTCAGTTGTGACTAGTCATATGTACTGACGTCGAAGGTGAGTTTGATGCGTTCAGACATCTGGGTCCTCTCCGGTGACCAATTGGAGTAAAGAAAAATCTCTACTAGGATGAAAATAAAATAAAACAAGTTGATTGTAGATGCATAATATTATCATGGTAAAAATTTCATATATATTTTATTTATCATTACATTGAGCCCAGACTTTAATATGTAGTTCCTACGATATGTTGATATATTTTGGTTGATCCATGATCTTTGTTTGGTGAAAATATGTTGAGTTATACTCGTTATGGGCAAAATGAGTTTATAATATGAAGCATGATATATGGCAATATGTTTAATTTATTGATACCAAAACGGGTTATTATGAATTCATGATTAAAGAATGAACATGATTGAGTTAGGTGGATAAGAGGGTATGAATTGTTGGTTTTATGAAATGTTGGAGTGAATATGAGAAATCATTACTTATGAAATGATGTTTACTACCGGGAGTAGTATGTTCGAGTTATACCATGAGAGTTTGGTATGAGCAATGTAACACCTGAGGTTTATGAAAGCAGGCAGAAAGTGGTCTGACCATAAGGCTTTGACATAAACATATGATTCGTAAGTTATATAGAAGCAGGCAGAGAGGGGTCTGACCATAAGGCTTCAGAAAGTAAGACATAGTATATAAGTGAGGCTTAAGGAAGCAGGCAGAGAGCGGTCTGACCATAAGGCTTCATGAGTAAGCATGGTACACTTGTAAGATTTATAGAAATGGAAAATATGATTTTGATAATGATGAATTAATGACATCGGAATAATGATATTTTGTCAATTGCAGAAATACATGATTATAATATTTTTATTACAAGTTTAATGATTTTATGATATGGTTGGCTTACCCTTATTTGTTTGTACTATGATCATATAACTCATGTTATATGTGATTAGATAATGTTGCAGATGCGGTTGAAAAAGCTTAGAGATGAGAGAGATGCGGGGAAAAAACTTTCAGGGATTTTTGTAAAAAGAATAAATTTGTATTGGGAAGATTATGTTGTGTAAAACTTATAAGTTGAAATTTCAATGGTGAAGACTATATTGTTTAAAGTTTGTAAGTTTAGTACTGTACTTTGGAGTAATTGAAATAAAGTTTGATTGTTTATATGAGATATCAAATTAATTTAGTCTCTACTATTAGTAATACCCTTTAAAATATTAGGGTGTTACACTCATCAACAATCACTTCTTCTTAGATCCAGCTGTGGATGATATTTCCCTGCTTGATCAAATCTGGAGGATGAAGCAATTCTTCCTCAAAACTTCCTTGCTGGATCCTGTGGTGGAAGACATCTCCCTGAAAGTCCAAAATTGGCAACTGCCACCATGATCAGGGGAGTTTTCTTTCTCTCTTCTCCCCCTTTTCCCTACTTTTATTGCACTTGTCCATGATCTGTTCACTGTTTTGATTTCTGATCTTATGCTTATGATACATTGAGGACACTGTGTAGTTTAAGTGTGGTCTATTGGGGGAGATTCTAATTTTTCTTTGTTAGTTTTTGTTTTCCGTGTTAAAATTTTTTTTCTTTTCTAGGTAGTTTTTGTCGGGTCTTGTATACAGTTTTGCATGATTCTCTTGATTTCTGGACTTTGATTAGGTTGTAGATGTGTCTTTCACTTCATTGATACTCTGATTTGTTTGAATTCCCTGCTTTTCTCCGCTTGGGAAGATGATTATGATGTTTGAGAGGTTGAATTGATTGTGACAGAATTACCCTGTGTGAGATTTGAGCCACTTTATGTTCTTTCTTGTGTGTGATATGTCTCTTGATTGCTTGCGCATATGCCTTGGCTTGACTCTTGTTGATAGTTCTTGATTGATATGCATGTTTGGAAGTGATAAAGGCAGTTTTGTTCTTGAGCCTCTCTAGCCAAATAAGCTTACCTTGTTCTAATCCTTTGAAAACCCTTTTTGAGCCTATACTTTCCCCCATTTCTTTGTTTTGAATGCTCATACACTAGCCCTAAGAGAAAAACCATGATTACCTTAACCTTAGGGAATTTTGGAGCTTTAGAAGTGTTTTGGGAACAAGTGTGGTCTCTTGGGGGTTTCTGATGAGTTGGCTAGTTGGTTCCTCTTCTTGTTTTGTTTTGGTAAATATGTTGTGTATCTTGTCTCTTCCAGTTGTGTCCTAAAGAGTGAGAAAAGAAAAAAAAAGAGACAGGATGAAAAAAAATGATGAAAAAAAAAAAATTTGAATAATGGAGTCAAGAAGAGGATGGAATTAGAGGTTGTGGGTGTGTTTGATTGTGTTTACACTTGTTCTCCATTGCTCCTCTATTTCTTTTGGTTTGTAGCTTCTCATCCATATTTATCCTACCTTGTCCTTGGCCCCATTTCACCCATAAAAGACCTTTTGATTTGAACATGCATATGTTTTGAGTGTTGATATTAGAGGCTTGCCAAGTCTATTTGTGATTGCTTTCTTGAGTGCATTGAGTGACATTCTTTACCCTAGACACTTGAAAGAAACACTGTTAGTGCATCTGTGAGGTTTTGGTTACTTTTGATTCACCTCTTGAGCTGATTGATCATTTTGCCATGTCTTGAATTGCTTGGATGATTTCATGAGTATCTGCTTTCTCTGATTCATTCTGTGTTGGAATTGTCTACTTCTTTTTCTCTGTCCAGATTTCTTGAGGACTGTGTAATTCTGTTTCTGTCCTTGTTGAGTCTTTGTTGTCTGTATGCTGAGTTTGTGTCACCTTCCTAAAAGTCCTTTGAACTATTCCCTGATCTGCGTCCTGATTTTGCCCAGGAGTGCAAAAGACTAAGTGTGGTCTATTTTGATGAATCAATATTTTATTGATTTCACTTAGTTTATTGTACCGGATTTAATCAAGGAATTGTGCTTGAATGTACAATATTATCCTATTTTTCCTAATTGTGCTAAATTTGATCAGAAATTCTTATTTTAACTAATTTGAATTATTTGAGCAAATTATTTGCATTATTAATTGCAGGGAAAATGTTGGAAATACAATTTGGAACATTTGAAGGTGAAAAGAAAATGCTACATCAATTATAATTTAAGTTAAAATGATTAAGGAGGTGTCAATTTCAATTAAGGGGGTGCAAACGGTGGTGCTTGGGAGAGACCGTGAGGTGCATCCAGCAGCGGGCTTGGATTGATTCACGTTTAGCATGGAGTGTGGTGTCATGAAGAAAGATTAGGAGGTGCAGCCTTCATTTCGGTGAGCACACAGAGCATCCATATTGAAGAAGGGGATGCGCTGTCCAGCACGGCCCACACTTGGAAGCAGCACATCAATGGACTCACGATCTTCGTCCAGCAGCACACGGCCTGCACCATTCAAGTAATCACACGCAGAAACACTTGGATCCATGGTCCAGCAAGCACACAGACAGCAGATCCAGTAACAACACGCTTCCAGCAGTGTGCGTTTGAAGACAACAGGCTTCACGGGAATGAGGAGAGGAAGCAATGGGCTGGATTCACTTGAAGAGGTGCCCTTGTGCACGTGAGGTCCAGCTGGCTGAAGGCAAGGGGTGACATGGAGAAAGAGAGAGAGCATCCCTGGTCCAGCATCCAACAACAGCAACACATGGTCCAGCAGTAAGGGTGTATCCAGCAAGAAGTGAAGCTACGTCCAGCAAGCCTTCACGGTCCAGCACACTCCACGCCCACGCGTCTAGCAGCTGGTCCAGTAGAGAATAAAGGAAGCAGCTCATCCATTCTTCGTCCAGCTGCTTAAGGAGCTCACGGACAGCAGCTTCAGCACGCCCATCACGGCCCACACTTGGATTCACGGCCCAGCACAGCAGCAATCCAGCAATTGGAAGCACACGGGCCAGCAACCTTAGAGAGCATCACGCGTGGAGGGCTTAAGGGGGTCTTTTGGATTTAAGCTCCANTTGGCTATACTGTTGAAAGATGTAGGTACAGTCACTGAAGCATAATCTTCCAACGTACGCCTTCTTTGTTCATTATCCTCGTTTTCCTCCATCTTTTTACCCTCTCGGTCAGATGAATAATAAGCGTTTGAAGATAAGCTGGATTCTCTAGCTTCTTTTTTTCTATTTTCTTTTCTACGCCTACTATTATTTCTACGGGCTGTCCTTTCAATCTTAGAATCAAACAATAAATCCTCAGATTTTGTTCTGCGTGGCATGCAGAACAAAAATCTCCAATGACCAACCCAAGAAATAACAACAGGAACAAAACACAATATATACAGATACACAGAAAACTAAAACAATGAATTTACAGAGATAGGAACAAAATTGAAATTGATAAACAGCTAATTGAAATAACAAAACAATCAAATTCCCCGGCAGCGGCGCCAAAAACTTGATAACTTTTTGGCAAGTATACCAAATCGTTCCAAGTAATACAGTGATAAGTAAAGTATCGTTCTCCTCAGGGAATTTGTGGTACGTTATTCAATTAAAATTTATTTATCAAAATCAATTGAACAACAAAATATAGGTGAATTAACAGTTTCAAGCTAGATGACAATTTAAAATTGAAATTAAAATTTAAAGAAAGCTTCATTGGAATTGACTTCATGACCACATTACAGTGACTAATCTGAGCAATATAACTTGCGTTCACACATCAACATCACAGTATCTTGGTTTAATTCCTTAAAACAAGTTCTAAAGAATTATGTTCAATTCTTAATTCCTTAAGTAAGTAAACATAAACTTTGCATTAAGAACGATGTTATTGATGACCAGGAGAATTGAAACTATTCCTAGCATCTTTCCTTCTGGTTGCTTTTCTTGCGTTAATACTCAAATTTACTTCCCAGTACAATTTAAATATAAAAACAAGTTTATTTTACTTCCGTAAAATAAAATAAAAAGTAAACAAGAAAAGCATACGAACACAATTTATATTGAACAGGAAAGATTACATCAAATGTCAGCCATTACAGTCAATTCCAACGAATAAAAGTTTAGCCTATCCTAGACATCACAAACATACTCATTTCTGCAATTCCTTGCATGATGTGCAGTCTTGATGTCTTCAGAGAGGTCTCCTGATGGTCTCCAGAGCAGTTCTTCTCCAAAAATTCTATTTTCCAGTCCCCTCTCTATCCTTCAAAGCACGTCTTTTAAGAGACAGTTTATTTCTCATAAAACTGCTCCATTCGCTCAGCGCACAGAAGCAGATTCGCTGTGCGAATTAAAATTAATTCAGCACTCAACTGCACCAACTCGCTAAGCGCACAGCCTCTGATGCGCTGTGCGAATTCAAGACTTGAAATCTCCAAACTGGCATGATTCGCTCAGCGAACCAATGGTGGTGCGCTGTGCGAATGTATTCTCCTGGCTTTGCGAATTTTGCTTATGCTATGCGAGAATTGGCTGACAATTTCACTTTTGTACAACTTTTCCTGAACAATAATTTACAACACAATCTACTTCCTATTACGACTTTTCACTGAGTAATAACATGAATAATTACAAAATTGAGATCCTTTATAAGTGTCAAAACATCTGTTTTTCACACTTATCAACTCCCCCAAACTTGAACTATTTCATGCCCTCAGGAAATAACAGAAACATATGAACAACACATAACACACCTTTGACGTTTTGATAGAATGACTTTACACATCAGACAAATCACATGCATTCCTAAAGATTCAAACAGGTATGACACAGTACAATACTCAAAAATTCACCTGTGTATAGATTATGTAAAACCAGATCAGCATTTATCAGTCTCACCACTCACAGTGTTTGTCCTCACAGCAGAATTGTCATAGAACTTCATCAGCTTTTGCATTTCATTTGATTCACACACTTCACACACTATTGGTTAAGTCCAAAGGTCTTTTCAGGTTAAGGCTTGGCTTGGCTAGAAAAAGAATCATGGTTTTTCTTGGATTCAAAGACACCTATTAAGAATAGAACAAATTCAATTCCCAATCCAGTACTCAAATCCCGAAATATATCATTCATCACATACCATTTTCTTTCACAGCTCAACCTTTTCTCTCATTTCGAGCTTCTATTTTTTATTTATTTATTTTTTTTTTCATACGATCTTTTCTTTCCCCCAAACTTGAATTCAACCTTAACCTCTTTTAAAGCATAATACATGTTCTCTTCTAGGTGTAAGGTAGGATATCATCTAATAGGCTCAAGGTGGAAAGAATTTTTTTTTTTTTTTTTCAAGGCTCAAAAGGGTTCACAATTGTATCACAGTGTCTAAAGGTTGGCTATCTGGCCAAGTAGCTATATAATCAATACTAAACAGGGCCTTTTTCATCCTTAACCAAAAAGTGTGTGTATACGTAGAATCAAAATCATGCAAAATCCAAGTCCATATCCAGACAATTCAATATCGCTCAATCAATATATATGCTCTCAGCACTCACAGATCTGGTCATATTCATACACACATATAAAAATTTTGAAGCAATGTACCACATACATACAAGTCATCAT
Organism: Vigna umbellata; assembly: GCF_029865625.1. Lineage (NCBI taxonomy): Eukaryota > Viridiplantae > Streptophyta > Magnoliopsida > Fabales > Fabaceae > Vigna > Vigna umbellata. The sequence goes on from NC_142168.1 coordinate 22,247,522, forward strand.
CCCCAAAAATCACATGATATCATCAGAACATGCATAGTCATTAAATCAAAACCTCAAAGTCTTTACAATCACAACAAACATCAACAAATAACTGAGTTCCACAATAACATCTAAACAGAAACATCTAAAAACAACATAACACATCAATAACATCTATCCATCAGCACTCTACCAAGACGCATCTGTCCTGGATCTCCACTGGCTCTCCTGCGAATGATAACTCTGTTGTACCCATCTGGGATCTGGCTCCTCTTCCTCCTCGTCACCATCACCTGCCATCATGTCCTCCTGCTCATCTAACTCTGGCTCTGGTGCTCCTGGAAAGGTACTCCCCCACCTAGACTCTGGCCTGCCCTCAGGCCATGGAATATGCTCTGCAAACTGGGTCCCACTCATCAGTGAGTCAGGAGGAAAATCAGGGATTCCCAGGGACAAGTGATACATGCTATCCTGTAAAGACACCTGACCCTGCCTCATACTAGTGCACCAGTCGCGGATATCGTCCTGACGAGCCAGACTCTGCTGCATGTAGCGAGTGAAAAGATCAGGTGAAGGAACAGACGGCGCTACAGGTGGTCTGGCCGCTCTAACATTCCTGCGTGACGGAGGAACTAGAGGAGGGGCATTCATAGCAGAGAAGTCGTCCCTGCTGCTGCAATTTCTATCAAAGAATTTCTTGTTGAGAGGGGGTTGAAGTTTCAAAGTGATATCAGAAACTCCAGGTACTCCACTGGCCTTGCACAATGCTGTCACCAGGGCAGGAAATCCAAGCTTACATGTATCATTATCAGCAATCAGTGCCATTTCTTGAGAGATATAAGCTCCCACATCCATGTCAATCCCTGTCATAATTCCATATACCATATAAGATCTTTCCAGATTGATGTCGGAAGTATGAGAATTGGGACAAATGTTGGTGAATGTGAAGAGACTCCAGATAGTGGCCAGTGAATTCAAATGTTTCCTTAATATTCTCACTGGTGTCCCACTAGTGCCAAGCTGATAGCCATATCCGGGAAGGCATAAAGTGGAGGCAATAAGGTCATGATCAGGATAGGTAGACATAAAAGCACCTAGAGGGCACGGCTGAAACATCAGTGTATTCAGAATCCTGTTCATTGATCTGCGATCATAGCGTACTAGCTTGCCTCTCACTTTTGAAACTCTAGAGTGAGGCTGAGAGTGGTCAGGTTCCCAAGCATTTGCATAAAATTCTTTAACCAAGACTTCATCAATCTCATCTGGAAGGCTGGCTAAAACAAAGTTCCATCTTCTCTTCTCCAGTTCTTCCTGGATATGGTCATACTCTCCAGGTTTCAATTCAACCCTCCTCTCAGGTAATAATGCCCTGCCCATGATAACCTGATGAAACCTATCAGAATGTGCCTCTGATATAAAACGGTCCTGATCATAGTTCAGGACAAGGTGCTCCTCTTGGGCTTCTGAAGGTTGGGATCTAGAAGAAGACCCTCGGGTGGTCTTCCTCTTCTTTTCTTGTGTGGTCTTGGGAGGTGCCATCTGCAAGAATTAATGGACAGTGCAAACAATTGTGGAAAATGGGTCAGAGCAAGTGAATTAATCAAAACACAGATGCTGCCAGATGGAATTCGCTATGCGCCAGTGTGCGCTATGCGAATTTGCATTTTCAGTGCCTACTGTCAAGATCAATTCGCTATGCGAATGTGTCGCTATGCGAAAAAGGCGAAATAGGTGTCTACTCTCAGGGAATATTCGCTATGCGACCAGAGTCGCTGTGCGAATTTCATATCAGCAATAAAACCTATAATTCGCTGTGCGACTTTCTAGCCAGGCGAATTTCATGTTCAGAAAACCAGACCTCTAATTCGCTATGCGAATCTATCGCCTAGCGAGAGACAGTGCAGAGGACATCCATCAGAGATCAAATGACAGGCATGGATATGCATAAACAGAGAGGGCTTGAAAGTGTATATGCACACAGTGATTCAAGAGACCATTCTAATCAGACCAAAACTCCTATTGTAGTCCTATGAACATTAAAAACAGAGAAGCAAATGGAGAGTAGAAAATGAAACCTGTGAAGAGTGACCAAGATCAGTGAACAAGATCAGAGAGTGAAGAAGCACTTGAAGCAAAGCAGAAAGTGAAATGGTGGCAATGGAGATAAAGTGGAGAAATTGGCAGAGAGGAAGGTACGTTCGCTGTGCGAAAATGGAAGAGAATGGTGGCTAGGGTAAAATGAAGAATGGTAAAATGAAATGGGGAAGAAGTAGGTTTTTAAAAAAAATAACTGAACGAGTCAATTCGCATAGCGCACCACAGCTGTGCGCTGTGCGAATTTCTCTCGTTTTCTGCACCTTGGAATATTTTATTATTTTTTTTTTGAATTTTTATGTTTAGTCGCATAGCGCACCTCAGCTGTGCGACTAAATTGTAATTTTTGTTGTTGTTGTTTTTTTTTTTTTTTTTTTTTTTTTTTTTTTTATGAACAAATTCGCAGAGCGCACTTCAGCTATGCGCTATGCGAATTAAAACGTAACTCAAACCACTCTCTTTTAATTTGCTCTGCGCATCATTTCGCTGTGCGAATTTTGACAGAGCTCACCCCCAACTTTGGGTAGCATAGCGCAAAGTGTGCGCTATGCGAATTAAATGCTCAAGTTGCTCTGGTGATTTTATTCGCCTTGCTTATCACATGCGCTATGCGAGTACTTCCGCAAAGAGAAAAATTAAACTTTTAAATCGCAAAGCGAATGCAATCGCTATGCGAACTTCAATTTCAAAACAATTTCTTTTTCTCTCTCGCAGAGCGCATAAAATTCGCTGTGCGAATAAATCACTGCGTTATAAAATCATCTAGTCGCATAGCGCACCTCAGCTGTGCGCTGTGCGAATAGAGCGTCAGAACTCATTCCCAAACATCTTAGCACTTTCTCTCCACACTTAAACTTAACAATTATAAAAACACAATTAACAAACACAAATATATACAAACATGTGCTAGGGTGCCTCCTAGCAAGCGCTTCTTTAATGTCACTAGCTTGACCCAGAATCTCATGGTTAATTTGGATTGTTGATGTTGGTGTGCTTCTTCCTCTCATGACACCAACATTTTCTGAGTAACTTTCTTGTCACCAACTTAATTCTTCTTGAATATGGAGCCTCAATTTCGAGTACTCCATTTTCCTTTATGTCCTTGATGACCCACAACCTGTTCTTAAGAGTCACAGGTTTTCCAGGTTTGAGTTCATCACTTTTCACTTCAATTTGTTGGTGAACTCTTTGCTTCTCCTGATCTTCATCTCTTCCCTTCACTTTTGGATTGAAACAAGTAAGATTCTTCTTGGCCAACTTGGCTACTTGCCTTGGAAGACTAGTAATTGCTAAAACTTCATCTTTTACTTTGGAACTAGTCTTTTCCTCTTGATTTTGCTTCACACCTTCAAAGACATTCAATATCACCTCTTCATCTTGGTCTTTTAATTTCACAGTTCCATCATCAACATGAATGACAACCTTAGCTGTCTTCATGAAAGGTCTTCCAAGAATGAGAGGTATATCTACACCTTCCTCCATTTCCATTACTACAAAATCAACAGGGAATTTTAATTTATCAACTTTAATCACCACATCTTCCACTACACCGTAAGGATGCTTAATGGACCTATCTGCCATTTGCAAGATCATTCTGGTTGACTTGACTTCAAGGTCACCAATCTTTTTGAGCATAGATAGGGGCATCAAATTGATGCTAGCCCCTAAGTCAACAAGAGCCTTCCCTATATCATGATTTCCAATGGTGCAGGGGATAGTGAAACTCCCTGGATCTTTGACTTTTGGAGGTAGAGATTTCTGCATTATTGCACTGCAATTTCCATGCACTTCAATTGTTTCCTCATTTAAATACTTCTTCTTTTTACTGAGGAATTGTTTCACATATTTCGCATAAGCAGGAATTTGTTGCAGTGCTTCCGTCAATGGCAAGGTAATCTCAAGTTGATTAAATATCTTCTTGAACCGATCCATTTGTCTTTCCTTGTCCTTCTGTGAAGTATTTTTAGGATAAGGAAGTTGCTTCACCAACACTTTCTCTTTTTGTCTTCCATCTTCATTCCTGTTTCTACTTTCTTCTTTTTCAATCACGTCCTTTTGATCATCCTCTATGTGTGCTTCAACCTCTTTATTTGTCGGCTTCTCCTTGGAATCAAACCCCACTTCTTTTCCACTTCTGGTTATTATGACATTACATTCCTCCCTAGAGTGAACTTCATTCTTAGCCACAAATTTCTTTTCAGATGTCTCATCCAGCTTCTTTGCAAGTTGACTCACTTGTGTCTCCAAGTTTCTAATAGAAGCTTCAGTGCTTTTATGGTTGGAGATGGATACTTGCATAAATTGTTGCAAAGTTTCTTCAAGCTTGGATGTCCTATCAAAAAGAGTAGGTTGTTGTTGAAACTGTTGTTGTGGTGGTCTACTAGAACTAGCCTGACCCATGCTAGGATGAGGTTTCCAGCCTTGATTATAATTTCCATAATTTCCTGAACGGCCTTGATTTCCCATGTAATTGACCTCTTCCTTTGCATTAGACTGAATAGCACACTGTCCATTTTGGTGCTCTCCACCACACAGTTCACATCCTTGCACAGTATGTTGTGCCTGTGATACATTTTGAATTTGTAGTTGTGATACCTTTTTCATCAGAGACTCAAGCTGTTGAGTCATAATTTTATTTTGGGCTAATAAGGCATCTTGGGATTGCAACTCAAACATTCCCTTCTTTTGATTTTGTCCTCTCTCACTTTGAACATCATTGTCGCTAGATGCCATATTTTCAATAATTTCATGAGCTTCATCAGGTGTCTTCCACCTAATGTTACCTCCTGCTGAGGCATCTAGCATCAATTTTGTGTGAGATTTTAAACCTCCTAAAAACAGGTTCAATTGAGTGGGGACATCAAATCCATGTATGGGAGTCTTTCTTAACAATCCCTTAAACCTATCCCATGTCTGACTCAAAGTCTCTTCAGGTTCTTGTTGAAAAGAGGATATCTCTTGCTTGCCTTTGTTTATTTTTGATTGAGGAAAATACTTCTGCAAAAACTTTGACACAACGTCATCCCAACCTGTCAAACTTCTCTCAGGAAAAGAATTTAACCATTTCTTGGCATTGCCTGCCAAGGAAAATGGAAAAAGACTAAGTCTGATTGCATCCTCTGACACATTCAACATTTTCACAGTGTTGCAATATTCATTAAAAGTTGCCAGATGATCATAGGGATTTTCGTGTGACAATCCTGAAAACTGATTACTTTGAACAAGATGTATCAATGCTGGCTTCATTTCCATGTTAGCCGCAATTATCACAGGTTTGGCTATACTGTTGAAAGATGTAGGTACAGTCACTGAAGCATAATCTTCCAACGTACGCCTTCTTTGTTCATTATCCTCGTTTTCCTCCATCTTTTTACCCTCTCGGTCAGATGAATAATAAGCGTTTGAAGATAAGCTGGATTCTCTAGCTTCTTTTTTTCTATTTTCTTTTCTACGCCTACTATTATTTCTACGGGCTGTCCTTTCAATCTTAGAATCAAACAATAAATCCTCAGATTTTGTTCTGCGTGGCATGCAGAACAAAAATCTCCAATGACCAACCCAAGAAATAACAACAGGAACAAAACACAATATATACAGATACACAGAAAACTAAAACAATGAATTTACAGAGATAGGAACAAAATTGAAATTGATAAACAACTAATTGAAATAACAAAACAATCAAATTCCCCGGCAGCGGCGCCAAAAACTTGATAACTTTTTGGCAAGTATACCAAATCGTTCCAAGTAATACAGTGATAAGTAAAGTATCGTTCTCCTCAGGGAATTTGTGGTACGTTATTCAATTAAAATTTATTTATCAAAATCAATTGAACAACAAAATATAGGTGAATTAACAGTTTCAAGCTAGATGACAATTTAAAATTGAAATTAAAATTTAAAGAAAGCTTCATTGGAATTGACTTCATGACCACATTACAGTGACTAATCTGAGCAATATAACTTGCGTTCACACATCAACATCACAGTATCTTGGTTTAATTCCTTAAAACAAGTTCTAAAGAATTATGTTCAATTCTTAATTCCTTAAGTAAGTAAACATAAACTTTGCATTAAGAACGATGTTATTGATGACCAGGAGAATTGAAACTATTCCTAGCATCTTTCCTTCTGGTTGCTTTTCTTGCGTTAATACTCAAATTTACTTCCCAGTACAATTTAAATATAAAAACAAGTTTATTTTACTTCCGTAAAATAAAATAAAAAGTAAACAAGAAAAGCATACGAACACAATTTATATTGAACAGGAAAGATTACATCAAATGTCAGCCATTACAGTCAATTCCAACGAATAAAAGTTTAGCCTATCCTAGACATCACAAACATACTCATTTCTGCAATTCCTTGCATGATGTGCAGTCTTGATGTCTTCAGAGAGGTCTCCTGATGGTCTCCAGAGCAGTTCTTCTCCAAAAATTCTATTTTCCAGTCCCCTCTCTATCCTTCAAAGCACGTCTTTTAAGAGACAGTTTATTTCTCATAAAACTGCTCCATTCGCTCAGCGCACAGAAGCAGATTCGCTGTGCGAATTAAAATTAATTCAGCACTCAACTGCACCAACTCGCTAAGCGCACAGCCTCTGATGCGCTGTGCGAATTCAAGACTTGAAATCTCCAAACTGGCATGATTCGCTCAGCGAACCAATGGTGGTGCGCTGTGCGAATGTATTCTCCTGGCTCTGCGAATTTTGCTTATGTTATGCGAGAATTGGCTGACAATTTCACTTTTGTACAACTTTTCCTGAACAATAATTTACAACACAATCTACTTCCTATTACGACTTTTCACTGAGTAATAACATGAATAATTACAAAATTGAGATCCTTTATAAGTGTCAAAACATCTGTTTTTCACACTTATCACAGGCAAATCATATACAGTGAGAAACCGGATAGAGAGAAATTGAATATTCTTCTGTTTTTTCTTCTCACCATTTCCTTCTAAATTAAGAGCCCCATTTCTCCAACCATTTTAGGGTGTCTCGCATGTGGAACTTGGAATATTGATAACCTCACATGCCCAGTTGGTCGACTATCACATAATTCACAAAAAAATTAAACAAAATGGGACTTCCTCTGTACAATTTTAAAAAATAGAACCATATTGGACGAAAATGGAATCAACATTGGCATGCAGATATAGAAGAAAAATACCCTATTACATTAAAATATGCAGATATTCTGAATACACTATTTAAAATTTACAAAAATAAAAATATGAATTAAAAATAAAAATATGAATTAAAAATTTTACATTAAATAAAAATAAATTAAATAACATATAAGGAAAAAAATACTTTTAAGTCTTAAAGTTATATTTACCAATTCACTCACATGAGTCATTCTAATTACTTCTAATTATAATTAAATAAAAAAACTACTCTGAGAGTGGTAAGTGGTTAAGAAAATTAGGTAAAGAAGAGGTTAATTTAAGAGGTTGGAACGAAAATGCACATTATCAAGAGAATAAAAGAGATGAGAATTTTACTATTTAAATGGGGTAATGCAATTTATAATATGAAAAACTCTAAATTAACTCATGACTAAATTTAAAATTTTAATACTTATGAAAAACATTTCATAGTTGCTTTTAATAGTATTTGACTGTGGTGATTTTAATAGTTGTTTGCTTTTATTTGATGTTGTATGTAGCATATGTAATTATTTGTTTATTTTGGATATATTCTTGTTTTTAATTAGCCTTAGATTCCCGTTTGAGATTCAATACAAAAATTATTTACTATCTTCAGATTCTTCTAAACAAATGTACCTTTTAAAAATGAATACAAAGGAGATGGTAATAATAATTTATAAGTATTGAATCTTGAATTGTCCGGCTGGACAGTTTAAGAAGAGTAATAACTTTTTATAGTTTATTATAACATATCAATTTTATTATACATGTCTTAAATTCATGAAAATTTTAAGTTGTGCTTTGTATTGATCTTCGGGTGCATATTTGATTGTGATTTATAATCACTTTCATTTCGTGTAACCTGAAGACCAATGCGAAATGCTGGCAAAATTTCGTCAGGATATTCTTGCCACAACTATTGGACGACCTCAGCACCCAGGACGGGTGCGTGGTGCTAGGACTGGCATAGGCATACGACAGTTTTTTGGGTCTTCCACGCGTCCATATTCATACGAAAAGATGAAGGAGGAAATAAGAAAAGAGATGACGCAGGAGATCACAAAGAAGGTTCGAGCAGAGTTGTATGATGAAGTTGCTGAAATGGTTGCGCGCCAGTTCCAGCAGCATTATGAGGATTATGACAATCGTCCTCCACCATCTCCTGTAGCAGAACATGTTGTGCCCCCTACAGGTAAACTTATTTATTTTTGGTTACTAATTTACTTTTTGCATAAACTAACATTTAATTTGACAGGTAGAAGCGGTAAAGGAAGTTGCTCAGCTGCTGGTGCCCCAGGGGACGACATGGATGACACTCGTCCATGTCAGTTATATATTCTCTCTGATACTGGGACCATGCTAGTGGCTCGTGGTACAGTTTATGAGACAGCCACTGTAGTGCATGGTGTACAGCTTGCAGAAGATGAGGTCAAGGTGACGGTGGATGAAGTTGTCATAGCAGATGCCGTTCTTCCTGTGCCTACAGATGAGTTCTTCACTGTGGAAGAAGCATTTAAGTCGTTTGTCGTCTGGCCTAGACATTTGGTTGGTCATGTATCTAATCCCCCGGTAAACATTCGTACTATATACTTCTCAATTTTAATATTTACTTCTAATTGACGTTATAACATAATCATTTTTGCATTTAACAGTAGATAGGTCAAGAGGGAAGTCTGATGAGTCGTTATTTCTTGAATTATATTTAGTTTATTGCACTTAATTAAACCAGGGAATTGTGTTTAATTGCTTGTTATTTCCCCGTTTTTCCGAATTCTGCTTAATTTGGTCAAAAATTTGTAATTGTGCTAATTTGTATTTTCTGAGCTGATTAAGTGCATTTTTGAAGTGCAGGAAAATTTCGGAAATACATTTTGGGACATCAGAAAGAGTGCCAAATAAATTCAAGACTCTCCACACAGACATTTGTGAATTAATTAAATTGTAATTCAGCAGTTTAGAATTTTTGTATCAACTCTTATATTTTGGGTCAATTTTTGGTAAATTAGATTAGACCCAAAAATTAGAAGTTAGTGACTTGGCACCCTAGGGTTTTATTGTGTGGACCCTACCCTAAAAAAAGAGGACACACGGCCCTTAGAAAAGGAGCACAGCCGCCACTTTGCTTTGGACACGAAACTTCTTTGTTTTTTTTTCTCTCTCGGTTTTGAACAGGAGGGATATTGGAGAAAAAAATGTAGCTTTGAGAAGCTTCAATGCTTATGCTGGAACAAGTTTACGCTGTCACAGGGGATGAGAAAATGAAAGCACATTTTTACTTCTCCATTTCTTATTTTGAAAACGCTATTACGGTTGAATGAAAAGCATCTACTTTGATTTTGTGTTATTGATTATACATGGCCCTTTTCATTTCTTTTGGTTTTAGCATTTCTTTTATTGGAGTTTTCATTCAAGAACAACATTGTTCCATCACGGAGAGGCTTTGATTTTTGCGTGGAGAATGTAGCCGTTCATTCACCTTAGATAGAAGAAGAGGCACGGTGCAGGGACGTTACGGACGTTACGGCTTAGAGGAAACGTAACTTGCTTTTGATTTCTTTTACAATGAAAGGTAGATTAGGTGGAAGAAAGGGGTGTTACGTTTGGAAAAAAAAGAGAGGTGCTGATTCATAGTAGCAAGTGCACGTGATAGTTTGGAGAAAAGAATTTTATTCAATTGCCTTGGAGAAAGGAAGCAGCAGCACTAAATCCACGAGAGAGAGAGAGAATGGTGTGCACGGAATGATAGCTGGAAGAACTAGCCCACGGGATGATGTGACATTGATTTTACATTAGAATAAAGTGTTTAGTTTGGTTTCATGCAGAGAATGAGTTGGAAGCAAAGAGAAGGAAGTCACGGCTGCTGGAAGAAAAGAGATTGCTTTTGATTTATGGAATGAGAAGTACAGTAGGTGGTAGTAAGGGGGATGGGACGTGCCAAGACTTGGCAGCAGAATGTGAGTTGGAAGCACTTTTCTTTGAGGAATGAAGAAGTGATTAGGTGAAAGGTAGGTGGGATTACGGCTTGGTGCAGCTGCCACGTGAAGCATTGTTTTTATTTCTCTAAGAATTTTTCATTAGATGGGAGTAGTAATTGTACGGTGGTAAATTGAGAGAAGATGTTGGAAGGGCACCATGCTGGAAGGAAGAAGCATTCCAATGATTTTAATTCTCTTTAAAGAGAACACATGGAAGTGGGTCACGGCCAGAGAATTGCATTTTAGAAGCATCTTTAATTTCAAATTCCCTTGGAAGCATGCTCACGTTCACGGGTTGCATCTACATTTCTTCTTTCCTTTAGATTCATTGCTTTTGATGTTTACCTTATAACATTGCATTTAATATTTTAGCTTAAGTGTTGCATTCCTCTAGTTTTAATTGTGTTTGAATATTTATTTATTGTATTGTTTTCTTTAATGTTTTCATGAACTTTAATGCTTTCAATTATATTCGGTTGCGTTTAATGTTGTCATTTTAATTTAATCGAATTATCCTCACAAAACCACTTTCAAAACCCCCCACTACTTGTTTGACCTGAGACTCGAACCACAATTGGTCCTTGAGAGACGACCTAGGAGTCACTTCCTAGCACTATACTGCATTCTTTAATGCAATCAACTTTTGTGTGAGGTGCGACCCTCTCATCAAAGTCCTACACTGAAGAAGACTCATTTATCTGAAGATGACCTTCTTGGTGCGTTAGACGAGCTTGCTAAAATCATTTCAGATGTGCCGATGAATGTACACTGGGATTCTACTACATTTGGAAGAGAAGCTCATATCCCATTGTACTTGCATCATCAAGATGTTAGGGAGCTTGCATCGGGTAGAGAAGAAATTAATATTACACTCATTCAGCTGTGGATGATGTAAGTTTATGAAAACTTTTATATATAATTCTATTTTATCAACTTACTTATATCAGATTATTTCTTCATTTTAGGTATCTGTTTGATGTTAGTAACAAGAAGGGGTTCAACGATGTATATGGGTTCATTGACCCCTCTATGACTCATGAAAGAAATAAATTTGATGATATCCAAACATACATCACCACCTGCTTTGGAATGGGGAAGGAGATATATTTTCTCCCTTATATACATGGGTAAGTGAAGTTTGTTAACTTCAACACATTCATTTTTTAATATATTTGGTATATGATTCATAAGTTATTATCAATTTCAGGTGTCATTGGCAGCTACTTGTGATCTCCATACCGGAGAACACGATTGTCTGGTTTTGTTCATTGCAGAAGTCTCCTCCCAGCCCTCTTAGACATGTAGTAGATTGGTAAGAATCTCAATGTGTGGATTTTTTGTTATATAAATGTATGCTAAAGGAATTTTTTTAATAGTTCCCTTACAACACATATGATGTTATCTGGGAGATCTACTGCTACAGCTAAAAAGCTTGCATGGGTTTCCCTTAAGGTTTGGTATTTTAGTTCATACTTTGTTACATTTGGTTCCATTCAAATGATGTTACTTAACATTTTATAATTATGATGATATATTGTAGTGTAATAGACAAATGGGGTCATACGAATGTGGTTACTACGTTATGTTTTGGATGATGACCATCATTCGTGCACATTACACCAGTGGATGGGAAACGGTAATATTTAGGTTTGAATTTTATGTTCTCTATATTTGGATTTCATATACACTAATTGAAATCATTGTGTTTTATGCAGAGATTTAATAGGACTGCTTCAATTCCAGAGAAGTCAATTCAACTTGTGAGGAAAACACTTGCTAAATATGTAATTCATTTATATAATAGTATGTAGTAGATATTAGGATATACTAAGTTCTAAGTTTATGTTTCTAAGTTCTTTTATGTTTTTCTACATTATTATAAGTTTAACATGCACATTGCATTGATTTATGCTTGAAACTTGATTTATGATTACATTGGATTGATTTATGCTTCTAAGAAGTTGATTTATGATTTCATTCAATATATTTATGTTTTAATATAATTTTCATTTAAAATATACGTTTCTGCAATATTCTGGACTGTTTGGTTATAAAAATATATGCAGGTCTGTTTTTGTGGTTGGGAATGTTGCAGAAACAGACATCATTTTAAAAAAAAAAAGTACTTATATGCCTCGGTTCAGGTCAAAACCGAAGTCGAAAGACCACTTACGGCCTCGGTTATGGTCAAACCCGAAGCAGAATGTGTTGCGGATGAGAAAAAAAAAAAAGAGTCTACTGCCTCAGTTGTAGCTTGAACCGAGGCAGTAGAGTGAGACTTTATGCCTCGGTTCAGGCTACAACCAAGGCATAAAGTCCCAGGAAAAAAAAATTAAAAAAACCAAAAACTTTACTGCTTCGGTTAGGACTGAACCGAGGCCAAATACTCTCCTTTTATGCCTCGGTTCCCAACCGAGACCAAAAGTATTAGACTTTTTACCTTGTCTGAATATGTCTCGGTTCAGAAACCGCGGCCTATAGAAAAAAATAACCGCTGTCGTTTACCCTGACTGTACTAGTGTGTATACAAAATAATACATAACTTAGATGAAAAACATAAAACAAAAACTTGTTATATTGAGACATAGTTAGAGAGAAAGAATAGACTATGATAAAACATTTGTCTAAGTGACATAAATGATGACCATACATATCTTTTTAGAAGTGACGGTAATTAAAAAGATGACACATTCAGGTAATTAAAAAGCGACAGATTCATTAAACGAAACGAATGTACATGATGTTTTTTCATGATCATTTGGTTAAGGAGGTGTACATGAAAGTTCCCCAGGTTTTGAAACCATTGACCCAAATTTAATTTGAAGGTTGAAAAAATCATTGTTCAACTTGAAACAAGTTCCTCTGTATTGGTTTGCAATAGCTTCTTTTATGAATAGCAAGATGGTTAATTTGACATAAGTTCAAATTAACACAGTCCAACAGTTTACAAATGTGTAGCAAAATAAAGTTATTTATTTTCATGTAAAAATAAAACATTATAAAATAAATACCATTAGAAAATTTTATATTTTTTGTGATTTTTTATAAAGTTGTGATTTTTTTAAAAAAATTTCTTTATAAATTTTTTAAGTTCTACGAAAAAAATTATTTAAATAATAAAAATCCAGATAGGTCATAAGTTAATTCATATGGAATCCACGTTGCTATTGGCAGCAGCATCTGGGGCCGACAAAAGGAGCAGTGGAAGTGAAGGAATGATCAAGCCGGATAAAATGTTATTGTAATACAAACACTTTATGTCACAACTTTTACCTCGGTTGAAGAAAAAGTTAACAATTACATTAAAAATATATATATGGTGCAAAGTATTTTCCAAATTACATTTATAAAGAAGAATAAAAAGAAAAAGTGCATAGAAATAAAAGTAGAAATGAAAGTAATTTCACATTTTATTATGTTAAAGATTGACTTATATTTAAAGTATTATTTTTTATATTATTTTTTTTATTTTTTTTTGTAACATCCCAATACTATAGTATAAAACTATATAATAGAATAATCCCATGTTAATAATATTACAAGAAAACGAGCAACTTCGACACTCTAAATTACTACTAGACATGAGAAACGTTGCTTAATTTGCTTTTATACAAAGAAGTCTATGAAAGACTAACAATTTCGTGCAATTCTTTTAGTTTCCATTTCATGTGATTGATGACTCAATTTTCTAAAACGTTAACCAGTTAGAAAAAAAAAATTATATTGTCTGATCAATTATTGTATTTTTTCTATCATTTACTAATTTTAAAAAAATATAAAGTATGATAATAATAATATATAAAGATAAATTAACTTAGATAAAAAAATAAAAAATAAAAACCTCAATTTTGAAAATAAACTTACCCAAATTTGGAAAAAAATAACCTTTTCGAAAAAATCTTTTCCTTCCTTAAAACATTTTTGAAATGATTATTTTTTAATATAAACTAACAATCGGACTAAGAACTATTATACCTAATGACTAATTTTTTAGTGATACAAAATTTTACAAATGTAAGTATTTTATCTTTTAAGAGACCTTAACTGTAAGAAGTATTTCGCTTTATATGTTTTTATTCCATGTATTTATAATCATTCTCTACTTAATTAACCCCGTAATCAAGTACATATATACATTTAATTTCCTTAATTTAGGACTCGATATCCCTAGTATTTTGTTTTATCCTTCAATTCCTTGATTTCTTGAAATACTAGTGTATATATCCGTGTTTAATAAATCTAAATTTAATTTACTTCATTTTAATTTTTTAATATTTTAATCTGAGTTTATAATTGTTTTCTTAACAATATAATTATATGTGAAATTAAATTATTATTTGTTTCATAATAATTTCAATAGAAACTATTATATTATTATCGTTGTGTTATTATGAAAAAAAGTTTTAAAAGGTAATAGAATTTGTAACATCCCAAAATACAAATACAGTATAAAACGATACAATCGAATAATCACATCTAATAATATTACAACTCAGTCTTCCAAAAGAGATTCAGTACAGATATGGCCGAACGACCTTATAATATAACGGGAAGTTAAAACCGCACACTAGCTGCAACTAGGTCGAACGGTTTACAAAAGAAAAAGGGGTAAAAAATGATCGAACGATCATCGTACAATTAAACTAACTAATGACCGAACATTTCTACAAAAGAAGTAGCCAAGAGAGGTATAAACGGTAATACAAAGAAAACCAACAGTTGACCGAACACTTCTACTATTCGGTCTTAACTTCCACCTCGACCAGATTTTCTTCTGCTAACGTTTCTTCCAGAAACTCATCTCCTTCTGCTCACATCCACACGGATGATCATTGCAACAGGACAAACGACCGAACGTACAAAACGGACAAGACAGGAAAATAGGATAAGCTTATGTAATTCAATTCAAGTATCAACATAGATTTCACACAATTTAATTAAACCAGCTAGTTCATTCACTTATACATGCAAAGCCTAATACTAGACTCTGACTGTCCGGACTGTATGAACTCTGTGTAGCTACGACGTTCGTGCACCCGGGTGATCTAGTAACTGGGATACCCTCAACAACTGTCACCCGAGGTTAGTCCTATCTGTCCAAATTAACCATAAGGACTAGGACCTCCTGCCATTCCCACACATGACTTACCCTTCTTTACGTGAGAACGAGTAATCACGGAATATCAGGATGAACCGCCAGCTTAGCATGCCTACATTCATACTTTACCAATTCTAATATACATTCATGAGATATTCCTCCTCGGAATACTCGTTCATAACCATACTCATTTCTTCTACATCATATTCCATCATCTTTCATTATAATTTAATATATATATTATATTTTATATATTTTTTGTAATTTTATTTAAATTTTATTATAATATTTTATAAAAATATATTTTTTTAAATATTTGTGGGGTATCCGCGGGTTTTAAAATATCCGCGGATATTTTTTAACCGGATATCCGTGCGGGTAACGGGTGGATTTTTTTTTGTCGGGTCGGATTGCGGGTACGCACTATCCGTGCTCGACCCGTTGCCATCCCTATCTACGTGAGACGTCATCAACAAGATAAGTATGCTTTGAAATATGAATATTTAATAAAATATCTAATTAATAATAGATATTATAACAACTATTTTATATAGATATTTTAAATATATATAGATATTTTAAATAGATATAGTATAATCCATAATATATTATATGATATATGATATATTATATATAATATGGTATATAACTATAAATATAGTTATCTAATTATTATAACCGAAACATTTTTTGGCATGATTAAAATAGTCAAAGAAATTGTTGTGTTAGAGATAACTATCAACAGCAATATTATAAAATCTCAAGACGGTTTTGATACCTTGTTTATTATATATGTTATTTATTCAGTGCAATTCATAATATCTGGTAACCGAATCATTTATTATACGGTTATATACCATAATATATATCATCATGAGAATTTCAGCAAGACAACATCTTGAAGAAATATATATCAAAATCCACGCCATCAACTATGCAAGTGCAGACTAAGATCTTTTCATAAACAGACTTCATGCTTAAAGTATCATGGAATTCAATTAACGAAGGGGAAGTCTCCTATTGCAAACACTGATTGCCAATTTCGTCAGCAAAGTTCATAATTAACGATCAAGTCCAGGACCGAGCGGTAAATCCCTCTCGGGAGAGAGGTAAAACCCTCTCAAAGCCGAACGGTAAAGTCCGTTCCCTAAGAAGCACTCCTAGGTCAAAGACCGAGCGGTAAATCCCTCTCGGGAGAGAGGTAAAGCCCTCTCAAAGCTGAACGGTAAATCCCGTTCACTAGGAAGCACTCCTAACTCAAAGTAGAGAGGTAAAGCCCTCTCAAAGCTGAATGGTAAAGCCCGTTCCCTAGGAAGCACTCCTAGGTCAAATACCGAGCGGTAAATCCCTCTCGGGAGAGAGGTAAAGCCCTCTCAAAGCCGAACGGTAAAGCACGTTCACTAGGAAGCACTCCTAGCTCAAAGCAGAGAAGTAAAGCCTTCTTAAAGCTGAACGGTAAAGCCTGTTCCCTATGAAGCACTCCTAAGTCAAAGACCGAGCGGTAAATCCCTCTCGGGAGAGAGGTAAAGCCTCTTCCCTAAGAAGAACTTCTAGGTCAAAATCAAAGACCGAGAGGTAAATCCCTCTCGGTTCATGTTGAAGGCCGAGCGGTAAATCCCTCTCGGTTAATGTCGAAGGTCGAGCGGTAAAACGCTCTCGGTTAATGTTGAAGGTCGAGAGGTAAATCCCTCTCGGTTCATGTTGAAGGACGAGAGGTAAATCCCTCTCGGTTCATGTTGAAGGACGAGAGGTAAATCCCTCTCGGTTCATGTTGAAGGCCGAGCGATAAATCCCTCTCGGTTCATGTTGAAGGACGAGCGATAAATCCCTCTCGGTTAATGTCGAAGGTCGAGCGGTAAATCCCTCTCGGTTATAGTTTTTCAATTGACATTCATATTATAAATTAAATACAAATAATTATTAACTTTAAAGAGATCTCGTGGTATATATATATATATATATATATATATATATATATATATATATATATATATATATATATATTATATATATATATATATATATATATTATATATTAGATTATTATATATTTTATATAAATATTTAATTTTTAATTAATTTTTTATTATTTTTTATTTGTAATTTTAGTTTAACTTATATTTTTTTTTATTATAAATAAAATATATATATATTGTATCGTATAAAATATTAACCGAGCGGTTGGTGACTAAGACCGGTCGGTCCATCCACTCAGGTCAAAGATTGGGCCGCAATTGGGTTAGCACTTAAGCTATTGTTGGGTCAACAGTGCAGCAGATGATAAAATAATCAAAGAATATCTAATTAAAGGTATTGAAAAAACAGGTTATAAACAACCAACCGGATTTTCAGGTAATCTGTTTATATCTTATTCTGTTTATATTTTATTGGGCTTATATCAGCTCAGGATCCATGAGGTAAATTATAAATACAAAGCCAGGGTCGAAAGCCTGGTAGGTTCCACTTACGCATTATTCACTCTAAGCTACTCTTAAATACTCAATAGTGATAATCATTCACTAAATATTCAACTAAGAGCCGAGGCTCTTCAAATCACACACCTAACTTGAGCGTCGGAGTATCTTTTGCAGGTACATCCTCCCTCGTCAAGAAGGAGACTGTCGGTTTTTGCCAACACCGATCGGCCAATAGCAGGAGTTTGGAAGCGAGCGAGCGGCCTAGACACGTCATCAGGTTAGTCTCTCGGTCCCAAAAATATCTACCGAAACATATATATATTCAATCCAAAAAAGATTAATGTTATATATAGTTTTTGTGATATTAAATAATTTACCTTCATGTGTATCTCTTACAGTTTATGAATAGCACATGTTTTACCTAGTTCATTTAAAAAGAACACTCTCATAACAACGGCTAAATACTAGTTTTACTAACCTTGAAGAATATGCCTAATTGGCCTTCCAGTTGCATAGGTAGCATCTATTACCAGAGTTGTTCTCAGGTCCGTATGTCTTCTAGTAGCAAAGCATTGAAAGATAAGGCAAGCAGAGACACACTCTATAAGGCATTGAATGAGGCCATTGTTCGCAACATTCAATCTATCTGCAAACTAAAACAACATACTAGTGGAAAATATACATTTTATAACTATCTTTTATACTTATATATCAAAATTCAGCAGCTATAGAAAGTGGTATAATGGCAATTTTGTAAATATAAAAAACTTTTTTACACCCGTTACAAAACTTCATTTCGATTACCATTGTTGTCTGTTCAGTCGTGTTAAGGTGGTTGGGTAAAGCTCTTGTTCCCGTTTGAAGTTGCTCGTGTTTCTCATTCACTGTGTGTTTCTCATCTTTTTCGCGTTTGAAGTTGTTCACATTTGGGTAAAGCAACATTTCTCAACGTCGTCTTTTTCTCTTTCGCACATCAGAGAGCATTTCTCAGCGTCGTCTTCCTGACTTTCAGTGGCTCGAGAGCTCATCCTTCACCATCACAGAGCATCTTCCTCACTTTCAAGTTATGGTTTCTCCCGCACTTCCTCATCTTCCACCGATTATAATCTCATTCTACCAATTATAATCCCTTTCCACCGTTTAAAACCCCTTTTCCACCGATCAATCGGTCCATTCTAGGGTTCCTTGGTTCCTTCACGGTTTTGCATCGATTAAACAAGTTCTCTTGAGGGTCTGAGGCAAAGATTTTGTATTTTAGTTTCTTTTTGCCGCTTCAATTTACGGTTAGAAGGTGGTCGTGAGCGTGTGCTACCAGGGAACAACTCTTACAACTCAGAGAGGTATTTTTTATGTTATTGCTGCTTTAATGTTATGGTTAATTAATTATACTTTTTCCTGAGAAAATATGTTTATTGCATCTGCTTCCTAGATGTTATTCTTTTCCTTTTAATTTGAAAATTATGGCTAATTAAAATTCTTTGATGTTTAGTAATTGGATTCTTCTGTGCGTATTGCTTTCCTTGATTACCTTGTAAACATGATTACAAATATATAAATCCACTTCCATTCACATTTTCTAGATATATATGAATGATTTCTAGAAAGCAACGATATATATTAAAATATTATTCTTATTAGTATATAATAGAAAATCATTTTTTTTATTTCAGTAAAGTCTACCATGTATGTTTAGCTATTTGGATTTGTAGAGTTATAATTATATATTTTACAACATGTATCATGAGAATTTTAAAGCATATGTATCCCATCTGGTTAGATGCATGAATATGTTTTACTGCTATGTGTTATTTACCTTAATTATGGTTGGATGGTTTCTTCGTTCTGTATTAGAGAAAATTGTGAATTCTCCATCAAGTTGTAGTGGAATTTGTTTCCTTGTGACATCTTGAATTTTGAGGATAAGATTGTCATACATATCCTGCAGTTACAGTAGGATATGGAAGTGACATCATTCATTGATTGAAGAGGAATAACAATACTGTATAGTTACCTTCATTCGTGACCATTCTTGCTTGAATTGTGGCAAGTGTTCACTGTCGATGGTGGCAGCGCTGGAGAAGTAGCTGAAGGGTGCTCTCAGTTGAATTTTGTCCAAAACTGAGCAAATTTGGAGGCTTCGACAAGAACATAGAAGGTAAGAGGGGAACAATCATCATCAGAAACATAGCAAGCAAGTTTGTTGGTGGGATAATAGTGTGCTAGAAGAGACAACACAGTGTTGGCTGTGATGATGGGTGGTTCAAGAACAGGGTTTGTTGTTGCCACAAACAAATATACTCGTGGAAGTTCAGTAAACTTAATTAGGAAACTTCTAGATTTCCACTTCCATTCACATTTTCCAAGCACATGTACATTTTATTGTTGAATTCTAAGCCAGTCATTTTCTTCATAATCATCTTTTTCAGATTCCTAGTGAGCATCATTGTGTTTTCACTCTGAAATATAAATCCATTCTTGGCCTCTATATATTGGGAGAGTTAGCATTATGACAGTTCATTATGGAAGGCTTTGTTAAAAGCAAAGAAGCTAATATTTTAGGAGTTTACTATGAGCAACCTTTTGTTGCATCTGGTTTCAGCAAAATGCTAGCATCCCATCTTAACCATTAATATGTGGGTTGTTGTTGGGAAACAGCGGTATTTGTTCCCTCCTCTGCTAACCCAAAATGGGCACTATGCGGAAGCGTAAAAATAAAAGTGTATGCGTAGGGAAAAATAACACCGAAAATTTTAACGTGGAAAATCCTCTCAGAAAAAACCACGGGACCTAGTCCAGAAAATTATCTCCACTATGAAAGTAGGATTACAGTGTTTCTCTCACTCTCTGAGGATCTCTCAATAAATCTCACCCTCTCGGATGGTATACAAAAACACTCTCTTTTGCACACTCAGTTCTATTACACAGTGTCTTTCACCTCTCGATGATGTTTCTCTCTTCACGGTAGTACCCGTGGCTTTCTCTCTTTCTCCTCTTGAATTCTTTCTTCACCGTTTTGATTCTTGGTGAGTTGTGTTTTGCTGCACATTTTGCATTCATTTTATAATGAATGAAGGAAGAAAGGACAAGAAACATGGTTGGTGCATTGAAGCAATTTATGGAGCTTTAGTGAAGGTGGAAGACATTCTTCCTCAATATATGGTATATGAAAACATTGACCCTTCTTTTTGGCATGTGGATGGATCCCATTTTTGTTTTTATCCAACAGTTGTTAAGTATATTTTGTTAGGGAATTACTAAAGTGTCACTCCCCTATGGATATTTCGTAGAATTCATCTTTCAATGTATAATACTTCACCTTCTTTCTTTCGCGGTTTCCTTCTAAAATGAATTATGTTGAGGTTTTCAGAGTTGCAACCAAACTATGCTGAAGCATTTCATGGCTTATGTGATATGCACTTGCTACTAGCTCATAATTAAACATCAAATCAGATTTAAAACCAATGCAATTTCACTTTCAGAATTAAAACTAATACTTAAAAGTTTAGATTGTTAGCTTGCCCTGATAATCGGATCACAGAGAAAAAATTAAACTGTAAGAGCATATTTTCTCCAATGTAGCTGATCCTTGACAGAGAACCTACAAAATCATTCTGAAGTTAACGATATTTACAAAAACAATAATTATTACAATTATTAGATCAGATTGCATACTTTCCTAAATAGTATCTTTAGATTCTGTGTATCCTAATTTAAGGTTTTTTAATTAAAGACAACATTACTTATGTTGGGTACCGATGTCACACGTCATGTTATGCATTGTTGACTACACATTTAGCTCCCAGACTTAAGGTATTTTAACCCAAAGTCTTATTTTGCAAGACAAACTTGTGTTGGTATATACATCATAAAAATACATATTTTAAATAAAAACCAAATATTTGATATATAATAGACACATATATAAAAGTATTTACTTTTTCCATCTACCCCAGTGTGTCTGCTGCAGAATAGTGGTGTGTCAGAGCCATTATTTTGCAGCAGCAAAAGATGGTTCTGTTAAGATCTGGTGCAAAATAAGGTGATCTGATTTATACTATATACCTTGTAATAGGTAGTGGTGGGCAAAGTGCATTGTACTGCACTGCACTGTACAAATTTATAGTTAACTATAAACCAGTTCAGAAAAACTGTACTGAACTAAAAAATAGTTCAAAATAACTGAATTGAACTATTTTCTGGTTTAATTATACTGCAGTACAGTTCAGTTAATTAGTTTTTAGTTTATCACACTGCAATTCAATTAACTATATTCCATGTTCAATTAATTCATGACAACTCATCAACACTAAACTCTTCCCAAAGACATAAATCAATAAACTGCGGAAGAAAATAAAACACGATAAAGTAAAATTCCCATAATTAATTAATATACGCCACAATAATATTAATTTGGTAGAAACAAAAAATAATAAAATAATTTATCCACACAAACATTATGTCATCTGCGTAATGGTGTGAAGATGCTAGCATCCTTCTTCACCAGTCCTCTGGAGAGAAGATGTTGCAGAACCAAAGCCCTCAAAACGAGTCGTTTCTTCAAATTGTACCTAAACAACCAAGGGTACACAATAAACACAGAACTATCCCATCCAAGCTGACCCACCCAAAACTCTGTCACTACATCATGTTTCTCCATGGAACAGAGCATCATTGCAGGGTGTTTCCTAAACCCATCATAAAAATGACCTAAACCACTATGATAGAAAATGACATAAATCACAGTTCACAATTAATTGTACAGTTCACAGTTAACTATACACTAAGTTCAGTATTTTTAAACTGAACTGTTAAACAATATAATTGGTTTTTAGTACAAATAGTTTAAGTTTTTTAAGTACCAAATAGTATAGATTAACTATAGTTTACAGTTTTTTATTGAACTGTGCCCAACCCTAGTAATAGGTTAAGAAATGAGGTGATCATAAAATTCTGTATGAAATCGAAACCCATTTATAGATAATTTTATTTTGCTTGTATACCTTTGTTAATTAACATGTCTGCATTTAGTATACGATAAACTTCTGTTCTAATAATCAGTATTATCTTGTACGTACCTTGAGGCATAGGTTAGACTCTAGAAATTGGTTTTATATTTGTAGGGAGTTTCTATTTGCATGTCAATGTGGCATTCATTTGTTTCTTTATCCCAGACTTATGCTCTCTGTTAAGATTCCTCCAACAACATTTCTGAAATGTTTTGTGGAAAACTAGTCTTCAAAAAAAGAAGCGTTAGAACATATTGAATTATATTTTTCAAGAGATATGTCATTTATTCCCATTGAAATTTGTGCATGATTGTATGCCATGGATGGACGCTGATTTTAAACTAATATCTTTGAACCATACATGTTGCTTCTCTACTTACACTTTTTGGGTTCGCTGTTAATTTACTAGGTAAAGAGAATATACGTACCTTTACCAGATGAAAATGTTCGAAAGCTTCTGTTAAAACACAAGCTCAAGGGTCAAGCATTCTCCTTACCTTGTAAGCAATGTGCTCATATTTTATGTTGTGATATTTCTTTTGATATATGAGTACTCGGTGATACTACAGAGTGTATTTCCTGGTTATTTATTCTTCTATAGGGTAATTCTGAGTTTACTGTTGGTAGCTTGTACCTTCATATATTATGGTTTCATGTACTTAATGCCAAATCTGGTCGAATTAATCTACTGCTTATCGTTTGCCAAAGAAATACTTGAAAATGCAAAAGTTTTATTAGTTGTTAGAGATGTTATTTTCTTGATATAACCATCTAATTTAAACTGATATAAAATTAAAACTGATATATTAATAAATTAAAATTAAATAACAAATATACCAGTCCAAAATTTAAACTGCTATAAAAGAATAGTCATACGTCAGAAGATTAAAAATATCTTGATAATAAATTAAAATCTCAATTTGTCAATTGCAAAGAAAGACCTAAGTCAATAGTTAAACATTCCCATCAATTGGTTATCTTAATTTTATCAATAAATTCTTACACTATGTACTTTGTTTACAAAGGATTAAGAGAGTAGTTGACAATCTAGTTGTAACAAATGTAACTCTCCTTTTAGATGTAGTTGATTTCCAAAGCCTAAGTTCTCTTACATCATGATGAAATAGAGATATAACAAGGTTTAAGTTTAAGATAGTTAGTTATGTAACAAGTTTTATAACTTCAAAACAATGGAAGTATATTATTTAAAATGCTTAAAATAATATTTTATACCAAAATAAAAAATACTTCTGTAATTGTTGTATGCGTTGAATGTTTGAAAGAAACCTACAAAAATGAATAAATATATATTTCCTTAATATATATTACCTTAACCACCTTTGACTTTGAACTTCCAGTATAAAAGAGTAATGACATTTTGGGATCCCTCAATTTTTTAGGCTATCTCTACACCTCCTCAAGGAAGATAATGAAACCTTTCCTTCCTTCTTTTTTTTTACCATAAATAGGAGGAAAAATTGTACTATATAAAATAAGTGTTTGAAGGAAACTGTTTTTTTTTTAACTTTTCTAAATTAATCCATAAAATATAACTATTATTTCAATAGATCCTTCTCTCAAAGGTTTAATTACTGATTAACAGAAGACATCACATGACAATATTTATCTTCAATAAGTCTTCATTGTGTAGATATTTGATGACACGTCTCCAATGAAACAACATGTTATAAAGGATGTTCGGGAGCAATGAACTGCATTTCTTTTAACCACCATTTGTAAATGATTGGATGTTTCAATATTACATTTTGAGTTTAGGAACTATTTTATGTGTAATATGTTAAGTACTTATGTTAGGTAAATATAGTTAGGAACTTTGTTATGTAAATATTACTTTTTGATGTGTTAATGAAAACAATATTGATTATTTTACTTGTTATTAATTATTTAAACTGTATTCTGGGATTGAATCTTATGCAGGTCTAAATATGGATAATAGTATATACAAATAAAATATTTAAAAAAAAACATCACTTTTTACACCGGTCAAAGTCACATCAGGTATAAAAAGTCTTGTTTTTTTACAGTATAAAAAATCGTAAACTTTTTATACCCCTTGCTTCTATACCTACTCAAAAATAGGTATAAAAAACTTTTTTAACAAGTATAAAAAACCATTTTTGTACTCGTGATAAGGTAATGGAAACGAAAAATAGAGGAGGAAACGGGAAAAATAAAATGACAAACAAAACAATCAATATGTGAGATAATAAGATAAAGGAAGAAAAAAGAAGCACGTTTACTATCACCACCGCTTGATCTGCAATATCACAATAATAATAATAAAAATAAAGAAAGCGAAAGAAATAATATTCCAATAACTACATGCAATTGTTCCAGTCAACTTTATTCAAAAAAATCCAAAATCTAGAAGTTCTTTAAAGAATTTGGTTAATTTATCATAAACAAAAAAAACACTTAAATCAAAGTCGAAAGCAAGTTCTGAGGTCGAATTTGAGTTTCTGAATGAAATAATTACTATATATGCCTTATTACACATACTGTGTGAATTCAAATCATGTCCAAAAATTCAAAGATTCTTAACAATGAATTATTGCAATAGGTGCACCCATGCCATGTTTACTAATAGTAGCAATAAATAATCCATAGATTATAAAATAATTCTCACCCATTACACTCATCGAAACTTGGTTTGAACAATAAGTACCATTTTATTTATTTTATTAATTAAAAATCATTTTCTTAGTGTTAGCACCTATAAATTTATATTGAAGAGTGACCTGAAAATGAATCCTTTTAACTAGCATAATATACGATGCTTAAAGTGATAGAAAGGGCAGATTAAGTAGATGATAGATAAACAAACAAAAGAATTAAAAGTTTCAAAATGGTGAGATAAATCTTGTCATATTAGCGTTATTGCGAATCATGAATGCTTCTCCGATTGAATTTCCAAAATATTAAAGAGGAATTCCCTATAACTTACACAACCAATAATAATGAATTACTGTGGAAATTGTTAGTAACGAATGCTTATTTGCAAATGTTTTAATAGACAAATTAACATGAACTACGATTAAGGGAAGGGTCACCGAGGGAGGAACTAGTGACAGTGCCAAACAATAAGGTATTGGAAAAGATAAATATTACATTTGTTCTTTGCGTAACGGATGTAATATATTCTTTTATATTAATGAAAATACCATCGATCGTGTCGTATTTGACATCAGTTTTAAAAATTCTCCAATATAAAAAAAAGCCCCAATTAAACCCTAAAACTTATTTTATAGTTTTTTCATTTAAAAGTAACAAATGAAATAAAACACTTAATTAAAACGGGCCATGTAAAATCAAATTATGGAAACAATACGACTGAAGACCTTTCATCAATCGTTAATAACTTATCTGTGGTGGCTGTGTGAGGAACTCATTACGAGAGTTTTATCTAAGTTACAATCAAATGACTCGCTCCTTACCTGACTTTTCAATGTTCTCCAATTTGAAAATATTGGATCTTTCTGTGAACCGGTTGAGTGGAAAGATACCTGATAGTAGCAAATTTCCACCTCAGTTGGAGTCTCTATCACTTGAATCAAACTCATTGGAAGGTGGAGTTCCAAAATCATTGGGGAGCACATGTACTTTACGTTCGTTGCACCTTTCAAATAACAGTTTCAATGAAGAACTTCCACTGATAATGCAAAACTTGTCAGGATGTGCTAGATCCTCACTGCAAGAGTTAGAACTGAGAATGAATAAAATCAAGGGTACACTTTCTGATTTCTCAGTATTATCATCTTTAAAAACTTTATCTCTCGATGAAAACAGGCTAAATGGTAAGATTCCTAAATATATTCGATTTCCTACTCAGCTGGAGACTCTCAAAATGAATTTGAACTCTTTGGGAGGTGTGATCAGTGACTTTCATTTTGTTAATATGTCAAAGTTGCAGTTGTTAGATCTATCAGACAACTCATTGGCTTTAGAATTTAGCCAAAACTGGACCCGTCCTTTCAATTGGGTTATATACGGTTGAGATCTTGCAAGTTAGGTCCAACTTTTCCTAAATGTTTCCATACACAAAAGGACATTGAAATTCTTTGACATTTCTAACTGTGGAATATCAGATTCTGTTCCAGAATGTTTTGGAGTAAAGTTGCAATACAAGGAATGACAAAAATGAATATTTCATTGAATAACCTCAAAGGTACAATTCCAAATTTTCCCTTGGAGGTTACTCCTCATTTTGTAGTCCTTGCATCCAATCAGTTTGAAGGCCCTGTTCCACCATTTCTTAGGGGATCAGCATTTCTTGATCTATCTCAAAATAAATTTTCTGACTTTTCTTCTTTTCTTTGTGCAAATGGGACAGTTGAAGCTTTAGGCCAGCTTGACCTTTCAAACAACCAATCTATCTCAAATCATTGGCGTATTTAGATTTGAGTCACAACAATTTTTCAGGAACGCTTCCTACTTCAATGGGATCACTTGTTGAACTTCAAGCATTACTACTAAGAAACAATAGCTTAACCAAGGAGATCCCTTTCTCCCTAAGGAATTGCATAAAGTTAGTAATGTTTGACTTGAGAAAATAGATTATCAGGAAGTATCCCTTCTTGGATTGGGGAAATATATCAAGATTTGCAAATATTAAGCTTCAGAAAGAATAACCTCTCTGGAAGTTTACCAGTTCAACTCTGTTACCTTCAAGGCATTCAGCTCTTGGATCTCTCACTCAACAGTCTATCAGGAAGAACTCCCAAATGCTTAAAAAATTTTACTTCAATGACTCAAAAAACTTCATTAACAGATTATACACACCAGGGGTATTCTGTCAGCATTAGATCGATTGGAAAGTACATGAACTACTATGATTTGTATTCATTGTTGACATGGAAAGGTGCAGGTCATATATTCTTAACCAATGAGCTATTGCTGTTGAAAAGCATTGATCTTTCAAGCAACCAATTATCAGAAGAAATTCCAATTGAGATAGAGGATTTGTTTGAGCTCATATCATTAAATTTATCAAGAAACAATTTGACAGGAGAAATTCCCTCTAACCTCACTTGAATTTCTTGATTTGTCAAGAAACCAGATATTCGGTTCAATTCCTACTAGTCTTACCCAAATTGATCGCCTTACCATGTTGGATTTATTTCATAATAATTTATCAGGGCAAATTCCAATTGGCACTCAACTACAAAGTTTTGAGGCTTCAAGTTATGAATACAATTCCAATCTTTGTGGGAAGCCACTTGACAAATTGTGTGGCGCAGAGGAACCACCACATGAAGCAAATGTTGATGAATCAAACGAAGATGAAAATTTTGTTGTTAATCGTGCATTTTATGTGAGTATGATACTTGGATTCATTACAGGCTTATGTGTAACTTTTGGCTTCATTTTGGTCAATATAGTCCATGGCGACAACTATATTTTAGGTTCTTGAACAACTTAACCGACAATATCTATCGCATGATCACAGTAAAAGTTCCCAGTTACAAGAGGTAGCATAAAGGCTTGATGTTATATATTATCTTAGTCATTCCATATTTACGTTTTTTCCTTTCAATAGCAGTTATAATATATAGATTTTATAAATAATGTATAGTTCCTCTATATATTTTGTATGATTTGTCCTTTTTCTTAATCTTGAGTTTAGAGTTGTCAAAAGTAGATAAGAGTTTGACCAAATCTAATTTACCAAATTTAAATAAAAACACATGTCCTTTTTAGATTTCATTCTCACACCATGATGTTTTTTCTCTATGCAATTAATGTGAACCTAATGTTGGCTTAATGACAAATGGTGATTCAACTGCTGGATCATTGGTAAACAGTCATATATGCACATAGTTGGATCGATGTATGTAATTATTATTTTATAAAGTTAAGTATGTGATTTAATCTCAGCAGCAATTGGAACTTGATTCACAGAAGTATAATTTATTTTAAAGAACCTTCTATTAGCCACACGAACATAGCTTTAAATTCGAATGATGAAAGAAGATGTAGTGGAAAGAATTGACATGGTCTGACTATGTTAAACATTAGAAATAGAAGTGGCAGTCTAATTCTGCTAAAGCATCATAAGAAGTGGCGGTTTAAAAAATAGCTTTTAGATTTTGGATTAAAATGAGGTGATAAAGTTGTTGATGATGTAGATGCGGTAGGGAGCATAACTTGGTGTTTCTCCATTCAAAACTAGGCTAGCTAATACTAGTACAAGAGTTCCCATAATAAACACCGTAGCTTGACCGGATCAGCTCAACAACTTTGCCAGATAAGCTCCGCAACCCGACTAAGAAGATTGGCGGCCTAGCTAATAAATATCTTATGGATTGTTGACATGCTTATACAATTATATTAATTTATAATTATTTTTTAAGATATTTTATCAAGCTAACTTGTTTAATTTATAATGTTTTAGGATTCTACTTTATCTAAAAAACATCAATAATAAAAATGAATTTCTCCTTCTTCTTAAAAGGAAATGTCTAGGAAAAATGATCATTAAACATGTTTATTGTGTTTAATTGTATAATATTCATCCCAATCTTTTTTAATGGTGCAATTATCCTTCTTCGTACATGAAATTAAAACTTGTAGAGTCACTTTCCCCAATAAAAATGGAAAAAGACATACTTGGATCAGATGAACATAAAGAAATTGTTAATACAGAAATTATCGAAGAAGTTATTGATTATGTATAGATAAGTGCAATTACAATTTTATATATGTTGAGTACAATATACTACTTTTTATCATTAACTTTGTTTTTTTTATTAATAGCTTTTTAATATTACTAATATATTCTTATATTTTTCCTTTTTAAAATACCTATATCAAAGTTTTATTAAGCCAAATCATAAGGAGTTTTTTTTTATCAACCAAAATAACAACATATGAACTACGTACCAATGAAAGAAAGAATACAAAAAATAGTTATTATTTTTCTTGATAAGAGAGTGATTGATAAGTTTCTTCTTGCACCTATCAATACAGGATAATACCTTTCTTTCCAACTTCATTAACAATGTATTATTTTCAAAGTTAGATGCAGGAAATGTAAATTTTTTTATTCATTTCAAATTTTAGCCAACATTAGATCTTGCTCGAAATCAATCTTAAAATGGAGATAATTCATTATCTTGATCCATTGAGAAAAAAATATTAATACAATACAAGATTTTAAAGAAGTTTTTTAACATGTAAAAATATACGATGATTCACATTTTTAGTTATATTTTTTTACTTACATATGCTTTATTTTTATTTATTAACTAGGGATATATAAACCTACTCAGTTCAAAGAGATATATGGTTTCAAAGTCTATGTTAAAAAATATTAAGTCAACACCAATTAAGATAGATTACAATTGTTTATTTCAAAAGTATAACTACACTATTATAATATGTTTATGTATGTTTGCTCTCAACCTATAGTCTTTTATACTAAATTTGCAAGAACTCTTGTAAGAAATTTATATTTTCTTGGGTTGTTATAGTGTTTGAATGAATAGTAGTAAGAAATTTATATTTTCTTGGGTTGTTATATTTTAATTATAATGCAGTGTAAATGCATAGTAGTTATTTATTTCATTTAGAACTAGTGTGATCTTTTATTTGTTTAGAAATTAATACAAGTAAAATCTATTATTTTATATAGACTTATAAATAGTAAAAAGTAGGATAATAGTGATTATTAATGCATAAAAACGTATAGTATAAAATTACTATACTTTTTAAAATAATATTTTTATTCCTCAAATATTTTTATTATTAGTCTTTTTCACAATTTAAATTAGATCATAAAATAGTAATAATGTTGGGTATCAGTCATACAGCACAAGCACACACAACTTAAATAGAGAAGAGAAAATACTGACAATAGGCAAAAGAGGAAATTTTATACTAGTAAAAAAATTTACAGCACCTCTTTCTTTCTATACAAAACTTCTCAAAATTATGAGAATACAAGAAATGAGAGAATAGGAGAGGATGAGATATATAACAAAGGGGGCAAGGGTTTCTTTTATAGCCACCAAGCCATACCCCTTTACAAGTTCCCACCAATGTGGGACTTCATTCCTCACAATCTCCCACTTGAAGATTTTGATGAAACTAATCAAATCTTCACACCATCTTTGCCTTCGTGTTGCTTGTTCTTCTGATAAACTTCAGTAGAATCGAATTAACGTAAATATGCCAATAACCTTTGACACCTAATTTTGATTCTCCGAAACGCAATGCAACACCTGATCAATATTTTACTGCTCTCCACCTAAACCTACCACGAACATACTAACCACTCTCACTGCTTGTGCAATGTCTGGTCTTGTACGCATCATAGCAATTATAAGGCTGTCCACCACCGATGCATACGGTACTCGAGACTTTTCCATCCTCTCCACTTCACTGCTAGGACTCATACTTGAGGATAATTGATAGGAGATGGGGTAAAATTGGCTTGCACTCTCGCATGTTGAAGCGCCGCAAGACTTTCAGTAAGTTTTACTTCTGAGAAAGCCAAATCTTCCTATCTTTTTCTATCTCGGTGAATTTGCATCCCTAAAATCTTGTTTACCGGTTCCAAGTCCTTTAATATCAAACTCCCTAGCCAATTGTGCCTTCAGTTCTTGGATTAGAGCTTTGTTGGGGCCTACCACCAACATGTCATCCACATACAACAACAAAATGATAAATCATTATCCTCAAACCTCTTATTGTATGTACAATGGTCTGAACTTAGTTTGTTGTATCCGAGGCTAATGATAAAGGAATCAAATCTCTTATACCAACACCTTGGCGCCTGCTTTAAACCGTATAAAGATTTGTTCAACCTGTAAACCAAGTTTTCTTGTTCTTCAAAGCCTTCTGGTTGGAGCATCATTTCATTCCTTCTTAACAATAACCTTGTGAGCGGTGGAACTCACAGGCAATACCCCTTTATATTGTTAGCATAGCCCAAACACTTAATTATTTCCCCAGTTTCAAGCTCTACTCGTGCTTTGGTTTCCTTGAACTGGTAATAACAACACATTTGACTTCCTCTTGATGTGATACACCCACAAACTCCTGGAATAAACTTTGCTCCTCCTAGGAATAACTCCGGTGATTCCCTTACATCAGAATGAACCAAGTCTTCTTGTGTTTTCTTTTCTGGTAGTCAAACTTGCAAACTTCGATCTATGTTGTTGGCTTATCACACAATGCTCGCATAAAGGTAAAACAACCTTCTTAAGTCCGAGTACATATTACGTTCCGCCTTGCAAACTTCACTTTGACATATGTCCAAGTACGATGTCACGTCAACATAGTTTCTTCTTGACTTGTTAATGCAACCATTGCATTAGCTTTCTACAACGTATCTCCCATACGCACATGTCATGATCTTCTAAGCTTTTATGACTTACCAGATCTCCCCTCTTTCTCATAGAATATCTTCATTCGTATTTGCCATACAACCTTGCGAGGTTGATGCATCAGAGTTCTTTCTTCCACTCTTCTCGTGCCAACATTCTTTCTTGACATGCCTCCTTTTGCCACAATTGTAGCATTTGAGATGCTTCTTACTTTGAGATCTATCATGGGACTGACTCCCACTAGACCCATATTTCGTTGATCTTCCTCTCATCATCACCAAAGCTTGTGTTTCCTTTGAACTTTCCAGAATGTCTTCTTTGTTCCTCTGCTTGGATTCTTCTTCAAGAATTGCTCCTGCAACATCCTCAAAGTGTAAACAGCCTTTAGTATTATTATTCGTAATATTGATGATGAGTTGACCATACGAGTCTGGTAAACTCTGCAGTAGAAGCTTCGTGCATTCATTTTCAACTATGTTGAAATCTGCCGTTGATAGTTGGGCAAACAGAGTGTTCAGATGGTTGATGTGGTCCGTTACCGTTGTGGACTCACTCATCCAAAGAGTGTATAGTTTCCTCTTCAAGAATATTCTTGTGTGAAGAGACTTCACCTCATATAATTTTATGAGGGCATCCCAAATCTCCCTTGCTGTTTCTTTCTCCGCCACATTGGATAACACTGAATCTACCATTGATAGGTGCAAATTCGCGATGGTGTTGTTGCCAATTTCTTTCCACTTCTGCTCCGTCATTTCTGCGGGTTTTCCTTCAATTGCAGCTATGCAGTTGTCCTTTCTCAAAATTGCCTTTATCTTCAATTTCCACAACGAGAAATTGTTCCCATTGAACCTCTCTATCTCGTATTTTGTTGTCATAATTTCTAAAATATTGGCTTATGCACTTCTCACTACGAATAGTATTGTTTACTGGAACAACACAGGTAAAACGTGAAGTAACACACCAAGAAGTTCCCAGGAAAGAGAGGTGGGTCATAAATGGACACTCTTAAGTACCAAATCTTTCATAGCCAGAACTTTCCCAGACAGTACTTTCACACTACCAAACATTTCTAGTAATAACTCTTTTTTGATGCGGAAGATCGGATTAAACCACAACCACAGTGCATACTCAGAATTTTACCAACACTATTCTAATGACAATAGCAACGGAATACAAACCTATAGCTCTGATACCACTGTTGGGTATCACACATACAGCACAAGCACACACAACTTAAATAGAGAAGAGAAAATACTAACAATAGGCAAAAAAGGAAATTTTATACTAGTGGAAGAAATTTATAGCACCTCTCTCTTTCAATACAAAACTTCTCAAAATTATGAGAATACAAGAAAGGAGAGAACAAAGGAGAGAATGAGATATATAACAAAGGGGGCAAGGGGTTTCTTTTATAGCCACCAAGCCATACCCCTTTACAAGTTCCCACTAATGTGGGACTTCATTCCTCACACACACACACACGCCGCACAACACACACACACACACACACACACAGATATATATATATATATATATATATATATATATATATATATATATATATATTATATATATATATAAGCATTGAGTGTAAGAGCCTGAAAAATGTAAGGCTATTGGGCCCTATGTTGGGGCAGCTTGGCCCAAAGGGCTAAGGGCACAATGACCTTAGAAAAGGGTCTCATTTTTCCCAACTCAAATTTCAGTAGCCAATCTCTCCTCTCTCTCTCTAAACTCAGTTACCTTCTTCTCCTTCTTGCTCTGCCTTCTCTCTACCCTTACACACATTGTAACCATTGGATTTTCAACTAGGTGGTGTTCTTTCGCTCACGGAGTTGAGAGCTTCCCTTCCATCCGATTAGTTTCCGCTTTGGACGGGTAAGTCAGTTTCTCCATTCTTCTTGAACCTAGGGCATGCAACTTTACTATTGCATGCAACTGATAGTGCTCCTTTTTTATTTTCTGCCTATTCTAGCTCTAAGAGCTGTGTTTGTCTCCACTTTAGTGGATTTGTAGGGTTATACTGTGTGCTAGCGGTGTAAGGCACTGTTGGGGTTGCTACTGTTCTGAGTAGTGTTGCGCTTATAGCCACAAGGTAAGGGGAGCTCGGATATGTTTTCTTTAATTTGGTTGCATGAATAGTATGTTGAGTCTTCTACTGTTGTGCTATTGATATTATGTTTTGAATCAGAAAGACTTAGTTGTCTGTGGTGGGTTGAATGATTGTGAAATTGGATTTTATGTATGTAAATTGTTTTGGGATGTATTTAATTTCTGAAATGTCTATGTTGAAGTGTTTGGGCTGAGAGACATGCTGTAACAGTGAAGGGATAGAATAATTAGCATTCTCTGAGGATTTTGGATCAATGGAGAGGAAGTGAGGTAGTGATGTTGGGAAGTAGGGGTTCTGGGCATAGCTGGGCTGTTGGGACATCTTAGGCAAGTCAATTGTGACTTGTTGAGATCATAAAACTGGTTTAGAATAGGCTACATATAGTAGAATTAGAATTGAGTCCCTAAGTTGAGAAAACTAGTGTTCTAAGAAGGAGTTCGGGTCTTAATCACTTAATAATCACTGTAGAAATGAGTAAAATCAATTAGATAAGTTTAATTAGGTTTATATCAACCAGTAGAGACTTTAGAAGTTGGCCAAGAGGCCTAGAAATGGTAAGTGTTGGTGTGAGTGTGTGATTATGCAAAATTCGAGTTTTGCAGATGATGTAGAGTCGCTATGCGAGCTGTCTCGCATAGCGAGACCCTGTAGAGGGTGCTCACTGTCTGAGTAATTCGCTGTGCGAGCTGGTGCACTGTGCGAATTACCAGAGTGTGCTACTCTCTAGTTGTGGACTTGCCTGGCGAGTCCTGTCGCTATGCGACTAGTGGTGGTCTAGGACCACTGCCCATTTAATTCGAAGGGCGAGTGAGGCGCATAGCGAGAGCTTTAGGGGGGTTGGTCTCTGTTTGGACTTTCGCATAGCGACCTGGGTGCGCTATGCGAGAGACCCAAAGTCTGATGCTTATTCAGACTTAATTCGCAAGGCGACCTGGGTGGGTGCGCTATGCGAATTGTGCTAGTCCCGCCATGCGAGGGTGGTGCGCTGTGCGACAAGTGTTGGGTCTGGTTCTTTAAGTACATCTTATGCTACGTTTGATTAGGGTGTCCTTTGGTTGATTGGTGAAGTATTTCCTTGCATCTATAGTACTGTATTGTGATATTCAAACAAGTATGTGGATGGTAGCAAAAAGTGTATGGGTATAAGTGGTGGTAAGATGATACAAGTTGTAAACCAAGTTCCATCGGTGTAGGATCTCTTGGTCAAATTCTTAGTGTTTAGAATGAAAGTAAGAGCTCAGTCTTGGGGGTCATCCTGAAACTTCAATGGCCTTTCTTCTCATGTAGAGAGGATTGAACCATGTGGTGAGGAGTAGCAAGAGGTCTTAGTCTTGGGGGCTTCCAATATGCCTCAAGGCCCGGAACAGGCTAACCTCGTGAGTGTGGTAGGGTGGGGGAGCCCAAGTTTCATAAGCCACCACGAGTGCAAGACTCGTCATAGCTCGACTATCATTCTAAAGTCCAGACGAGTCAAGTCTAGAACGTAACATGTTAGGATGTGTGTTACCCTGCTTGATTCAATTTAATTCTTGCATGCTCATCTTGTCATATTGTATGCTTTTTATATGATTAGATCACCTTGCTTGTTTTTGTTCGTGTTGTTTGTGTATGTTTCTTCTTGCGATGATCATCCACTTGGATGGGAGCATATGTCAAAGAGGAACCCTTGGAGCAAGCCTTGGAGGAAGAGAATGCTGAATCCTAGTATCATTAGGATATTTGTACTTTGAATTATGCGTTTTAAAACTGTATTTGTAGAACCTATGTTATTCTGGAAGACTTTAGTACCTCATGTTTGAATTCCTAGCTTTCTAAGGTGACTGTAACTCTCTATACTTTGTCATATGATTCCAACTGCTTTCTATTATTATAATTAAATGACGTCTTTATTATATATGCATGACGTATATTTTAAGGATGTCATATTGAGAAGAGATTTAAATATGTTCAAATGTTATGTAGATAATGAATATTTTATAAACTATTTGAAAATAAAATGAAAAGAAAAACATGTATATATGTAATTTTTTGAATGAATTATAAACAATTTAATATTGTCGTTTTTTTTATTAGTGTTTTATGCAAACTCTTGTATAGGTAAATTTTTTCCTGTACCCGTTGTAATATACAGACATATGAGCTTTGATATATAGACTTATTACTTTGTGCGTTGTATTTATTGTATTTGTTTATTAATTATAGTTTTAAAATGTGTTTACTAACTATTAATACTTTGGAATAAAAAAGTAACATTGAAGTAAGTGTAGTTGCACATTGGTTAAATCAAACAATTAAGTTTTTGTACATAATTTGTATTTTGCACTAACAATAATTACATTTATGCACTTAATCTCAAAACTAAAGGTTGTTGTGGAGATCCCAAAACAATTAGTCATATATATTTTGAATTTTTAAAAAATTCTTGTGGTTTTTCAATTTATATATCTATTTCTTTTATGGTTTAAAATCATAATACTTGCTCACAATTCCAGTTTGGTACAATTGGAACTCAAATACAAAACCTTATTTCATAAATTCAAGATCAAAGAGTTAAGTTTGCGAAAAATCATAGTCTTCATTGTAAGTTGTAGAAACTACTATTCTTGTAAAACACTTGATCGTCATTTCTAATGTGTGAGATAATTATTCTGCTAGAGTTACACATAACTCATAGTTCTGGAAGTTCTGGAAGTGCTAATTCTGTTGAATTGTAATCGCAGAAAGAACAGAGGAATGATTCTTCCTTTTTGAATCATATTCTATCACATTTTATCAAATAGTGTACTCTGCTGATATGCCACAAGTAATTCACTTGAAAGTTATAACTAACATTTGAGAGTGTCCTCTTTAGTTGTTATTAGGTTCGGCTAACCCAAGTTCTTTTTAAATATTTTAAAAAGAATCTGAAATATTTTAAAATGAATTATCAAGAAATTTAATAATTAATAGATTATTTGCCAAGTGACAAAAGAAATTCATGTCGTGCTATGAATTCTTCAACTTACAATCGAATTTCAATGTAATTCATACCATCTTACTCTGATTAAGTTTAAGGCAAAAATTTTCTAAAGTAAATTAACGTAAAACTAGTTAATACATGAACCCTCTTAATCACATGCAAGAGATGAAGGTAGAAAAGAACAAAAACACATAATGTATTAGTTTTCCATAATCAAAGAACATGACTCAATAATTATGTCATTTCTAATGTTTTGAAGATTCATCAAATTATTGTATGAATAACTTCACAGGAAAGGCTTAAGATATAAACAAAGTATTTAGAAAAAAAAGAAGATCACAATCACAATAGGCTTCCTGAACATCCATTACAAAATAAAAATGGAGGAGAAAGAAACATTTAAAGAAAATAAATATTTAGAAATCTTCCTCCAGAGTGCCTCTTTCCTCAGTTTTTTTATGTCCTTTGAGTATCATACCTTCACAATCATTCTAATCTTCAACAACAATTCCATTTTTTCACATACACTCCTATAATCCAGAATTCCTCTGCCAAAAATTAAGCAAATAATATTAATTTCCCCATAAATAGAAACAACAAAAAGATAACGTAAAAAAAAAAAGTTCAAAGAAAATTCATGTTAAAATGCAAAGAATATAAAACTCCAATAATTTAAGTCACTAATATTTAAATTCTTTCAATTTATTTTATACTTTTAAAAAAAATAATCACTTGTCATAAAATAATTATCTTATATGACTATCAAAGCAAATAAAAAAGGTGTTTGTACAAGCCAAATTAAGGCTACAAATGTTCAAATTGATATTGGAGATCTTTACTTGAATTACAACTTAGTATTTACTATAAAAAATGTATTTATAGAAATAATTATATCTATCATCCATCAAACTAATATTGCAATGGTTAAACATACAAAAGAAAAACCAACTAATTATGAGAATGTCACAACAATTTTGAGACAAGATTGAAAGAGATAAAAATAAAGAGACTGAAAATATGTCTTATGCTAACGATTTTTTATTATTTTATTCTATCCATACACATTAGTTATTATCTTTAAGTAATATTCTTATTTTCAATTACATCGTTAATCTTTCAATTTTTTTATCTAATAAAAAATCGATTTAACCATAATATTTTTGTAATTGTTATTATATGGAAATGTGAATCATTTATGACAAGAAAATCATTAATCAAATTTAAAAATCAAAATAATTAATTATGTAGATTTCAATTAGAAATTATTTGTATGTAAAATAGACCTTTTTATAAATAAAAAAATTATAACTAATTTGTTAATTAGACTTTAAATTGATCATTGTCATTAGCTATCAATGATAATAATTTTTTAGTTTAAAAAATAGTATTTAAATTACTCATTATGACTAATTATTATTTGTTTCTAAAATTGATTATTATTTAATGATTTTCTCATAATAATGTTACAACGATAAATAATAAATAGTGAATGACAAATTAAAATGTGATGTTATTTTTTTTAACTAAATAATATATTGATAACATGTAACCATAACTATGATGTATTAACATACAAAAATATTTGTATTTATGAACATTTATGTTTATACAAAGTTTGGCTTTAAATGTGCCTATTTAAATTTGAAATACATTCGGATTTTTATTTGGTCTCCAGTAAAAAAACTTTTGTTTCCAAAATCTTTTAACATATTTTCTTTGTATGTTACGCTGTTTTTTAAATGTTTATGGATTTTTTCCGCGAAATATTAAATTTTTTTCTTTACGCTCCTAAAATATTGTTTTCTTTGTCATATGTTTTGTATTA
The DNA here is from genome assembly GCF_029865625.1 of Vigna umbellata. Taxonomy (NCBI): domain Eukaryota; kingdom Viridiplantae; phylum Streptophyta; class Magnoliopsida; order Fabales; family Fabaceae; genus Vigna; species Vigna umbellata. Next base: position 22,286,489 of record NC_142168.1, read on the forward strand.
AATGGTGATATGTTGAATTAGAAAAATCACCTAGCCATCATGAAATACAGAATAAGAAAAATAAAGGATAAGGAAAAACAATATGGATGAATAAACTTGGAGAGAAAAAACATGTTTAAATATAAAATCTTTAGTTATTTGTTTTAATTTTTGAGATTCCATTTACAAAATTATTTCTATATTGAAAAAAGTATACGAATATTGAAATTTACCGTAAAAATGATCAATATTGATCTTAATATCACAGGGAAAGTAATTCCTATTATAAGGAATATGAAAATTATTTATTTAAAATAATATTAATAATAATAATACAAAAAATCAAATTTTAAACACAAGGTAAAAATAATGTTACCTGCAACTTTGTGTTGTACCAGATCTTGAAAACTTTCATTCTTGTCATGACATAAAGTGTCTCCTAAATTATTTAAGAACTTGAAATATGCATGACGCCAAGAATGTACTATTAAGATTGACACTAGTGTAGTAAGAGCAAATGATACTGGTTACTTTTGTTTATAGGTCCCGGTTTTACAACCGAGGCGTATACAAATGAGATAAAAAATGATATGTTTTATGCCTTCGTTGCGGGTCGAATAAAAAAATAGGATTATGCCTCGGTTTTCAGGTAACCGAGGCAGTAACGTATTTTTTTTTTCAGCCGTCCTCAGCCATACTCAATCGTTCTCAACCGTCCAGCCATTTAGGGGTTCACAGCAAGAACAACAACATATCAGAAATACACAACACAAAAGTTTCATTGCACAGTATACAACATCAACAAAAGACATCATCAACAAAAGAGAAGTTTCGCGGAGGCCGTCGAGAGTGAAGATCGTTTCGCGTGCCCCAAATCGTGACGGTACCGGAGGCGGAGGCGACCCAGTCGCTGTTGGGGGAGAAACGCTCGATGGTGGCCGAGGCGGAGGCGACCCACTCGCCGTTGGGGGAGAAACGCCGATGGTGGCCGAGGCGGAGGAGACGAACTCGCGAGACCAAAATGGATTTTCTGATTTAGTGCTTCGCGATCTGGAGCAGTGTCGGAGGCGGAGGCAGAGGCAGCAGTGTCAGAGGCAGAGGCAGCAATGACGGAGGTGGCGCGGCGAGCCGTGGAAGTGGTGGAGGAACCCGCGACGCAGAGGTCGCGATCTGGAGCGGTGGATGAAACCCTATTTCCGGCAGAGACAACAGTGTCGGAGGCAGAGGCAGTAGCGACGGAGGTGGCGCGGCGAGTCGTTGAAGAGGTGGAGGAACCCGCGACGCAGAGGAAGAATGTAGAGCAGGAGGAAGGAGAAGCTGAGGAAGGAGAAGCCGTGAGTGTTGATTTGACGCAAAGACGCTAATTACAGAGTGGCAGCGAAAATAAGCTTTTTGCTTTGGCACCGTTTAAAAGGCCAACCCGAGGTATAAAGTGCTGGAAAACATTTACGGTTTCGGTTCCTGACGAACCGATGCCTTTAAGTCTGGCGTAGCAGGTAAAGTTGCAGGTGTAGCTATAGGCCTTGGGTCTTAGATTAATCGGTGCAATATCGTTGTTCTGCCTCGGGTCTTAGCTTAACCGAGGCATATATGTTAGCTTTATTTACGGTTCTGCCACCGCGCTTTTATACGCTTCGGGTTTAATTAAACCGAAGCGTATATAGCGCTTTTAAAGCCCCTTTTTTACTAGTGTGAGCCAAACACTCCCCAAAAGCTTATAGCAAATCCAATTGTCATACTTATATAATATTCACGATTGAAAATCAAATTGTCATCCTCTTGAAATTTAATAATTGGTCCTTGTCTTGCCACTCCATCAATGCACAATTCCTTTAACGGTGGTCCACAAAGGCTTTTGGGTTTTGATGCAATGAGCATTGCAGAGTTTGTCATCATCACTCTGAGATGCCAATAGGAACCCAATCCCAACGTAGTTGTAACCAAGCTCTCAAAGAATCGAGAACAATTTGGGGAAGAAGGGAGGCTCCTGCAAGGCCAAACCAGAACAGAGAAGAAAAGATGAAGGTTGATGCCTCCCCTTCTTCTGAAGCCAGGACAAAGAAGAGAGAAGAAAGAAGTTGGAGTTTGAAGCCTCGCATAAACGCCACCGCTGTAGGATGCCCTCGCTGCGACCTCGCCACCACCTCGACGTGCCTCGCCGCGCTCGCCGCCAACGTTGAGTCTGTCGCAGTGAAGAAAAAGTGCAGAAGCTTCAAGCTTCTGGATTTCGCAGAGAAAAATGTGGAAGAGAGACAGAGAGACAAACTGCTATTCGGTTAAAGGGACCACCGACACGGTTGGGAGAGGAAGCCCCGCCACTGCCCGCAAACCTTCATCCACCGCTGCCGCCGCCCTTAAAGCCCTCTTCCGCCCACCCACCCTCCCAGAGCTACGCCGCACAAAGTCCTTTCTGGCCTCCAAAAATGAACCTTTCTCTACCTCCTTCGAACCCCAGGTAAATCCTTCACTGCCAAAAAAGATCTCCAACCTCCTCTGCCGCGAATTTGCCACCGTAGCCGTTGGGTTTGGCGATGATAGTAGACAGGCCGCCATTCGTGATGACGGAGCTTCGTGAAGATGACCATGGAAGATGAAAAAGGAAAATATGCTTCGAAGAGAACCCTAGTAGAGGTGAGAAATATGCTTCGAAGGGTTTACACGAATAAAGATGTGGGAGGAAAGTCTTGAGAGATAACTCATATTGACCTATATGCCTCGGTTAGAAGGCAAACCGAAACATAAATGTCCAATGACATCGGTTCATAGGGATTTGTTGTAGAGGGTTTTATGGTTCGGTTTTGTAAATAACCGAAGCAGTAGAGTGCATAGACTTCGATTCCCACTTAACCGAGGTGTATAAGTTCGTTTTAATTAAAAAAAATGTCACTGCTTTTAATATGCTTCGATTTTGTAAAAACCGAAGCGTATTCAAAACGTTAAAAGACTGTTTTTTTTACTAGTATGGTGTTGGCCAAAGAGCATATGTACATTTATTATTGGATAGATCAGGATAAATGATGGAGCTCGTAAACTTGGTGGAAGAGATCCTTCAAATTGATTTGATGCTAGACTAAGATAATCATAATGATTCTCTAGTGACAAATTTGGAATCACACATTGTTGATTGTTACATGAAATATTGATATTTATCGTCTATTGCAATGCAAATTTAGTCCAAAATCATTTTGGAAGAGGAATTCGTTTTATTTCTCTAGCCATTTGGGAAATAGTGGACCTAGTTTGCAATGAATGCAATATTTGTCAATTGAAACGATGGATCCAAATTTTTTTTCTAGCAAAAATACCTGTGATTAAAATATTTTTGTTACAAACTATTTTTAACATGTGTAATTTTATCAGTTATAATCGTTAAAATTTCATTTTTAATGGGTTTTAACATATTAAAATGCTACATGAATTGTACATGACTTTATGAAATTAAGATTTGCAAAAATTAACTTTAATATCAAAATGAATTCCTAAAAGGTTTAATAATTGAAAGAGGTTATTTAAAAAATGATAAAATAAATTAAAGTTTTGCTTTTATATAAATTCTTCAACAAATAATGGAACTTTCACTCTAATGAAATTCAAACAAATAATAATTCAAAACAGTGAACTTTCTCATGAATTAAATTTACACCAGTTTACACTTTAAGGTAAAATTGTACTAAAATAAATAACATTAAATTAATTAACATATGAACCCTCTTAATTGCATGCAAGAGACAAGGTAGAAAGGAAAAAATATACATAACGACTGTTATTCTTACATAATCAAAGAACATTTAAGATGGTTTGTTCATCTGATCATGAGACGAACTGCTTGTTTAGTTTAGAGCTCTGATGGTCATGATTCTGTTTCTTATTTGTTTCTCTTCCTCTCTTTTTATATATTTGAATGTTGTTGCACTTTTAAACGTATCAATAATCAGATTATTCTTAACAAAAACATCACCTTTAAGCTGTTTTTCTTACTGGATAGCCAAAGAATATTGAATATGGTAATTGATGATATCAGCATCAAACTTCATGGCAGCAAATGAAGAAAAAGTTGAGGACGAGACGTTCATGCACGTAACAACATATAACAGGAACGAAGATGAGATAGAAAACAAACTTATCTCGACATATATTTCACTAACTCACGACATACAGAAAAGTTTCCTATATACAGGAAGCTGAAACAGAAGCTGATATAACAAAGTATTTAGAAAAAGGCAAAAGAACATCACAACAAGGAGTTCAACAATCAATACAAAATATAAAAAATAGAAAAAAGAAAGAAAATTTTAAAGAAAATAAACATATGGAAACCTTCCTCAATTATATATCTTTCAACAAATTCAATTGGCTTTTCATCTTCAGAACTAGCTCTTTTATCTCTTCTTGATGTCCTTTCCACATACACTACTTCACACCTATAACCCAGATTTCCTCTGCCAAAAATTAAACAAATAATATTAATTTGCCGAAAAATAGAAGCAATAGAAAAGATAAGAAAAAAAAAGAAGAAATCCAAAGAACACTCAAATATTAAAAGGCAAAGGAATAGAAAGCTCAAATAATTGAAGTGAATTGAATGCTACTTAAAATCTTTCGATTTATCAAATACTTTTAAAAAAAAGTCATTTGTCAAAAAAATAATTATCTTATATGATTAGCAAAACAAATAAAAAATTATTTGCAAAAGACAAATAGAGATTAGAAATTATCAAGATTTAGATTCAAGATTTTTTGCTTGAATTACAACTCATTTACTATATAAAAAAAATCTATTCATAGAAATAATATCTATCATCCATGCCACAAATATTTCAATGTTAAAACATACAAAAAAAAGAAACAACTTATTATGAGAATGATACAATAATTTTGAGCCATGATCGAAAGAGGACAAAAATAAAGAGAGGCTGAAACTATGTTCTATACTAAGATCTTTATTTTATTGTATCCATAGACATTAATTTTTGTCTTGAAGAAATATTCTTATTTATAATTACTTCCTTAATCTTTCAAGAAGTTTCTTTTTGTCTAATAAAAAAATGATTTTACCATAGTATTTTTCTCTGAGAAAGTATGGACCATTTATAAAGATAAAAAAATAAACAGTGAATGACAAATTAAAATGTGATGTTTATACAAAGTTCGGCTTTAAATGTGCTTTATTATATTTGAAATACATTCTGATTTTTATTTGGTCTCTAATTAAATAGTTCCTAAATCTTTTTATATGTTTTCTTTTCTGTTACGTTATTTCTGAAATATTTACGGATTTCTTCCATCAAAATATTTTAAATTTTCTCTTTACGTTCATCAAAGTGCTTTATTTTGTCATATCTTTTCTATTAAATGGTGATATGTCAAATTAGCAAAGTCACTAACAGCAATCAAGATATACAAAATACGAAAAACAATGGATAAGGAAAAAAATAATATTATGGATGAATACACATAGAGAAGAAAAAACATGTTTAAATTTAAAATCTTTTAGTTCCTTTTCTTATTTTGAGATTTAATTTACGATAATTATATGTTTGATAATTATTTTTATATTAAAAAAAGAAAACAAAAATGAAAATTTAACATGACAATGTCTTCAACATTAATCTTTATATCATAGGAAACGTAATTCCTATTATAAGATATGTATGTTCAATAACGTTTTGAAAAGAAAAACTAAGGTTTGTGAAAAGTATTAATTAAAATAAGGGTTAAATGTGTTTCTTTTTTTCTTTAAACTTCATCCGAAATTAGAATTCATCATTGTCTAAAATTATAATACATTTGAACTTTAAACTTGAAAAATGAATTATTATAATTTTTTTAATCGCATTTCACATGTCAAAAATTTTAAAGCAGTTGTATTATGAGGATTATAATGTTGGGGACCAAAATGTATCCATTCATTTATTTTTAATGTTGAGGACCAAAATGTATCCATGATTGAAGTAAGGAGAAATTCCAATTTTGTGTTCAAATTTAAAAATTAAAAACTTATTTAATCCTTAAAACAATAAAAAAAAGAAAAAAACGAAGGAATGTTAAATATCGTTTTGGTTCCTAAACTATATAAAAAAATGCGTTTACTTCTTAAACTAAATTATAAAATATGTTATCCTTATATTTTGGGAAATTCCCGTAATACATATTTCTAACAAACTACAGGTGAAGATAGGTGAAGGTTAGAACTTCATTTGTCAATGAGAAACATTCCACCTCGTTTCTTAATGAGGATGTTTTATAATTTAGTTTAAGAATGAAACAATTTTTTATAATAGCTTGAAATGAAAAATATATTTAACCTCGATAATAATAAAAAAAAGTAGTAGTAGTAAAGCAAAGAAAAATCAAGTTTGTAAAACAAGACTGAAATAATATTACCTGTTATATTCTGATCCACCTCTTGAAAATTTTCAATGGTGCCACAATATGAAGAGTGTCTGATAACTTACTTAAGAACTTAAAATATGCATGACGCCAAGAACGTATTACTGAAATTGAACCAAATACTCCCCAAAAGCTTATAATAAATCCAATTGCCATACTTATATAATATTCACGATTGAAAATCAAATTGTCATTCTCTTGTAATTTAACAATTGGCTCTTTTCTTGGCACTCCATCAATGCACAATTTCTTTAATGGTGGTCCACAAAGATCAACATTATCTTCATATTTCGATGCATCAAAACTCTGTAATTGTGTGCCAATTGGAATTTTTCCAGATAAATAATTGTGTGACAAATCTAATGTAGTGAGTCGATCAATTTGAGCAAGACTTGAAGGAATTGAACCAACAAGTTGGTTTCTTGACAAATCAAGAAATTCAAGTGATGTTAACTTTCCAATATTTGATGGAATTTTCCCCGTCAAATTGTTTCTTGATAAATTCAGTGAAATCAAACCAAATAAGTCCTCCACTTCTTTTGGAATTTCTCCTGAAAATAGATTGTTTGAGAGATCAATGCTTTTCAAAAGTGATAATCCATTATTTGTGAACATTTGATCTGACCCTTTCCACATCAAAACTGCATTCAAATTGTATGAAATAATTTCGACGTAGGTGGTGTTGGCCAAATACCAATGATCTTCATAATCTCTCAAAGAAGTCACTTGAGTCATTGAGGAGAAGTTTTTTATACATTTAGGAATTTGACCAGATAGGTTGTTTAACGAGAGATCCAAGAGTTGAATGCTTTTTAGATAACAAATTTCCAATGGTAAGCTTCCATAGAAGTAATTGCTTCTTAAACTCAAAAATTGCAACTCTAGGAATTTCCCTCCAATCCATTTTGGGATAGATCCTGATAATCTATTTTCTGCCATATCTACCATTACTAGCTTTGTGCAATTCTTTAAGGAGGAAGGGATTTCACCTATTAAGTTATTGCTTCTCAATAACAAAACTTGAAGTTCAAGGAGTGATCCCATTGAAAAAGGAATATTTCTTGAAAATTTATTTTGACTCATGTTTAAATAAGCCAATGACTTGAAATGAGTCCAACAATTTGGAATTTGTCCTGAAAAGTTATTATTTGAAAGATCTAATTGGTATAAAGTTCCAGCTACACCGCCAGAACATAAAAACCAAAGAGAATCTGTAAAGTTATTATTGGATAGATCAAGATAAATCGAGTCTCGTAAAAATAGTGGAACAGATCCTTCAAATTGATTTGATGCAAGACTAAGAGAATCAAAACGATTCTCTAGTGACAAATTTGGAATCACACCCTGTATATTGTTACATGAAATATTGATATTTATCCTCTCTTGCAATGCAAATTTAGCCCAAAACCATTTTGGAAGAGTGTCTGATATTCCATTATTTGAAATGTCAAGGCTTCTAAGTTCATTTTGTTTCTCTAGCCATTTGGGAAATAATGGACCTAGTTTGCAAGATCTTAATGCAATATTAGTCAATTGAAAAGATGGATCCAAATTTTGACTAAATTTTACCGTCAACAAGTTATCTGATAACACCAGTGTCCTTAACTTTGAAATATTAGAAAAATGAGAGTCAGTAATCACACCTTTCAAAGAGTTTGACATCACATGGAGAACTTCAAGTTCTGTTGGAAATCGGAGATCTTCAGAAATTGTCCCATTCAGCTTGTTATTATCAAGGTACAACCTTTTTAATGATGAGAACATGGAGAGGGTGTTGGGCAAAGTTCCGCTAATTTGATTCATGCTCAGATCTAAACGTTGCAATGAGTATCTAGCATATTGGCACAGGTGATGTATCATTGCTGGAAGATTTTCACTCAAACTATTATTGGATAGGTCCAATATACGCAAAACACTAGCATTGTAAATCAATTTTGGAACTCCATCCTTTAATTGATTTCCTGATAGATCCAACATTTCCAGCTTCAAAAATATTGAGAAATCAGGTACTGGGCCATTGAATTTATTTTCATTGAGATATAGTTCGCGCAATGAGTATCTAGAATAGTCAGACAAATGATTAAATATGATTGTCAGATCTTCACTCAACTTATTGTCAGACAAATCCAACGACTGCAAACTACATGTGCTCCCAAACGATTTTGGAACACCACCTTCTAATAAGTTAGACCCAATTGACAACTGCTCCATTTGAGATGGCAATCTGATGCCTTCAGGTATCTTCCCACTCAATTTATTGTTAGAAAGATCCAATGTTTTTAAAGATGAGAATCCTGAAAGGTCAGTTATGGAGCCTGTGATTTCATTATATGTCAAACTCAACTCTTGTAGTGAATATCTAACACAACCACTGGATAAATTATGAAGAATTGACGAAAGGTCTTCGGTCATATTGTTTCTAGACATGTATAAAGAACGAAGGGTGCATGTATTCATGAATGATTTCATATCCTCGCCCTTGAACATATTATGGGAGACGTCAAGGTGCTCAAGCCAATTCATGGTCAAGCCAAAAGGATTTGAGGTAGAACCCTTCAAGAGGTTACCTCGAAGCTCAAGCTCAACAAGGTTGGAAGTGGTGTTTGACAGCCACTGGAATATCGTTGATTGCGTGAAGGAGTTGTGAGAAAGATCAAGAATAGAAAGGGAAGTAGAAAAATTGAAGTTGGAAGGGTTGAATGAAAGGAGAAAATGATCGGAAAGACCACAATTAATTAAACTCAGTTCTCTTATTTTTGGTAGCTTGGAAATCATTCGAAGAGGACCAGGAGAACTGTTAAGGTTAAATATAAAATCCAAGGAAAGATGGGTTAAAGAAATAAGATTAGATAGCCACTGATCACCACTGAGAACAGTGAGACCTCCAAGATAAAGCTCATGCAGATTTGAAAGGTTTCCAAATTGGGATGGTATGTATCCTTCAAAAGAGTTGAGACTGAGATCAAGATACTGTAACTGGAAGAGATTTCCAAGCTGAGATGGCACACTTCCTTCAAAAAAATTGTCTTCAAGATCAAGATACCGCAACTGGGAGAGATTTCCAAGCCGAGATGGTAAACTTCCTTCTAAAAGATTGCCTCTGAGATCAAGATACTGCAATCGAGGAAGATTTCCAAGTTGCGGAGGGATTGAACCCTTCAAATAATAATTGAAAGCAAGATTCAAGTATTTCAAACGAGAAAGAGAACCTAACTGGCTTGGAATTTTTCCACCAAAAAGAGATGAAGACAGATCAAGGTATCTCAAGTTTCTTAGAGAACCAAGAAAGTCTGGAATTTGAGTACCTCGAAAAGCATTGGAACTGAGGTTCAAATACTTCAATTGTGACAACTTCATCAAGGACTTGTGAATTTTTCCGCTGATATAACGTTGAGAGACTTCATAATTTCCACCAGAAAAATATTCATAATGAACTTCTCCATGAAGGTCGAGGCTTACAATATGGGCGGTGAGGTTGTTGCAGCGAATCCCCTCCCATTGGCAGCAGTGGGGAGTGGTCCAAGAGGAGAGAATGCCGCTGTGATCGACAATGGCAGCCTTGAATTGAAGGAGTGCTTCCCTCTCCTTTGTAATGCATTGTCCATGAGCAACCTGTAACACCACACTCACCACAAACATAAACATCATCACTTTGAGAATATTCATGGTCATGAAATAGAAAGTGAAGAGTATAGAATTAGATTAATATGTGTTGTGAATTTAGCACTCCTAATACCCACATTTATACTCACACCAACTCCTTCATTACCTATTCTTCTCACTCTTCTGCACTGCTTTCCCATCCTTCATTCTGAGTCGTTGGTCGAGGCATTTTTTAATCACTATAACTTAACTTATCTGATGCATAGAATACACTGTAAATTACGTAGCATCTACTACGAAATTGCTACCAAATGAAATGCTGTTGCTTTTGTAGTATGAGACAAATTTGGTAGTTGTGGAATAAATCAATCATCCGACCATTTTTTAGGACAATAATTTCATTTTAATGTCAATTGACTTCGATGACTTGTGAATTTCATTTTAAATTTTCACAATGTTATATGAAGAAATAAACTATCAAATTCATCCTTATGAAAGAGTTCGATGTTGTAAGGCAAAAGTCAATAGCTTTTTTCTTCTTTCTCGCGTCCTCCTTTTTCACCGAGAACTTTTCATAACTTTCCCGTCTAATGAATCATTGATTTTGGAGTCTTTTGCCTAGAGCAGGTCTTCTACCTATGGACCTTCTGTATAGGAAAAAATGAAGAGGTGTCATCAAGAAGATTGAAGATTTTTAGGTTTGTAAAAAATGAAGAAATGGTGCTTGAAAATTTTGAGGATTTCTTACATTGGGAAAATAAGAGGAAGTACAGGAAATTAAATTATTTTTAAGTTACCGACAGTTTTATTACAAATTGCCAAAATAATTGAAAACAAATAAATGTACTTAATACTAACAGAGGTTTTCAATAAAATCACTGAAAAATATTTGGGATTATTAAAACCGTAGGTAAAATACTGTCAATAAAATTTATTATTTTTGTAGTCTTATTTACAACAGAGTTGAATGCTCACCTAAGTGTATTTGAGACATCCTTTACTCCTATTCAACGCTAAAACAAGGTATAATAGAAAACATAAGCCTATGTAATTTTTCAAACAATATCTTTTCAAATGGAAGACATTCTACTATATTTTAAAGATTTTTATATAGTTCAACTTGTGATAAAAAAAAAATCTTCTTATAGAATTTATTTTCATACATTATAAGAAAAGAAAACAGATTTATCAATGTGTAAAATTCGTCAGTAATCACCAATATTTATCGGTACATAAAAATTACCGGCTTATCGACTTTCAAAATTTAGTCAACAAAAATGCTTGTTAGTAAAATTTAAGGACAAATAAGAAAATTCATTAATAACTATCACTTTCAAAGTCCATAAAACACTACAAAAATAATATATTTTAAGAGGGGTTATTTTCCGGCTTTCTAAGAACCCCGAAGAGTTTCGGCGGTTATGCCCAAAAACGCAGTTAGATTTTTTTTATTATCACTTATTACCTCCAAATTAGTTTCCTCTCCTGTCTGCACCTTCATTTCCTATCCTTCTCCAAAACCCTAGCTCATCTCTCTCTCTCGCCTTCATCTTCCGTTCTTCAAACAAGGCATCACACCCCATTCTTCAAACAAGGCCTCTTCCATTTGTATTGGTCTTGGTCTTCCGTTGCATTTGTGGGCTGAGCGAGGCTCCAATCGTTCGTCATATCTTATGATATTGTGACACAGTTGTGATTGTAAGACATTCCATTTTCATGGTATTTTGTTGTAGTGGTAATATGTGTATATACATAATATTAAAAATTTGCAATTCTAGAACTATGGTGAGAAATGCATGTAGCAGAGGTGTGATCCTAAGATGATCAGTTGGCTAATATGAACACCCACGATGTCGTCAAATTTTCACGTCTTCTCGACAACGAGATTCACATTCTCAAGGTACAACTTCTCTTTTCTATTTCTATAACCCTAAACCTATTGATTAAGCTATTAGTTTGATGTGTTCGTTTTCGTCTTCTTAGCATTAGGGTTTCTGACTTTAATTGAAATTTTTGCTTTGGTTGAAGGAAGAGTTGAAGAGGACCGATCTGAAATTGGAATCTTATAGATCAAGGATAATTCAAAATTTTCATTGTGTTGGAGTCTGTTGGCATTCTTTTGAAGTCTGTTAACCTTGATCTGAGTAAATACGCAGCTGAAATTCTTTCAGTAGTATTAGCACAAGTTCGACATGCTGATGAAGGGAGGAGGGATAGGGCACTATCTATAGTCAGGAGTCTGAGCCATAGCTTCTTGGGCAGTTAGATCCACAGACGCCATTCAAGAGAGTTTGGTTTCCTTTTTTGTTTTTGGCCTCAAAGAGAAGGAAACGTTAAGAAAGTGTTTTCTTCGCAGTCTACATGAAGAAATGAAGATGCTATCTTAAAGGTGACATGTTCCTTTGGTTTGTTATAATTGCTTCTCAATTTATCTTGTGCATGAACTTGACTCACTCATTTTTCAATTAAGTATATTTCAGATGTTACCGTTGTTTAGTGCTCTTGTCCAACTTGTTAAAATTGGCTATACTGCAAAATTATGACATTTACGCCAAGTCAGTCCTAAAATAAATTTGCAGGGGAATAGACCTCGGTTCTGAGGGGAACCGCGACCTATTGTGCTTGCAAAATTCTGACATTCCCACCAAGTCAGTCCTAAAATATACTTGGAGTCAGACCGTCAGGGAATAGGCCTCGGTTCTGGGGGAACCGCGACGTATGGTCGCTGCAAAATTCTGACATTCCAGCCAAATCAGTCATGAAATAAATTTAGAGTCAGACTGTCAGGGAATAGGCCTCGGTTTTTGGGGGAACCGCGACCTATTGTCCCTGCAAAATTCTGATATTCCCCTCAAGGCAGTCCTGAAATAAATATGGAGTCAGACCGTCAAGGAATAGGCCTCGGTTCTTAGGGGAACTGCAGCCTATTCCTTGATCTGAACAAATTTTAAATATTTAAGTGAATAGGCCTCAGTTCGGCGGGGAACCGCGACATAAAGGTTGAAGAAATTTTCAAAATTGCCATTTCAGATCAATTTTAATTTTTTTTAGGAGAATAGGCCTCGGTTATGTTGGGAATCGAGGTCGTATCCCCTCTATTACCGCGGTTTTATGATGAATTGCGATAGTAACATTTGATTAGGTTAAAAAAATATTACAGAGAGTGAACAGTTTTGTCTTCCTCGAACGCCAACAGTTTTCTCCAGCGATTTTCTCTACAACTTCTTCTTGCTGTCGTGATCTTTCTCCCTTCTTCCTTACGCCACCGTTGCGCTGCCGCCGTCACTGTAGGAGGATTTCCTTCCTCATTTTTCATCACTTACATTGTATCCGATCAAATTTGGCTTTCGTCGCCAGAGTTTTTTCATTTTTTTTTTGAGTTTTTTGGGTTGGTTTGATACATTTTTTTATTGATTCGGATTATGAAACTTACGTTTTGTTGTATTTTTTTGTAGGTATTGCGTTTTTTCTTTTAAATTTGTTTTGTTTCAGACCGCGGGTTGTTCCATCTTCTCCATTATTGTGTGGTTTTTCACGCTCCCAGGTTCGTATTATTCTGTTTATTAATTTTCATTTTGTTAATTTTTAAATTTTTGTAGATTGAATATGAATAATTATGTATGAATGAATGTTTGAATTGATAATTTGAATGCTTATTAATTGTTTGATTGTATGATTGTATTATTTTGTTTATTAAGTTTTATTTTGTTAATTTTAATTATTTGTGTGTTGAATATGAATAATTATGTAAGATTGAATATTTGAATTGATAATTTGAATGTTTATTAATTGTTTGATTGTATGTTGAATATATTGTATAATTGTATGATTGTAATTTTGTAGAATATTTACGTATGGATTGAAATTGGATTAATTTACCACGCATTAGTGCTGACTACGAGAGAGGGTAGAGAAATTTATACAATTTGCGCAACGTAATGGGGTAGAAGTGATGATGAAGTGAAGTTTAGATGTCCTTGTGTGAACTATTTGAATGCGAGAAAGTTGAACGCAACCAAATTAGAGAACATGTTATCTGTGATGGTTTCCTAAGATGCTATACAACATGGATATGGCACGACGAAGAAATGTAATTTCTGACTGACTCTCAAACTGAAAATGTTATTGATTCCACCATGGAAGAAGATCGACCAGATGAAGACAAATTAGAGGACATGATCGCGATGTTGGAGCAGAAAATTTTGCAAAGCTCATGTGTATGAGACGATGTCGACTGATGCAGAAACACCTTTGTATGTCGGTTCAACTAAGTTCACACGTTTGTCAGCAGTGTTAAGGCTCATGAATTTGAAGGCGAGCAATGGATGACTGATAAGAGTTTACAAATGTTGACGTTGTTGAATGAAATGTTGCCAATGGAAATACACTGCCCACTCGTAATTATGATGCGAAGAAAATTCTTTGTCCAATGGGTATGGAGTATAAAAGGATACATGCTTGTCCCAATGACTGCATTTTGTATAGGAAAGAGTTTGAATTTTTGACAAAGTGTCCAAAATGTGGCTTATCACGATACAAGTCAAAAAACAATAGTGAAGATAATGGTCAGATAAAAAAATGGATCTGCTTTGAAAGTAGTTTGGTACCTTCCAATAGTGCCCAGACTTAAGCGTTTGTTTGCGAATCCCAAAGATGCTAAAAACCTTAGATGGCATGCAAATGAGAGAAAAATTGACGGGCTGCTTCGTCATCCAGCTGATTCAAAGCAATGGAAAAATATTGATCGACAATTCCCCGAATTTGGTAAAGAGTGTAGAAATCTTAGCTTGGTTTAGCCACTGATGGAATGAACCCATTTGGTAATCTGAGTACCAATCACAGTTGTTGGCCAGTTATATTGATATTTACAACTTATCTCCTGCATTGTGCATGAAGAGGAAGTACATGATGTTGTCTATGATGATATCTGGTCCAAAGCAGCCTGGAAATGACATAGATGTTTATTAAGCCCACTAGTTGAAGACTTGAAGGTTTGTGGGTGATGGGGTTGAAATATTTGATGCATTCGCTTCAGAACTTTTATGATGCGTGCAATGTTATTTTGCACCATTAATGACTTTCCTGCTTATGGTAATTTGTCAGGATACAGTGTCAAGGGTCATAAAGCGTGTCCTATATGTGAAGAAAACACTGCAGCTCATCAATTGAAACATGGAAGAAAGACGGTGTATCTGCGTCATCGGAGATTTCTAAAACGTAATCATCCATATCGAAGGTTAAAAAAAGCATTCAATGGAGATCAAGAGAGGGACGAAGCACCAAATCCACTTACTGGCCTTCAAGTTCTTGAAAAAGTTAATAAAATACATCATGTATTTGGGAAAACATCGAAGAAGTCATCTGTAACGACCCCTTGGAAGAAGAAATCAATATTCTTTGATCTTCCATATTGGTCAAAGTTAGATGTTCGACATTGCATAGATGTGATGCATGTAGAAAAATGTGTGTGATAGCTTGATTGGTACACTACTCAACATTCAGGGAAAGACAAAAGATGGAGTGAATGCTCGGTTGGATTTGGTTGACATGAATATCCGAGAAGAGTTGGCACCCAGAGAGATTGGTAAACGTACTTATTTGCCCTCTGCATGTTACACAATGTCTAGACAAGAGAAGATACATTTTTGCCTTTGTTTAAAGAGTATCAAAGTACCACAAGGATACTCTTCAAATAGGAAGAGTTTAGTGTCGACGCAGGACTTAAAGCTTGTTGGCATGAAGTCTCACGATTGCCACGTCTTAATGCAACAATTGTTACTGGTAGCTATTCGTGGAATTTTGCCCAAAAATTTTAGGCAGACCATAAACAGGTTGTGTTCATTTTTCTCATCAATTTGTAGTAAAGCCATTGATCCTACAAAGTTAGATGAACTTCAAGGCGAGTTTGTTATCATCTTGTGTCAACTAGAGATGTTTTTCCCTCCATCTGTTTTTGACATCATGGTACATTTACTTGTTCATTTGGTTAGAGAAATCAAGTTGTGCGGACCGATATACTTAAGATGGATGCATCCTATTAGCGTTATATGAAGATTTTGAAAGGATACATTAAAAATCCATATCGTCCCGAAGGTTTTCAATGATTGAAAGGTATATTGCTGAAGAAAGTATCGGGTTTTGTTCAGATTACATGACATCAACAAATTCAATAGGAGTTCCTCGCACATCATCGTTGAATAAAGGTTCTACAAGTAAAAGCATCCTAGGTGTGAATGTGGTGACAAAAGATCACGAAGAATTGTTGCAAGCACATCTTTATATATTGAACAACACAGATGAGGTGATCCCTTTTTTGCAAACACACAAAGCCATTGTGAAGAATAAAAATCCAAGACAATCAGAGAAATAACAGTTGATGGAGCATAACAAAACATTTATGTCTTGGTTCAAATCTCAAATTGACAAAGAGCCACATTCTTCTCAGACTTTGTTGTGGCTTGCAAATGGTTTAAAGTTTGATGTCATATGTTGTACAGGTTATGAAGTCAATAATTGCACATTCTATACGAAGACTTTGGATGATAAAACACAGTACAAAATAGTGGAGTCAATTTAGAAGCTGAGTCGCTTCAATTTTCCACATCAAAAGATCAATCTCCTGTACTTGGATCGATGACATATTATGGTATAATAAAGAGATATGTGAGGTTGATTACACCAAGTTTTTTGTTCCATTGTTCAAATGTCAGTGGTTTGACAATAAGAGTGGTGTGAAAATAGATGAATCAGGTATTACACTAGTTAATTTTCGAAAGGTGGGTTATCGAGACGAACCGTTTATCATGGTACATCAAGCATCTCAGGTTTTTTATGTCAAAGATCCTGCCTCTGACCATTGGTATGTCGCTCTTCAAGGAAAAACAAATTGAAGTTAACGAAGACAATCTGATTAATATTCATATTGTTTACAAACATTCATTTCAAACTACGACAAATTTGGATGACCAACCTCTAGTTGACGATGTACATGGAATTCGGTCAGATCATAATGAGGGAATATACATATGATGAATTCATACCTTCTTTATGTATGAATTTCAAATTTGTGTATAAGTTTTTTATTAATATTACATAAGTTTTTTATTAATATTTCCTACGACTACTATTACATGTTTTGTTAAATTATATGATATTACATAAGTGTTTTATTAATATTACATGTTATTTATTTTGACACATATATGGCTGACCATCCACATTCATTAGGGGATGAGGCTCCCCCATCCAGACCTACTAGAGGACCCACTAGAATGAAATAACTTTTGGTCAGAAAAAATAGTGGTAAAAGAACACCCGTGAATGTTAATGTGATCACGGGTGTGGCATCTGGCCCAAATGCAGATGACTTCCGATCATAGCTTAGAGTAGTGACACGTGATAGGATTAATATTCTTATTCCATCTTTTGACCATGTGTCCTGAGGTTGATCGGAACATTATATGGAACAATATATTGGTAAGTTATTAATTAATATAATTTGAGTTACAGTTTGTTTATATTGATAATTTTGTACTGATACAACTTCATTATGTTTATTTAAGATGACATTTGACATTCCAAATGTCACAACACTTAAAAATAAGTGTTTATCAACTGTTGCTGAAAACTTCCAGGGTTTTAAGAGTAGGTTGACCTCGAGATATATATTTGGAAGCAAAAAATAAGTCTCCATGTCAACATATAAGGCCATTGATGAGGAGACTTGGCGCCTCTTTGTACAGAGTCGGACATTAGAGGAATGGAAGGTTAGTATAGTTGATATTATTCAATTCCTCATTAACAAATATATATCATATGAATTTTAAGTTATCATTGTTCCTAAAATAATAATAATTTCATTATACATACTACCTTGAACTTTTCTAAGAATAATGGTGTTTTTTATGTTACAAGATTCCTTGGTTGAGCAGAGCTCCCAAGGTCAATTCACTCCAGAGGGTCGCCAGGATATTCTTACCATTGCAACTGGACGTATCCGTGCTGCTAGAACTGAGTAGGCATTTGAGACTATTTTGGGAGTTCTTCTCGTCAGACTTCATATGCATACAGCGAAGCACAAGAACAAAGACTGACACAAGAGATCACAAAAAAAGCTTCGAGCGGACCTTAGGGAGGAGCTTAGGATGGAGCTTAGGACAGAGCTTAGGGAGGAATTGTATAATGACGTCACTACAGAAGTGACTGACAGAGTTATGCATCAGTTCCAGCAGTAGTTTGAGAGTTATGGCATGCGCCCGATGCCATCTCCTGTACAGGAACAAGAACATGTTGTGTCTCCCACAGGTAAAATTAATAAACATTTATGTTTAATAATTTCTATGTTTAGTATAATCTAACATTTACTCTAACAGGGAGAAGCGGGAAAGGAAGTTGTTCATCACCAACCGTCCCAAGGGATGAGATGGACGATGCTAGTCCATGTCTGCTATACATTTTAGATGGTACCTGAACACTCTAGATTTACATATTTTTCTTTGTTAAAAATCATTTCTTAGATTTTTTAGTTTTTAATTTCTTAGAATTAGGCTAGTTTTATGTTTTTCTCTTAATTCTTTAGTTTTATAAAATTCTAGTTAAAAATAGGTTTTTAAAGGTATTTTTTAGTTTTTATTAATAATTAGAAAATTAATGTTTTAGAAAATCTTTTGACAAAATTTCTTTTCTTTATTTTTGCTTAATTAGATTTTTAGTTTTGGTGATTGCTTAAATACACTATTTTTGTTGTTTAGCCTTTTAGTTGTAATTGATTTTTTTAACTGCAGACTGGGCTTGATTATATTTGGTCAAGGCTAGAAGATTGGAAGGGTTGAATCTATTGAAACAATGGGTTGATAGGAAGCTGCTGCACACTGTTGGGCCCTACTACAGATTGAAGAATTGGGCCACTATTGCTGGATTGGTAAGGAAAGTGCACGACATTGCTGCTGGAATGCACTGATACACTGTGCTAGAATTGGGCTTGCAGATTTAGTGCAACGACGCCGTTTTGGAGGCTGGCAGCTGCAGTTCCCTTGGGGGGTTTTCGCATGCGTGATTCATTTGGAGAGAAGAAACACTTAAGCTAGGGCAGAAGAAGAAGCTTGCGACTCTGACCGGACCTGACCGAAGAAGGTGATCGGAGGGTTGTGGAGCGAAATGAAGGCTAGCCGTCTGATCAGAGAGCTCGAAGCGTCACAGCAAGGTTCCCCTCTCCTATTTCTTTTTCCCCTTTCTCTTTTCGTTTTCCAACCCTATATAAAGGGGGGTTTAGCTGCATTTAAATGGATATATAGAACACTTCTTCACACACTTTTTACCCTTTCAGTTTACAGTTCTCCGTTCTAGAGTTTAGGGTTTTATTCGTTTTTCTTAGAGTAGGATACTGTTCTTGATTCTGGATTTCGCTGATGAGATTCATGGAACCGTGAGAATCCGTGAGTTCCTCATTCGGTGATTTATGGTAAAGTGTTTGTAATTTTCTGTTTTCATATTAATAAAGTTCAAATTCGTATTCTCGTTTGTGTTGATTTTGTTCTGTGATTTTGATTTCTACCATTGTTATGTTCTGGGAAAATGAATTGGATTCTATATCTCTGCATTCTATAATTCCTTTTGGAATTAAATGACTCTGTATTGAGCAAGTTTTACCGAGAAGTCTTCTCGAGTTAGAGTTGAATCCAATGCATAAAGATTCATTCGGTTTTGTGTTTCTATTATGTTTCTTTCTATTTTCCAGTATGTCTGATTTCAATTTCAGTGTTGTATTCACGTTCTTGTGAAAGTGTGCATTGATTGAATAATTGAGTGAGAATTTCCATTTTAAGTTCTGAAATATGAACTCAAAAGACCCCAAGGAGGGCTTACATTTCTGGGAATGTCTTTCTGAAGAGGAATTGAGACTCTTTCATTCAATTTAATGTCCACTCTTTCGGTTTTGATACATGTATATACCACTTCTTTTATGCATCTTTAGTTTTATTATTCAGTTTTACTTTTAGTTTCTTGCTTCATTAAATCATAGCATGTATAGATTAGTTTCAGTTACTGTATGCTTAGTTAGATTTTATCTTTTCCATACCTTAGGTTCTATTTTTTTATTTCTTCCTTGCATTTTATTTTTTCTTTTATACAGATTTGATTGCTTTATTCTTTTCTTTTTAAATTTCATTGTTTCAATTTAATTTCTTTCCCCACCTTGCATTAGTAGTTAATAATTAGGTAGTAAATATACAAGACTAAACTCTACATTCTGAAGCTTAATCATAGTTGAGTCCTTGGATTGATCCTTGGTTATCCCTTTACTACATTAGTGGGGAAATTGAGTTTGTTGGCTTTGATGCGACTAAAAGCGAGTTTAACAGTACCGGGACGATGTTGGTAGCTCGTGGAACAGTGTTTCAGGCAGCGACTGTTGTTCATGGTATGGAGCTATTAGAGGATCAGGTGAAGGTCTCAGTAGACGACATTATCATACCAAATGTCTCAGTTCCTCTGCCCACAAATGAGATTTTCACTGTGGCACAGGCATTCCAGTCTTTTATCGCTTGTCCTAAAAACTTGGTTGGTTCGGTTTCTGACCCCCCGGTATGGAATTCTACTTTACACTTTTCAATTTTAAAGTTTAAATGTTATTGATGTCAAAACTTATCTTATTTTTCCATGTAACAACAGATGTATGCACAGGAGAAGATTCGTTTATCTGAGGACGATCCTCTTGGTGCATTGCAGCAACTTGCTGACATCATTGCAAATAAGCCTTTGGAGGTTGAATATGATGCTAATGTATTTGGGAGAGGCTCTGAGGTCCTAATATACCTACATAGCCAAGATATCAGAGAGCTTACTTTGGGAACATAAGAGTTGAATATTACATTAGTTCAGCTATGGATGATGTAAGTCTATGAGCAATTATTTATATAAAATTGATTTATATATCAAGGATACTTATATCAAAGGTAATTTTTGATTTCAGGTATATGTTTGGTGTCAGTAACAACTTGGGGTACAATGATGTCTATGGGTTCATTGATCCCCAAGTCATTCACGAAACAAATGATTTTGATGAGATCACAACATATCTCACAAGCAGATTTGCAAGCAGGAAGAAGATACTTTTTATTCCTTATATATCTGGGTAAGTGAACTTTGTTAACATAATAAAGTTCCATATGTGATTTTAATATATAATAATTAAGTTATTATGAATTTCAGGTGCCATTGGCAGCTACTTGTTATTTTTGTACAAGAGAGTTATGCTTTGTGGTTATGCTCATTGCACAAGTCTCCTCCCAAACATCTCAGACAAGCAGTTGATTGGTAAGAACCTCAATGTTTGGACTTTCATTGTTATATAAATGAATGCTAAAACCTTTCATTTATATATAGTTCTATTTCAGCAAGTATGATGTTGGTTGGGAGATCAATTGCTAATAGTAGAAAGCTTGCATGGATTGCTCTCAAGGTTTGACATATGCTAAAGCCATACTTTCTTATAGTTGTTTTGTTTTAATGATTTTCACTAACTATTTACAACTGTGATGATATATTGTAGTGTAACAAACATAATGAGTTATATGAGTGTGGATACTATGTAATGTATTGGATGACCCACATTATTCGTGCCCATATCACAAGAGACTAGGAAACGATAATATTTAAATTTAATGAATTTTGATTTTCTCCAACATTTGGAATTCATATACACTAATTAATTACAATCGTCTTGTGCAGAGATTGAAGAGTCCTACTCCAATTCCTGAGAAGCCACTTACATTCTTGAGGAAAGCAATTGTAAAACCTTTAGTTAGATTATATAATAGTTCATAGTTATTAGATTTAAAATACATTAGAACATGTTGATTATAGTTAATAGACTTTGTACATTATGTGATGTAAATATTGACTATTGTGTTGAATCTGTGTTGTTATGATATTGTTTGATATGCAGGTCTATTTTTGTGATAATGGATATCACAAAAACAGACCTGCTATTAAAAACAATTGCAAGAGAATAGGCCTCGGTTGTGCCAAAACTGTGGCCAAAGGTCACACGAAAAATTTAAAAAAAAACAGGGTTTAGGCCGCGGTTCAAGTAGGAACCGCTGTCATATCCCCAGGTTATTACCTCGGTTGTAGTAAAACCGATGCCAAAGGTTACACGAAATTTAAAAAAAAAGGGTTTTGGCCGCGGTTCACGCAAGAACTGCTGTCATATCCCCAGGTTATTACCTCGGTTGGACCCGCGGCCTAAAGTGTCAGACCTTTTTATCTCGCCTGTATATGTCGTGGTTCTAAAACCGAAGTGTATATTCAAAAACAACCGTTGTCGTTTCCCTTCGTTGCACTAATGTTGCTTTTCAAATTTCCCTTTGGGATTTTTGTTGCTTGTCTAAATTATTAGTAGTCACACGACTGAATAATGTTGTTTTATCTTTAAATTATTAGTAGTCACACGACTGAATAATGTTGTTTTATAAGATTAGTAACAGTTGTTAATATCTTTAGTTTTCCTTCTAGAAAAACTGGTGCCTAATGTGGGTGGAGTAATTTTTTCCATAATCTAGTAAATAATGTCTGTGCCTATCTTGTTGGTTTTATTGGCCAAGAGGCTTACAACAATCTATTTTGGAGTTCAATTTTTGTTATTAAGTGTTCTTTTTGAGACCACTTGTCAGTTCTCACTAACTATTATAAAAGATAGTAAACATAGAGTCCTAGTGTTGTATAACATAGTCTTGTATTTTTGTCCCCGTCAATCTCAATCTTTGCCACTCTGTTTTTAAACTCTTAATATTTGAATTTGTAGTGATACTGATATTTCTTTGGACCCTCAAGTTTCGTCTGTTCCATCTGTTGAGGTGTTGGTTAAGGCTCTGCTTATGATGTCACCAGCAGCTCTGAAACATGCTCCAGATTCATTTGTTGGAATATTACTTTGCTCACATTATCCATGTGTAGTTGGTAGTGCAAAAAGAGATGTGGTATGGAAGGTAGCTTTTCTTCATACTATGTGTTGTCATAATTTGCACTTAATTATTTAATTTTTAACAAAGACCAACTAGTATAGACTTGGCAGTCTAGAAACCTGGCAACTTGCGCATGTGATCAGTTAATAACCTAATCTATTCGACCTGTGTTGCAGTACAATTGAAATGTGCATTGATTATGGCAGGATCTATTTGGAAAATTATGATAGGTTCCATGCCATGTGGACACTGGTCAATTAGTTTATTTTTTGGCAATTGGTCTATCTCTCTTTCAAATTATTGTTAATTCATTATTACTTGAATTTTGATAACCAAATAAAAGGGAAAAGTGCATTTATATGTATTATTGTTATAATTATAGAAAAAAGAAGTTGAACCTATATATTATATTAGGAACATTTTTATTTATTCCTATATCATATCTTTGTCATTAGGGAATATGAAATCTCCTTTATTTATTTTATTGATTCCTGCTTTGTTAATATAAATAAAGCACATGTGTTTTCTAAACAACACACTCTTTCAACTTAATGTTAATCTTTTTCATAGAGTTTAACATGATATCTAAACCCTCTTTTAAAACTGTGTCGGCTAGATGTTGCGAACATTTTCATATAAATTTTATAATAAAGAAATCTATATTATATATGTATTATTAGGAACAGTTTTATTTATTCATGTATCTTATCTTTTTGTTAGTATTGGATATAAAATCTCCTTTATATATTGTATTGATTTCATTGTCTTCACAATTTGTCATTTTTCAACCATCACTGGTAATAATTGTTAAATTCATTTGTATGATTCTTTTTATTAAATATATTACTGACTGACTATTATGTTAATGTTGTAGGGATATGATCAAGAAGCGAGCATGCCAAACAATGAAAGTAATGAAAATCAAAATTAGACATTGTTTCCTTTTTAGTAATGTAATGAACATCTCAATCATATTTTTGTATTTTAATTTAGTATTGAATATATCTTTCTTTTTAATATATGAACAATTAGTTGTATGAATATATTAATATGTTGAACAATGTATATTTTATATATAATATTCAGTTTTTGTTCATATTATTTCATTGTCTGTTTGGTTAATAAAACTAATTTTATCATAATCCCATTTTATTACAATAAAAAACTAAAAAAAAAAATTGTACACGTTTTTGGCGGTTTTGGCCCGGTTAATTTATGCGGTTCTTCTAGCCCCGGTAAATAATTATCGGCGGTTTTTTGAAAAACCACTAGTATTAGCAGGGGTTTTGAGAAAACTGCCGGTTTTAGCGGGGGCTTTTAAAAAACCGCCGGTATTAGCATGGGTTTGTGGAAAACCATCGGTATTAGCAGGGCTTTTTGGAAAACCGCTAGTATTAGCGGGGGTTTTTGGAAAACTGCCGGTATTAGCGAGTTTTTTTAGAAAATCGTCGGTAATTATTTAACGACGCAACTTTTTTCAAATGTTTTCGTAACCGTGGGTAACGTACTTTCCAAGGGTTAAAATCGCCGAAAATGACAAAAATAACCCTTGATAAAAATCTAAATTTTTGTTGTGAGGTAATTATTTGTTGGTAATTACTAATCGTCAAAATCTGTTAATAATTATTTGTTACTAAATATTGTAATTTGGTTTTCTTCTTCCTTTTTTTCTTCCTCTTTTTTCTTTTTTTTTCTCTTCTTACTTTTATTCTCTTTTTTGCTCTTCATTCTCTCCTCTTCCTTCTCCTTTGTCATCTTCACTGTTTTGTATGTCCTTTAACTGCTTATCTTGTTATTGCAACCCTTCACTAGTAAAAAAAACAGTCTTAGAACGCGTCTAATATGCCTCGGTTTTGGAAGACCCTGTGCCTATACACGATACTACCTCGGTTATGAAAAAAATCGAGGCATAAAACCCTCTACAACTCACCTGCTGTCGCTGCTGATCTCTGCTGCTCTTTGCTGCTGTCTGGAGTTAGACTGACCAAGGGATACCGCCTCGGTCTTTTGCAGAACCGGTGTCTAAAGTGTATATGCTTCGGTCTACGTGGAAACCGAGGCATAAAAGTCTCTGATACGACCTCGGTTAGTTTAGAGCCGGTGCGGAAATACGATACGACCTCGGTTTTGAAAGAAACCGAGGCATATACAATTACTTTGAATTTTTTTAAAGATGTTTAGGCATCGGGTTTGTGTAGAACCGCGTTAGTAGCTTGCATACAGCTTCGGGTTTCTGTGAAACCGAGGTAATAGTCTTTTCTTTATTTTTACAAACGCCAGTTATAGTTCTTTGTCTTCCACCCTCGTTTCAGAGAGTTTCTCTTCCACCAGCCCTTCTTTCTATTCGACCAGCGCAAACCTCGGTTGCAGTTTCGATTTCTCTCCGACCAAAGACCAAAAGCGAACTGCTGCAAGCCTCGGTTTCGATTTTTGTCGCGGGTGGCCTTTGTCGTCTTCTCTGTGCATCCATCGCCGTGCCGCTACAGTTCCACCCGCTCCTTCACCTCCATTGTCTCCGGCGAAGCGCTGTCCAGGTTGGGTGGCTCTATTTCTCTCGCGAACAGTAGGAGTATTCTCTCCAAGCGTTGCTTCTGCCATCGTTCCCGCCTGTCCACCGTCGCTCCACTACCTTTGCTGCCGTTGTTTGCCGCCACGGTAAGTTCTTTACAATTTCATTTGTCTGTGGTGATTGATATTTGTTTGAATGAAGAAAGGAATGTTTGTGGTCATTGATAATGGTTTTTTTCCCTGATTTTTTCCCTTGATTGGAATTAATTTTCCCCTTGATTTTTTGAATGAAGAAAGGAATTAGTGATTCTGTAATTAATGCACCAGATTTTCGATCCATGCTTGGCTTATTTCTTATTGTATCGAGACAGTGGGGGTAGTATCTCTGTTGTGGATGTTGTTCTTGGCATGTAAGTTGGGTGGTGGAAGCTGACGATTCACGAAATGGGACCCAAACTTGGAACAGCGTCAAGTGTTTTTTGTTTGGTGGTGGAAGCTGATGATATCTTTCCTTTGTTTTCTGTTTTTTTTTACCTGCCTTTGCTGTCAAGACAAAAATGATAAGCTTTGAAATTTGTATTCTTTGTTATTGTCTTTTGTGTATGAGATATCCTTCTGTTTT
This sequence comes from Vigna umbellata, assembly GCF_029865625.1. Taxonomy (NCBI): domain Eukaryota; kingdom Viridiplantae; phylum Streptophyta; class Magnoliopsida; order Fabales; family Fabaceae; genus Vigna; species Vigna umbellata. The sequence goes on from NC_142168.1 coordinate 22,312,556, forward strand.
GGAAAATAATACAAAATGTAGCAGGCAAATCATATATAGTGAGAAACCGGATAGAGAGAAATTGAATATTCTTCTATTTTTTCTTCTCACCATTTCCTTTTAAATCAAGAGCCCCATTTCTGCAACCATTTTAGGGTGTCTCGCATGTGGAACTTGGAATATTGCTTGAGAACCTCACATGCCAACTATCACATAATTCACAAACAAAATGGGACTTACTCTGTACAATTTTAAAAAATAGAACCATATTGGACGAAAATGGAATCAACATTGGCATGCAGATATAGAAGAAAAATACCCTATTACATTAAAATTCCCTATGCAGATATTCTGAATACACTATTTAGAATTTACAAAAATAAAAATATGAATTAAAAATTTAACATTAAATAAAAATAAATTAAATAACATATAAGGAAAAAAATACTTTTAAGTCTTAAAAGTTATATTTACCAATTCACTTATATGAGTCATTCTAATTACTTCTAATTATAATTAAATAAAAAAAAACTACTCTCAGAGTGGTAAGTGGTTAAGAAAATTAGGTAAAGAAGTAACAGGTTAATTTAAGAGGTTGGAACGAAAATGCACATTATCAAGAGAATAAAAGATATGAGAATTTTACTATTTAAATGAGGTAATGCAATTTATAATATGAAAAACTCTAAATTAACTCGTAACTAAATTTAAAATTTTAATAGTTATGAAAAACATTTCATAGTTGCTTTTAATAGTATTTGATTGATATTTGTCTGTGTTGATTTTAATAGTCCTTTGCTTTTATTTGATGTTTTATGTAGCATATATAATTATTTGTTTGTTTGGATATATTCTTGTTTTTAATTAGCCTTAGATTCCCGTTTGAGATTCAATACAGCAATTATTTACTATCTCCAGATTTTTATAAACAAATGTACTTTTTAAAAATGAATACAAAGGAGATGGTAATAATAATTTATAAGTATTGAATCTTGAATTGTCCGGCTGGACAGTTTAAGAAGAGTAATAACTTTTTATAGTTTATTATAACATATCAATTTTAATATATATGTCTTAAATTCATGAAAATTTACTGTTGTGTTTTGTATTGATCTTCGGGTGCATATTTGATTGTGATTTATAATCACTTTCATTTCGTGTAACCTGAAGACCAATGCGAAATGTTGGCAAAATTTCGTGAAATTTAAGATATGTTGTTTAAAATTGATATGTTTAATAAACTAAAAAAAGTGAATCTTCTTGAATGGGATAGGGTCACACCTTGAATACAAACACGATCAAAGTGATCATTCAAGATTATTGAAATTGCGTAAACAATTTCAGTAAACATGCGTACGGATAGAGGGTGGATTAATTTACCACGCATCAGCACTGAGTACGAGAGAGGGGTAGAAGAATTTATAGAGTTTGCGCAACGTAATGCGAGTACAAGTGGTGATGATGAAGTGAAGTTCAGATGTCCTTGTGTGAACTGTTTGAATGGGAGGAAGTTGAACGCAACTGATATTAAGGAACATCTTATCTGTGATGGTTTCATACGAAGTTATACAACATGGATATGGCACGGTGAATTAACAGACTTTCCAACTGTCTCTCCAATTGAAAATGTTTATCATTCCACAATGGATATGGAAGATCAAGCAGAAGAAGATAACTTAGAGGACATGATCCGCGATGTTGGTGCAGAAGCTTTTGCCCAAGCGCATGTGTATGAAACGATGTCCACTGATGCAGAGACTCCTTTGTATGCGGGTTCAACTAAGTTCACACGATTGTCAGCGGTGTTAAGGCTCATGAATTTAAAGGCGAGCAATGGATGGAGTGATAAGAGTTTTACAGAATTGTTGTCGTTGTTGAATGAAATACTGCCAGATGGAAATACGTTACCCAATCGTAATTATGATGCAAAAAAAATTCCAATCGTAATTATGATGCAAAAAAAATTCTTTGTCTGATGGGTATGGAATATAAACGGATACATGCATGTCTGAATGATTGCATATTATATAGGAATGAGAATGAAGTTTTGATAAAGTGTCCAAAATGTGGGTTATCACGATACAAGTCAAAAAACAACGGTGAAGATGGTGGTCACACAGAAAGGAATGGTTCTGCTTTGAAAGTAGTTTGGTACCTTCCACTAGTTGCCAGACTTAAGCGTTTGTTCGCGAATCCCAAAGACGCTAAAAACCTAAGATGGCATGCAGATGAGATTCGTCATCCAGCTGATTCAAAGCAATGGAAAATTATTGATCAAGAATTCCCCCAATTTGGTGAAGAATGTAGAAATCTTAGGTTTGGATTAACTACTGATGGAATGAATCCATTTGGTAATTTAAGTACCAATCACAGTTGGTGGCCCGTTATACTGATAATTTACAACTTATCTCCTGGATTGTGCATGAAAAGAAAGTACATGATGTTGTCAATGTTGATATCTGGTCCAAAGCAGCCTGGAAATGACATCGATGTTTATCTAAGGCCACTAGTTGAAGACTTGAAGTTATTGTGGGTTGATGGAGTTGAAATATTTGATGCCTTTGCTTCAGAAACTTTCATGATGCATGCCATGTTATTTTGCACCATTAATGACTTCCCAGCTTACGGTAATTTGTCGGGGTACAGTGTGAAGGGTCATAAAGCATGTCCTATATGTGAAGAAAACATTGCAGCTCAACAATTAAAACACGGAAGGAAGACAGTGTATATGCGTCATCGGCGATTTTTACAATATAATCATCCATATCGAAGGTTAAAGAAAGCATTCAATGGAGAACAAGAGAAAGACAATGCACCCAGTCCACTTACTGGACTTGAAGTTGCTGAGAAAGTTAATAGAGTACATCATATATTTGGGAAAACGTCGAAGAAGTCTTCTGTAACGACCCTTGGAAGAAGAAATCAATATTCTTTGATCTTCCATATTGGTCGAAGTTAGATGTTAGACATTGCATAGATGTCATGCATGTTGAGAAAAATGTCTGTGATAGCTTGATTGGTACACTACTAAACATCCAGGGAAAAACAAAAGATGGAGTGAATGCGCGTTTGGATTTTGTTGACATGAAGATCCGAGAAGAGTTGGCACCAAGAGAGATTGGTAAACGTACTTATTTGCCCCCTGCATGTTACACAATGTCCAAACAAGAGAAGATAAGTTTTTGTCTTTGTTTAAAGAGTATCAAGGTACCACAAGGATACTCTTCAAATATCAAGAGCTTAGTGTCAATGCAGGACTTAAAGCTTGTTGGACTGAAGTCTCACGATTGCCACGTCTTAATGCAACAGTTGTTACCAGTGGCAATTCGTGGAATTTTGCCCAAAAAGTTAGGCTGACCATAACTCGATTGTGCTCATTTTCTCGTCAATTTGTAGTAAAGTCATCGATCCTACAAAGTTAGATGAACTTCAAAGCAAAATTATCATCATCTTGTGTCAACTAGAAATGTTTTTCCCTCCATCCTTTTTTGACATCATGGTGCATTTACTTGTTCATTTGGTCAGAGAAATAAAGTTGTGTGGACCAGTATACTTAAGATGGATGTACCCTATTGAGCGTTATATGAAGATTTGAAAGGGTACGTCAAAAATCAATATCGTCCAGAAGGTTCGATGATTGAAAGATATATTGCTGAAGAAAGTATTGAGTTTTGCTCTGAGTATATGACTAAAGCAAATCCGATAGGAGTCCCTCGGACATCATGGTTAAGTAGATATTCTACAAGTAAAAGCATTCGAGGTGTGAATGTGGTGATGAAAAGTCGTGAAGAATTGATGCAAGCACATCTGTACATATTGAACAACACAGATGAAGTGATCCCATTTTTAGAAGCACACAAAGCCGTTGTAAGGGACAACTATCCACGACAATCAGAGAAATGGCAGTTAATGGAGCATAACAGAACATTCTTATCTTGGTTCAAATATGAAGTTTCGAAAGAATCACGGTCCTCTGAGACGTTGTTGTGGTTAGCAAATGGCTTGAAGTTTGATGTTGTATGTTGTACAGGCTACGAAATTAATAATTGCACATTCTATACAAAGACTTTGGATGATAAAAGCATAGTACAAAATAGTGGCGTCAGTCTAGAAGCTGAGTCGCTACAATTTTCCACATCCAAAGATCAAAATCCTATAGTTGGATCCATGAGATATTATGGAAGAATTGAAGAGATATTTGAAGTTGATTACACTAAGTTTTCCGTTGCACTCTTCAAATGTAAGTGGGTAGACAATAAGAGTGGTGTCAAAATAGATGAATCTGGTATGACACTTGTTGATTTTCGAAAGGTTGGTTATAGAGACGAACCGTTCATCATGGCATATCAAGCAAGTCAGGTTTTTTATGTCAAAGATCCTGCGTCTGACCATTGGTATGTTGCTCTCCAAGGAAAAAGGAAAATTGAAGATAAAGAAGAGAATCTAAGTAATCTTCATATCGCTGACAGCCATCCATTTAAAAACGACAATAAATTTGGATGACGACCCTCTAATTGATGATATACAAGCAATACGAGAAGATCACAATGAGGGAATATATATATGACCAATCCATATGATTATGTATGAATTTCACGTTTGTGTAAATATTTATGGCTTTTGTTAAATAATATATGTTATTTTATAAGTGTTTTTATTTATATTTCATCTTATTTATTGTGACAAATATATGGCTGAGTCACCTCATTCGTCAGGCGATGAAGTTCCCACCACTTCTAGACGGACGAGAGGAGCAACGAGGCTACGAGAGCTTATACTTAGAAGAAATGCAGGTGAGAGGACACCTGTCATTATTGACGTGGTCACTAGAGTTGCATCTGGCCCAAATGCAGATGTATTTAGGTCTTACCTTGGAGTACTAGCACGTGATCGTATCTCTATACTTACTTCATCCTTTGACCATGTTTCTGAGGCTGATCGAAATCTCATCTGGCAAGATCTATTGGTAAGTTAAGCAATATTGCTCCAAATTCTATATTCATTATATTGATAAATCTGTATTGATATAAGGTTATTACTTTCTTTGTTGCAGATAACATTTGATATGCCAAACGTTGAGAGCTTAAGGAATAAGTGTTTATCTGCAATTGCAGAAAGATTTCGAGGGTTTAAGACAAAATTGACGTCTAGATATATATTTGGACCAAAAAGTAATGAAAATCCATGTTCCAAATATTCAGCAATTGACGAAGCAACATGGCATCAGTTTGTAGAGCTTCGTTCATCCGAGGCGTGGCAGGTAAGTGCAGTAAAATCATTCAATTCATCATTCATAATTCTCTACCATGACAATTGTTTCATTTTGTTACAGGAAAAAAGGTCAAAAGCACAGGGAATAAGTGCTCAGAATAAAAATCCACACCTACTGTCTCGTGGTGGATATAGGAAGCTAGAAGAAAAAATAATGAAGCAGAAGTCAGATAGCAAACGTCCACTTTCTGAGGATGGTGACCCTCCTCCTCCTCCTTCACCACCATCTCAGCACGACAAGTGGAAGTTAGCCCGTATAAGACCATCGGGCTCCTACACTTCCGAGTCTGCCAGAGAAATATCTGAAAGAATTGTAAGATGTCATTTCTTATATTTTTACATTAATTTTGTTATATATATTACATAGATCTTTCAAATGATATTGAACTTTTGTTATGTGACAGAACTCCTTGGTTGAGCAGAGCTCCCAAGGTCAATTCACACAAGAAGGTCGTCAGGATATTCTTGCCACAGCTATTGGACGACCTGAGCACCCAGGACGAGTGCGTGGTACTGGGACTGGCATAGGCATACGACAGTTTTTTGGGTCTTCCTCGCGTTCATATTCATACGAAAAGATGAAGGAGGACATAAGAAAAGAGATGACGCAGGAGATCACAAAGAAGGTTCGCGCAGAGTTGTATGATGAAGTTGCTGAAATGGTTGCGTGCCAGTTCCAGCAGCATTATGAGGATTATGGCAATCGTCCTCCGCCATCTCCTGTAGCGGAACATGTTGCGCCCCCTACAGGTAAACTTATTTATTTTTGGTTACTAATTTACTTTTTGCATAACCTAACATTTAATTTGATAGGTAGAAGCGGTAAAGGAAGTTGTTCAGCTGCCGGTGCCCCAGGGGACGACATGGATGACACTCGTCCATGTCAGTTATATATTCTTTCTGATACTGGGTCCATGCTAGTGGCTCGTGGTACAGTTTATGAGAGAGCCACTGTAGTGCATGGTGTACAACTTTCAGAAGATGAGTTCAAGGTCACGGTGGATTAAGTTGTCATAGCGGATGTCGTTCTTCCTATGCCTACAGATGAGTTCTTCACTGTGGAAGAAGCATTTAAGTCCTTTGTCGCCTGGCCTAGACATTTGGTTGGTGATGTATCTAATCCCCCGGTAAACACTCGTACTATATACTTCTCAATTTTAATAATTAATTATAATTGACGTTATAACATAACCATTTTTGCATTTAACAGCAGATAGGTCAAGAGGGAAGTCCTACACCGAAGAAGACTCATTTATCTGAGGATGACCCTCTTGGTGCGTTAGACGAGCTTGCTAAAATCATTTCAGATGTGCCTGTACACTGGGATTCTACTACATTTGGAAGAGAAGCTCATATCCCATTGTACTTGCATCATCAAGATGTTAGGGAGCTTGCATCGGGTAGAGAAGAAATTAATATTACACTCATTCAGCTGTGGATGATGTAAGTTTATGAAAACTTTTTTGTATAATTCTATTTTATCAACTTACTTATATAAGATTATTTCTTCATTTTAGGTATATGTTTGATGTTTGTAACAAGAAGGGGTTCAACGATGTATATGGGTTCATTGACCCCTCTATGACTCATGAAAGAAATAAATTTGATGATATCCAAACATACATCACCACCTGCTTTGGAATGGGGAAGGAGATATATTTTCTCCCTTATATACATGGGTAAGTGAAGTTTGTTAACTTCAACACATTCATTTATTTATTTTGGTATATGATTCATAAGTTATTACCAATTTCAGGTGTCATTGGCAGCTACTTGTGATCTCCATACCGGAGAACACTGCTGTCTGGTTTTGTTCATTGCAGAAGTCTCCTCCCAGTCCTCTTAGACATGTAGTAGATTGGTAAGAATCTCAATGTTTCGACTTTTTTGTTATATAAATGTATGCTAAAGGAATTTTTTTTAATAGTTCCCTTGCAACACATATGATGTTATCTGGGAGATCTACTGCTACAGCTAAAAAGCTTGCATGGGTTGCCCTTAAGGTTTGGTATTTTAGTCCATACTTTGCTACATTTGGTTCCATTCAAATGATGTTACTTAACATTTTATAATATTATGATGATATATTGTAGTGTAATAGACAAATGGGGTCATATGAATGTGGTTACTACGTTATGTTTTGGATGATGACCATCATTCGTGCACATTACACCAGTGGATGGGAAACGGTAATATTTAGGTTTGAATTTTATGTTCTCTATAGTTTGGATTTCATATACACTAATTGAAATCGTTGTGTTTTATGCAGAAATTTAATAGGACTGCTCCAATTCCAGAAAAGTCAATTCAACTTATGAGGAAAACACTTGCTAAATATGTAATTCATTTATATAATAGTATGTAGTAGATATTAGGATATAGTAAGTTCTAAGTTTATGTTTCTAAGTTTATGTTTCTAAGTTGCTTTATGCTTTTCTACATTATTATAAGTTTAACTTTGTACATTGCATTGACTTATGCTTGAAACTTGATTTATGATTACATTGCTTTGATTTATGCTTCTAAGAAGTATAACCTATGATTCCATTCAATATATTTATCTTTTAATATAATTTTCATTTAAAATATACGTTTCTGCATTATTTTGGACTGTTCTGGCTATAAAAATATATCCAGGTCTGTTTTTGTGGTTGAGAATGTTGCAGAAACAGACCTGATTTAAAAAAAAGGATATATGCCTCGGTTATGGTCAAAACCGAAGTAGAAAGTCCCCTTACGGCCTCGGTTATGGTCACACCCGAAGCAGAAAGTCTTGCGTATGAGTAAAAAAAAAAAAGAGTCTACTGCCTCGGTTCCAGTTATAACCGAGGCAGTAGAGTTAGACATACTGCCTCGGTTCTTGATACAACCGAGGCATAAAGTCCTACGGGAAAAAAAATTAAAAAAACCAAAAACTTTACTGCTTCGGTTAAGTGTGAACCGAGGCAGAATCCTCTTCTTTTATGCCTCGGTTCTCAACCGAGGCCAAAAGTATTAGACTTTTTGCCTCGCCTGAATATGCCTCGGTTCGAAAACCGCTGCCTATAGACAAAAATAACCGTTGTCGTTTCCCCTGTCTGTACTAGTGCTTCCATCATCAACACTACTGTAACTGCCTCCACCACTACCATCACCTCCATCATTGTCACCTTCTCTTCCACCGTAGCCAAGTACCACCTCTCCTTCCTCCTCTCCATCATTCTCTTCCTTTTTTTCTTCCTTCTCCACTTTTCTTCTTTACCAACAAATTTTAAAAGAATTGAATTATGAGCGGATTTTATCATGTCATGATCAAAATAATGTGAAAACTTTAACACCTCTTTTACAAACGAAAATATTTGTCACTAATAAATATTATAAATTACCAATAAATTTTTATCTATTATCAATTGATTCATCACCAACATATATTTTTATTTATATAATAAAAAAATTAATTTATCAACTTATATTGCTCATAGATCTCAGTGATGAATCTATTATTAAAGAAAATATGTATTGATAGTTATAATTCTAAAATTTATCAATAAATTTTGTTTTATCGACACTTTTTTTTGTCAATAAAATTTCATCCATAATTTAACATTTTTTGTATTGATAATCTCATCAAAGTGATAAAAAGTAATAATTGAATTGTAATATCTGAAGTTTATTTATGAACTTCTTTAATCGCAAAACTTATTTTTATAGTAATTTTTTTCAGACATGATTAAAGTTCATTAATATTTTTATTAATATTTTAATTGACCGTATTAATTTTTGTGTGTTTTGTTCTTTTCTTCTTCTTCTTTTATTATTGTTTTCAGTTAATTTGCTTTTTTTTTGTGACAATTCTCTTATTGCAATTACGGGGAACTGGAGTTAAATCCCAAATTGAAATATTAGGTATTACTGAAAACACATTCTTCAACTTTGGTAAGGCTTGAAAGATAAAAATGTGACCTTTTCCTAAATCAATGTGACAACCGCCAGTTGACTAATGATAATTATCTCCAAACCACCTATAAGTTGAAAAATAGTTTTTTAGTTTCATGATGAAATTTTAGTCCTCCATGCATGCACAGATGTCAGACCTCACGCACCCAAAACCCCTTTGAACGGACGTCAGGTGTCAAGAAACGAGGATCCGAAAATCAGATAGTGGAATGCAGGTGTCAGCAGGAGAGCGGACGTTCATTTGAAACAAAATTGATTTTTCTAAAATCCGCGTCACTCTCTCTGCATGCACTCTTCTTCTCCAAAAACTTTTATCTTCATTTCTCCTCCTTCTCTCTAAACAACTCTCCCTTCTCTCTACCAAAAAACTCACTCTTTCTCTTCTCCGATCACCCTTCAGGCACCAGTTCTACACTTCCGGCGTAGAGGAAGATCGTTTGAACCGGTCCGTTTAAGATTCTGAACTGGTAAGTTCATCCTTCCTCCATTCGTGTCTTTTCTGTAAACATGCAAACCCAGATTCTTGGTTGCATGAGCTGATCCTATCATTCTGAGTATCTGTCTGGTTTTATGTTGGTTATAGTTCGTAGAACGTTAAGGCCTCTGTTAGAAGGAGAACCCTAGCCATATCTGTGAACGTTTGACCACCTTAAGAGGTAAGGGAAGCTTATTCAATTTAATGTGTATGTTGTTGTTCTGTATGAACGTCCGTTATTTGACTGAATGAATATTATGCATGATGGTTGATATGTTTGGATTGTATGAATGTGGATATGATGGTTTATGTGGAATATGATTTATTAGTATGATATGAGTTTTATAAAGTTATGAAATTATGTAATGAGAAATGAATTGAAGATAAATACGTTCTGAATATGAATTTCCCTATGATAATGTACGTTCGTCATTGAACGGTCCTTGACCGTTCGGTGTTTCTAGTAGTCTTGTTTGAAATTTGATTCTTTCATTTGGAAAGAATCTTAGTTGACGAGCGTAGTGCATCTGAATATTCGGAGATAAACATAAATCTTGTATATGTATATATGTATTTGTATATGGTAATTATTCTTAAACACAATTCCTTTAAAATCTTATTTATCAATCTTTTATGTTAAAAGTTTAGTAGTGCTCGGCCTCATATCAGATTCCCATAATGAATGGTGCTCGGTCTTATACTAAGCACTGGAACTCGTTTATAATTAATCATCCTAGATGAAACATCGTTCGTCCAAATTCAGTAGAATCTCTTTTACCGTGTTCGGTCATTGACCGGCCTTAGGTTTCTGTATGTGAACTATTCTACGTATGATTCTTTAAAGTTTTGGCACATCTATATTAGTTGTATCCAACCTAAAGTTCTCGTACCTGATGTATTCTTCGAGTGTTAGCTGGAGTTCACTAGAGTCAGTTCATTTAACTAATTAATGTTGTAAGTCACGGTCATCTCATATGGTAAAAGTGTACTCGGTTTATTCCTAAATCAAATGGTAATCCCTCAGTCTTGTGCGTTCGTCTTGTTGTTGCAATGATCATCCGTGTGGGTGTGAGCAGATGGTGATGCGCTGCTGGAACAGACGCTGGAGGAAGAAACTTGATCGAAGTGGAAGTAAAGGCCGAACCGTAGTATGTTCGGTTAGTAGATAGTAGTTTATTATGAGGTGATCGTTCGGTCACCTCCTCTCTTTTGTTGTCATCTGACCGTTCGGTAATTGTCTTTTGTAAACCGTTCGGTCATGATTTCTCTTATCTTGATCAATTTAGTTGAAAATCTTATGTAAGGTCGTTCGGCTGTAAGCGTACGTTGTTAGTGTAAAACTGAACTAATATATTATTAAATGTAAATAATTCTATGAGATGGTTTATTACTGTATTTTTGGGATGTTACAATAGACTTCAGTGAATTATATATGAAAAATCATATTTAATAATTACTAATTAACTACTTTGATAATTTTTTTATGTTGTTATTTTTTTATTAACAAAGAATACATATATTTATAAGTATTTTGAGTGCTCCAATCCTTTTACGTAATATGTATATACATAGACCTCCTCTACATGAGATTCACAAAGTTCATACAAGATCCATACAATACAAGCCAAAACAAACTTGTTTCGGTATATCAAATAGTCTCATATCGTTTAGGAGTCAAAATCAAAGACAGTTTAAATATTTCTTTCTTCTTTTATCCTCTGAAACGCTTTTTAAGGATAAAATTATGAGAGAGCTAGAGGCTCCAAAGTGAAAAATACCTCAAATACACAGTGATGGACCCTAATGATGATAGTCAATGGATTTTGGATGAGAACAATGACACCCATTCTAGGGTCAAAAACCAATGTTCTAAAGACGAATCATAGGTTTTAAGCCCTTTATTGGAGATGAACATTCGTTCTCCTTAAACTTCGACTCAAAAACTTATGTTCTAATACATCCAATAGTCTTACATCACTTAGCATCCAAACATAACCAATTATAAACCTTTGGAGAAGTAACTCATTTAGAGCAATCCAAATTTAAAAGGATTAAAAGCATATAACATTGTACTATTTTTATACCTACACTTTCATTTGTGTAGTAATTTTGCTTAGTTTTCTTTGTCTTTACTACAACATTCATTCTTTCCTCTTTTTCAGTTATCCTTATTTCCTTCCCTAGCTAATACATTTAAATTCTTTTATAGTATATTTAGTATGCATTTCAATTAATGCAAGCAAGATTTGTAGATTATATTTTTAATCACAATATCTATTAAATTTACACAATTAATTAAATAAACTACAAATTACATAGCATCCACAATGAATAAAATAAACTATAAATTACATAGCATCCACAATGAAATTGCTATCAAATGAAATGAATTTGGATTTATGGTATGAACACAAATTTGGCAGTTGTGGAATAAATCAATGGTGAGAACTTTTTTAGGGCAAAAATTATATTCCAGTCAATCGACTTATCGGAAGACTTGAGAAAGAAAGGTAACTTACACGTCCTAAAACACACTTTTATATAAAAATAAATAAACCATCAAAGACGTCTTGTATTACTAAACTTAAAGTCCACAGAATACCAACACCTATTTTCCATGCTTTTACATATGATGTGTTACTAAGCTAATATATATATATATATAAGAAGCCATAATGAGTGAGCTAACATGAGTTGGAAAGTGAAGAATAAGGTGCCCTACTTATATATTAAACTCGGAAGATAAACTATTTCCACAGTTTATTTGATAGGAAATGTACCCATATGATAAAAGGTATTTTTTAATCACTATATAAGTTAATTTATCTGATGCATAGAATACACTATAAATTACGTAGAATCTACTTCGAAATTGCTACCAAATGAAATCCTGTTGCTTTTATAGTATGAGACAAATTTGGTGGTTGTGGAATAAATCAATCATCGGACCCTTTTTTTAGGACAATAATTTCATTCCAATGTCAATTGACTTCGAGGACCTGTGAATTTTCCTTTTGAATTTTGACAATATTATATGAAGAAACAAACCATCAAATTCATCCTTATGAAAGAGTTCGATGTTGTTGAATATAGTAAAAACTGGATACGAAAATAATTCTCGGTCCTTTATTTGAAATATGGACTAAGTCAAAAAAAAAATAATAATAAACTAACTAAATATAAGAGATAAAATAAAGATAATATATGTAACATTCCTCAAACTGGTGGATATAAGACGTATGTATAAGGTTTGTTATTAACATAAACAATAAAAATTTAATGAAAATATATGTGTATGCACTCTAGTAACATTAAATTGTTAACAATTTGCGAAGACGACATAAAAAATGAATAGCAACCTGATCAACAAATTTGGGAGATTGCTTCATATAAATCTCTTATTACAAATAGCTATTGAAGAATGCATTATTGACATCTAGTGGATAAAGAGGTCATTGTTCAAGAACCATCACGACTATAAATAAGCTAACAAAAATCATCTTTGCCATAGGAGAAAAAACATGTATGGACGAGTCAAATCCAATGGTGATTTAAGGGAGGTTTGAAGAGACGACAACAAAAGAAGCATGAATGAACAAGGGAGAGAAACCTTAAAAAACCAAGATTTTCCAATCAAGGCACCTAAAAAAGGAAAAAGAGCAATCTCGATACTCTGAATAACTGTCTGAGAGGAGACCGAACGTGTGATCAAGCATGACAAACTTGAAAGAGGAAAAAAAACGTCATCGACGCTCTAAATCGCTATCTAAGAGGAGAAGAGACGTGCCACACACACGACGAAAATGGAGCATATCCACAACTTTAAAAGGAGTTGAAAGCGCGTAGGAGCTTTGATGAAGGCGTCGTTGACAGAACGGTCGTCACTTGGTTGAAACAATCAAAACCATGTGATCGTTGGTCAAAATTGAAACTCCGATAGTGACAACTGTAGATGACGACGGTAGATGACGACATCCTTGGTAAGGATAGACAACGCCAACAAGTGTAGTGGTAGAGATAACAATTTTTTTTTTCTCAAAAGATCCTTACTCTAATATTATACAGTGAAAAATTATGTATAAAATTAATCTTCCTCTCCTATATACATAGGGTCTTCTATTTTATAATAGAATAAATATAAATTAAGCCTAAAATTCTAACTAAAGATAAAAGATAATATTTCTAATAAAAATTAAAATTTGAAAGATAAAAAAGTTAAGAAAGTTATCTGAAAATGCATTTCAATGCAATTGTTTTGAAGATATTGTACTATTTTCAATGTCTTTATTTTTGGATACCAAGTTGGTTAATTTTTCGTAACGAAATTGAAACAGTCCTAAGTAATACAATTTAATGGATTACATGAATAATAATTAATTTTATTTATTTTCATTTAGTAATAAAATTCTCTATGAAAATAATTACTATTGGAAATTTGATTTTTTTTCTGCGTTTGATTCATAAAAAATGTATTTTCAATCTTTTTTTAAAAAAAATTGTGAGTCCCACTAATTATTAAAAAAAGATGAATAAAATATTACGTATTTTAGTTGTGAAAGCTTATGTCACCAGTTCTATCGTTCTTATAATATTGTCATCTCATAATACTGGCAAATGAGTTTGTTATAGTAAATTATTTTGGGGTAAATGTACATAATTAAAAAATATTGACAAATAAGAAAAGAAACTTGATGAATTTAGTCATTATTGTTGATTGTATTTGTTAATTATCTTGTTCTTTATCTTGTTGTGGCAGAGATGACAAAATGAAACGGGACGAATTTATAATTCATAAAATGCATCATATCTTATAAGATAAGATCACAAATTAATATGTTACAGATAAAAAAAAAATACAAATATTTTGAAAAGATCAAGTATCACTAATTTAGGAATCCTTGGCTATAGGTCACATTAAACATAACTAATCACAATAAAAATTAAGACATCAATAAACCAACAGAATATAAATAATTATATATCATAAGAAGATCATGCTTGTCGATTTTTAACTCAATAATTATCTTTCCTTTTAGGATAATAGGTCCTATTATAATAAGTCCTTTTACTCTTTCACCTTTGTCACTTTCTTTGTCATCTTCATTGTGACATGAAATTGAAAGAGTTAAGATATAAAAAATTGTTTGTCAAAATAAATAAAAAATTAATTAGATTTAAATTAAATGAATTATCATCACAAAATTCGTACTTCCAATTTTGGAAGTACAAATAAGTGATTTCACATTTTCAAGAAAAAAAAATAGTTCTATACGCATTAAGTATATTAGAACTATTGAAACCCATAAGGTTTAATACCTATTATGCAAGTTGAAGATTCAGTGGTCACTACTAGTGTACATATTAAATCATATATGTAACTAAAGACATAATCATATATGTTTTTTTAGAGATAAAACGAATTAAAGATCGGTAAAGATATAATATCATATACGCCTTAAATGATTAAACACAAAATCGAAATTACTTGGAGTTGATCAAAAGTGTTTACAACGAGTCCAGAAGAAGCAACATTGAATTGTTTCAAAAATAAATTTGTTGATTTCCATCATGCTTCAGGTGTACTTATTTTGAACTTTCTTTTGTTATTATTTTACAAGACTACAGGCTCAAAATATTGAACAGTTTTTTGGTATATTGTGGAATAGACTTGAATCCTTTGATAGTTAAACAAGCGAATATCTCAATAATCAAACACAAAGTTGATATGCGAATATCTCAATAATCAAACACAAAGTTGATAGGTCAACGTATAGTTGAAACATGTGGTCATTTCTGTTGGGAATCTAAGTGTGAGTTCAAGTCCCACAATAGATAGAAATGAGAAAGTAGAGCAGTATATAAAGGTGAGAGATCCATTAACTTATTGTTTTAAAATTTTGGATAAAGAGTGGTGTCGATCTCTTATACAGTTAACTCAGATGTTATTGGTGTTTGTATAACCCACATAAAATCTCCTCCTCGATAGACCATCAGTTCCATTAGTGAATGTATACAAAAGTAATGTTTCTTTTTGTTCCATTGTTACAAATATGATTGTAGTGTTATTATGATGAAAGCAATTGAATTGTGGGACGAAGAGAATAAATATAATGGCCAATGCTTGAATATACAAATTTAAGGAAATGTGATGCATAAAATCAATTACAAATTACATGGCATCTACAATGAAATTGTTATCAAATGAAATGTTATCGGTTTTATAGTATGAACACAAATTTGGTATTTGTAGAATAAATCAAATCGTGAGAAAAGTTTTAGGGAAATAATTTTATTCCAATCTATGAACTTATTTGAAGACTTTTGAAAAGAAAGGTAACTTACACAAGGAATTTTTAGATTAAAAGACAATTTTATATAAGAAAAATAATCCATCAAATATTTCCTTAAAATATAGTGGCGAAATTATAAATATAGATAGAAAGGTCTGAGATGAAATTCAAGACAAATATATCCAGCTTCCGGTGGAATTGAGTCACCTTATACCTAGGTAAAATGAATTCAGTCTGACCCATGTTTGTTCAAGTTAGTTTTGATTAATGTTAAGGTAGAATGACCCAGACCCGAGTTGAACCACATAAACCAAATCCAGATCAATATGAATCACTTTGGATCTAGATTAGGTCAGCATGAATTTTATTATATCATCAATATGAATCACATTGTAGTTATTAAACAACTTCTACCTTAAGATTCAAATCTCTCAGCTATCCAATTCAAGATAAAGATCTAACTAAATATGAGTTGCATCATATTTTAGGAAAAGAAGAAAAGAGAGGCTGAAGGCCAAAACTCTAAAGATTATTGAAACAATAAAGATAAGGAAGACCAGAAAATTACCCTTAGGTCTTTAAATATATCACTAAAGACAACTGCAAGTTTTTCATTAGAAGGGTTTATATGTGTGTTAATGAAATGGCTTTGGCATAGGAATTAATGTTTTACACAACACTTCTTACGTATGTTGTATTATATATAATAATAAATTTCAGATATTAAAGTTTTTAAATTGATTGTGCAATTTTAGTGATGTAGAAGGAGGATATAGAAAATTTCCTCTTTCTATACTCGTGCAAAATTGGTGTAAAAAGTGTTACCTTTTATAAAAAGTATAAAAAGACAATCATATAAAAAGTAATACTTTTTACATCAATTAACCACACAATTGATATAAAAAAGTATTTCAAACCGCAAAATCATTCTTCCTCGTCAATCAGAAATATCAACACTTTGTTGGATTTCATCAAAATCACTTCTACCAAGCAAATCATATATGCTCAAATTCTCTCAACGCATATAACAACAACATTCAAAACAACATTCAAATCAACATAAAAACATAAACTCCTAAATAGGTGAAAAATAGTAACAAAATTTGTTTTTACAATTTTGAGGATTTTGGGTTGTTAGGATTTTGTGAGGGAGTAAAGAGTTTTCAAATAAAATAAAAAATAAAAAACTATTTTCTATACCGATTATAATTAAAATTGATGTAGAATGTTTTTTTTATTTATTACAAAATTGTCATTTTGTCCACCTTCTATCGGTTATAATTATTATAAAAAAATTTCTTATTTGTTACAAAAATGACATGACATCCCCTTTCTATGAGTGTTATAACTAGAACCTTCATGTAAAATTTTATTTTTTATTATAAAAGTGTCATTGCACCCATATTTTATATATGTTATAAATACAATCGGTATAAAAGTGTTACCATATTTATAGTTATGCCACCGTGCTATTTTTTATAACTGATGGATTATAATTGGTATAAATAGTTGTTATAAAAAATAATTTTTTGTCATATGTAATTGATAAGCTTCACTTATTGTATTCTACATAAGAAATGCTAAGCTTCACTTATAGTATACTACATAGAAGTATTTTTCGTTCTTCTTAAAGATTTAAAGGTATAATGATAAAATCATAAAATTTATAGAGGAAATAATAATGGAAAACACCCAATTTTTCGTTCTTCCCAAAAATTTAAAGGTATAATGATAAGAGTCATAAAAGTTACAGAGGAAATAATAATGGAAAACAACTAATTTGGTAAATGAGTAACAATTAGAAGTGAGAAAATGAGATAGCAAACTTTTGACGACTCCTTCACACATGTGCACATGGCAAAGTGGGTCTTCTTGATTTGTTAGAATTTTTTTTGTAGTTAAATTATAATAAAAAATAATTTAAACGATTAAAATTTGGTGTTGTCTTATTTGAAAGATATAAATATGCAACAAAAATTATAATGTAGATTAAAAATACTTAGATATTAAGTTTTCATTGTTGATTTTAATTAAGTAATTTAACATGTAAAGTTAATAATTTTTTTAATTAAATAAATTTGAAACTTTAATTAAAAAACATAAAAAATTATATGGTTCAAATTTGTTATCATTTAAAGTTTTAATTTATTTTTTCAAAAAATTATGATAGTTGAATTCATCCCTAGGGAAAACAAAATAAGTATAATTCACAAGACAACAATAAAATAAAAACGAAAACAAAATGTGTACAATAAATTTTAAATTTGTTCACTCTGTCTTAGAGTTACATCCGGTTGCTAAGACAAGCTAATAGTGTAACAATGTATATATATAAACATGCATATAATACAACCAATGCAAGAAATAAGCTCTTTAGACAATGTACATCCTCGTCCCGATCTCCATCTATATCCATATCGAGTTAATGTAGATATTTCTAGTAACGAGAATGAGTTTAGAGAATGAGTTTATTTCTCATCCATATTTCTAATTCAATAACAAAAAATTAAATTACTAATTTAATCATTAATTTTTATTATAAAGTTTCCCTAACAATCATTTTTATTGATGAAGTTTGTAGTATATTTGGATAGAGGATTAGAGTAGGAGAGTATTAGACCATTGGAAAGATAAAAGAAGAGTTCATGACAAGCTGGGTTGGGCTATTAACTTTTGCTAATGAATGCATTTGCTTTGTTACTATGATGAGCAAATGTGTGATCATAATAAGAAAACAAGAAAATTGATATAACATGTGGTCATTTAATCTATTTCCTTTGTAAGCAGTAGAATGATTTATACGGAGAAGAGGTTCAAGGAAGAAGCAACAACTCTCTCCAAATCCAAGTGAAGTTGTAAGATCCATGAAAAATATTTATAATAGTAAATTTTAGCATTTTATTAGTAATAATAATTTTAATGGATAGAAAAATGTAAATTTTGGATATAAAATTATAGTAATTCTAGAAGAAGAGGTTCAAATTTTTGATAACTTATTTAGGATTTTTTTTAAAAAGAATTGAATAGTAAAAAGTGAATAGTGAATAGTAAAGTGAATAGTGAATAGTAAAAAGTGAATAGTACAAAAAAAATTAAAAAAATGAATAGTGCCAAAGTGATAAGAAAGCCACGTTGGTGCAAAGAGGATCAGATAGAATTTGAATTAAAATAATTTTAATAAAATAAGAAATAGTAAAAAAAAAACAAATAGTGCCAAAATTTTGGCCTATAAATAGAAATAAGAGGAATGGAGTTTTTGCACCAAGAAGTAGAGAGAATTATGAGAAAAGAAGAAATTAGGAAGTTTTTGGAGTAGGAAGAAATTTTAGAGTAGAGGTTCTGAAGAGTTTTCGGGGAAAACAAATTCGGAGCAAGAGAAGTTGGAATAGAGGTAGGGAGCTAACCTTTCTAAGCTTTTATATTCTGATTTAGTATTGTTTTATTACTATTCATGTTTTAAAATTTTGTGTGAATACTGTAAATGCTTACTGTATATTTTTATATTGAATTTCTGTGTCAATATTATATTTTGTTATTTTGAATCTGTAAATAAGAAATTTGTTAAAACTAGTTGAGGAACACTTTGGCTAAGGAAAGACTTGGTACTTAAGTTGTCCATTGTGACGCACCTCTCTTTCCTGGAAGTCTACTCGACAAGCTTTAACTTAAATCTTGTTGAACAGATTATATATGTACTGTTAAAATATTGTGCAATATATCTCGTTGGAATGAATTCATGTTAATGTGGTAGATACGAAATTATGAATTCTAATTGTGATGATTGTAATTTATTATATTGGATTTAAATTTATGCGTCTGAACATTGCATGAGTATTATGGGGAGATTTCGTAATGGTATAATATGAGTTGAGGAATGTGAGCATTGTATGAATCTCGTGGAGAGATTCTATAATGATGTGGTAATTGTGTATATGTTGATGTTAAGGGTCCTGTAGTTGGAGGTTATCCTGATACTCTAATAATCATCTAGTCTCAAGTAGAGAGGGATGAATTATGTGGTGAGAGGAGCAGGAGGTCCTGGTCTATGTGCCGGTTTTGGACATAGTGTTGAGGACTAACCTTGTGAATGGTATGGAGTATTTTGGAAGTGTATTTGTAATAAGAAGTAGAAGTCATCACAAGTGCATAACCTCCCGTGACCGCTCATCAATGTATCATCCGGATGAGTGTCTTTTGGGTATTGTGGTGTTCATTGGGTATTGTGGAACGAGTGTCTAATAGGAATTGTGATATGATGGTTTGAGGGTGTCTGACATAATTATTATATGATGTTAGTATCAAAGCAATTATGCATGTTTTATAAATGATTTGTTGCATGTTAGCTCACCCTACTTGTTTGTGTTTGGGTATGTACGATGATCGTATAATTCGTTATACGGGAGTAGATGAAGGAATGTCGTTTGATCCAATACCAATGAAGAAAGAGATCGAAGAATAAGTTAGAAGAATTCGAGTTATATTTAAGAGTTTATAGTTGAAATCTGAGTTTAAAATATGTATAGACATATATCAACTATGAATTTTTAAGTACGAGATTACGAGAGGTTACCGTAAATGTAATATTACAATATATAAATTATGAATTATCCAGTGTGAGATATTGGGATGTTACAGAAGTAGCTCTCTTCTCTGATTTTTTATATCCTTAAGTAGCACTAGTAAAAAGTAGGGTTTTTACAGCGCACATTATGCCACGGTTCAACGAAAACCGCAGCATAATGGTGCGCGGTGGCAGTTTTGTAAATAAAACGAACCTATATGCCGCGGTTCTACGGGGAACCGCGGCATATACCCCAGTCAACAATTGCCTTTGACGCCACGTATGAATAAAAAATTAAATAACAGAGTATATGCCGCGGTTCTCTGCACAACCGCGGCATATACCCTGCCAATTTATTGCAGGTGCTGACTGGGTCAGAGAATTCGAAAAGTTACAGGGGGTATATGCCGCGGTTCTCTGGGGAACCGCGGCATATACCCCTGTAACGTCTCAACTTCTCTGCCAGTCAGAGAATTTCAGAAGTTACAGGGGGTATATGCCGCGGTTCTCTGGGGAACCGCGGCATATACCCCCTGTAACTTCTGAAATTCCCCAGAAGGCAGTTGGGGGGCAGTTGTGTTGAGCACGTTACAGGGGTATATGCCGCGGTTCTACGAGCAACCGCGGCATATTCTCCCATCTGAAATTAATTTAATATTAATTTGAAATATTTCGAGGTATATGCCGCGGTTGCCCGCTGAACCGCGGCATATACCGCGGCATATAGTTTGAAAATAATTTCAAAAATGCCATTTAGGATAATTTTTTAAATTAGTATATGTCGCGGTTGGGAGTTAAACCGCGGCATATACCCCTCTTATACCGCGGTTAAGTATTGAACCGCGGTAGATTCCCCCGTTCAGAGTTAAAAATTAAAACTTGGAACAGTGTCGTCTTCCTCGCGTCTCTGTTTCGCGTTTTCGCTCCCTCCGTCTCTGTTCATCTCCGATTCATCATTTTTCACCGTTTAAACTTCATATTGTTCGGTCATTATTGATTTTTGACGAGAAAAAACAGTTTTAGCCGATCAAAATCGTTTGAAACGCGTCATTCCCTCTCCGCTGCGATTTCGTTTTTTTTGCACCAAGCGTTTTCGCCGTTCCTCTTCCAGGTATTTATGCCCTTTTGCATCTTTAACGTGGTTTCTTCATTAGTTTTTACATAATGCTATAATTTTGGTAATGTATGAAGTTTCTATAGTTTTGGTAATGTATGGTATAATTTTTGCTTTAATTTTGATAATGCATGAAATTGTTATAATTTATGTATGAATTTTCAATTTGGATACTATTACATGTTTTGTTAATTTATATGATATTACATAAGTCTTGAAAGAAAATTTAATGTTGTTATTTATTTTGACAGATATATGGCTGATCATCCACATTCTTCAGGGGATGAGGCTCCCCCACCCAGATCCACTAGAGGACCCACTAGGATGAAACAACTATTAATCAGGAAAAATAGTGGTGAAAGAACTCCGGTGAATGTGAATGTCACCACGGGTGTGGCAACTGGCCCCTATGCAGATGACTTCCGATCATACCTTGGAGTAGTGGCACGTGATAAGATTAGCATTCTCATTCCATCTTTTGATCATGTGTCCGAGGGTGATCGGAACATTATTTGGCAAGATATATTGGTAAGTTAGTTAATAGCATTTGAATTATAATTTGTTTATATTGATAATTTTGTACTAATACAACTTTATTATGTTTTTTTCAGATGACATTTGACATTCCAAATGTCCCAACACTTAGAAATAAGTGTTTGTCAACTGTTGCAGAAAATTTCAGAAACTTTAAAAGCAAGTTGACATCAAGGTACATCTTTGGACACCTTAAACATAAAACTCCATGTAATGCATATAAGTCCATTGATGAGGAGACTTGGCGGGTTTTTAAAGAGAGTCGGATGTCAGAGGAATGGCAGGTTAGTGTAGTTCATATTATTCAATTCCTCATTAACAAATATATATCATATGAACTCATTAATTAATGTGTATGTGACAGGCAATTAGAAGCAAAGCACAAGGAACAAGTGCTAAGAACAAAAACCCCCACCTATTATCTCGTGGTGGGTATAGGAAGCTTGAGGAGAAAATCCTCAAGCAAAAGGCAGATGCTATACCACCATCTCAGAGTGGTAGCCCTCCTCAGCCTCCTTCTCCACCGTCTAGACATGAGAAATGGAAGTTGGCCCGTATGCGACCATCGGGCACCTACTCTTCCGACACTGCACGAGAGATTTCTGAAAAAATTGTAAGTTATCACTGTTCCTAAAATAATAAATATTGTCATTATACATACTACATTAAACTATTTAAAGAATAATGGTGTTTTGTAATGTTACAGGACGCCTTGGTTGAGCAGAGCTCCCAAGGCCAATTCACTCCAGAGGGTCGCCAGGATATTCTTGCTGCTGCAATTGGACGACCTGAGCACCCTGGACGTGTACGTGCTGCAGGTCCTGGAGTAGGCATTACGGATTATTTTGGGAGCTCTTCTCGTCAGCCTTCATATTCGTACAGCGATACACAAAGGATGACAGAAGAGATCACAAAAAAGGTCCGACAAGACCTTATGCAGGAGATCAGGGCCGAGGTGAGGGCTGAATTCCAGATGCTCTACCAGGAGCAGTTTCAGAGCATGCGCCCGATGCAGTCTCCTATAGAGGAACATGTGGTCCCTCCCCCTCCCACAGGTAAACTTAATAAACATTTATGTGCAATTATTTCTATCTCTTGTATAATCTAACATTTACTCTGACAGGGAGAAGCGGCAAAGGAAGTTGTTCCGCATCAGCCATCCCAGAGGATGACATGGACGATGGTAGTCCATGTCTGCTATACATTTTAGAAGAAGATGAGATGGTGCTGGTAGCTCGTGGAACAGAGTTTAGGTCAGCGACTGTATGTCATGGTATGCAACTATTAGAGGATGAGGTGAAGGTCTCAGTGGATGAAATGATCATGCCAGATGCCTCGGTTCCACTGTCCACGGAAGAGATTTTCACTGTGGAACAAGCATATAAGTCGTTTATCACTTGGCCTAAATTTTTGGTTAAACCAGTTTCTGACCCCTCGGTATGAAATTCTTCTTTACACTTCTCAATTTTAAAGGTTTTTGATGTCAAAACTTATCTTATCTTTTCATGTAACAACAGACGCAGGAACAACAGAAGATTCCTCTATCTGAGGATGACCCTCTTTCTTCATTGCATCTACTTGCTGACATCCTTGATGATAAGCCTTTGGAGGTTCAGTATGATGCTAATGTATTTGGGCATGGCTCTGAGGTCCCAATATACCTTAATAGCCAAGATGTCCGTGAGCTTGCGTCGGGAACACAAGAGTTGAATATTTCAATTATTCAACTATGGACGATGTAAGTCTATGACCAATTATTTATATATAAAATTGATTTATATATCAAGTATCCTTATATCAAAGTTAATTTTTGATTTCAGGTATATGTTTGGGGTCGCTAATAAGTTGGGGCGTTCTGATGATTATGGATTCATTGATCCCCAAGAAATTCATGAATAAAATGATTTTGACCATATCAACATGAGTCTGATAAGAAGTTTTGGAAGGGGCAAGAAAATATACTTTTTGCCTTATATATCCGGGTAAGTGAACTTTGTTAACATAATAATGTTCCATATGTGATTTTAATATTTAATAGTTACGTTATTATGAATTTCAGGCGCCATTGGCAACTTCTTGTTATGTCTGTGCAAGACAACTATGCTTTGTGGTTCTGCTCATTGCACAGGCCTCCTCCCACACAACTCAGACAAGCAATTGATTGGTAAGAACCTCAATGTTTGGACTTTCTTTGTTATATAACTGAATGCTAAAACATTTTTTTATATACAGTTCTATTCCAGCAAGTATGATGATGGACGGGAGATCAATTGCTAAGAGTAGAAAGATTGCTTGGATTTCTCTCAAGGTTTGACATATGCTAAAGTCTGACTTTGTTATAATTGTTTTATAACAAATGTTATTCACTAACTATTATCAACTGTGATGATATATTGTAGTGTAACAGACAAAATGGGTCATATGAGTGTGGATACTATGTAATGTATTGGATGACCCATATTGTTCGTTCTCACATCACAAGAAGCTGGGAAACGGTAATATTTAACTTTAACAAATTTTGATTTTTTAACAAATGTTGAATTCATATACACTAATTAAAATGAATTGTCTTTTGCAGAGATTCAAGACTACTACACCAGTTCCTGAGAAGTCACTACTATTCATTAGGAACGCTGCTGCGAAGTATATAGTTAGATTATACAATAGCTCTTAGATTTAGATTTAAACAATGCATTTGATTAGATAGAATTTTCTTAGACTCTCTACTTTATTTGATGTTGAAATACATTTGAACATGGGTTATTTATGTTGAAATTGAATTTCTGTAAATGTTTTTATATGCAGGTCTGTTTTTGTGGTAATGGATATCACAAAAACAGACCTGCAATTTTAAAAAACTGCAGGGGAATATGCCGCGGTTCTAACCACAACCGCGGCATATAGTGCTTCGTTTTTTTTTACAAACGAGACATATGGCCGCGGTTTTGACACTAACCGCGGCATATTCATCGGCCTATATGCCGCGGTTGAACCGCGGCATATAGTGCATTTTTTAATTTTTTTTTTAAATTTTTTTAGGGTTTAGGCAGCGGTTCCCTAGACAACCGCGGCATATTCCGCAGACTATATACCGCGGTTCGAACCGCGGTATAAAGTGTCTGACTTACTACCGCGGCTGAATATGCCGCGGTTCAAGAACCGCGACGTATAGTGAAAATGAACCGCGGTAAAAGCCCTTCGCTGCACTAGTGTAGGCTACCCTCACAACTTTCGATCTTCAACAATAATTCCATTTCTTCCCTTACACTACTTCACACCTTTAATCCACATTTCGTCTGCCAAAAATTAACAAAATAATTAATTTCACCAAAACTAAAGACAGCAAAACATGATGAAAAGAAAAGAGAAATCCAATGATTAGAAAATATTAAGATTTAGATTGCAGATCTTTCCTTTAATTACAACTCATAAAAAAATGTACTTATAGAAATGACTATGTCTATCATCCATGGCACAAACATTGCAATGTTTAAAAGTACAAAAGAGAATGACAGAACAATTTTTAGACATGATCGAAAGAGACTAAAAAATTAAGTTTGTAACACAAGGTTAAAATAATGTTACCTGTAGCTATGTTTTGTAGCAGATTTTGAAAACTTTCACTGTTGTCATGACATAAAGAGTGTCTCCTAAATTATTTAAGAACTTGAAATATGCATGACGCCAAGAATGTAGTATTAAGATTGAGCCAAACACTCCCCAAAAGCTTATAGCAAATCCAATTGTCATACTTATATAATATTCACGATTGAAAATCAAATTGTCATCCTCTTGAAATTTAATAATTGGTCCTTGTCTTGCCACTCCATCAATGCACAATTCCTTTAATGGTGGTCCACAGAGATCAACATTATCTTCATATTTCGATGCATCGAAACTCTGTAATTGTGTGCCAGTTGGAATTTTTCCAGATAAATTATTATGTGACAAATCTAACATAGTGAGTCGATCAATTTGAGCAAGACTTGAAGGAATAGAACCAACAAGTTGGTTTTGTGACAAATCAAGAAATTCAAGTGATGTTAACTCTCCAACATTTGAAGGAATTTTTCCTGTCAGTTTATTTCTTGATAAATTCAATGAAACCAATCCAAATAAACTCTCTATTTCTTTTGGAATTTCTCCTGATAATTGATTGCTAGAGAGATCAATGCTTTTTAAAAGTGATAATCCCATGTCTGTGAACATTTGTTCTGAACCTTTCCACATCAAGATTGCATTCAAATCATATAAATGGCCAGCTGAGGTAAAATCAGCGCTGACAAAAAAATAATGACGTTGATAATCTCTCAAAGATGTCATTTGAGCCATTAAGGAAAAGTTTTTTATGCATGTAGGAATTTCTCCAGATAGATTGTTTTGCGAGAGATCTAAGAGTTGAATGCGTTTTAGATAACAAATTTGTAACGGTAAACTCCCACGGAAATAGTTGCTTCTTAAGCTTAAAAATTGCAACTGCGATAATTCGTTCCCAATCCAATTTGTGATAGATCCTGATAATCTATTTTCTGCTATGTCTACCATCACCAACTGTGTGCAATTCTTCAAGACGGAAGGGATTTTACCTGTTAAATTATTGCTTCTCAATAACAAAACTTGAAGTTCAAGGAGTGATCCCATTGAAGAAGGAATCTCTCCTGAAAACTTGTTCTGACTCATATTTAAGTAAGCCAATGACTTCAAATGGGTCCAACAGTCTGGAATTTGTCCAGAAAACTTATTATTTGAAAGGTCTAATTGGTATAAAGATTCAGCTACACCATTAGAACAAAAAAATGAAAAAGAATTTGTGAATTTATTGTTTGATAGATCAAGAGATATTGAGCCTCGTAAAAATGGCGGAACATGACCTTCAAATTGATTTGATGCAAGACTAATATGAGAATAATAATGATTCTCTATTGGCAAATTTGGAATCGTACCTTGTAAATTATTGTGTGAAATATCAATACTCATCCAATTTGGCAATCCAAATTTGGTCCAAAACCATTTTGGAATGGTACCTGATATTTCATTATTTGAAATGTCAAGATTAATAAATTCATTTTGTTTCTCTAGCCATTTGGGAAACAATGGACCAAGCTTGCAAGACCTCAATTCAATACTATATAATTGAAAAGTTGAAGCCCAATTTTGACTAACTTCTAACATCAATGAGTTATCGGACAATATCAAGCTCTTTAACTTTGTCATATTAAAAAAATGAGAGTCAGTTAACACACCTTTCAAAGAGTTTGACTTCAAGGATAATACCTCAAGTTCTGTTGGAAATCGAAGATCTTCAGAAATTGTCCCATTTAGCTTGTTACTATCAAGGTACAATTCTTTTAATGATGGGAACATTGTTGCGAGTTTGCGAGGCAAAGTACCCCTAATTTGATTGATACTGAGATCCAACGTTTCCAACTTTGAAAATATTGAGAAATCAGGTAATGTGCCATTGAATTTATTCTGACGGAGATATAAATTTCGCAATGAGTATCTAGAACATCCAGACAAATGATTAAATATGATCGTAAGATCTTCACTCAACTTATTATCAGACAAATCCAATAACTCTAAAGTACATGTGCTCCCAAATGATTTTGGAACACCACCTTCAGCTATCTTCCCACTCAATTGGTTGGAAGAAAGATACAACATTTTTAAATTTGAAAATGCTGAAAGGTCAGGCAAGGAGCCTCTGATTTGATTGTATTCCAAACTCAACTCTTGTAGTGAGTATCTAGAACATCCAGACAAATGATTAAATATCACTGTTAGATCTTCACTCAACTTATTATCAGACAAATCCAATAACTTCAAAGTACATGAGCTCCCAAATGATTTTGGAACACCACCTTCTAAAGAGTTAGATCCAATTGACAACTGCTCCAAATGAGATGGCAATCTAGTGCCTTCAGATATCTTCCCACTCAATTGGTTGGAAGAAAGATCGAACGTTTTTAAATTTAAAAATGCTGAAAGGTCAGGTAGGGAGCCTCTGATTTGGTTGTGTGTCAAACTCAACTCTTGTAGTGAGTATCTAACACAAGCACTGGATAAATTATGAAGAATTGACGAAAGGTCTTCGGTCATATTGTTTTCAGACATGTATAATGAACGTAGGGTGCATATGTTGATGAATGATTTCAAATCTTCACCCTTGAACACATTTCCAGACAGGTAAAGGTGCTCAAGCGAATTCATGGCCAAGCCAAAATGATTTGATGTCAAACCCTTCAAGAGGTTCCGACTAAGGTCAAGCTCAACAAGGTTGGAAGTGGTGTTTGACAGCCACGGGAATATCATCGGTTGTGTGAAGGAGTTACGAGAAAGATCAAGGACAGATAGAGAAGTAGAAAAATTGAAGTTGGAAGGGTTGAATGAAAGGAGGAAATGATCGGAAAGGCCACAATGAATTAAACTGAGTTCTCTTAGTTTTGGTAACTTGGCAATGGTTCGAAGGCAGCTAGGAGAAGTGTTAAAATTAGATATGGAAATGAAGGAAAGATGGGTTAAAGAATTAAGATTAGATAACCATTGATCACTACTGACAATTTTGAGAGCACTATCATATCCTCCAAGATAGAGTTTATTCAAATTTGAAAGATTTCCTAGTTGGGAAGGAATGAATCCTTCAAAAGAATTGTAGCTGAGATCAAGATACTCCAACCGAGAGAGATTTCCAAGTTCACGAGGTATTGCCATTCAGATAATTATTATGAGCAAGATTCAAATATTTCAAATGAGAAAGAGAGCTTATCTGAGTTGGAATTTGTCCGCTAAAAAAACATGAAGAGAGATCAAGATATCTCAAGTTGGTAAGAGAGCCAAGAAACTCTGGAATATTAGTGTCTCGAAAATCATTGAAACTGAGGTTCAAATACTGTAACTGTCGCAACTCCATTAACGACTTGTGGATCTCTCCGCTGATGTAACGCTGAGAGACTTCATAATAACCACCAAGAGAAAGAGATTTATTATATTGTCCAGGAAGGTGGAGACTTATAATATGAGCGGTGAGGTTACTGCAGCGAATCCCCTCCCATTGGCAACAATCGGGAGTAAGTCCGGCTAAATATTAAGAAAATATTTTAATAGTGAAAGCTTATGTCACCATTTATATCTTGTTCCTATAATATTGTCATCTCATATTACTAGCAAATGACTTTGTTAAGTAAATTTGGGGTAATGGGACAAAATGTAAAAAATATTTCCAAATTAAAAAGGAAACATCAATAAATATAGTCATTATTGGAAAATTACACATTGGTCTTTATTCAAATAAAATGACAAGGGAACCCTCCACTTTTCCACCTTTGTCACTTTCCTCCTTATCAATGGTGGGAAATTTTTTGGGATGATAATTCTATTTCAATCAATGACTTATTCGAAGACTTGTGAAAACAATGGTAACTAACATGAAATTGGAATTTTTAGATTAAACTACAATTTTATATAAAAAATAATCGATCAAATGTTAATAGTGAAAGAATTATAAGTCAATATTCTAAACATAATAAAATTAAAAAAGTATTCTGAAAATGCATTTCGCAAGGCATTTGTTTTCTTAAGAAGTTGAAATATTTGCAATAGCTTCTTTTATGAATAGCAAGATGGTTAATTTGACATAGGAAGAGTTCAAAGACAGTCCAACAGTTTACATATGAGTAAAAATTAAGTTATTTATTTTTATGTAGAACTAAAACATTATATAAATAAATACCATTAGAAAATTTTATATTTTGAGTGATTTTTTATAAAAAAAATGTTGAAATTATTTTTTTTATTAATTTTTTAAGTTCTACCAAATTTTTTTATTTAAATAATAAAAATCCAGATAAGTTATAAGTTCGCTATGGTAAATTGTCTTAATTACACATTATAAAGAAATATTGACAAATAAAAAAGGAAACATTCTTTTTTCTAAGAGAACAAAATATAAATTAATTAATATTTAAGACAACAACAACAATTCTTTGTTACTTTTTCAAACGTGAAAATTTGTAAACCTTGTGAATTTCTATTGTAACAATGGTTTAAAAGTGATTTTTCTAGACATTTTCTATTTTATTTTCATCATTTGTTTTACATGTAAAATTACTAATTAAACACGGGATGGTATATTTTTAATTTTAACTATTACATTATATTTTAATATTTTAGTTTATAAGTGTTCTATTTCCCGAAATGACAGTGTTTTTCTTTTTTGTAGTTATATAAATGTGAGGGTCATTATACACTAATACTTTTCATTGTTTGTCATATCATACTTATGTGATGGGTTTACTTTAGAATTTTCCAAGTCCTCACCCTAAATGTCACTCCAACTTCTATATAATATTTAATTAGTTAAATACATGTTTATCTATTATAATTAAAACTGGTAAGTAGCAAACTTCAGATAAAATTTACTGTGGATTAATGTTTTTCTTTTTAAAAATACAATATCTATTCAATTTACATATACGTGATGCATAAAATAAACTACAAATTATATGGTGTATACTATGATATATAGACCAAATGGTAATCATCAAAGACCAATCGGTCGATCTACTGTAGTAGCTCTTGTCAACCAGTTCAAACCGCGACAACACTCGTCAACCAGGTCAAACCGGGACAATGCTCGTCAATTATGTATTATACCTAGTAGAGATCGAATGATCATACAGTCAGCACCGTTCAATCACCATTATGGCCAACCAAGGCAAATGGATCTATTAAAGTTGGGCCACAATTCGGCCAATGCTTATATTATTATTGGGCCCGATGTCCAGCGGATGATAAAATAATCAAAGATATCTTATTAAAGATCTTGATAGACGATTTATGAGCAACCAATCAGATTTTAAGGTAAATCTGTTTATATTTTATTGGACCTGTGTCATTTGAGGGTCCATGAGACAACCTATAAATACAGGATCAGGGCCAACAACCAAGTACGTTTCACTTATGTTCTACTCACTCGAAAATATTCCACAGTGATAACAAAATCACTTTCTTGAGAGATATGGCTGCATAACCTACGCCTAACTTGAGCGTCGGAGTATCTTTTGTAGGTACTTCCCCTCTCTATCAAGGAGGCAACTAATCTGGAAGCCGAGTAGTACAGGTGGAAGGACAAGGTGGAACACGTGATTCAAGCATCAGAAATGTTAGTGTCTCAGTCTTATAAAATCTCTACTGAAACATATGGCATCTACAATGAATTTGTTATCAAATGAAATGTTATTGGTTTTATAGTATGAACACAAATTAGATTTGTAGAAAAGTTTTAGAGCAATAATTCTATTCCAACGGACTTATCAAAAGACTTTTGAAAAGAAAGGTAACCTACACTTGGAAGTTTTAGATTAAAAGATAATTTTATATTTAAAAATAATCCATCAAATATTTTCTTAAAAAATAGTGACAAAATTATTATAGGTGCCTTGTAACAGGTGCCTTGTAAAAAACAATCCATCAAATATTTTCTTAAATAATCATTTGGCTTAACAAAATTTTGATACAACTGCCTTATAAAAGAAAACTATAAAAGTGTATTAATAATATGATAAAGATGATGAAGTTAACTATAAAAAGTAGTATATGTTGTATCCGATATATATATATATATATATATATATATATATATATATATATATATATATATATATATATATATATATATATATATATATACATTAATGATTTTTTTTATGATCATGTAGTCCAAATATGTTTTTCTCCATTTTGTATTAGAAGAAGTGACTCTCATGACTTTAGTTTTAGGAACGAAGAGAGGTAGTTACACCATTCAGGAAGTTATGATGAAACAATTTACGAGGACTATGTTGAATGACCATTTTCTTTTGACATTTCTTTTTTAAGTGCACACATTCATTTGTATTATTCATCTTTTTTGTTTTAGATTGAGTGAAATCCTAAAACAATATCAATTAAACAAGTTAGGTAATAGATAAAATATCCTCATAAATATGAATGAATATAATTGTATAAACATACCTTATCAACAACCTGTACGAGATTGATTAGTCATGTCATCATGTCATCATCAACAATAGGTATAGGCAAAGATACATTTAGCTCCAAAGCAATATCTATACTAACTTTTACATGTCCCTTAGGTAGAGGTCTACCATGTAGTTTATCACTTTTAAAATTATACAATTTTTCAAGGGCAACCAAGCAAAATGAAGGTGATTGATACAAACAATTTACAACTTGAGATCCCTACATTATAAAATATAATTATAAGATAAATTATTTAAAGTGGCCAAATGTAGAGAGCTTTTAAAGTAAACAAATTACACTAACATTACTTTTAATATAGAAAATAAAATTATAAGACAATCTTCAATGTGACTAAATATGAAGACCTATGTAAGTTTAAAGTAAGCAAATTAAAGTAATATTGAAAGTAATGTAGATTAGTTAGTTACCTCAACAAAACTATTTGATGACAATGTACAACTCTCTTGGTCACTATTGAGACCAAAATGAGCTTCTTCAATAGTATTTGGTGTACCAATTTTTTGAAGTGAAATAATCTCATTTTTCATCCATGTTATTCTTTCAGTCACGTCTTTTATTTGAGTAGTCAATGTATCATGCTCATGATGTGTATGACACTTTTTGGACAGAAAATAATCTTTTTAACCGACTCCAAATCTCATCCCCTAACATGACCTGAATACTCTTGGAGACATAAAATTTGACTCAAAATGTCAGAGTGATCATTACTCATCTCTTCTGAATTAGTTTGTGACAATATGATCTAAACAACAATCAAACATATCACATTTATTCTCATTTCACACACACAAATATATAATATATAAATATATTTTACTTACACATTTGTCCCAAACTTGTTAAACCTTTTCTTTTTCAATTATTTCGCTTTTGTTCACATAAGCATGCTTCCACACTTGACAGAAACGTTACTAACATTAATCCCGATTTCTTTATTTAATTATTGTGAAAAAAATCAAACTAGTTAAAAAATTGTAATAACTGAAATTGGCAAAACTTGTAGTCTTGGCAAAATTTTTAGTCTGTCACGTAACAAATATCTAAAGTATGGATAATGGGATAAAGAAAACCATATTTTTAATTGGACTTAAGGTAGAAGGTGTGACCAAAATAAATTAGTATCATACACCATTCGGTTAAAAAAATACTACACTAAGTGGTATTATTCAAGCATTGCAGATTAGTCTTTATCTATAACAGCTAACTTTTCATGTATGTTATTTAACTAACGATAAATTCAATTAGAATTTACATCATACTGCATATTCAATAATATTCACCAGAAAGCCAGAGACAGGATATATAGGATCACAAGTATTTCATCCAACGAATACACACAGGCTAAATGTATTCTAATTAAGTTTATGAGCATGCATTGTGACACTTCAAAACAGTTTATTTCAGTAACTCAGATTTCCAAAACAATTTCCACAGAAAACATTATTTGTTTAAAAATTAATACAAGTAAAATCTATTATTTTATATAGATTTATTAATAGTAAAAAGTAGGATAATAGTGATTATTAATGCATAAAAACGTGTAGTTTAAAATTACTATACTTTTTAAAATAATATTTTTATTCCTCAAATATTTTTATTATTAGTCTTTTACACAATTTAAATTAGATCGTAAAAATAGTAATAAGACTGCTTTGTAATAATATATTTTATTTTTTATTAAAATAATGTTATTATAATATATATATATAAGCATTGAGAGGAGATTTAAATATGTTCAAATGTTACGTAGATAATGATATTTCATAAACTATTTGAAGATAAAATGAAAAGAAAACATGTATGTATGTAATTGTTTGAATGAATTATAAACAATTTAATATTGTAGTTTTTTTATTAGTGCTTTATGCAAACTATTAATACTTTGGAATAAAAAAGTAACATTGAAGTAAGTATAATCCAGAAGATGAGTGTAGTAAGTGTAGTTGCACATTGGTTAAATCAAACAATTAAGTTTTTGTGCATAATTTGTATTTTGCACTAACAATAATTACATATATGCACTTAATCTCAAAACTGAAGGTTGTTGTGGAGATCCCAAAACAATTAGTCATATATATTTTGAATTTAAAAAATTCTTGTGGTTTTTCAATTTATATATCTATTTCTTTTATGGTTTAAAATCATAATACTTGCTCACAATTCCACTTTGGTACAATTGGAACTCAAATACAAAACCTTATTTCATAAATTCAAGATCAAAGAGTTAAGTTTGCGAAAAATCATAGTCTTCATTGTAAGTTGTAGAAACTACTATTCTTGTAAAACACTTGATCGTCATTTCTAATGTGTGAGATAATTATTCTGCTAGAGTTACACATAACTCATAGTTCTGGAAGTTCTGGAAGTGCTAATTCTGTTGAATTGTAATCGCAGAAAGAACAGAGGAATGATTCTTCCTTTTTGAACCATATTCTATCACATTTTATCAAATACTGTACTCTGCTGATATGCCACAAGTAATTCACTTGAAATTTTGAGTGTCCTCTTTAGTTGTTATTAGGTTCGGCTAACCCAAGTTCTTTTTAAATATTTTAAAAAGAATCTGCAATATTTTAAAATGAATTATCAAGAAATTTAATAATTAATAGATTATTTGCCAAGTGACAAAATAAATTCATGTCGTGCTATGAATTCTTCAACTTACAATCGAATTTCAATGTAATTCATACCATCTTACTCTGATTAAGTTTAAGGCAAAAAAATTCTAAAGTAATTAACGTAAAACTAATTAATACATGAACCCTCTTAATCACATGAAAGAGATGAAGGTAGAAAAGAACAAAAACACGTAATGTATTAGTTTTCCATAATCAAAGAACATGACACAAAATAATTATGTCATTTCTAACGTTTTGAAGATTCATCAAATCATATATGATAATAACTTCACAGGAAAGGCTTAAGATATAAACAAAGTATTTAGAAAAAAAAAAGATCACAATCACAATAGGCTTCCTGAACAACCATTACAAAATAAAAATTGAGAAGAAAGAAACATTTAAAGAAAATAAATGTTTAGAAATCTTTATGTCCAGAGTACCTCTTTCCTCTGTTTTCTTTATGTCCTTTGAGCATGATACCCTCACAATCATTCTAATCTTCAACAACAATTCCATTTTTCCACTTACACTCCTATAATCCAGATTTCCTCTGCCAAAAATTAAACAAATAATATTAATTTCCCCAAAAATAGAAACATTAAAAAGATAACGTAAAAAAACAGAAATTAAAAAAAAAATCATATTAAAATGCAAAAGGAATAGAAAACTCCAATAATTTAAGTCACTACTAATTAAATTCTTTCAATTTATTTTATACTTTGTAAAAATGATCATTTGTCATAAAATAATTATCTTGTATGATTATCAAGACAAATAAAAAAAATTGTTTGTAGAAGCCAAATTAAGACTACAAATCTTCAAATTCATATTGGAGATCTAAACTTGAATTACAAACTTACCATTTACTATAAAATATGTATTTATAGAAATAATTGTATCTATAATCCATGAAACTAATATTGTAATGTTTAAACATACAAAAGAAAAACCAACTTATTATGAGAATGTCACAAACAATTTTGAAACATGATTGAAAGAGATAAAAATAAAGAAACTGAAAATATGTCTTATGCTAACGATTTTTTATTATTTTGTTGTATCCATAGACATTAATTATTATCTTTAAGTAATATTTTTTCTAATACATCGTTAATCTTTCAATAAATTTCTTTTTATCTAATAAAAAATCGATTTAACCATAATATTTTTGTAATTGTTATTATTTGGAAATGTGAATCATATGACAAGAAAATCATTAATCAAATTT
The DNA here is from genome assembly GCF_029865625.1 of Vigna umbellata. Lineage (NCBI taxonomy): Eukaryota > Viridiplantae > Streptophyta > Magnoliopsida > Fabales > Fabaceae > Vigna > Vigna umbellata. The sequence goes on from NC_142168.1 coordinate 22,348,606, forward strand.
AGAAATCAAAATAATTAATTATGTAGATATCAATTAGAAATTATTAATATGTAAAATAGTCTTTTTTATAAATAAAAAATTATAATTAATTTGTTAATTAGACTTAAATTGATCATTGTCATTAGCTATCAAAGTTTTACATATTTAATATTATTAATTTTAAATTAGTCTCTAATTTTAAATTAAAAACTAATTTAATGAAAAAAACTTAATAATAATAATAATAATAATAAAACAAAAAAAATCAAATTTTAACACAAGGTTAAAATAATGTTACCTGCAGCTATGTTTTGTAGCAGATTCTGAAAACTTTCACTGTTGTCATGACATAAAGAGTGTCTCCTAAATTATTTAAGAACTTGAAATATGCATGACGCCAAGAATGTACTATTAAGATTGAGCCAAACACTCCCCAAAAGCTTATAGCAAAACCAATTGTCATACTTATATAATATTCACGATTGAAAATGAAATTGTCATCCCTGTGATATTTAACAATTGGTTGTTGTCTTGGTTCTCCATCAATACACAATTTCTCTAATGGTAGTCCACAAAGATCGGTATTATCTTCATATTTTGATGCACCGAAACTCTGTAATTGTGTGCCAATTGGAATTTTTCCAGATAAATAATTATGTGACAAATCTAACAGAGTGAGTCGATCAATTTGAGCAAGACTTGAAGGAATAGAACCAACAAGTTGGTTTTGTGACAAATCAAGAAATTCAAGTGATGTCAACTTTCCAACGTTTGAAGGAATTTTTCCTGTCAATTGGTTTCTTGATAAATTCAATGACACCAATCCAAATAAACCCTCTATTTCTTTTGGAATTTCTCCTGAGAATTGATTGCTAGAGAGATCAATGCTTTTTAAAAGTGATAATCCCATGTCTGTGAACATTTGTTCTGAACCTTTCCACATCAAGATTGCATTCAAATCATATGAATAGTGACCTAAGGTAAAACTAGTGTTGACCAAATAATAATGACTTTGATAATCTCTCAAAGAAGTCATTTGAGCCATTGAGGAAAAGTTTTTTATGCATGTAGGAATTTCTCCAGATAGATTGTTTTGCGAGAGATCTAAGAGTTGAATGCTTTTTAGATAACAAATTTGTAACGGTAAACTCCCACGGAAATAGTTGCTTCTTAAGCTTAAAAATTGCAACTGCGATAATTCGTTCCCGATCCAATTTGGGATAGATCCTGATAATCTATTTTCTGCTATGTCTACCATCACCAACTGTGTGCAATTCTTCAAGACGGAAGGGATTTTACCTGTTAAATTATTGCTTCTCAATAACAAAACTTGAAGTTCAAGGAGTGATCCCATTGAAGAAGGAATCTCTCCTGAAAACTTGTTCTGACTCATATTTAAGTAAGCCAATGACTTAAAATGGGTCCAACAATCCGGTATTTGTCCAGAAAACTTATTATTTGAAAGGTGTAATTGGTATAAAGTTTCAACTACACCACTAGAGCATAAAAACGAAAAAGAATTTGTGAATTTATTGTTTGATAGATCAAGAGATATTGAGCCTCGTAAAAATGGCGGAACATGACCTTCAAATTGATTTGATGCAAGACTAATATGAGAATAATAATGATTCTCTATTGGCAAATTTGGAATCGTACCTTGTAAATTATTAGATGAAATATCTATACTCATCCAATTTGACAATCCAAATTTGGTCCAAAACCATTCTGGAACCGTACCTGATATTCCACTCTTTGAAATGTCAAGGGATTGAAATACATTTTGTTTCTCGAGCCGTTTGGGAAATAATGAACCAAGCTTACAAGACCTCAATTCAATAGTAACCAATTGAAAAGTTGAAGCCCAATTTTGAGTAACTTCTAAAGTAAGTAAGTTATCTGACAACATCAATGTCCTTAACTTTGTCATATTAAAAAATGAGAGTCAGTTAACACACCTTTCAAAGAGTTTGACATCAAGTTTAATACCTCAAGTTGTGTTGGAAATCGAAGATCTTCAGAAATTGTCCCATTTAGCTTGTTACTATCAAGGTACAAATCTTTTAATGATGGGAACATTGTTGCGAGGTTGCGAGGCAAAGTACCCTTAATTTGATTCATGCCTAGATTTAAACTTTGCAATGATGAGGATAAGTGATGCATTATTGTTGGAAGGTTTTCACTTAAACTGTTATTAAATAGGTTCAATGAACGCAAAACAGTACCATTGTGAAGTAATTTTGGAACTCCATCCAATCGATTTCCTGATATATCCAACGTTTCCAACTTTGAAAATATTGAAAAATCAGGTAATGTGCCATTGAATTTATTCTGACGGAGATATAAATTTCGCAATGAGTATCTAGAACATCCAGACAAATGATTAAATATGATCGTAAGATCTTCACTCAACTTATTATAAGACAAATCCAATAACTTCAAAGTACATGAGCTCCCAAATGATTTTGGAACACCACCTTCTAAAGAGTTAAAGGTAACTGACAACTGCTCCAAATGAGATGGCAATCTAGTGCCTTCAGATATCTTCCCACTCAATTGGTTGGAAGAAAGATCGAACGTTTTTAATTTAAAATGCTGAAAGGTCAGGTAGGGAGCCTCTGATTTTATTGTATGCCAAACTCAACTCTTGTAGTGAGTATCTAACACAAGCACTGGAGAAATTATGAAGAATTGACGAAAGGTCTTCGGTCATATTGTTTCCAGACATGTATAATGAACGTAGGGTGCATATGTTGATGAATGATTTCAAATCTTCACCCTTGAACACATTTCCAGACAGGTAAAGGTGCTCAAGCGAATTCATGGCCAAGCCAAAATGATTTGATGTCAAACCCTTCAAGAGGTTCCGACTAAGGTCAAGCTCAACAAGGTTGGAAGTGGTGTTTGACAGCCACGGGAATATCATCGGTTGTGTGAAGGAGTTACGAGAAAGATCAAGGACAGATAGAGAAGTAGAAAAATTGAAGTTGGAAGGGTTGAATGAAAGGAGGAAATGATCGGAAAGGCCACAATGAATTAAACTGAGTTCTCTTAGTTTTGGTAACTTGGCAATGGTTCGAAGGCAGCTAGGAGAAGTGTTAAAATTAGATATGGAAATGAAGGAAAGATGGGTTAAAGAATTAAGATTAGATAACCATTGATCACTACTGACAATTTTGAGAGCACTATCATATCCTCCAAGATAGAGTTTATTCAAATTTGAAAGATTTCCTAGTTGGGAAGGAATGAATCCTTCAAAAGAATTGTAGCTGAGATCAAGATACTCCAACCGAGAGAGATTTCCAAGTTGGGAAAGTATATTTCCATTTAAAGAATTGTAGCTGAGATCAAGATACTCCAACCGAGAGAGATTTCCAAGTTGAGGAGGGATTGAACCCTCCAAATAATAATTATAAGCAAGATTCAAATATTTCAAATGAGAAAGAGAACTTATCTGAGTTGGAATTTGTCCGCTAAGATAAGATGAAGAGAGATCAAGATATCTGAAGTTGGTAAGAGAGCCAAGAAACTCTGAAATATTAGTGTCTCGAAAAGAATTGAAACTGAGGTTCAAATACTGTAAGTGTCGTAACTCCATTAACGACTTGTGGATCTCTCCGCCAATGTAACGCTGAGAGATCCACAAGAGAAAGAGATTCGTTATACTGTCCAGAAAGGTGGAGGCTTATAATATGAGCGGTGAGGTTGGTGCAGCGAATCCCCTCCCATTGGCAACAGTCGGGAGTGGTCCAAGAAGAAAGCATGCCGTAGTCATCAACAATGGCAGCCTTGAATTGAAGGAGTGCTTCCCTCTCCTTTGGAAGGCATCTGATATGGTGTTGTCCAAAAGCAACCTGCAACACCACACTCACCACAAACATAAACATCATTACTTTCAGAATATTCATCATCAAACAGAGAGAGTGAATATTATAGAATTAGATTGATATGTGTTCTGAATTTAGCACTCCCAATACCCACATTTATACTCACACCAACTCCTTCATTACTTTATTCTAAGTCCTCGTCATTGTCGTGTTTGCCTGTTTCCATTTTTTTTTATTCTTCATATCAAATAATTTTTGTGGTCCATAAATAACTTTATTATGCATTTCATTAATGCATGCAAGATTTCAATAGTATCAATTGACTTCGAAGAAGACTTATGTATTTTTATTTTAAACGACAATATTATATGAAAAAAAAACATCAAACTCGACCTTACAAATACTTAATGAATTGGAAGTTAATATTTGAAAACCAAATTAAGAAAGTGCTCTGAAAATGCACTTCAAAATGCAATTGTGTCGAACAAATTGTACTATTTGCATTATATTTATTTGTGGGTACCAAGATGGTTAATTTTTCCTAACGACATAGAAAGAGTCCAAATTCATAGTTTTACATGAATAATAAATAATGTTATTTATTCTTAGAGACAAAATATTCTATGAAAATAGATACAATTATAAATTCGTATATTGTCTGTGATTTTTTTTACAAAATTCATAAAATAGATATTTTTCTTTAACGAGATTTTAAATTATTTGTAGGTCCAGCTAAATATTAAGAAAATATTTTAATAGTGAAAGCTTATGTCACCATTTATTCTATTTTTTGGGATGATAATTCTATTTCAATCAATGACTTATTCGAAGACTTGTGAAACAATGGTAACTAACATGAAATTGGAATTTTTAGATTAAAATACAATTTTATATAAAAAGTAATCGATCAAATGTTAATAGTGAAAGAATTATAAGTCAATATTCTAAACATAATAAAATTAAAAAAGTACTCTGAAAAATGCATTTCGCAAGGCAATTGTTTTCTCAACAAGTTGTAATATTTGCAATAGCTTCTTTTATGAATAGCAAGATGGTTAATTTGACATAGGAAGAGTTCAAAGACAGTCCAACAGTTTACATATGAGTAAAAAATAAGTTATTTATTTTTATGTAGAACTAAAACATTATATAAATAAATACCATTAGAAAATTTTATATTTTGAGTGATTTTTTATAAAAAAAAATGTTAAAATTATTCTTTTTATTTTTTTTTAATAATTTTTTAAGTTCTACCAAATTTTTTAATTTAAATAATAAAAATCCAGATACGTTATAAGTTCGCTATGGTAAATTGTCTTAATTACACATTATAAAGAAATATTGACAAATAAAAAAGGAAACATCCTTTTTTCTAAGAGAACAAAATATAAATTAATTAATATTTAAGACAACAACAACAATTCTTTTTTACTTTTTCAAATATGAAAATTTGTAAACCTTGTGAATTTCTACTGTAACAATGATTTAAAAATGATATTTCTAGACATTTTCTATTTTATTTTCATCATTTGTTTTACATGTAAAATTACTAATTAAACACGGGATGGTATATTTTTAATTTTAACTATTTTTACATTATATTTGAATATTTTAGTTTATAAGTGTTCTATTCCCGTTCAAATGACAGTGTTTTTCTTTTTTGTAGTTATATAAATATGAGGGTCATTATACACTAATACTTTTCATTGTTTGTCATATCATACTTATGTGATGGGTTTACTTTAGAATATTCCAAGTCCTCACCCTAAATGTCACTCCAACTTTTATATAATATTTAATTAGTTAAATACATGTTTATCTATTATAATTAAAACTGGTAAGCAGCAAACTTGGGATAAAATTTACTGTGGATTAATGTTTTTTTTTAAAAATACAATATCTATTCAATTTACATATACGTGATGCATAAAATAAACTACAAATTATATGGTGTATACTATGATATATAGACCAAACGGTAATCATCAAAGACCGATCGATCGATCTACTGTAGTAGCGCTTGTCAACCAGGTCAAACCGCGACAACACTCGTCAACCAGGTCATACCGGGACAATGCTCGTCAACTATGTATTATACCTAGTAGAAATCGAATGATCATACACTCAGCATCGTTCGGTCATCACTATGGCCAACCAGGGCAAACAGTTCTATTAAAGCTGGATCACAATTCGGTCAGTGCTTATATTATTATTGCCCGATATCCAGCGGATGATAAAATATCTATACTAACTTTTAGCTCCAATATCTATTAAAGCTGGGCCACAATTCATGTCATCATCAACAATAGGTATAGGCAAGGATACATTTAGCTCCAGAGCAATATCTATACTAACTTTTACATGTCCCCTAGGTAGAGGTCTACCATGTAGTTTATCACTTTTAAAATTATACAATTTTTCATGGGCAACCAAGCAAAATGAAGGTGATTGATACAAACAATTTAGAACTTGAGATCCCCTACATTATAAAATATAATTATAAGATAAATTATTTAAAGTGGCCAAATGTAGAGAGCTTTTAAAGTAAACAAATTACACTAACATTACTTTTAATATAGAAAATAAAATTATAAGACAATCTCCAATGTGACTAAATATGAAGATAAGTTTAAAGTAAGCAAATTAAAGTAATATTGAAAGTAATGTAGATTAGTTAGTTATCTCAACAAAACTATTTGATGACAATGTACAACTCTCTTGGCCACTATTGAGACCAAAATGAGCTTCTTCAATGGTATTTGGTGTACCAATTTTTCGAAGTGAAATAATCTCATTTTTCATCCATGTTATTATTTCACTCAAGTCTTTTATTTGAGTAGTCAATGTATCATGCTCATGATGTGTATGACACTTTTTGGACAGAAAAAAATCTTTGTAACCGACTCCAAATCTCATCCCCTAACATGACCTGAATACTCTTGGAGACATAAAGCTTGACTCAAAATGTCAGAGTGATCATTACTCATCTCTTCTGAATTAGTTTGTGACAATATCATCTAAACAACAATCAAACATATCACATTTATTCTCATTTCACGCACACAAATATATAATATAAATATATTTTACTTACACATTTGTCCCAAACTTGTTAAACTTTTTCATTTTCAATTATTTCGCTTTTGGTCACATAAGCATGCTTCCACACTTGACGGAAACGTTACTAACATTAATCCCGATTTCTTTATCTAATTATTGTGAAAAAAATCAAACTACTTAAAAAATTGTAATAACTGAAATTGGAAAATTTGTAGTCTGTCACGTAACAAGTATCTAAAGTATGGATGGGATAAAGAAAACCATATTTTTAATTGGACTTAAGGTAGAAGGTGTGACCAAAATAAATTAGTATCATACACCATTCGGTTAAAAAAATACTACACTAAGTGGTATTATTCAAGCAATTAGTCTTGATCTATAACAGCTAACTTTTCATGTATGTTATTTAACTAACACAATAAATTCAATTAGAATTTACATCATACTGCATATTCAATAATATTCACCAGAAAGCCAGAGACAGGATATATAGGATCACAAGTATTTCACCCAACGAATACACACAGGCTAAATGTAATCTAATTAAGTTTATGAGCATGCATTGTGACACTTCAAAACAGTTTATTTCAGTAACTCAGATTTCCAAAACAATTTCCACAGCAAACATTATTAGTTGCATCACACTAATTGGAATTCACGATCATAAAAGACAATATCTCGTTTTATACCACAGAGAGAGTTTAACTTCTACTTACATATGTTCCAATCAACCATAATTACACCCAGTTATTGTAAATCCGCTAAAATCTTTAAGTTCAAATCAGAATGGGACAGAACATATCACAAAACCCAGTCATACAAATTTAATCATCCAGTGCAGTTAACCTTGTTTAAATCTTTCTAACATTTCTATTCAGTCTTTTCCATATGCCTAGTAAACATCATGGTTTTATCACTTCATAACAACATACACAACATAAACTAGACCCTCAATAATCCCATATTCATCAAGTAATGCAGCATAACATTTTTACACATGAAATAAAATTCTGAACTCAAAACTGACGAAGAATGCTGTACAGAACCACCAAATCCTATAGGTGCACCTAGGCCAGAATCACTAACAACAAACTGTCATTCAGCCAATCATTGTAATAAAATAAAATAAAAAGGATTATCAAAGTTGAAACTAATACATCTGTGTAAAGATCGGAAACGTATGGATAAAATCTTAATAAAAGAATAGTGCATTAATCTATGGTTGAATAATAGAATGTCATATTAACATATGTTGTGTAATAATGCTTTGTAAAATACAATGCTCTATCCTTTAATTATACTGATACTTGATAGTCTACTAGATTTCCAATCATAATTAAGTAATTAAAAAAAATATATTTATTGTTATAATCACATGTCTTTTGCAAAATTGTCATCATAGTTTTCAATTAATGATAAATGATCAATGTCTCTTTATTTATCAATATTCTACATTTATATAAATTATTTAACAACTTTTTGCTAATGTATCCTAAATTTGAAAATCATTGTTGTGTCCCTGTACCGTCCTAATTCCATATTGAGTATATGTGCTTCATAGAATAGAAGGAAGCAAGATGACTGCTATTTTAAATATTACATACAACCTAAAAAGTTTACTCTTCATGTGTAAGTATTGAAGAATTAAAGAGAACCTCAACCCCACAAAACCAGATTATAAGATGAGGTTTACCCACTTATATACTCTAAATTGGTCTTATCTCTAGTTGATGTGAGACTTCCAACAAAAGAATTAAAGGATAAATATATATTGTATTTAGATAGTATACATTACCTTGAAACTTTTATCCATATGTTTTGCAATAAACTATTTCCAAATATTCACACTAATCATGGATGCATACTTCACAGGAGGTTGATTAGGAGGATTCTCTAAATAATCTTCATTGTCCTCCTTTAGATATTTATGGGCCAAGGAAGTCCTAAAACTCCTAAGCAACAACCATGTCTCCCTTAATACATACGTCTTGTGACATGTATCTACATTGAAAGTTAGCTATCCAAAAAAAAAATTAGTAAAAAAAGTTTGGAAATCATAACACATACTTTAAAATAAGTAGATTTAAGTAGTAAACATTAATCGTATATCATTCCAAATGATCTCTTTATAGGCATCCAAACTTGAATCTTTCAAATTATCACAAGTTATAGACACATTTGATCGAGCAATGGATCCAAGATAACTGATGAAGTTTGTGTCACCAGGTAATGGGTTGACCTTTTGCATTCCATGAAACCTAATAATATGAATAAGTACATATTGAACAATAATTAGGAAAGTAACATATCTAATATACCAAAAAATAAAATATGTATATAACCTTTAATTTGTTCCCTTCAGCTTTGTTGGGAGAAAGAATACCATCTTCAGTAATAGTTGTCATTTACCTATAATAAAAGTGATTCAGATAATAAAAATGATAACATAAGTAAAAAAGGATAAACATACAAATAAAATTTATAAATCCAACCTTTTCTTCTTTGAAGTGAACTTTAAAGACTTAGGTTTCTTATGGACACAAAATGATAGATTTATCCAAATTCCTTCGTCATGATCATCTCTCCTATACAAGATATCATCTGTTATTGGATGATCATCCTATGATATTTCATACAAAGATCATCTTCAATATTAGTATCTTCATCTTCTATTTCATCATTGGAAAGATCGTTTATTTTATTAGTCAAAAACACAATTGACCAATTGACATCAATTAAACCAGTGACATAAAAAAATTGTTGAGCTTGTGATGCTAAAATTAAAGGTTAAATATGTTTTTAGTCCCTTAAGTATCACACGATTTTGGATTTAGTCCCTACTCGAAACTTTGATGGCTTTTAGTCCTCATAGTTTTAAACTATTATAAATAGTCCCTAATTTTGGATGGCGTTAACTTTTGTTTGACGTGGCTAACGGCCAGCCCACGTCTGATGCCAGGTATGAGTTTATTCTCTGCCACGTTTTCTTTTCTTTTTATTCCAAATTTGCACACAAATCCCTAATTTCTTCAATGTTTACACTTCAGAAGGAACACTAAAATTAGGGTTCATAAGGAACACCGCAATGAGGTCCAAGAAGGCGAAACCCAAATCAAAGGGGCTCCAATGAAGAATTTTGAGGTTGAACAAAATAATTTTGAGGTTTCACTTCCAAAACTTCATCATCATCACCTTCTGGGAATGCTACAGATCATAATAATAACCCTGTTGGGCATTCTTATGATCCCAGAATAAGGACTTTTGCAGCTTCTAGCTCCTCATCAAGGATGAGTGATGGACCAAATATTGATCTTCCACTAGTTTATGCAAATTTCCTCAACCAAAACCCCGGTTCTGAATCTAGGATTGAGAGCAGTAATCCAGATCAAGTTTGAACAGCTTTTGATCCTTCTCTGGAGAATAATTCAAGGCTATCAACACAGATGTTTCTGATCCAGGTACTTTGCTTGAAGAAATTGCTCTTACTGGGTGTTTGAATCTTCCAAAACAACCATCCACACATTTTGCTGAGGCTAATAATGGTGGCCAAATATGCTATGGTGACTTCAACTCTATGCAGACTATTCAAAAAGGTGGAATTCAGCAGTGTAGTAGTCATGGCGGTGCTGTGAATTTTGAGCTGCCGCCATTACCTGGTGAAGTGGAAGCGCCACCCACATCTCCTTCAAATCGCGCCGTCATCGTCGAGAGAGAAAACCAGAGCCACTAGATGGCGGTTTCATCTTCACTGGACCACCTCGTGCAAGCCAACGCGTCAACCTCCAAAAACCTGCAGGAATCAAACCAAGAAGCCAGAGACACAAAAAACCCATCACGAAGCCACTATCCCCATTCTCGCAAGTCATCAACCTCCAGACGTAAGAGAGATGTGCGCAGCAACTCGCGCCATCTAAGCAACCCTAATTTCAGTGTTCCTTCTGAAGTGTAAACATTGAAGAAATTAGGGACTTGTGTGCAAATTTGGAATAAAAAGAAAAGAAAACGTGGCAGAGAATAAACTCATACCTGGCATCCGACGACCACACTATCGGAATCGTCTCGGTCAGGCGACCACCGTGGTACGAAGATCGCGACGAACGGACCACCCACGCACCTCCATGCGCTGCCGCAACAGTCACCGCTGCCACCACTTCCCGCCTTGCGTTGCCGGAGAGTTCTGCCGCCGATCAGAACCGCCGTGATCGCATCCTCGCCCTCTTTCTGGATCTGTGGTCGTTGCGTCAATCGGAGCACTTTGAATTTTTAGGGTTTCTCCCTCTCCATGGCGTCTTCCTCGTCTACAAACACCTCTGTTGGTGGCTCATCTTCTGATCCTCAATATATACCAATTATGTGAATGTACACTTGTCCATTGACAAGTTAGATGGCACAAATTATGCAAAATGGGCGTCCAACATCAAACTTTGGTTGAAGAGTCAGGGGTACTTAGATCACCTTACTCAAAATGTGACTACTGCTACCATAGATGACACTTCCCGCTGGATGAAAATTGATGCTCAGTTATGCATTGTTATAAAGTCCACCATTCACTCCTCACTGAAACAAATGTTTTGATCATATGAAACATGTTCAGAAGTATGGGCACAAGCGAAGTTGTTATACACAAATGACACTCAACGTCTTTATGGTGTTTGTCAGGACCTATTAACTGTTATTGGTCCGCGCAATCTTGGTCCCATGGCAGAATATTTGGGTAAAATTCATGCCCTTCTTCATGATTTTAATGATATATTACCTCCTGCTTCCACTCCTGCTGAAGAATTGGAACAACGATCAAAGTTCTTCATGTTGTTGGCATTATACGGACTCCTGATGATGTCTCTCATGTTCGTGATCAGATTTTGGGTTCTCCTGTCATAACCAACTTTACTTCTACTTGTTCTGCTCTTTTGCGTATACCGAGCAAACCCATCACTGAGACATCCCTCATACTGATGATTCCTCTGTTATGGCTGCCCAACGTGATGATCGAAGTCGGTCTCGCAAGCCAAGTAAGGACGTCCAAAATGTGACTACTGTGGCAAGTTAGGCCACAAAATTGATAGATGTTATGCGCTTCATGGAAGTCCTCCTCGACCTGTAGCAATGGCTAATTCTGATCCACCTCCCCGATCATCGTCTGCAGACCATCCTACTTCATCTAATACTGTAGAAAAACTTGCAATCTTTAACGAATTTCTCAGATGGTATGAGGATCGTCAGCACTCTAATTTCACTACATCTGCATCTGTTGCATGTACAGGTACACCTTTTGTTGGTCTGACTCACTCTCACTCCCTCGTACCTTGGGTCCTTGACTCAGGCGCCATCGATCATATCACTGGTAACAAGTCCTTGTTTTCTTCCTTGTCATGTCCGGATAATTTACCCTCAGTAACAATGGTTGATGGGTCTAGAGTTTCATCTCATGGTGTTGGTACTGTTAATATTTTTCCATCAATATCCATTGATCATGTACTTTATGTCCCTGGGTCTCCCTTCAACTTATTGTCCATTAGTCGTCTAACTCGTACTCTTAATTGTGTTATTTCATTTACTAAAGATTTTGTTTGGTTGCAGGACCGGAGTTCGAAACACATGATTGGCACAGGATGTGAGTCTCATGGCCTTTATCATCTCCGCCCTTCTCCACATGTTGGCGTAATCATGGAGTCACCATCCCTTCTTCATACTCAGTTAGGTCATCCTAGTCTTGCCAAACTACAACAACTTGTCCCGAGGTTGTCAAAATTATCAAGTTTGTCGTGTGAGTCTTGTCAGTTAGGGAAGCATACTTGTAGTTCCTTTCCTCGTAGTGTCTCACAACGGGGCGTCGTCCCCCTTTTCATTGGTTCATTCTGACATTTGGGGACCTAGTCGTATTAAGTCCACTTTAGGTTTTCAGTATTTTGTTACCTTCATTGATGACTATTCCAGATGTACTTGGTTGTTTTTAATGAAGAATCGTTCTGAGTTGTTTTCTATTTTCCAATCTTTTTTCAATGAAATAAAAACACAGTTTTGGGGTTTTTATTCGAAATTTACGCAGTGATAATGGTCGTGAATACCTTTCTCAACCGTTTAAACATTTTATGGCTTCTCATGGCATTCTTCACCAAACCTCATGTACTTATACCCCTCAACAAAATGGGGTGGCTGAGCGCAAGAATAGACACCTTATTGAAACAACTCGTACACTTCTAATTCATGGTCAAGTACCCTCACGTTTTTGGGGTGATGCAGTTCTCACGGCATGTTATCTTATCAACCGCATGCCATCTTCCGTTCTAGATAACAAAATCCCTCATTCTATCTTATTTCCTCAAGACCCTCTGCATCCATTACCTCTTAGAGTTTTTGGGTCTACATGTTTTGTTCATGATTTTAGTCCTGGTCTTGACAAGTTATCTCCTAGGTCTCACAAATGTGTCTTCTTAGGATTTCCACGGTCACAAAAAGGCTATAAGTGTTTTTCCCCTTCCCTCAATCGTCATTTTATCTCTGCTGATGTCACTTTTGATGAATCTTCCTTTTACTTTTCACATCTATCTTCTAGTTCTGTACCTCTACCTGTTACTGTTGATATTCCTCTTATATGTGATCCTCCTGGTGATGCTCCACCCATTTTGTCTCCTCCTTCTTTAGACTCTCATTCATCCATGATTGTCCTTCACCACCACCCTTCAGGTTTATAGTCGCCGCAATTGTCTCCCTCATGACTCACTTCCAGTGCCGCCTCCTGTGTCTCCTCCGGCTCCAGCAAATGAGTTTGACCTGCCAATTGCCCTCCGTAAAGGTATACGCTCTACCCGTAACCCTTCCCCCCATTATACTGTTCTTAGTTACCACATATTATCTCCATCTTTTTACACTTGTCTCTCATCCATTTCTTCTGTGTCAATTCCCAAGTCTGTGGGTGATGCCTTAACTCATCCGGCTGGCGTCAAGCTATGCTAGATGAATTAAGTGCTTTACAGAAAAGTGGAACTTGGAAGTGTGTCCAATTACCATCTGGAAAGTCTGTTGTTGGTTGCAAGTGGGTGTATGCTATCAAGGTTGGCCCTGATGGCACAATTGATCGTTTGAAAGCTCGACTGGTTGCCAAAGGGTACACACAGATTTTTGGTTTGGATTATGGTGATACTTTTTCTCTAGTGGCAAAAATGACCTCTGTTCGCCTATTCATTGCCATGGTCGCTCTTTGACAATGGCCTCTTTACCAACTTGATGTCAAAAATGCTTTCCTTAATGGTGATTTGCATGAAGAAATTTATATGGAGCAACCGCCTAGCTTTGTTGCTCAAGGGGAGTCATCTGGATTGGTATGTCGTCTTCGCAAATCCTTATATGGCCTAAAACAGTCTCCTCAGGCCTGGTGTGGTAAATTCAGATGTGTTATTCAACAATTTGGTATGTCTCGCAGTGAAGCGGATCATTCAGTGTTCTATCGCCACTCAAGTGCTGGATGTATCTACTTAATAGTGTATGTCGATGATATTATTCTCACAGGAAGCGACTATCTTGGCATCACTCAGATGAAACAACACCTTTGTCATCATTTTCAAACCAAAGATCTTGGCAAACTCCGATACTTTTTGGGTATTGAAGTAGCACAATCCAATGATAGTATTGTCATATCTCAGAGGAAGTATGTGTTAGACATCTTGGAGGAAATAGGGTTAATGAACTATAAATCTGTTGAAACACCTATGGACCCTAACATCAAACTCCTACCAAATCAGGGGAGCCTTTCTCAGATCCTGAACGGTACAGAAGATTAGTTGGTAAATTAAACTATCTTACTGTTACGCATCCTGACATTTCCTTCGCAGTTAGTGTGGTGAGTCAATTTCTAAACTCCCCATGTGAAGACCATTGGGATGCATTGTTCGCATACTGAAGTATATTAAAGGATCACCTGGAAAAGGTTTGTTATATGGCCCTAACAACGATACAAAAATCGTTTGCTATTCAGATGCTGATTGGGCTGGTTCCCCTTCTGATATGAGGTCTACTTCTGATATTGTGTCTCTATTGGTGGCAACCTGATATCTTGGAAAAGTAAGAAGCAAAGTGTTGTGGCAAAGTCCAGTGCAGAAGCAGAATATAGAGCTATGGCATCAGCTACTTGCGAGCTTGTGTGGCTTAAACAATTGCTTAGTGAACTGAAATTTGGAGATGTCACTCACACGACACTTATATGTGATAATCAAGCTGCTCTCCATATTAGCTCTAACCCGACACTTATATGTGATAATCAAGCTGCTCTCCATATTAGCTCTAACCCTGTCTTCTATGAGAGAACCAAGCACATTGAAGTTGATTGCCATTTCATTCGAGAAAAAATCATATCCGGATATATCAAGACTGAGTTCGTTAACTCAAGCAACCAGTTGGCAGACATATTCACTAAGTCCTTACGAGGACCTAGAATTGATTATCTTTGTAACAAGCTTGGAACATATGAGTTATATGCTCTAGCTTAAGGGGGAGTGTTAGATGTTAAGATGTGTGTTTCTGTTATTTGGGCTCAGCCTATTCTGTATTAAGGGCATTGGCCCATATCTTACAATATAAATAAACTACCCTATGTGTATGCAAAACACACAAGGGATATTTTCTCCCAATCTTCTCTATTTCTCACAAGTAACATATGGGAGGCCTTCAAAGGCTAACAACCATAAACCTGTATGGACTTTAACCACCCTGAACAACAACAAACCTTAAGGGACTTAACTGCCCTAACAACAACGAACCTGCAGAAACTGAACTGTCTGCAGTGGCTAACAGCAAAAAAGCTATAGGGACTTAACCACCCTACAGCAGCTGAAACAGCAACAAACCTTCAGGGACTAACTACCCTGTAGCGGCTGAAACTTTTCTTCCCCTCACGACTGAACGGCATATGCACGTCAATGACAGAACGTGAAGGTGAAAGAACTAGTGAGAATCGATTTGTACTTGGGGACAAATCTAAAACCCCTAACATCGAACGAGCCAAATCAGCGAGCAGTCTCATAAAGCAACTCTCAATGAGTTGTTATAACAAAGCATTGACAGAAACCAAAAACACCAAAGATTGGGACTTATGATGGCATCAAAAGGCCAAAGACAGGTTAGAGGTCCAAAGTTCTCTGCTGAACTACTCCAAAAAGGTGATACTTAACATTGTATCACAAGAAGTATGGGCTAAACTCTAGCCCAAAAAGAAAGTTCTCTACAGGGGTTGAAAAATATTTCCCCTCACGGCAAACAGCGAGAACGACGGCTAGTGCAATTCACGAAACACTCTTAATCTTACCAAAGAAAATATGGTAGCTTATGGAGGCAACAGCAACAAATTGCAGGCAACAAGGCTGATGAATTGTTGACTGGAACATTACAGCTACAGAAATAGACTCCCCTTCACCCTTTTATACAAACAAAGTAATTCATGTTGTAACATCAACACACGTCAATCAGATTCTATTAATTCTAAAAACACAATATATGTATACATGTTTCAAGAGGTTTAAACAGCGTAGGTATATAATCTGGTCCTTATAATATATACTTCCAACCAATTATTTAGAATCACTATACTGTACTACACACATTAACAACAGCATAGTCCAAATCGTAATCATTACAACACCTGTACATGCTAACTTAAACAGAATTTACATAAAATCACTCCACCTACTACCCATAATTGATCCCTGGGACCATTAACCCTTACAAAACAAGTTATCACAGAGCAATATGACACACTGTCACACATTTCAGACCGTGAAATCAAGTTTTGTTATTCAAGTTGAGTGTTCTCACGTCATTTTCAATCAAAAGTCAGAACATCTATACTGATTCAGAGTGTTGAAGCAACATAATACTAGTTTATGATCATGCCTCAACAACCTAATGTTTAACAATACAGCAGGGCCAACATCCAGAGTATTCATATATCAGCAAGTTGAGTAAAGCCCTTAGATTATACTGAACAACCTTCAACCCACCAGAAATGTTCACAGCAATTTCACCACCTAGAACAATTTAAAACCTAGTTCACTCTTATCATTCAATCATCTACGAGTTAAGTTCTGAAATAAACTTAAGCATGCACTGGAAATTCTTTCACACCAATAATTTCAGAGAAGACCATTTACCACCTCAAAGCACAAAACTTCCAGCAATTTATCATTTAAAAGCATCCCTCCTAATTAATCTACTCCTTATTGACACCCAAAATCATACCAATATAACATTTATAAACATATTAACTCTTTAAAACAAAATAGTGAACAGAAAATATGTTTTTATGCATTCCAATTAACATTCATTATTGAGATAAATACCTCCACATAGGTCTTGTTAAAAAATATCACTCAAGTTAATCCATAAATTATTTAGGCTGCTAGACAGGAAATCATCACATAAATTGGTTCATGTATAACTCTAGTTTCTCGAAAACGCATTTTAAACATTCCAAATTTATGAATAGAGCGTAACACTAATTTTATTGTTCAGAAACATAGACTTCGGTAAGACAGTCACATTCACACTTAAGCAGCAAACATATGCAGATCATTTCTGACTCGAACCATTTGTACTACATACCACATTATATCCTAAAACCATACGAACATTATCATTCATAAGTCAAGGAAAAACATAAAATTTTCAGAAACAACCCATCACACACGCATACATCATGTGACCAGACCAGTGAAAGCAACAGACCATGATTCAATAATCTCGTATAGTCAACAGAATTACCACACTCACAGCCATGATAAACCTTGGCAATCACCCATACAACTTTAGCATATCAAATTGATACTGCATGCATTGCATCAAGCCTGTCACGAATCAAAACATGAACACAACATATATCTAATGTTTTTATAACAAAATAAAACTATAATTACTTTCAGTATATTGTAAATAGCATGATAACAATGGCAGAGTAGCTTAATGTCAACCACGACATAACAATGCAATTCAAATAAAAATAAAAGAAATCATTAGCAGAGCATACCATTCAAAATGATAGATTCTCCATCCAACTATATTTTATCATCGAATCAAATTCCAATATTAACCAACCATTATCAAAAGCAGAGTAACAATGTGAGACTTAGACAATGCAGAATCAATCATATTATCAACACTCATTCAAGCAAGAAGTCGAAACACACAAAGGTTAACTTCCCCATACCCAGTTCTAGCTCTTCTCACGGTCAATACCCCGACACCAAAAACCTTCAAGCCTCTATTATCCTTACCATTCCTTACCCCCAATGAACTTCCGCCAGTTTAATACCCTCATTGCAGTAACAAAATACTCTGCAACCCTCACTTTCGTGCCTCTAGGGTTTTAAAAAAGAGAAAGCAAAAGAGAAAAGAAGGAGGGAACATACCTAAACCCAGTACACGAACAGAGCAAAACGAAGCACCAAGAGAAACGAGCGAAACCAAGCATGAAGCGAAACCAAGCACGAAGCCGAACGAACGAAACGAAGCAAGAAGCTGAACGATCCTATTCGAACCATAAGCCAAACGAGCGAATACGAGCACGATGTTGAACGAGGAAAACAAAAACCAAGGAAACGAAAAAAAAAAGGAGGAGAACGTAAAAGAAGCATGAAGATACCTCTAAACTAAAAACCATTTTTCAAAATTTTTTTAAACACCAAATAGGACTTACACAAAGAAATGTTATCTATTGTAATAGACAGCATTTTTTAGAGGATATTTTTTTCTCTATTTTAAATTATATATTAAAAAAATAATATTAATTACTTATAAATAGTACTTTTCTCAAAAAGTGTTATTTATTATCATAGTAATTTTTTAAATAAACATTATTTATTGTTTCACATATTCATGAATAATATTTTTTTTATATAAGCGTTCTTTATTTATGTTAACACTTTTTACATCAATTAAATACAAAATTGGTATAAAAAAATATTTCAAACAGTAAAATCTTTCTTTTTCAATCTTTCTTGGATTTCATCAAAATCGTTTCTACCAAGCAAATAAGATATCTTCAAATTATCTCAACACACGTAATAGTAAAATCCAAATCATCACTAAAACATAAATTTCCAAATAGGTAAAGAATATAAACAAAATTTGTTTTAGCAGTTTTGGCGATGCTAGGGTTTTGTGAGGAATTGAATAGTTTTCAAATAAACAAAAATAAAAAACTAATTTCTATAACTATTATAATTAAAATTAA
This sequence comes from Vigna umbellata, assembly GCF_029865625.1. Taxonomy (NCBI): domain Eukaryota; kingdom Viridiplantae; phylum Streptophyta; class Magnoliopsida; order Fabales; family Fabaceae; genus Vigna; species Vigna umbellata. The sequence goes on from NC_142168.1 coordinate 22,367,689, forward strand.
TATAGAAAATTTTTTTATTTATTACAAAAATGTCGTTATGTCAAATTTCTATATAAGTTATAATTAGAATCACTATAAAAAGTTTTCTTATTTATTATAAAAATGTCACCACGTATACTTTCTATACTTTTATAACTAAAATCGATATAGAAAGTTTTATTTTTTATTATAAAAATGGCATCGCATCCACTTTTTATAGTTGTTATAAATATAGCCGTTATAAAAGTGTTACCATATTTATAATTATTTATAATTATGTCACCGTACTCTTTTTTATACATGATGGATTATAACTAGGATAATTAGTTGTTATAAAAAGTATTTTCTTTGTCTTATGTAAATGCTAAGCTTCACTTATAATATACTAAATAAGAAGTATTTTTCATTCTTCGCAAGAATTTAAAGGTATAATGATAAAATTCATAAAAGTTATAGAGAAAATAAAAATGGAAAACAACTAATTTGGTAAATTAGTACGAATGAGAAGTGAGAAAATGAGATAGCAAACTTTTGACACCTCCTTCCATAGGTGCATTGAGTTGTTAATTTGACCCATGGCCTAGGATCAGTCTTAACCCACTCTTGAAAATGCCTTCTTTTATGAAGTCCCCTCAAGTGACGGCTAGAAAAAAGTCACAACCCGTAAAGCACCCTCTCAAGCGGGTTAGGGTTAGGGTTAAGGTGGATTTTGTAACACCCCTTACGGAGTGTCACTAGAAAATAACAAAATCCAAAATTTTACGCCAGTTTTTTTTTAAAATTAACATCGCAGAACTAAACCATCAAAAGTTTAAGCGTCTTACAACATAAGGTTAAAACCTTACAAATATCAAATTCATTATTCAAAGACATAAAATTACTTTAAAACATGATAAGTCCCCCATAGTTATTCCCATAACTCTCGTCGTGCTACTTCATCTCTTCCTCATCTGCAATGCCATCTACTCCCGTACAAGTACGATCATCGTAGGTGGAACCACAACCACAAAAGGAAAGGGTGAGTAAAGAAGAACCTAACATAGCATATAATTTCAATATCAAAATATCATAACTTAGATTATCCGAGTCACAACCTTACAATACAACATAATATTCAACTCATAACTTAGATCATCACCACTCAGACTATCAAAGTCACAACATTACAATACGTCACAGTATTATACTCGCGACTCAAATCATTTCCACGAGCTTCTGTTGTTTTCCTTGAATTTTGTCGTACCAAACCTGTTTCGCAAAACAGGGCGATTCGAGCCGTCTTCCATCGCAACTTCAGACCTATCTCCCCGACTCTTCAAGGAATTACGAGTAAAAACTTTGGTTAGGCGCACCCACCGAGCACTATACTCACACGAGCCGAAGTCATTGGGCGAGACATCCAACCCTCTCTAGTCCCCGCGCACGAGGAAAGGGTGACACTCGAACCTCAGTCTCAGTAGAGACTCTACACACTATCGTATCGTAATACGAACACCATCGATTCGACAAAATTTCTAAGGAAATGACAGAACGCTTGCTCTCACGATTTTACCATCACAACCATACGTAGATCACCATCATGCACAAAGTCAACCAAATTCATTCACCAACAATTAGTTAAAATCACAAATAATTAAATAAATTAATTTAATTATTCTTCCTACTGATGCACCCCTATGAAATTAGTAATTTCACACTTCCATCAACTAGAACAACATTTCTAGTGCACCCCACTTTTTAATTAATACCCAACATCAAAGAAAACACCTAATTCTAATACACCCCCTTTTTACTATAAACACATTCCTTCTATCTACACTTTCAAGTGGACCCCAAAACCATTAAATTACATTTTTTTTCTCACTTCCAAGTAGCTCCCACTTGGAACCACTCATTTCTCACCAAACTCTTACTTTTTCTCTCCTTCTTCCTTACTTTTACGTGACTTTACACTTCCTTCTCATCATTCTCTTTTTATTTTACCTTTTTCATTCAACAACTAAAGTTCACATTGATAAGTGTGAACTTTACTTGTATTTGTTACTTAAAATGTTGTGCTTTTGGGTAATTTAAGTGTTTATTCTCATGAAAAGTATATAAATGTTGATGTAAGTATAGTTTTGAATGTTTAAATGTGTTTTGATGCTTTTGTATGTTTATTTCGAAGTAGAATAAGGATTGGATAATATCAAAGATTTGGAGTGCGTCACTCGCTCAGTCAGAAGGATCAAATAGCTCAGCCAGCGAGCCAGCTCCTCGCCCAGCGAGCAGTGCCCACTCGCCCAGCGAGAAGTGTTCACTCGCCCAACGAGCCGTGCTCATTCGCCCAGCGAGCCGTGCTCACTCGCCCAGCGAGTAGTGGTCACTCGCCCAGCGAGTGGAGTCCTGTCGTCCAGCGAGAATTCACTTAAGGTCCTTCTCTTTAAAATGTCACGAAACTGATCCAGAGAAGGGGAGAGACCAGGGGGAACTCTGCAGCTCACGTCCAGCTTGTGTCTAAGTGCTTCCATGGTGGAAAACCACCACTTTCCACCGTCCAATCCATCATTTATCGCTTCTGTGATGTATATGTGTAGCTAGAACTCCATTTCACTATGGTTGAGAGTAAAGTTCTGAAACTCTTTGTAATTTCTCTATTAATGCATGATCTTGTATGAATTTTGTGTTCTATCTTTATTATTCATGCCTACGATGGGAATCTGAGCTAATTGAACGGTTAAATCATTGGGAAATGTATGAGACCGCAGACCTAGGATAGAACAACTAAAGGATTTCAAGTCCTAGACATAGGATGGAATTTTTAGTCATCTGTGACATTGTGTTTAAGGCAAATCTGAGAACTGAATTAGCTAAGGGATTAGTAATTTAGTTTGAATGATTCAAAAACTGTCATCTGAGGGATCAGAGGCTGCATGCGCCTAGGATGTCGATGATTAATTTTGAGGAATTGTGTTAGTAGAAAAATTACCTGAGTGATGAACTTGAATTTCAACCCCAGTGAACCTAAATTCGACTGTTTTTACCACTTTATTTACATTTGTATGCTAATATTAAGTTTGTTACAAAATTACGTTTAATAATCGCTAAATTGGTAAACTTTAACAATCAGTGAATCGAAACAAATCTCTTGGGAAAACAATATCCGGACTTACCGGTTTATTACTTGAACGATCCGGTATGCTTGCCGAGGTCTCAACACACATACTCCATTTTCTCTCTCTCATTTACGTAACACATACCCCATGCATTCCTATCCTCTTTTCTTATTATTTTCTACCCATTACGTAACCCACCACTCCTTCATTTTTTCTTTGCTTTCAAAGGTCATCCCAAGCTTCTTCCTTCATGGTCTTTGGTCCTCTTCCAGCACCTTTCTTTTCTTTTTCTTTGCCACTTTTACATCAACCAAGCCATGCCCATCTCCATCTTCCACTTCTATTCTTCTTCCATCATGTTCTTCTTCTACCCAAGACATCAAACTTTCATTTTTCTTCACTATTTTTCATCAAAACACATGTACCCCAACTTACCAAACATCTCTTTCACTCCTCTCGTTCTCATAATTCATTCTTTCCTCTTCCAACAATGGAAGAGAATTCTCAATACCCTCTTACCCACACTCTTGGTTAAAGAGTGTAGATAAGTGCTCCCAACAATATATAATTCTTGCAAGGTAATAAGAACCAAGATATACAAAATATACATGATTTTAAAGTGTACCCATGACAGTTTTTCATACACAAACAACATCCCAATACATCCATAGTGGATGAATTTGTTGGGTCATTAAAAGTTAAAAAATAAAGGGAATGAACTGGGATGAACAGGTTGAACCTCTTCACCTAGAACAACAGGTACAATTTGACTTGAATGGAAGTTAGAATATTTAGAGCCAAGGTCCTAAGAGTGTAGGACAAGGAGGCCAAAAATGAGGTGGACGTGCCCAAGGTAATTTTAAGGATGATAGTGAAGAGCAAACCAACAAACAGAATTGGCGTGGTCAAGGACAAGGGAAAGACCAAGGAGATCGATCAAGAGTCAAGTGTTTTAAGTTTGGCAAACACGACCATTATGCAAACGACTACAGATCGAGGAAGTGCTAAAACTATGGTAAGCCTATCACATTGCTAATTTTTTCAATGTGAGAAGAAAAGTGAGAGAAACCTTCTTACAAAAGAAGATGAAGAAGAGATAAGGATTTTTTTGTTTTCAATAAACTCAGACACGTTCAAGACCAAGCTATCAGAGGTAGTGCAAGAGGTGACCAAACAACTTGATGCCGAGCAGATTCACACTGAGTTGTTCTAGGTTGAACAAGAGGAGATCGGGTTGTTTGAAGCCAAGGAGGTGAAGGCTGACTGAGTGTCGAGTTGTCAAAGAACTCGGCAATGCTGATGAAGTGCTCGGTAAATGGTGCGACAAATGTGGAGAAGACAAACCTAGAGAAAAAACTTTGGCAAAACGATGAAGAGATTCAACAGATAGGGAGGCTTCTCGATGAAGCTAATGGGATTATGAATAAATAGAGGACTGAGCTTGAGGAGATGAAGAAGGCGGCTGAAGACAAGGAGGAGGAAACATAATGCTCTTGAACGACATAAAAATAGGAAAGAAGACACTAGTGCAGAAAAGGCTTTAGACGTCTATTATTTTGGGTTTTTTACGTTTAATCCCGGCCTGACGTCTTTACGGGTGACATTGATTGGACGTCAGTTTGCACTATCAGACATCTATATAGATGTCTGACACTACAGATCAGAGGTCTATATAGACATCTGACACTACATATCAGATGTATAACATTACAGATCAGACGTCTAAAGTGTCGTCGTATTTGATTGGATCTTTCTCTGCTTGAGGCCTCTTGGGTTGCTCCTGGCTCATGGGGATTCAAGGTTACAACTTTATATTTTACTTGAAGAGAATGGATTGTACCTTTTTTTGTATTGGATGGTTTTAAAAACGTAGTGGAGGGAATACGAGGAGTGCAAAACACAAGAAATTGTCGCTCAAGAACGGCCGTCAAAGGACATGAGCAAAAATGCACCAAAACCCAACGAAAACACATTTAATCGGTTCAAACGAAAGATAATTCATTAAAAAGTAATGTAATCAGAGTAAAACTAATTTTAAACGGTGCAAAAGTGAGAAAACGAACTTGAAAAACGTAACCCGTGGAGAGAAAATGCGAGGAAGATGATGAACATTAAGTGCAAATAACTACTGCCTCGCGTTTGTGGTGTTTTAATGCAGCCATATAAAAGTTTGTTTCCCCAATAACAGACGTCTATATGGCTTTAGAAGTCAGACTAGGGGATATGACGTTTAAATCTAGTCAAAAAGTGACTTTTTAGATTTCAAAAATGAGTATATAGAAGTTTGTTCTCCACACAACAAACGTCTATATGGCTTTAGAAGTCGGATTGGAGGGATCTGGCATCTAAATGGAGAAAAAAATGACTTTTTAAATTTCAAAAATGAGTATATAGAAGTTTGTTCCCCTACATTAGACGTTTGTTCCCCCACATCAGACGTCTATATGGCTTTAGAAGTCGGATTGGCGAGATCTGACGTCTAAATGAAGTCAAAAAGTGACCTTTTAGATTTCAAAAATGAGTATATAGAAGTATGTTCCCCCACATCAGACGTCTATATGGCTTTAGAAGTCGGACTGGCGGGATCTGATGTTAAATGGAGTCAAACAGTGACTTTTTAGATTTAAAAAATGAGTATATAGAAGTCTGTTCCCCCCACATCAGACGTCTATATGGCTTTAGAAGTCGGATTGGCGGGATCTGACGTCTAAATGGAGTCAAAAAGTGACTTTTTGGATTTCAAAAATGAGTATATAGAAGTCTGTTCCCCCCACATCAAACGTCTATATGGCTTTAGAAGTCTGGTCCCTCCATAACAGACGTGTATATTGTTGTTTTATTTACAGAAAATGTCACCGGTCATTTTTTACGTTGGATACACTAGTGTAAAAAAGACTTTGGACGTCTGTTATTTTGGGCTTTTAACGTCTGATTTTTGTCCGACATCTATATGAGTGACGTTAATGAAGAGCTATTTAAATAGGAGTGAGTATTTAAAGATGTCTAGGTAGTGGAAGGGCTAAGATGAAGAGAATTATGCTAAAAGAGTTGATTTGGTGGCTAGAAAGTGGTTCAAAAAGAGTTGGTGAATGGAGCACACCAACAACAACATCTACACTTCGTTGAGTAATTCGTCAAGCTAATGCCGTTAAACAAGCGCTTTTGGGAGGCAACCCAGTTTTATTACCCTTTTTACTTGTGTTTGTATGGTTTTTGTGTCATGTGAATTAGTAACTTATGTTTTGCATGTTTGTGTTGTGTTGCAGGCTTGTGATTTTTGAGTTGAAATGTTTTGTTTATGGTTGTTATGTGTGTTTTATGTTAGTTATAGCTTGGTTTGTGTGTAAGTTCTTTGAAAGAGTGTCAATTGCCCAAAATCATAGAGTGAGAGAGACAAATTTTCGTAGAGTAGCTGGGCTGCAGCTGAGCTGCGGTTGAGTGCCACACCAGTAAATATGGTTTTGAGCTGTTTTTTTGATACGCCGTTGGGCGGTAGCCTGGCGGCAGCACTGTAGAGACATTTTGGCCTTGACACGTTTTTGTTGTTGTTTGTTCTAAGTTTTTCTTTTCTTTGCACTCTTTCACACATTCCTTTTAGTGTGTTTTTGGACCTTTCTATCCAGTTGTTGACTATGAGATACTAATTTTACTTTCAGCTTTCTTGTTACAGGATAAGATCTTCCTTAGGAATTAAAGAGTTCAAAACCATCATTGTGAACCTTTGAGGCATGCGTGAGTTGAGCAACCATATGACTTGAAGATTTATCTACTCGTGCAGCATGGCCTGGGGGCCAGGCCCCTACTGATTGGGGGAGGTGGAGTAGTTGCGGAGCATAAGCTACTGGGAGGAGGAAGATGTTTCAGATGAAATTGAAGCTAGTGTTCTATAGTTATGAAGCTGCAAAGTGTCCAACTTGATCGGTTTTTCAGTTTTAATTTCAAGTTTTATTTATTTTCAGTTTTTAAATTTGGATTTCTTTTTGACTTGCCTAGTGGATAGTTCTTGTGCAATTGGTTTGGTGATTTGAGTGAATCATATGTTATGCTTAAATTGAATGCAAATCTCTTGTGCTTGCTCTTTATCCATGAGAATTGTTTTGAAAATCTGATTGAGATTATGTGGTTGAGCTTGTTGAATAGAGATTGTGGTTGCTTGTATCTGTTTAGATAGATGCTTGGTTTTAATTGTGATCCATATTCTTGGCTTGATGTTTATCAAATTTTGGAACCCTGAGTAAACCTGTGAGATGTTGTGCCTTAAAGTTTATTGTTGAATGCTATTACTTTGGAATAACAATTGATTTTGCCTGAGTTTCTCTATTTGAACTAGTTACTTGCATTATACAAATGATCAAGGCCATCTTGTTTTTCAACCTCTTCTACATTTTTGAGCCTAAAATCCAATGTTAAACCTATGAACCTTAAAAAGAAAACTTTCTCATTCCTGAAACCTTACGCTTATTGAAAAATCCTTAACCTCCTTACCTTGAGTTGAGATGAACATATATGTTAGGATGAGGAGCATGGTTTAAGTTTGGGGGAGTTCTTATTATCAGAAGGGAGCATTGAGAAAATAATAAGTTGAGTTAAAAAGAAATAAAAAGAAGAAAGGAGAAGAAGAAAAACCAAAAAATGAATTCAATGAAAAAGAGTTGGGAAATAAGTTGAGAGTGGTTTATTCAATTTTGGAGCAAAAGAGATACTATGCTATATCATGAATCAAATTGTTTGGTCTCTTATCTCAAGGTACTTTGTTGTCTAGAAAAACAATGTTTTTTTCTTAGCCCAGCCACAATATAAGCTTCAAAAAGTTCTTGTGATGTTAATTTGCTTGTGAATGTGTTTAATATTGTTGAAACGAAAGGCAAAGTTGATTTGTGTAACACTGTAATAGTTGAGAGTAAGACACACATCCTAATACACCATTGTGCTTGAGTGAAACACTTTCTTTGGTGAGGATTGGTTCCATGAACTCAATGAAAACAACTTGCCATGTTTGTTGATCTATCATTCGCATCTATCTTGTGACTTTTAATTTGTGAGCACCATGGTTGAAGTTTAGCTTGCTAAGGCCATATTATCTATTGAATGTAATTTTAAGTTGAGCAAGCATGATTGATTTTGTTTATTTGATTTAAATTGTTTCTTGGATTGCTAGACCATTGCGATTGAATTGTTTGCTAGGTGAAGTACTTTTGCTTGAGGACAAGCAAAGTTGTAAGTTTGGGAGAGTTTGATAATGCTAATTCTTACCATTATCTAAGCATCATTTTAGTAGCAAAATAAACTCCTTTCTAACTTGTAACTTGCTTAATCCTATTCTTTTGTCTTGTTTTCTAAATAAATGTGTTTTAGACTAAATTGATGTATTATCCTCACTAATTCCCTTATTTTGTAGCTAATATTATGCTTAGAAGAACCTTCACCAATGTATAGAGCTTAACCAACCATAAAAGCAAGTAAAAAAAAAGAGAGAATTTTGGAATGCTGTGGCTGCGGTGCAGTTGAGTGCCACTGTTAGGGATTTGGCAAGCGTACCAAATCGTTCAAGTAATAAACTGTGGTAAGACCAGGTATCGTTTTCCCAAGAGACTCGTAATACTAGAAAATTGTGCGATTAACAACTCATCTAGACTCAAGAACAACTCATCATTTAAGAATATGTGCAAAAAGATAAATTCACAAGTAATTACAAGGTTGTACTTTGGTATTGAAGGCACTTGGAAATGGAAAAGACTAGAAATGGTATGAAATGACATTATTACGGTTAGTTTTCACCAATGCACTCTTGTGTATAACCAATTTCATCTCCTCTTTATCAATTTACTAAAGTCAATCCACTAAAACACTCTACCCTAATCCCTTAGGTGAAAGAGCCTAGGTTTTCCTTATCAAACTCCAATCCCTTGGACAATCTAACAAGCAAACCCGCATTAAAGAGCTAGGATCTTAAGACAACATATGAATCATCTTCCATCCCTAGAATCAATGACCACAAGGACTCTTGTTTCAGTTCAAGGTTTCATCTTACGTCCCCATAATCTATGAAACCCCAAAATCAAGTCATGAACGTCCCCATTACATGCAAGCTTTAAGATCGGAAACAAGAATACTAGCAATTGATAGAAAAGACATATATATAATCAAATCATTCAACAAATACACAAGAATTCAGAGGCTATATTTATCCCCAACAAGATGGGTTTGACTCTCCATTTCCATGGAGAGCCTTTAAGGTTACAAAATGGGCATGGAAGAAGATGAAAAACCCAAGAGGAAGAATGGAGTGTTTCCACGAGCCCTAACAGCCCTCCAAGCTCTCCTCTAAATGAAATGCACCTCCAAGCTCTCCTATACTGATGGTGAAACTTAGAAGGACATTTTTATTATGAATTTGCTTTTTACTAGCGAAATGTAAGACTTGTCTTATAAAGGACTTGTCATGATGGTCGTATACAACTTATCGTCTTGGTTGTGCATGAACATACAATGTTGTCATTACAATTGCCAAAAAATCATATAGATGTTACCTGCAACCATTAATTGAGGTTCATGTTCAAGACTTAAAAATATTTTGTTTTACAGCTTATATTTCATTTTTCGTTTTATTTTTTTCTTTTGATTATAACTTAAAATAATTTGTTAGAAACAAAAACCAGGAACATAAATACAAACACATATGGCCCTTGTGGGCATATAATGAATTTCTACCTACCTCTTTCAACATATTTCTTATAACAACTAAACTTAATTGATTCGCTTTTAATCACTTACATACCAATTCAATATATTATCAAACATAATCGTAATTACTTTTTCTTATATTTATTTTCATATACAAAGAGTCAAGAAATCTATCTAATAATATCCTTCAATGTGTCGTAAAGTCTTTTTCAAATCTATTTTCATTAATTTAAGTATATTTTAGCTATTTCAAAATTATTAATCAAAATGGTACAACTTTTACATTCGTTTGAGAAAAAAATAACAATTACTTAAAAAATATATGTGGTGCGAAGTAATTCACAAAGTAACATTTATAAAGAAAAATAAAAAGAAGTGCATAGAAATAAAAGTAGAAATGAAAGTGGAAATTGGGATTTTTATAGCGTTTTTTACGTAGGTCTTATGAAACTGACAGAAAAAAACGTTTAATAAGTCGATTCCGAACTGACGCATATCAAAGACGATCTAATTATAGGTTCTTAAGCACCTTTAGCTTAACTCATATCTTGAACATCTTTGGCTTGAGTTGAAGCCTTGAGCATCTCTAATATTGAAAATGTTGGAAGTTCCACGTTGACTAGAGATAAGACCAATTTATAATATATAAATGAAGTACAAACCTCACTTTACATGCCGATTTTGTGGAAATGAGTTAGGCTTAAAAACCCACTTTCATAACATAGTATCAGTTAGAACCTATCCTAACGAGTTCCTGATTTGACCATACGAAATGTCTATACTTCAGCATGTTGTGAAAGCATGTTTAATTTGACTTCCTGATTTCTCGGTATTCTCATCTTTAAAAACTTTATCTCTTGATGAAAACAGGATAAATGGTAAGATTCCCAAAGATATTCGATTTCCTACTCAGCTGGAGACTCTCAAAATGAATTTGAACTCTTTGGGAGATGTGATCAGTGACTCTCATTTTGCTAACATGTCAAAGTTGTATGGCTTTGGAATTTAGCCAAAACTGGACTCCGTCCTTTCAATTGGGTTATATAGGGTTGAGATCTTGAAAGTTAGGTCCAACTTTTCCTAAATGGTTACACACACAAAATGACATTGAAATTCTTGACATTTCTTGTTATAAAATAATAATAATGGTAAAACAACCGTTAGTTTTAAATGTTGACAACAATTTTTATTGTTTTCATTAACTTTTATAAATGTACAGTTTTTTTAAATGTTAACAACAATTTTTATTTTTTCATTAATGTTTATAAATGTATAATTGTTTTCTCATTAAAATTTATAAGTGTTAACCGTCAGAGTTTATTATTCATTAATGTAGTAACGATTTTTTTACCAAGTTTATGTTTTATAAAGAGAGTATTTCCTGCATTCTAAAATGAATTATCAAGAAATTTAATAATTAATATATTATTTGACAAATGACAAAAGAAATGCATGTCGTGCTTCTATAAATCCTTCAACATACAATCTAATTTCAATTTCATGTAATTCATACCATCTTACTCAGATTAAGTTTAAGGTAAAATTTACTAAAGTAATTAACTTAAAATTAATTGAAACATAAACCCTCTTAATCACATGCAAGAGAGGAAGGTAGTAGAAAGGAAAAAAACACATAAGGTATTAGTACAGAAGATGACTGAAAAATCAATAATTATGTCATTTCCAACGTTTTGAAGATTCATCAAATTATTGTATGACTAACAACTTCACAATCACAATAGGCTTCCTGAACAACCATTACAAAATAAAAATGGAGAAGAAATAAACATTTAAAGAAAATAAATGTTTAGAAATCTTCCTCAGTTATCGATATCCAGAGTACCTCTTTCCTCTTTTTTTTTTGTCCTTTGAGCATGATACCCTCACAATCGTTCTAATCTTCAAATTCCATTTCCTCTGCCAAAAATTAAGCAAATTATATTAATTTTGCCAGAAATAGAAACAATAAAAAGATAACGTAAAAAAACAAATTCAAAGCAAACTTATATTAAAAGGCAAAGAAATAAAAAAACTCCAATGATTTAAGTTACTACTAATTAAATTCTTTCAATTTATTTTATACTCATTAATCAAATTTAGAAATCAAAATAATTAATTATGTGGATATCAATTAGAAATTATTAGTATGTAAAATAGTCTTTTTTATAAATAAAAAATTATAATTAATTTGTTAATTAGACTTTAAATTGATCATTGTCATTAGCTATCAAAGTTTTACATATTTAATATTATTAATTTTAAATTAGTCTCTAATTTTAAGTTAAAAACTAATTTAATGGAAAAAAACTTAATAATTATAATAATAAAAAAAATCAAAATTTTAACACAAGGTTAAAATAATGTTACCTGTAGCTATGTTTTGTAGCAGATTTTGAAAACTTTCACTGTTGTCATGACATAAAGAGTGTCTCCTAAATTATTTAAGAACTTGAAATATGCATGACGCCAAGAATGTAGTATTAAGATTGAGCCAAACACTCCCCAAAAGCTTATAGCAAATCCAATTGTCATACTTATATAATATTCACGATTGAAAATCAAATTGTCATCCTCTTGAAATTTAATAATTGGTCCTTGTCTTGCCACTCCATCAATGCACAATTCCTTTAATGGTGGTCCACAGAGATCAACATTATCTTCATATTTCGATGCATCGAAACTCTGTAATTGTGTGCCAGTTGGAATTTTTCCAGATAAATTATTATGTGACAAATCTAACACAGTGAGTCGGTCAATTTGAGCAAGACTGGAAGGAATAGAACCAACAAGTTGGTTTCGTGACAAATCAAGAAATTCAAGTGATGTTAACTCTCCAACATTTGAAGGAATATTCCCTGTCAATTGGTTTCTTGATAGATTCAATGACACCAATCCAAATAAACCCTCAATTTCTTTTGGAATTTCTCCTGATAATTGATTGCTTGAGAGATCAATGCTATTTAAAAGTGATAATCCATATTTGTGAACATTTGTTCTGAACCTTTCCACATCAAAATTGCATTCAAATTGTAAGATTGGTTAATTATGCTGTTAGTAATGTTGACCAAATATTGATGACCTTGATAATAATCTCTCAAAGAAGTCATTTGAGCATTGAGAAAAAGTTTTTTATGCATTTAGGAATTTGTCCAGATAGATTGTTTAGCGAGAGATCTAAGAGTTGAATATTTTTTAGATAACAAATTTGCAATGGTAAATTTCCAGAGAAATAATTGCTTTTCAAGCTTAAAAATTGCAACTTTAATAATTCCTTCCCAATCCAATTTGGGATAGATCCTGATAATCTATTTTCTGCTATGTCTACCATCACTAACTTTGTACAATTCTTCAAGATAGAAGGGATCATACCTGTTAAGTTATTGCTTCTCAATAACAAAACTTGGAGTTCAAGGAGTGATCCCATTGAAAAAGGAATCTCTCCTGAAAACTTGTTGTGACTCATATTTAAGTAAGCCAATGACTTCAAATGGGTCCAACAGTCTGGAATTTGTCCAGAAAACTTATTATTTGAAAGGTCTAATTGGTATAAAGATTCAGCTACACCATTAGAACATAAAAATGAAAAAGAATTTGTGAATTTATTGTTTGATAGATCAAGAGATATTGAGCCTCGGAAAAATGGCGGAACATGACCTTCAAATTGATTTGATGCAAGACTAAGAGATAAATAATGATTCTCTATTGGCAAATTTGGAATCGTACCTTGTAAATTATTAGATGAAATATCAATACTCATCCAATTTGACAATCCAAAATTGGTCCAAAACCATTCTGGAACCGTACCTGATATTCCACTATTTGAAATGTCAAGGGATCGAAATACATTTTGTTTCTCGAGCCATTTGGGAAATAATGAACCAAGCTTACAAGACCTCAATTCAATAGTATCCAATTGAAAAGTTGAAGCCCGATTTTGAGTAACTTCTAAAGTAAGTAAGTTATCTGACAACATCAATGCCCTTAACTTTGTCATATTAAAAAAATGAGAGTCAGTTAACACACCTTTCAAAGAGTTTGACATCAAGGATAATACCTCAAGTTCTGTTGGAAATCGAAGATCTTCAGAAATTGTCCCATTTAGCTTGTTACTATCAAGGTACAAATCTTTTAATGATGGGAACATTGTTGCGAGGTTGCGAGGCAAAGTACCCTTAATTTGATTCTATTATAGTAGTGTTTGTCAACCAGGTCAAACCACGACAACACTCATCAACTAGGTCAAATCGGGACGATACTCGTCAGCTATGTATTATAGCTAGTAGAGATCGAATGATCATACAGTCAGCACCATTCGGTCACCACTATGGCCAACCAGGACAAACGGTTCTATTAAAGTTGGGCCACATTCGACCAGTGCTTATATTATTATTGGGCTCGATGTCCAGCGAATGATAAAATAATTAAAGATATTTGATTAAAGATCTTGATAGGCGGTTTATGAGCAACCAATCGGATTTTAAGGTAAGTCTGTTTATATTTTATTGGACCTGTGTCATTTTAGGGTCCATGATACAACTTATAAATACAGAGTCAGAGCCAACAACCAGGAACGTTTCACTTACGTTCTACTCACTCGAAAATATTCCACAGTGATAACAAAATCACTTTCTTGAGAGCTATGGCTGCATAAGCTACGCCTAACTTGAGCGTCGGAGTATGTTTTGTAGGTACTTCCCCTCTCTGTCAAGGAGGCAACTGAGCAGTCTTGAAGTCGAATAGTCCAGGTGGAAAGAGAAGGTGGAACACGTGATTCATGCATTAGAAATGTTAGTGTCTCAGTCTTATAAAATCTCTACCGAAACATATGGCATCTACAATGAATTTGTTATCAAATGAAATGTTATTGGTTTTTTGGTATGAACACAAATTAGATCGTCAGAAAAGTTTTAGAGCAATAATTCTATTCCAACGGACTTATCAAAAGACTTTTGAAAAGAAAGGTAACTTACACTTGGAATTTTTAAATTAAAACATAATTTTATGTTAAAAAATAATCCATCAAATATTTTCTTAAAAAATAGTTACAAAATATTACAGGTGCCTTGTAATAGGTGCCTTGTAAAAATCCATCAAATATTTTCTTAAATAATCATTTGGCTTAACAAAATTTGATACAGCTGCGTGATAAAAGAAAACTATAAAAGTGTATTAATAATATGATAAAGTGTCAATATGATGAAGTTAACTATAAAAAGTAGTATATGTTAGTATATATGTATATGTATGTATATCTATGTATGTATATATGTATCTATGTATGTATATATGTATATATATATATATATTTGTATATGTATATATGTATCTATATGTATATATATATATTATATATATATGTATATATGTATATATACATGTATATATATATATATATATATCTATATATGTATATATATGTATATGTACATGTATATATGTATATATGTATATATATGTATATATGTATGTATATATATGTATATATATGTATGTATATATGTATCATAATATGTATGTATATGTATATATATATATATATATATATATATATATATATATATATGTCTCTTGGCTACTATTGAGACCAAAATGAGCGAGCTTCTTCAATAGTATTTGGTGTACCAATTTTTGAAGTGAAATAATCTCGTTTTTCATCCATATTATTCTTTCAGTCACGTCTTTTATTTGAGTAGTCAATGTATCACGCTTATGACGTGCATGACACTTTTTGGACAGAAAATAATCTTTGTAACCGACTCCAAATCTCATCCCCTAACATGACGTGAATATTTTGGAGACATAAAGTTTAACTCAAAATGTCAGAGTAATCATTACTCATCTCTTCTAAATTAGTTTGTGACAATATCATCTAAACAACAATCAAACATATCACATTTATTCTCATTTCAGGCACACAAATATATAATATATAAATATATTTTACTTACACATTTGTCCTAAACTTGTTAAACTTTTTCTTTTTCAATTATTTCGCTTTTTCACATAAGCATGCTTCCACACTTGACGAAAACGTTATAACATTAATCCAGATTTTTTTATCTAATTATTGTGAAAAAAAATCAAACTAGTTAAAAAATTGTAATAACTGAAATTGGCAAAATTTGTAGTCTGTCACGTAACAAGTATCTAAAGTATGGATAATGGGATAAAGAAAACCATATTTTTAATTGGACTTAAGGTAGAAGGTGTGACCAAAATAAATTAGTATCATACACCATTCGGTTAAAAAAATACTACACTAAGTGGTATTATTCAAGCATGGCAGATTAGTCTTGATCTATAACAGCTAACTTTTCATGTATGTTATTTAACTAACACAATAAATTCAATTAGAATTTACATCATACTGCATATTCAATAATATTCACCAGAAAGCCAGAGACAGGTTATATAGGATCACAAGTATTTCATCCAACGAATACACACAGGCTAAATGTATTCTAATTAAGTTTATGAGCATGCATTGTGACACTTCAAAACAGTTTATTTCAGTAACTCAGATTTCCAAAACAATTTCCACAGCAAACGTTATTAGTTGCATCACACTAATTGGAATTCACGATCATAAAAGACAATATCTCATTTTATACCACAGAAAAAGTTTAACTTCTACTTACATATGTTCCAATCAACCATAATTTTGTTAATCCGCTAAAATCTTTAAGTTCAAATCAGAATGGGACAGAACATATCACAAAACCCAGTCATACAAATTTAATCATCCAGTGCAGTTAACCTTGTTTAAATCTTTCTAACATTTCTATTAGTCTTTTCCATATGCCTAGTAAACATCATGGTTTTATCACTTCATAACAACATACACAACATAAACTAGACCCTCAATAATCCCATATTCATCAACTAATGCAGCATAACATTTTCACACATGAAATAAAATTCTGAACTCAAAACTGACGAAGAATGCTGTACAGAACCACCAAATCCTATAGGTGCACCTAGGCCAGAATCACTAACAACAAACTGTCATTCAGCCAATCATTGTAATAAAATAAAAAAAAGGATTATCAAAGTCGAAACTACATACATCTAGTTAAAGATCGGAAACGTATGGATAAAATCTTAATAAAAGAATAGTGCATTAATCTATGGTTGAATAATAGAATGTCATATTAACATATGTTGTGTAATAATGCTTTGAAAATACAATGCTCTATCCTTTAATTATACTGATACTTGATAGTCTACTAGATTCCCAATCATAATTAAGTAATTAAAAAAAATTATATTTTATTGTTATAATCACATGTCTTTTTGCAAAATTGTCATCATAGTTTTCAATTAATGATAAATGATCAATGTCTCTTTATTTATCAATATTCTACATTTATATAAATTATTTAACAACTTTTTGCTATGTATCCTAAATTTGAAAATCATTGTTGTGTCCGTGTACCGTCCTAATTCCATATTGAGTATATGTGATTCATAGAATAGAAGGAAGCAAGATGACTGCTATTTTAAATATTACATATAACCTAAAAAGTTGTGGTTTTTCTGCATCTACAACTACAAATTATGACCTCCATGATGCAAAGACACAATCTGACAATACCTTGATGTACTAAAAATGAAAAAAAAAAAGGTGCCATGTAACTTTATAGTCTTCGAAAATTTCTGATACCTAGATGCTCATACAGTCTTTACAACAGCAACTGGGATCTTCGACATTCCTTTTCTTTTTTTCTATTTTCTAGTTCATAGGTCAGTAAGTTGGTGTATAACTAATATTAAGGAAAGTTTAGATATGGGAATGTCGTATACAAATTTAATTCCTTCTGTTGTTAATTCTGCATCTTGAACTTAACTGCATTCATGTTCTAAATTTTTGCCTTCTGATTTTATATTCCAACAATTATATGCTACGTTAAATGAGCCAATCATATCACGCCTCTAGTTTCTAAATGAGTTTCCCATCTAGGACAAAACAGGTTTTGTAAAAGCATTGATTCCCTATATATTGTGAAGTTCATGCGCTGTTCTTGTTCCAGGTGGATTTGATCTACCAATGGAGGAATTTGATATAGTAATACTCTTTTTCCTTATAGCACCATATCTTACGCATGCATATAATGTGACAATGCAGTGAAAGAATTCGTGCTTTGTTGACAAGTGCTGCATATATTCATTTAAAGCATCTTCACTTTTCCAAGCACACCAGGAACCTCTCACCAGCAAGCAGGTCTATTTTACTATCTGGTCCAGCAGGTATAGTATGATAGAATTTAACATTAACGTTGTTCTGCTGAATTTTGTTTTTTAATTCCAGATTGGTTTGACTAAGGCTATTTATGTATAAATTTTGAAGAATCTTACCAGCAAGCCCTTGCCAGAGCTTTAGCTCATTACTTTGAATCAAAGTTGCTGTTGTTAGATATTACTGACTTCTCTGTGAAGGTAATTTTCATTGCTTCCCATTTTATTAGCTTTAGCTGGTCATTTACATATATTCTTACTTTATATGTTTTTCCCTTGAACAGTTGCAGAATAAATTTGGATGTTCCCGAAAGATACGGTAAGTTCACCTTGCTTAGTTCTCTGTCATTCTTAACATGATGAAATTGCAACTTGCTAGCTTCATTTTATATTTATATAATTTGTAGTTCATAGTGATATTTTCTTGACTTATTTGCTTCTCTTTCCGTAGTCGTTGAAAAGGTCAATATCGGAGGCAACCTTGGAGCGAATGTCTGGTTTGTTTGGTTCTTTTTCGATGCTTTCTTCACAAGGAGAAACAAGAGGTACTAAGGAAATAAAAGTCAATGTTTAAAGTATGAATTGTTTTATTCTATAATTACCTTTTATAGATAGAGTTTGGTAGTTGAAGACTTGAAGATATGGAAGATTTTACAATGCATGTATTGCTTTGACATATGGTAATAGGTTTTTCTTTTAACGTTATTATAACGAACAGTGATCATAGTTCAGACATTGCAAATGGATGTGGAGACTCCATATTATCTCTTCTCATTTTTTTAGATACCTGTATTTGCCGTAATACTTATGTTGCTAACTTAATATATATAACTATTGCATCATTGATTTTGATTGGTACTTTTTTTTGAAGGAATTGTGCGTCAACAAAGCAGTGCTGCTGAAAGTTTCAATCCTCCAAAGCTTAGGAGGAATGCTTCTGCTGCATCTGATATAAGTAGCACTGCTTCCCAGGGTGGTCCAACACTTCCAGGTTATACTTTAGAAATATAGTTTACCTTATTAAGCAATAATGAAGATGCTAATCCAGCTAAAAGATTAATGTGAACATCTACTTTGAATTCAGTTGTGTACTCCGTAAGCTTCTTTTTAACACACTGCTGTATATAATAAATCAACCTGTCAATCTGTTTGTTCACCTGCGAAGATGAAGGGGACAGATACTATTTCCAAGGATGTTTATAGAAGTTTTGAATGAGTGCTAACAAGAACTAATCTGATATATGAATATCCATGTTATAAATTCATGATTATTCTGCAAACTTTGGTAGGAAAATAGTTTTATCTATAAATTTCTTCTTTTAAATAATTGAAAACGTCATGCAGCTAAATGCTTGATTCATTGTATTGTTGTCACTAATGCATGAAATATCAATTTTCTCCTCCCACATTTTGCTCACTTCATTGAATTATGATTTCAGCACGTTTGAAGCGCACAAGTAGCTTGTGTTTTGATGAGAAGCTCTTTGTGCAGGCACTTTACAAGGTGATTTAATTACTGAAAGTTCATTTTAAAACTGTGTCTAGTGACAACCTTTATAGGCAACATTTACATAAGACGAGAGTCATATATCACGAATTTTCATTACATAGAGTTTTCACTCTAATAACAAGATCGTTTTCATTTTTTCAGCTTTTGGTTTCTATCACAGAAACTAGTTCCATCATTTTATACATAAGGGATGTTGAGAAGCTCGTTCTTCAATCAAGGTTATATAATTTACTACAAAAAATGATAAAGAAACTATCAGGCTCGGTGTTGATACTTGGGTCCCAGATATTAGATTCAGATGACGATTGCAAAGAAGTTGATGAAAGGCTCACTGCGCTATTCCCCTACAACATTGAAATCAAAGCTCCTGAAGATGAAACTCATTCTGGCAATTGGAAAGGATCACTGGAAGAGGATATGAAAGCTATTCAGTTCCAAGATAACAGAAACCACATTGCTGAAGTACTAGCAGCAAATGACATTGAATGTGATGACTTGAACGCAATCTGCCATTCAGATACTATCGTACTCAGCAATTATATTGAAGAAATTGTAGTATCTGCAATATCTTACCATTTGATGCATACCAAGGATCCAGATTACCGAAATGGAAAGCTAGTTATATCAGCCAATAGGTAAATATCTTGTCAAATGACTGTAAGCACTTGATTACATGAAATTGTTTTGCAGTAACTGATCTTGGATGTGGCAGTTTGTCCCATGGATTGAGTCTGTTCCAGGAAGGCAAGAGTAGTGGGAATCTGAAGACTAATGAATCTAACAAGGTATGCTTGTTTACAGTTATTTATAGCAGCAGGAATAGCAAGAAAATCTAAGGAAAAAATAATGATAGATAGTGAGTACCATTGTATATATTCAGTTTTTCTTTTTTTAATTGTCGTATTTCTCTGTAACATTAGGAAAATGCTGGAGAAGATGTTGCTGGTGCAAAGAATGAAGTTAAGAGTGACAATCAAGCACCTGAAAACAAGAATGAGACAGAGAAATCCATCCCGGTAACAAAGAAAGAAGGTGAAAATCCCACACCTTCAAAGGCGGTAAGATCAATTTTCTGAGCACCTTAAGCTGAAAAAAACTTCTCACCTTATCAAATCCTACACATTTAACATGGACAATTGATGGTTTCAACATGGACAATTGATACACTATAATCAACAATTTACTAGTCATCTAGATGGAGGCTGGTTATCTAACTTCTAAAAATAGTTTCTTCTTCAAGTCTATTTTCTTTTATTCCCTATCCGATTTTGTGTTCTTATATACTAATTGTTTGTTTGCAGGAAGTTCCTGACAACGAGTTTGAGAAGCGCATAAGACCTGAGGTTATCCCAGCAAATGAAATAGGGGTTACATTTGCAGATATTGGTGCATTGGATGAGATCAAAGAATCACTTCAAGAGCTGGTAATGCTTCCCCTTAGAAGGCCTGACCTCTTCAAAGGCGGGCTTCTAAAGCCGTGTAGAGGTATATTGCTTTTTGGGCCTCCTGGTACTGGGAAAACAATGCTAGCAAAAGCCATTGCAAATGAAGCTGGTGCAAGTTTCATTAATGTCTCAATGTCCACTATTACATCAAAATGGTTTGGAGAAGATGAAAAGAATGTCCGAGCTCTATTCACACTGGCAGCTAAGGTTGCCCCAACAATCATCTTTGTTGATGAGGTCGACAGCATGCTTGGACAGAGGACTAGAGTAGGAGAGCATGAGGCCATGAGGAAGATAAAAAATGAGTTCATGACACACTGGGATGGGCTATTAACAGGACCTAATGAGCAAATTTTGGTTCTTGCTGCAACCAACAGACCATTTGACCTTGATGAAGCTATCATAAGACGGTTTGAGCGCAGGTAGGACACCCCTTTTGCCTAATTGTTTGCATGATCATCTGTTTTTGTTTTGCTTCCATTCGGACAATGTGTGCATTTGCTTTGTTACTATGATGAACAAATGTGTGATCTTAAGAAAAGAAAATTGGTAAATGTGGTTATTAATCTATTTCCTTCTGAGACTACCTTATGGCTACCTTAGAAGGCAGATCTTTCTGTAGCTTTTAGCTGCACTTTCTTCCTCTTTGGCATTTAAATTGTTCACCAAATTGATCTTGTCACATTTCTTTTAAGGACACTGTAAAATCCAATGTTTGTTTTTGACTGTATAATATCAATATTCTTTGCTTTTCAGTTCAATTAGTGTTGGCAATTTTTGAATGCAATATCTATATACCTTTCTGTCATTGAGCAGGGTCCTGGTTGGTCTTCCATCTGCTGAGAACAGGGAGAAGATCTTGAAGACTCTTCTGGCCAAAGAAAAACATGAAAACTTAGACTTCAAAGAGCTGGCAACCATGACAGAAGGATATACTGGAAGTGATCTTAAGGTGAGTCTTGGTAGTGCTTACTGGTTTGATTTTTTTCTGGTTACAATCTATTGATGTTAATGACTATGAACAGAACTTGTGCATCACTGCGGCTTATCGACCTGTTAGAGAGCTAATACAGCGTGAGAGAGTAAAAGAAATGGTAGTTATTAAACAACTTTCACTATTCTAAGATTAACGTCTCTATCCAATTCAAGACAAAGATTTAACTAAATATCAACTGCATCATATTTTAGGAAAAGAAGAAAAGAGAGGCTGAAGGCCAAAACTCTGAGGATGTTTCAAACAACAAAGATAACGAAGACCAAGAAATTACCCTCAGGCCTTTAAATATGGAAGACATGAAGCAGGCCAAGAGTCAGGTAGGGTGAACTCAATTTTTTTCACTCAAATGGCTTGAGAGTACTAGATTTGGGAATCTATACAATGCTACATGAAGTATTTAAAATTGAATTTCTTAAAATCTAGGAATTAAAAACAGTAGTTCAATTGATGTGATTATAGATATCTACCACTACATAGTCATTAATCCATTTTTAAGACTTAAAATCGTAACTTGTACATCTAACTAAGGATAGAATACTTACAATGTCACAGAAGTGGAAGAAGAAAACTGTGTTAAATGATGTATAAAAGTTTTTTTCTATGTACATGAGCTTACAAATATTTGAGTAAACACAGGTGGCTGCAAGTTTTGCATCAGAAGGATCCGTAATGAATGAGTTGAAGCAGTGGAATGATTTATATGGAGAAGGAGGTTCAAGGAAGAAGCAACAACTCACTTACTTCCTTTAGATTGGAGAATGCTACTTATATTTTGAATTTGTCACCATTCATCCTCAATCACATTTCAACAAAGGAAGCAGACTTCAAAACAGATGTTGAAATCAAAATGAAGCATGGTCATATTTCTCACTATACCCCAAATGTTACACTTCTTATGATTCCCAGAAAAGCACAAGTCCTTGCACACGTGTATTCTCTAAAGAATGTGTTGATCATCATGTATTGTGTTGATGAGAGGGTTCTCAAGTTTCGTTTGGGTTTTTCTACAAACAAATGAAGAGCTGTTTTAGGGAATATATGTTTTGTCATGCACGGTTTTGGAAGATGCAATGGCTTTGTAGGAATAGGAATATTTTACACCAAACCTTTTAGGTATGCTGTATCATATATGATCAGAATTTTAAGACATTAGAATTTTGTAAATTGGTTGTGAAACTGTATTGCTCATACAGTTTGGTTCAATTATTTATGTGAATTGTGTCTCAGTGAATGTTTCATATTTACGTGAATTGTCTATGGGAATTCTGGGATGAAGTCACAAAAATGATAGAAACTATTACTATACTCTTAGTATACTACATTAGAAATGATTGTCCTTTCTTCCTAAAGATTTGAATGTATAAAGATAAAATTCATTAAAGTTATTTGTTGTAACTTTCTCCTTAAATATTTAAATATATAAAGATGTTTCAGTTTATGAAATTGAGGTTATAAATCTTCTAAGTTCTTTTCGTCTAACTATTTGTCTTGATACCATTTGTCCTTCACTCTGTTTGATTGTACTGGGATGTTACTATTAACATTTCTTAGTGTTTGAAGGAATGCAGCAGAGAAATGTAGTAAAGTATATGTGACACGAGAAGGAGAGAAAACGAACATTCTTTTCTCATTAATAAACAAAGCATATATGTACAACAAAAACACATTACAAAACGGTTAATACCGTTTTAGAGAGTTTTGCTTTTATCTACAACACACCTCTCTAAAACTAAACTCTCTAAAGATTTAATTCCAAGAGAATCCCTCAACTTCTCAAACCTGTTTTGCCTTAAAGCCTTGGTAAAAATGTCTGCAACCTGTTCTTCTGTGGACAGTGCACCAATTCCATCTTCCTTTTGCTAACTTGATCTCTTAGATAGTGAAACTTGGTCTCTATATGCTTGCTTCTACCGTGAGAGACAGGGTTTTTTGATAAGTTGATTGCTAATTTGTTGTCCACCAATAACTGTATTGACTTACTGTATTCGATTTTCAATTCATCTAGAATCACTTCAAGCCATGCACATTGGCAGACAGTCTCTGTAGAGACTATGTATTCCGCTTCACAGGATGAGAGTGCAAAAACATTCTGCTTCTTTGAGCAACAAGAAATTGATGCCCCCATACACTTAAACAAGTAACCATAAGTGCTCTTCTTATCCACCTGAGTTGGAATGGACAGGGAATGGACTGGGCTCCTCATAAGGTTGGGGAGTAGTGTCTTACTTCATCACGGGACGCTCCTTGGAGGAATTCGCTCGTATGGTGGACTTAATTAGGGCAACATTAGACGCTGAACATTTCAAGCTTGTCGTTGCAAGAGGAATGTGCAGGTCTTCCACAGAAAGGAGGGTGCTGCGCAGGATTTCTTTTACACATATATTTAAGGATCGACTCGTCCAATTGCCCTTTAGCAAATTTTAGATGGGCAACCTGAGGGAGTTAAACATGGCTCCCACCCAACTGCACTCGAACAGGTGAGCCTTCATGCAGGTATTCAAAATGATATGCAAAACCTTGGACATTACTCTCACCCCCTTGCTTTCTCTTCCTCTTCCGGACTCGACCGCGTGCTAATAGGGCTTGGGTATCCCTCGTATCTTAAAAAGGGAAGTGGTTGCTCACATTTTTCCATGCTTTCTTTAAAGGATTTAAAACTAATTACTTAAAGATAGTAATAAAGAAAGTTGGTCGATCAAAGTATTACATGTATAATGGCCGACAAAAAATTACATTCTATTGGATCGAGAACCCAAGGAGGTTGATTTTGTGGTAAAGTCCATGATGACGCCCGAAGAGCCAGAGGCAGTCAGCCTGATCGACCAATTACCCTCTCGCCTCTCCTCCCGAAGTCTTATTTGTCTCATTAACTCTGACGCGCTTTATAATAGAGTTCACTTAGAAAGTTTCTTGTCAGTCGGTCGAGTGTCGGGAGTTCACCAAAAATGTTCCCCAAACTCACTAAGAATGTTCCTTGCCGATCGATCGAGTGATGGGAGTTCACTAACAACGTTCCCCAAACTCGTTTTTACGATGCGACAAGAGTTCACTAAGAACACTCCTTACCGATCAGTTGAGTATTGAGAGTATACTAAGAAAGTTCCCCAAACTCGGTTTTGCGATATAGCAAGAGTTCACAAAGAGCGTTTCTTGTGGATCGGTTTAGAGGTCGGTGTTCACCAGAACGTTCCCTAAATTTGGTTTTGCAATGCAACAAAAAGTTCACTAAGAACGTTCCTTTTCGATTGATTGAGTATTAGGAGTTCACTAAGAACGTTTTCCAAACTCGCCTTTGCGATGCAACTAGAGTTCACTAAGAACGTTCCTTGCCGATTGATTTAGAGGTTGTTGGGAATTCATTGAGAATGTTTCCCAAGCAACCTTTGTCGGATGGGCTGGACTCGATCATTTGGACATGAAAGAATAGTTGGAAATCCTGATTTTATTGATTAACATAAAAGAGATTACATGTAGGATTTCAACTAAAATAAAATTTGATGTGGAAGCGTTCCACATGTTAGGGATTATTATGTCATCCAGATATGTCAATCGTAAACTCCATTCTTAAGATCTCCAACAACTCTAAATTATTCCTCCAATTTGTTCCCAGCTCTCATAGGCGAGTTTCTTATGAGCTTTACATGTCTTTCTCCGTACCAAGTCCCCTTCATGAAAGTTCCTCGACTTTACTTTAGTGTTGTACCTTCTTGCGATTACTTGTTTATACGCCTCTGCCCACACGACTACTACCTATCTTTTTCGTGTATGGTGTCTAACTCTGTTCTCAATTCAACTTCGTTGACATCCATGTCTTTTAATCAACGCTTAAGAAAAGTCTTCTCAGTTCAACCAGGAGCATGACATCAGTACCATATGTGAGGTTGAAGGGTGTTTTTCTCGTAGTACCGTTCGGTGACTAGTGGTATCCATACATGTCCTTTGGGAGTTCATCTACCCAAGCTCCCTTAGCATCCCTCAAACTACATTTGAGCTCGACCACTATGGTTTTGTTGACAACTTCAACTTGATCGTTTGTTTAGGGGTGCTCCATCAAACTTGTCACATGTTTGATGCTTAAGTTTTTGTAAAACTTGACTAACTTATTGTTGATGAATTGTTGGCCATTATCAGTAATAATCGTGCAGGGAGATCGAAAGAACATATAAGTTTCCACATGAACTTTTGCACTTGTTGCACGTTATTGTTGCTAAAGATTTCGCCCCACCCATTTGATGAAATAGTCTATGGCCACAAGGAAAAACTTCTTTTACGCCCAACCAACCGGAAAGGGACCCACGATGTCCATTCGCCACTAAGAAAACAACCACAACGAGATGATGTTATGCAGCTCGGATGAGGGCACCTGGATGTTGTTTGCATGCACTTGGAAACTCTTTCACCTTTGGACAAAGGTTTTGCAATCTTCATCCATTGTTGGCTAGTAATACCTAACTCGTAGGGCTCAAGACTTCAGCGTTTGTCGCCTAGTATGTAAATCGCACACACCGTTGTGGAGTTCATTCAGCACGTACTCAGCTTCTTCGAAAGATACACACTTCAAAAGAGGGGTGGAGAAGCCCCTCTTGTAAAGGTCATCTCCTACAAAAACATATCAAACGATCTTCTTGCTTTCGGCAAAACCAAACCATTTCCCACTGTCTTGCTTCTTCATAAGTAGCTTGATCTCCTCCCTCTGGTCTTTGCTTCTAGTTGATAAGGTGGATAGACACTCCACAAAGGGTTTGACAAGCACTTTTCTAATTATGGTAGACAATAGCCCTTCTCCCTTCCACTCGCTAGCTTAGATAGTATGTCCACGCGAGTGTTCTCCTCGTGCGGGATATGCTTGATGTCTACCTTCTCAAAGGCATCTATTAGCGTTGTCGCTTTATGAAAATACTGGAGAAGATGATCGTTTTTAATTTAGAATTCCTTACTCATCTGCCCAACCACGAGCTGTCAACCTGTTTGACATTCTACCCATCGATCACCTAAATCCTTTGCAAGGGATATTCCTGCCACCAAGGCCTCATACTCAGCCTGATTATTGGACACTTTGAATTTGAACACCAGAGAGTGTTTGATCAGTCCTTCCAATACGATTCCAGCTCCTCCACCTCTTTTATCTGAAGACCCATCTAAAAAAAGCTTCCATGAATGGACCTGGAGTAGCTCTGCAACGAAGTCCACAAGATGTTGCCCATTCACCGAACCATGTGGCTCGTACTGAAGACCGAACTCTGACAACTCCACTGACCAATTAACTATCCTTCCTGTTAGATCAAGTTTCTTCAGAATCTTGGTGACCAGATGGTCAGTTCAGACGACCACCTAATGATTTTGGAAGTATGCCCTTAGTCAACGGGCGACCGTGAGCAACACCAAGGCTACCTTCTCGATCTGTTAATAACGCATCTGAGTCCTACAAAACACGACTTATTAAATAAATCAATTTTAGTTTCAAAGCCTCTTGGAAGAGGGTAACACTGATCGATCCTTCATACATGGTCAGGTAAAGTTATAGCTCTTTGCCCTAAGCTAGTCGGGCCATGACAAGGGGATTGGCCAAGATAACCTTCACATCCGCTAATGCGACTTCGCACTGCTTGTCCAATTTAACGATGGTGTTCTACTTCATTACCTTCAAAATTGGTCATATCCTTTTGACCAATTTAGGGATGAATCGGATTAAAGAAGTCAAACGATCGTATCCTTCAGGTTTTGGGGACTACTCATCTCCATGATAGCGTGCATTTATTAGGATTGACTTCAATGTCTTGTGCGGTAAGCATGAAACTGAAGAATTTACCTACATATCCCTCTTAAACGTGCACTTGATGGGGTTCAAACATTTGACTAAAAATCTTCTCCAAATATTTGACGTACCACCATGAAAAAAAATGTTAAAATGAATTACTTTGGAATTAATATTTAGTTTATTTTTGGTTTGTTATAAAATTTTTATAATTAAATTAAAATGAAAATTAATTTAGAAGTTGAAATTTTATATTGAATTATTTGAAAGATATTAATATATAATAAAAATATAATTTAGATTAAAAATACATCGATATTAAGTTTTAATTAAACAATTTAACATGTAAAATTAGTAATTTTCTCAGTTTATCAAATTAGAAACTTTAGTTAACTTGTTAAGAACTTAAAAGAGGTTTATATGGTTAAGTTTGCTTGTATTATATATATATACATATATATATACATATATATATATATACATACATATATATATATATGTATATATATATATACATATATATATATATATATATATATATATATACATATATATATATATATATATATTTAAACAAAAAAAAGCCAAAATAATAGTCCATTAAGTCATTCTTTTATTGGATAAATTTCGATTCATTGTGAGTATGACGAATAAATTGCGATGACAATAAAATATTATTTATTGAGGAGAAAATTTAACACCTCAGTGGAATGATATTTAAAATTGCAGATGAATTTATGAAATTAAAATTTGAATATAACTTTAACACTAAAATGAATTAAGAAATTTAATAGTTGATATTGATTATTTAACAAATGATAAATAAATTCAAGGGGTGTTTTTTTATAAATTTTTCACTTATAATCTAACTTTCACTTTCATGTAATTGAAACCACTTTACTCTATTTGAGGTAAAGTTTTACTAAAATAATTCACATTAAATTAATTAACATATGAACCCTTTTAATTACATAGAAGAGATCAAGACAGAAAGGAACAAATCCATATCATCAATAAGAACCCATTACAAAATAAAACTGCACAAAAAATAATTTGTTTTAAAAGAAAATAAATGTGTAGAAAAACCTTCCTCAGTTCTGTCTGCTCTGTTCTTTGATTTCCTTTCTACATTGCTACCCTTTCAACCACATTTCTACTTTTCCACATGCTACTTCACAATCATAATCCAGATTTTTAGAGATGAGCCAAAATGGGAGGCGATGAACAAAAACAAGAAGAGACTGAAAAAAAAATATACTAAAGATTTTTATCTGTTTTACTATTCTTAGACATTAATTATTATCTTAGTAATATTCTTATTTATTAGCATCTCAATTCAAAATGTTATAATTTACAACGCTTAATACCTCTTTTGGTCCCTCTTTAGGGGGCAATGTTCAAGTCCGTCCTACATTTTTTAAAAATTTCAATGTGATCCCAACTTGTGAAAAATCAGATTAAATTAATCCTTTTTGGTTACGGCGTCAAAATTTTAACGGTAGAGCTGTCTAGTTGGCCAACACTTAATAAGCTGTTCTATTTTTCTCATACGTGGAATATAATATGTTAATTTTGAATTTTAAAAGAACAATTTACTTGCCGCACATCAGCTTTATGATAACTCTGCCATGGATCAAAGCTTTATGATAACTCCGCCATGAAAAATCTCTCGCTCTCCATAGCAACCTTCGAATCAAGCCTGCTGATGGCCATGCAGCTCTCCGCTGTGATTAAAATGGTACCATTGTGGGAAAAAGCACAATCACTGTCCATCTTCTTGCATGCCTCCTTTTTCAGATCCCCAAGCAGCAACACCAGCTCCTTGTTGAACACCACCGCTAAGTAGAACCCCTCCAGCGGCTCAGGCCCGAAACCAAACTTGGCACAACTCAAATCCCAAAAGATATCAATTTTACCAGATTGGACCTCCAAATTCTTGGACCCTTTTCTCTTTGAGAATAGCGATGGCTTTATCTCAACCTTGCAGAGACAATGATTTCCCAAATCATCAATTCCCACGCTCAAGCCTTGACCCATCAGAGTTTTGGTCCAGGAGACCATGATCAGACATGAACGGCATCTTAATTTGCACTGGTACACACACGTGACAACATTTTGAGCCACTCTTGTGGTGCTTGATGAGGATGAGTCAGCAACCTGAACCCCATTTTCTCCAAAACAAGAGGGAAACTCCTTCATGGCAACACTAACAACAACAAACAATTGGATGCAAAAGTGTTGAGTTTGGACATGTGCTTCTAATCGTGTTTCTTCAGAATGGGATAGTTTGCTCACCCATGCTCCGCCGCCACCCAAAGAGACCCATTTCAGAGGTGTCCGCTAGCGTCTTTGGGGCTGCTTCACCGTAGAGGAAGCCGCCAGGGCCTACGACACCGTAGCCACTTGCCCCAACGATCGCAGCTCTACAGTCGGGATTCTAGCTCTCAAAGGAATCCAAACTCAGATCAAACAAAAACCCAAATTCGAAAACCCTAATCCCAAATTGCAAGATTTGGGCCGCTATCCATTCCACTGCCATCGTCGGAGATGACATACAACGCATCACCACTCGGGACGAGCTCCATCGTCTCTCCGCAATAGCTGCCGAACGCGTTCTTCACTTCGCCGAAGAGCTCGTTAGCCTCGCAGTCTCCCTCTTCTCGCACAGATTCCTCTCTCTCGTTGAACATGTCATTTAACTTTCCAGTGCCACGCAATCACAAAAAGTGGACACCTCATTATGTTTTGTCTAGGAGGATACTTGGACCGTTAAAAAATTAACACCGTAATAAAAAAGATTTAATTGCACACTTTTTTCACAAGTTGGGACCACATTGAACTTTTTAAAAAAAGTAGGACAGACTTAAACATTGCCCCCTAAAGAGGGACCAAAAGAGGTATTAAGCCAATTTACAATTATATCCTTACTCTTTTAATAGGATTTTTTTTATCTATTAAAACAATGAATCTAGGTATAATTGTTATTCTCTTAAGAAATATGATAATAAACAGTGAATGCCATGTTAAAATTCGATATTTTTTATTCATTTATTTATTTTAGCTAAATAATATCTTGAAAATCAACAACGATCGTTATAATATATTAATATAAAAAGTATTTGCGTGTTACGTCTATACGAATTTTGGCTTTAGATGTTTTTTTTTTCATCTTCAACGTTATGATTTTCACTTGGTCTCTACTAAAAAAATCACTTTTATTTTCTGAAATTTTATTTAAATTATTTTTTATAGGTTTTTTGCTAAATTATTTCTAAAATATTTATGGATTTTTGATTAAAATATTTAAAAACTTTATTTTTGTTCATGAAATTCTTTATCACATAAAACATGTTTGCTCTTATATGGATATTTCAAGTCAACAAAGTTAATCTAACAAGCAAGATGAACTGAAAATAAAAATTAGAAATAAAAAATAAGGATTAAAAAAAACTTTGAATATACTTTGAGACATAAACAAATTGAAATATGAAATCTTTGAATTATTCATTGTGTTTTTGTATTTTTTTTTTACAATTTTAATTTGATTGATAAATTTGTTTACGTTAAAATAATTTTAAAATAAAAACACTAAAGTGATGGAAACCTAATTAGGGAAGTCATTCAAAGAAATAGCAACTCAAGCTAAGACCAAGAAAGAGAAGTTGAAAAAGGATTTTTAAAGGCTTTCTTGATTTTCTTTCTATAAATCTTAGAAGGATTATCTTTTAATATGTTCATATGTTGTTTTGTAGGGTCTAAATAAAGCTTGGAGACCATGGTTGAGCCATCCAAGAAGCTAAATAAGTCAAGGAAAGCAAAGGAGCTAAAAAAGGGAGAAAATGAAGTTGCTTACGGATTGGACAGCTTAGCTTCCGGAATGGAAACACAAAGCTTTTTGGCTTCTGGATTGAAGCTCGTGCCGAACCCAAAACCTGCGTGGCCCAACGCCTACGAGTGGGTTTCTTCCATGTGACTTGGCTGACTTGGAATGCAGCATGGATCTTGGTTGTTCGAATAAAGAGCGCCTTCTACACTAAATAATTTGAATTTAGGATGGAATTTGGGTCAGAAACATGACTCTTCTTCACCCATAAACAAGAGAGTCATGCCTATGTAAAACTTCACTTTTGAGCTTAGTGATATGTTGCTGAAATTGTTTTCCAGCCCTATTGCTCTTAAGTCACTCTTGATTTTTGACTTCTTCACCCTTCCTCTAGCTTCCTTCCTCCGTAGAAAGGCCCTCTAAGCTGTGAGGCCTCACCCACACACTTCTCTTCACCTTAAACACTTCAAACACCTCATTATCTTCATTATTCCGCTGCACCTACCTCCATTGTTGTACTACTCTGGTTTGGAGCTTCTGCTTGCGTGAATCAAATCGGGAGTACTTTCCATCAAGTGGTATCAGAGCTTAGGTTGTCCACGCACAAGGAGCTAAGCTATTTCCTCCATTTTCTATTTCATTTCTGCATTCTGTTATGCTTTCTGTTTCAGATTTCCAGGTTCTGTTTTGAATTTCTTTTCAGTCTGTTTTTCTATTTCCAATCACTATTGTTGTGTTTCCATTATGTAATCATGTTTATCTTTCATTTTAAACGGTGAATCTTCTTTGCTTGAGTCATTTTCAGCCTTATTTTTCAATTTCAAGTTTGTCATAGGTCATGTGCACATTTTGATGGAGTTTTAATTCCTTTTATTCCAATATTAATTTGTTCTGTTGTGTTTTTCGGTTTGCTGGAGTTTAGAGTGCTGGAAAAGCTTTAAATCAACCAAATAAGGCAATGAGAACATGTTCTAGCCTGGGTGATATAAGCAAAAGCACCAGAAACTGATTATGGTTTCAAATTTGCTCAAGAAATTCAATTCTGGTTTAAATCCTTAAATCTGTTTCAGTTGGTTTTCCTTTGATTCTGAAACTTGGTACAACATTGTTTAGTGTTGTTGATGTGTCTTAAGGTGTGACAAACCACAATAAGCAATGAAATGCAATATGCATAGCTTGGTTGCTCAAAATCCTTAGCAATTCATTGTTTCAGATTTGAATTATGGCTTTTCACCGTGCTCAATTTATTTGAATTGTGTAATATGAGTTTGGTCATGCTAAGCATCTCAATTGTAGCTTAGTTCAGTACAGTTACATCTTCTTGAGTCATTTTAATTGTTGTCCAGCCTTTTGATTCTTTGAAAACTAATTTTTGGTGGTATAATGGTGTATTTTCCTGCATAAATTGGCTATAGCAGGGGTGATTTTCAAATCTTGTTGTTTCTGTGCTTTTGGAAAGCTTGAACAAGTTTAAATTGATGTTTGAAAGTTGCTAGCACTGTTCATTTGGTCAAATTTTAGCCTATATGCATATTTGGTCTTTAAACCATCACTTTTTGTGTTAAAAGGGAAGTGAACTAGTGATTTTGACTTGTAAACAGTTTCTGAGTTGTTTAAGAGTTTGAACATGCTTAAAATCATCAAGCAAAGTTGTTTGGTCATTCACATGAGCTGTTGAATCACTTCCACTCATTTTTGGGTTTAAAACCACTATTTCAGTCCACTTTTTCTGGTGCAGAAAACATTTTCCAACCACTGTTTTGGTATTTTTTTTGTCCAAATTCATTTCTGGATTGTGGAAAAAGTTGGTTCAATGTTTAAAAATGATATTAAATGATCAAAAGAAGTAAAATCTAGTGATAAAAAGCATATAGAACCTTGCAATCCAGATTAGAAGCCCAAAAACTCAAAAACTCAAAAACTCAAAATCTCAATCTCAAAATCTGAAATTCGTTGGGGCATTTAATCAAACACTTTGGTAAAATATCAAACAGTTTGGTCTGAATGAGTTTGTGATCTGCGATTTCGTTTTTTATTGCTTTCTTAATCTGTTCTAGTTCCATTATTAGGTTCCTTTTGAGTGCTTGTTGTTATTCCATCCTTGTTTCCATTTGATTTCCTCATTCTTAGCTTCCAAGTTGTCAAAAAAATTCAAAAAACTAGTTTGAAATTCTGGTGCAGTTTGCTAATTCTGTTTGGTTTGTTTTGAGTTGAATCTTGAAGTGCTGTGTTAGCTATTGTGAGGCATCTAGAAGCAGAAACCTTCACCTACTGAGGTAGCATCTTAGGAAGTGGAAAGGGGGCTAAAGTGGAAACATAAAGGTTGCTTTTGAGCAGTTGCAATCATGCTATTCCAGCAGCTAAAATACACCAGAAAAGCTTACTTTGCAACCAAATTTGGAGTGGCAAACAATAGCAGCCAAAGATTGAAGTTTCATTAGTTTTAGACATTATTTTAATATCACAGAAACTTGTTTAAAGTTGATTTTTGGTTTTTGGTTAAGTGACTTGGGAAAATGCTCTTGAAGCAATTCCAAGATCACATTTGAACCTTGTAATAGTGTAATTTTGTTTCCTTAGTGTGAAAGTGTGTCAAGGGGCTCCAAGTGTCACTTGCACTTTCACTTAGGACCGTCTAGCATTTACATTTTGCATCTTTATTGTTTTCTTTAAATTGCTTGTTTGATATTTTTGTTTTAAGTCTCTGTGGTATATAGGATAACATAGCATCTAGCTAAACCTTCTTTTGGATTTTAGGAGCATTTCATTAACATTTGAAAATATTTTGAAAGATTTCTACCTAGAAACTAAGGTAAAAGATAAATCTAAGGAAACTCTGGCTAGGAAGAACTCGGTTTTTAAGCTTGTCCAATTGTGACTCACCTCTTCTTCTTGGGAGCTACTTGGAAACATTTTTTGCCTCTAGAATCTCTTTAGAAATCTTTCACCAAAAACAAAGAAAGTTTGTGAAAATCTTTTCACTCATTACTTGTCAAATTTTTGAAAACCTTGTGAAAACCTTTTCTCCATACTTGACAAGGATGAGTCAATCTAGTGTCCAAGAGAGTATGCAACCCAACAATGAGAGCTCACAAATAAGAGAGGAATTTGAGCCAAAGTTCCAACAAAGGGATAGAGAGATTAGCGAGCTCAAAGAAATGATTGGTCAACTTTTGGTCAATCAAAACAACGGTAAGAAGATGACTTCCATAGAAGAATAGAATATCATGGAGATACATCCTCTCCACCTAGTGAGCATGAGCAATATAGTAGTCATCACAATGATGACCACTATCAAATACCTCCAAGGAGAACTCATAGAGAGAGAGAACATTACCCAAGGGAAACTAGAATAGATCTTCCTCCCTTCCATGGTAAATATGATATTGAAGAATATTTGGAATGGGAGATGAAAGTTGAGCAGTTGTTTGAGTGTCACCAAATAAATGATAAGAGGAGAGTAACAATGGCCTCTTTGAGCTTTTAAGGCTATGCCTTATATTGGTGGACTGCCTTGGTAAAAGACTTGAGATTGAGACACCTACCTTCCATTAGGTATTGGAATGAGTTGAGGTCTGCCTTAAGAAGAAGGCATGTACCAGCATATTATGATAGGGAGTTAATGGACAAACTCCATAAACTCCAACAGAAAAACATGAGTGTTGAGGAATATAGGCAAAAAATGAAATTACTCATGTTGAGAGCTGGTATAAGAGAAGAGCCAATCATAACAATTGCCAGGTTCCAAAGTGAACTCAACTATGACATAAGAGATAAGGTAGAACTTTTACCTTATAATGATCTCAATGAGTTATCCAACTTTGTGTCAGAGCAGAGCAACAATTGAAGAGGAAAACTTCCTCTAAAAGAGACTACTCTGATTCTTCCTACCCTAGGAAAGATTCCAAGAGGGAAAGTGAACCCTCCAAATCAAAAGAAGAGGGACCTAGGGAAAAGGAAAAGGAAAAATATCCCTCTAAAGAATCTTCTAAAAATGATAGGGTAAAAGAGACCAAGTGTTTTAGATGAGGTTACAAAGGGAACTATGCTTCTGAGATTCCTAATAAAATGTCTACTTATATCCTAGAACATCAAAATGAAGATAAGATTCTTCTAATGATTCAAATACTTCCATATCTGAGGAAGAAGCCTTACCTTGTGAAGGAGAGTTGTTATTGATAAGAAGACTTCTTGGAAGTCAACATATAGAACTAGAACAATCACAAAGGGAGAATCTATTCCACACAAGATGCAAAGTTTTTGAAAATACTTGTTCATTGATTGTGGATAGTGGGTCCTCTTGTAATTGTTGTAGTTCTAGAATGGTGGAAAAGTTGGCCTTAACTACTACTCCTCATCCCAAGCCTTACAAGCTTCAATGGATAAAAGAGGATGAAGAAATAGTAGTCAAAACACAAGTAAACATACCTATCTTCATTGGAAACTATAAAGAAACAGTTTTATGTGATGTTGTGCCAATGGATGTTGGGCATGTTCTACTAGGTAGGCCGTGACAATATGATCATAATTCCACTCATGATGGCTACACCAATAAGATAACTTTTCTCCACAAAGGAAATAAAATAACTTTGATTCCTCTTACACCTCAACAAGTGAAAGAGGATGGAATAAAAATAAAAATGAAAATTGAAAAATAAAGAAAAGAAGAAGAAAGGTTAGATAAGAAACCTTCTAAAGGAGAAAAAGATAAAGGAGAAGAAGGTATGCATGCTTTTAAATTCTTCCAACAAAGGTAAATACCTTGAATCTTCTTCTCAGAAAAATCACTTTGTTTCATCATATAATGAAGGGGAATGCTCAAAACAAAGTGAAAAAAAAAGTAAAGGCCAAAGATGCTTATAAGAAAATATTTTTCAAAGATAAAAGGCCTTCATTCTGTATTATTTTCCTTGCATACATCCTTTTAATAATATTCATCTTTGTTTTTTGTAGATATACTTTTGATCCAGGAGGGAAGAAATAGCTCCTAAGTTGTGCTTCTTTATACCTTCCGATTTGAGGACAAATCATTTTTCAAGAGGGAGGGTATGATGGAAACCAAACTAGGGAAGCCATTCAAAGAAGTAGCAACTCAAGCTAAGGCCAAGAAAGGGAAGTTGAAAAAGAACTTTTAAAGGCTTTCTTGATTTTCTTTCTATAAGTCTTAGAAGGATTATCTTTTAATATGTTCATATGTTGTTTTATAGGGTCTAAATAAAGCTTGGAGACCATGATTGAGTCATCCAAGATGCTAAATAAGCCAAGGAAAGTAAAGGAGCTAAAAAAGGGAGAAAATGAAGTTGCTTACGGATTGGATAGTTTAGCTTCCGAAATGGAAACACAAAGCTTTTTGGCTTCTGGATTGAAGCTCGCGCCCAACCCAAACCCTGTGTGGCCTATCGTCTGTGAGTGGGTTTCTTCCATGTGACTTGGCTGACTTGGAATGCGTCATTGATCTTGCTTGTTCGAATAGAGAGCGCATTCTACACGAGATAATTTGAATTTAGGAGGGAATTTGGGTCAGAAACATGGCTCATCTTCACCTATAAATAAGAGAGCCATGCCTATGTAAAACTTCACTTTTGAGCTTAGTGATATGCTGCTGAAATTGTTTTCCAGCCCTATTGCTCTTAAGTCACTCTTGATTTTCGACTTCTTCACCCTTCCTCTAGCTTCCTTCCTCCATAGGAAGGCCTTCTGAGCTATGAGGCATCACTCACACACTTCTCTTCACCTTAAACACTTCAAAACCTCATTATTTTCACTATTCCCACTAGTGCAGTCAAGGGAAACGACAGCGGTTATTTTCGCTTATAGACAATGGTTTCGCAACCGAGGTATATACTAACGAGGCAAAAAAGGGGTAGGCTTTTTGCCTCGGTTCTGAACCGAGGTAAAAAGAGGTAATATTTTGCCTCGGTTCATAGATAACCGAGACAGTACAACTTTTCTTTTAAATTCTCCCCAAAATTATGATGGTTACGCTGCCTCACACAACTTCTTACTTTCTTTGATTTACGACTTTTTTTTCTTAGGTCTAATAAATCCATTTTATTTACGACTTCTTTTCTTAAAAGTAAATAAATCCATTTTATTTACGGCTTCCTTTTTAGCCACATAATTACAACAAAATGCCAACATGGCCACCAATCTATTGCAACCGTTTGGTAATGTAAATCCAACTTTAGCATTACAGAATATAACAAGTATCAAGGATCTAACTGCTCTAAACCTACAAAATAATTGAACCCAATATAATTGAAATGCTCTGGAAGCAATTAATTACCGATATAATTCAAATGCTCTGGAAGCAATTAATTTCCAAAAACCTTAAGCTGTGATTAACCTTTACATGTCACCGTTCCAAATCGTAATACCTACAATATATTCATGAAATTAAAGAAGATAATAGTTAAGGTGAGACAATAAAAACATAAAACAAATATATAAAAGGCTATGAACTTTTAGTATTGATATCTATATATATATATTATATATATACCTTTCATCAAAGTTAGTTGTTACAACTAAATTTATGATGACAAACGTTATCAGTACTAATACAAAACGTAATTGATAATACAATTTTTCTTATCATCAACATGATTTACACCATCTTAAAGTTCACAACTACAATTAAGAAGAATAAAAAAATTCCTTGTGTCGACATGTTTTTACCTATGTTAATATTGCTTCTGAAGTTCTTGAAGATTGTTTGTGATTCATTTAGTTAGTGAAATGAGACTTCTGTTGTGTATAAAGTAACTAATAATTGTTATCATGTTCAAGTATAAAGTTGTTATCCATCAATACGTGACATATGAATAGTAGATTCATAGATAAATGTAAATAGTAGGTCTCAGCTTTAACAAAATAATTTAGGAGAAAATAGAAGCTCTAATCACAACAGAGATAGAAATAGAAGGTGGCTTAGTAGGGTCTTACTAAGGTAATTGAGTTCTTGAGAACCATTAAAATGTAATTCTTCTTAGAAAACCATTAGGCAAATTTAAACCAAAAGGAATTTAATTAAGCATTCATATCTTAATCATAATTGTAAGAAATCCAACTAGATCATATATATCAGAAGTTGTCTCACCTTGTTGGGCTGTTGTTGGGCTGTTGAACCAAGAACAACTATATTAATTGTAAAAAGATTGTATATAGCTAGCAACCAGAGAATATTACTACACTGGAACTATGAGAAATGAATTATGGATACTTGAAAATCAAAACTAAATATTTCCTTCCTCCATTCGTTCCATCACCCAAGCAAATAACATTAGTTTATACATTACTTTCCCTCAAAAGGGGCGTGAGAAATGAATTATGGATACATGAAAATCAAAACTCGAGAAAAGTAAAACAAAGAGAAAAAGAAGATTTACTGGAAGTAAGTGAAATCTGGAGGTGGAACCGAGTGTTCTACGAAGAATAGATTTGGCGGAACCGAGAAGTCTTCTCTTCAAGCACCAATTATACCTCAAAAATCAAGAAACTATAAACACACAAACGACCGTGATCAATAAAAGTGATTGTGTTTATTAGGAGGAGAAACCCCAACAAGCAGCAGAAGTCCTAAGAAATCTGAATATGCCAATGAGTAACTGAAGCAAGGAATGAGTTGGAACAACAGCAGAAACCCCAACAAGATTATATATGAATTTTTATTCGTTTTATTCTCCTCATCAGCACTCTACTTTGCACACCAAATCAAAGGAACACAGGTCAGATTATTGAGCATCACATTCTTTATTTTGCACACCAAATCAAAGCACGTTTAATTTAAGAGAAAACAAGTATTTACCTGCAAGCGGCGTTTGATCAAATCAATAGATTGAGCTATAGCGGTGGCATGACTCTTCCAATTGCCTTCGTTTTCGTCCAGAATGTTCCATTTATTGGCCAGAATTTGTTGGACCGTGATCCCATCAGAGGTTGAGGGCTTAGAGGCAGCGGCCTCAGAGGCCCAAAAGCAAATTTGGAGTAGCGCGTTAGAGAAGCTGAAACTGGGATCGAATTTGAACCGAAGCAAAACAATACAATGTAAAAACTAAAACTAACAAGTCTATGAGAAGAAGAAAAGAAACAGTACCCCACCTTTCAGCTTCAAGAGCACTCTATGAAGACGATGAAGATGCTAATGCCAACTGCAGGCCCGTTGGAGCCAAACCCAATAACCTCCCTCTCTCCCTCAAACCCTCCACCGTTGGAGGCGAATCGCCGCTCCGATAACACAAAGTTGTTATTCGAAACCTAACTCTCTCATTCGTCAGTGCGCGACTGCGAATCGAAGAACCTCCTCTCAAACCCTCCCGAAGGTTTCTTTGTCGCCGCCCAATTATTAGTCTCGTCAGCGCGAGAAAGGCGAAGCTCGCGATTGGAAGCCCTAGCCCCACTTCGCCGGAGACAACGGAGGCGTTGGAGACAATGGAGATGCCGGTGGTGGACGAACTGTGGCGGCACGGCGGTAGACGCAGCGAGCAACCTGCGAGAGAAACCAGATCGCGAAGTGGAGATTTCTTTGCGCGAGCAAAATGGAGGACGCGAGGACTATGCGTTTGGTGGTGGAGGTCCGTCCAGTGTTGATGGAGGTCGCAGGGGAAGGGGAAGAACGAGGAGGCGTAGGGGAAGAAGAAGAATGAGGAGGCTTAGGGGAAGAAGAAAAACGAGGAGGCGTAGGGAAGAAGAAGAACGAGGAGGCGCGTTAGGGAAGAAGAAAAGGTTTCATTAATTTTAACAAGTAAAAAGGGTTACTACCTCGGTTCACGAAATAAACGAGGCACACAAGAACACTACTAACTCGATTCATTTGCTAACCGACGCAGTAGGGCTTTGATGAAAAGTTGTTAGACTGTCTTACAGGATTGGGTGTATTTGCATAGGCTTTTATGCCTCGGTTTCTTAAATAACCGAGACAGTAGAGTGAATAGGTTTCGGTCTTCAATGAACCGAGGCGTATAAGTTTCTCTTAATTACAAAAATGTC
The DNA here is from genome assembly GCF_029865625.1 of Vigna umbellata. Lineage (NCBI taxonomy): Eukaryota > Viridiplantae > Streptophyta > Magnoliopsida > Fabales > Fabaceae > Vigna > Vigna umbellata. Next base: position 22,408,200 of record NC_142168.1, read on the forward strand.
ACCGCATTTTAATATGCTTCGGTTTTGTAAAAATCAAAACGTATTAGACGCGTTTAAATACTATTTTTTTTTAGTGTCCGCTGCACCTACCTTCATTGTTGTACTACTCTGGTTTGGAGCTTCTGCTTGCATGAGTCGAACTGGGAGTTTTAACAAATTTTCAAACTTCAACTACTAAAACCATTCTATATCTTCAAAGAAAGAGAAAACAAATTCATAAAATATTTTGTTAAGAGGAATTGTTTTGCATTTATCCAAATGTTTCCAAGCAACGACAAGATCTTACAAAGATGTAAATGCATTAGAGATTTATTTATTTTTGTTAGGAAAATACGCCTACACAAATGATTTTTGCACTCCTTTAGATCAATAAGATAAATTTCTTCAGTAATTCGCAAGGGCTGTTAATGAAATAATTGTGAAGAACTCTACGAAACCCACTAATCAAAACTTAAAACAAAGTAAGTTTCTCTTCTACCTCTTCTTCTAGAGTCAAATTGTAACTTTTTTCCTTGGGTGTTTTGAGTTGCATGTAGTCCAACTCCATCCCAATTCAGTTCTTGCATGTAGATCATTTCAGTGTAGTCCGTAGATCATTAATTTGATCTTTTGTGGGTGTAGTTAGGTTTTCTTATGAATGGAAGTTGTGGAAAAGTGTGGAAGAATTTAAGGTCTCATTTTGGGGTGAGGGAAGCTGATTTAACTAAGTGTTGATTGATTTTAGAATGCAAACTTATCTGAGAATTTGAAAATTCTCTGTTGTATAATTTGTGATTGTGGATTGAGATGATTGGAACTGGTGAATTCAATTGTTTGAAATTGAGGGTTGTCGTAAATGTGTATAAACATGATGATTAGTTTGAGTTGATATTTATTTGTGGATTGTTGAGAATTTGGTAATTGGGTTAAGCAATTGGTTCATAATCAAGTCTTAAAGTGGTTAAATGTAATTAGAATAAATTACAAAAAAAAAATAGATTGAGTCATAGCGCAAAGTCATCACATTTTTTTGAACTAGTATGACAGTAAGTGTCAAGTAGATACCCTTGGGTGCCACCTTTAATAGAATCAAGTCAGAGAGCTCCAATGACCAGTGCGTTGGGCGTCACCAGGCACTATTGGGCGATATTCTAGAATTTAAATTTTAGAGAGCTCTAGGGCTTGGGAAGCTAAGCACAAAAGCTCACCGCTGGGCAGAACCTTCAAACCGCTAGTCACAAGTTTGAACTTTCTCCTAGGGGGCTTTTGCCATGATTTTGTTGCACAGTGTTGCTTGGCTTTGGGTAGTATAAGCTGAGCAATTTTTGGTTTTTGAAATCTTTGAATGGAATTGAAATGTTTGATGATGAGAATTGTGATTTATAGAAATGTGACATGTTTAAGAGTATCAAAGGGATTCAATGTTTTGGAGAAATGAAGTTAATGGAATTTATGTTTGTTTGAGGGATGTGGTTCTAAGGAAGAGGTACAACATTTATAGTGTAGTGTTATGCATTAACTAGAGATAAGTGTTGGTGAGAGTTAAAGAAGGTTCTTATGGCAAGATTAGGGGTGAGACCACTAATCTGGAAATGCCATAAGTAACTTACCATGTCCAAAGGAAATTGATTTATGATTGGTTAGGCCAAGTAGAGCGAGGACCTTTGTGTCAATCACTTATAACAAGTTTTTTTCTAAGTCAATGCATAGATCCAAACAAATTGAGTCTAAAGTTATCTATGTATGAATATGACTTAAACTACAAAATATGTGCTTGATTATATTATGATTGAACTCATTTAATTTTATAATTTCTCAAAATTTTCTTTTACTTACCCGTGTGTTAATTGTCATGTCTCTTTTGCTATAATTGCTTCTATAGCGTGAACAAATGGGGTTACTGGTGATGATTTGACTTGCCATTCGGTTAAAGGTCGTCTAGATGAGTGTAAAGTGTAGCTGTACCTTGGTTAAATCTAACAATTAAGTTTTTTTTGCACAATTTGTATTTTTTAGATTATAATAACCTCACTATCATTCTAAAGTTATAATAGGATTTGGGAAAAAATATATATGGATAAATAATTACTATATTTGTTTAATAAGACCATCTGAGAAACAGGAATGACAATAGATCGGACTGGTCCGTCCGTTTTGAAAATGTGGATTGAAGAACGATAAATGTATTCTTATTGATTTCATGGTATGTGGCTCATATAATGTGACTAAATTAATTTACTTTTTGTATAATTCATATTATACTTTTTCAACATGCAGTCAATCTTTTTTCCTTAGATTCTTTTAATGAATTGTGAGATAATATAGAAAATGATTTTTCATTATATTACATTGAAATTTTTAAAATTATTAGTTTATCCCTTAATAATATAAATTTAGAAGTTATATTTTGGTTTAATCATTCACTAAGTCCCTATTTTCGCATGGAATCTCAATTTGGTCCCTTTCTTTCTGGAAATATCAATTGGGTCCCAAAGTTATGAAAATTGTAACAATTGGATCCTTTCCGTTAAATTGTCTCCAACGGCGTTAGTGTTTGTCTGATGTGGCACGCGTGGCTGACTGAAGTCACTTGACGTGGATAATTCAATTTTGGACGAACCCAAAAGCAGAGCAATAAACCCTAAGCCTTGCCATCTTCATTGCCAACATTAATCATAGCAGAGATAAGAGATGAAGGGAGACGATGTCGCCGACACCTACTCCATTTGCAAGCCCGATTTCTGAGTTTGAGAGAGACCCAGGGTCTCTTTCTTCTCCCAGCAGCTCGCCGGCGTCCCAACCGGAAATGGCCACCGCACTCCAGCCAGCGTCGTCGCCACTTCCGATGCCCATGGACGAGACCACCGCCGGCCGCCGCTCCAAGCTCCCTTTCTCTTCTTCTCGCGCGGGAGGTTTGCACCGGATTGATACTGGCTGCCGCCGCCGCCTCCGAGACTGTCACGGGCCGCACCGTCAGATCTGGCCACTGCTGCCACTGCCGAGCCCCGATCCAGCCGCCACGACGAAACGACCTCCACAGGGGATCCTCTATCCGGTCCACGACTCCGCCGACAACGCCACCCGGGCCGCCACGGTCTCGGATCCCCCTGGTACAAACGGCAACCCTGGTCTTTGGGATTCTTAGTGAGGAAGAAGGATGATGAAAATGGAGGAAGAAGGTGAGGTGGTTTGGTCACGGTGGGTATTAGAGATGAATGAGGTATGTGGTTATATGTAATGGTTGGTGGATGTTGGCTGTGTATGAACGATGATGGTCGTGAGGTAAGGGGAGGATGATGGTGTTTGGAAATGGTCGTGAGCCATCCCCCCTAGCCATCCCCCTAGCCGTGGAAGGAAAAAGTTGGAACTCTATGAAGTGCTCCACTGCTCTGCTTGAATCAACCATGTCAGATAACACGTCCACAACAGCGTGCCACGTCACACACACCGTAACGCCGTTTGACACTATTTAACGGAAAGGATCTATTTGTTGCAATTTTCATAAAATTGGGGCCCAATTGATATTTTCAGAAAGAAAGGGACGAAATTGAAATTCCATGCGAAAATAGGGACTTAGTGAATGATTAAAGCTTATATTTTTCAATGAGGATAAATATAGAAGTTAAACATTATCATTTACATAATATTTTTCGAATATTCCTTTATCTATGTGTGATGTTTTCTGTTTTATATTTTTCAATTTAGACATATATTTATTTTTGTAATAGGATCGTATTGTGAGACAAAATTTGAAATGCTATTCCACTAACCTGTTATCTGGTAAGATAAATTAAGACTTTCAGTCTGCCACGGCTATGTAGAATCAATTGAGACAAGTTGGAACGAAATAGATAAATAATGTAAAAAATATTATTTAAAAAGAGTAAATTTGACACCTAAATCAAATGCTACTTAAATTATAAAATGACTTTATGAAATTAAAAATTGTATTTAACTTTCTAATATTAAAATGAATTATAAAGAAAATTAATAATTAATAGATTATTTGGCAAATGACAAAAGAAATTCATGAGTGCTTCTATAAATTCTTCAACTTAAAATCAAATTTCAATTTCATGTAATTCATACCATCTTACGCTGCTTAAGTTTAAGGACTTTCTTTTACCTTCAAGTTTTACCGTGAAGATAAATTTAACTTTTGTAAATATACATATATAAAATAAAAAATAAATTAGATAAATAGTAATTATTTCATATCAAATATATTTATTGTGGTGTCTATGTTTACTAAACCACCATTCATCCCCAAGTCATTTTTGAACGCATTTTTTCTTGTCTATAGTCTTTTTCGGTTTTTTTTCTTCGTTTAAGAGTCTTACTTCATTTTGCTTTTATTTTATCTGCGTTTTTTTAGTTTGGTTTGAAATTTTATATTTATTTCATTTAAAAAGTTTATATTTATTTTTATTATATTTTATATTAATTGGATTTTGAAGTTTGATGCAGGAAATTCATCGGATATCGAAATCTATTTTGAAAACTTACTGAATTTTAAAATTCAGTGAAGATTCTTTTTATTTCAAAATTTAATGTTTATTTCTTCTGGATTTCGAAGCCCAGTATTGATCTTTTTATTATTTTCTTTCTTTCTTATATTTTTAATTTTTAATTTTTATTTTTACTTTTATTTTTTTTTTAATTTGTTTTACTAGTTTTGTTTAAATAATTTCTTCGAACTTTCTCAACACCCAATTTTGTATGGATAAATAAAATACATCACAAAAATAAATAGATAAAAATAGAAGTTAAAATAAAGGGTGAAATATGTTTTTGGTTCCTTAACTTGCGAAAACTAGAATTAGTCCCTCTTCAAAACTTTGGACTAATTTAGTCCCCAAACTTTAAAAATGTTTGAATTTAGTCCTTTTAACCAAATTTTGTTAACTTTATTTGATGTTTCAAAGGCATTTATCAGTGAACATTGAAGCAAAAATGTGTCAAACGGGATAAACAACTCAAATGCTATCATGAAACACACTTAAAACATCAAATAAACCTAACAAAATTTAGTTAAAAGGACTAAATTCACACACATTTTTTAAGTTTGGGAACTAAATTAGGCTAAAGTTTTGAAGAGGGACTAATTCCAATTTTCGCTGAAAGTTAAGGGACCAAAAACATATTTAACCCTAAAATAAAAAATACTATTTGTTTTACTATTTGTACCACCAAATTTCATTTTTAACCCTTAGTCCAATGATCCAAAATAATCTAACAGTTTTTTACTTTCTCGCCATCCTATTTTTCTTCTCACACCCCACTTTCCATATCACCTTCCATGCCATCTATTCTTTTTACTCTAATTTTATATTAATTTTTCTTACTAACTTTTATTTATTCCATTTAACTTTTTAAATTATATTTTATCCATCACATTCTCCACCAATCTTTTTTATTATTTCCTTCATCCACTTTTTCCATCTACTTTTTCATCCCACTTTTATATTAATTTCTCACACTAACTTTTTTTATTTCATTCACTTTTCTAAATCATATTTTATCCACCATCTTCTCCACCAACATTTTTTTTTATTTTTTCCTTCATCTATGTTCTTACTCTACTATTTCCACTCACATTTTATATTATTTTTCTTCACCAACTTTCTCCACCTAATTTCTCCATTAACATTTTTTATTATTTCCTTCATCCACTTTCTTCACTCACTTTTTATATTAATTCTTTCACTTATTTTTCACAATAACTTTTTCTATTCACTTTTTTTTATTATATTTTATTTCACCTAATTTCTCCATTCACTTTTTATATTATTTCTTTCACTTATTTTCCACACTAACCTTTACTATTTACTTTTTTTTATTATATTTTACTTCATCTAATTTTTCCACCCACTTATTATATTATTTTTATTCATCTACTTTCTCTATCCATAACTATATAAATACACATATACTCTTCACTCCATTTTTACACACATCATATCTTCACATACATCGTTTTTCTCACACCCCATCATTCTTTAACAACATATCGTTTTTCTCCCACTCCATCATTCTTCAACAACATATCCCTTTTCCTTCACACCATTATTATCTTCTATTCTCACCTTACTTTCATCACTCTTACCATATTATTCTCATTCCTATTTTCCTTCTTCATACTCCACAATCATCAAACACTTCAACACATCTCTTCCCATCCATATCACCATCTTCATATCTTAAAGCTTCTATTTTTCACCTACATCTCACTTGGACTATTTTTGTTTTCTCCATCCAGGTTTTTATTCCCCCACTTTTATTTTTCTTAATATTGAATTATCTTGTTAAATTTTGTTTTTTATACTTCTACATTTTCTTAATTGTTTTACTGTATTCTATTCTACATTTTCACTTATAGCCCATTTTATTATTTTTAATAAAAAATCACAATATTTCGATTGTCATATCAAATATCGGATTTGCTTGATAATTGAATTTGTTTCATAATAATAATTTTGATTGTCATGTCAAATCTTGGACTTGCTTGATAATTACATAATTTATAATTATTTTGAGTGTCATGTAAAGTCTCGGATTTGCTTGATAATTGATTTTTTTTTAATAATTAAAAATGTTGATTATCATGTCAAGTCTCGGATTTACTTGATAATTAAATAAAAAGTGAAAAGATAATTATCTTGCAAATAAGTGTAAAATATTTGTGTGATTGTCTTTTGTCATCTTAAATTTTCATAATCAAGTCAAAGATCATAAAAAATACAAAAATCTTCAAAAATCACAAAATAATTTTATTTTTCACTTGTTTCGTATCTAGCTTATTGTTTATGTCATGACACTTTTTTTACGTAATTCAAAAATACTAAAAAATCATAAAATCTCAATTATATTGTATTGTTTTTTTTTCGGAAAAATAATCATTTCGAAAACCACATCAACTTTGCGCATTTGATTAAAGGTACTGCCATTTGACAGACGTTGTAGGGTGCTAATACCTTCCCTAAACGTAACTGGCTCTCGAATTCGTAATCCAATTTTCATACCCTTAAAGAAAATAATGATTGTAATGTGACAACATTCAAGCAAGTATATAGTGCAAGATACATTACAGATGATCATTAAGAGCTTCAGGAACTGAATTAGAGCGACAAATAATGATGTTAAAACGTGATAAATACATCTATTAAAGTATATGTGTTGATGAGTTTGAGGTGGTAGTGACCTCTTTTAATGACATCTTAATGCAATAAAATTGTTGAATGCATGTAATATTATTTTCCTCATGGATTACTGTTGGGATGATACAATAGAATCGGCAAGTGTACCGAATCATTTCAAGTAATATAAAATGGTAAAACCAAGTATGGTTTTTCCAAGAGACTCGTAATACTAAAGAATTGTGCGATTAACAAATCATCTAGACTCAAGAACATAACATCAATTTACAAACAAGTGTAGAAAGATAAAATTACACATAATTACATGGTTGAACTTTGGTATTTAAGGCATATAGATATGACAGACTAGAAATTATATGAAATGACATTGTTAAGGTTATTTTTCACCTATTTCACTCTTGTGCTTACACAATTTCATCTCCTTTCCATCAATTATCTAAAGTCAACCCACAAATTTACTCAATCCCCAATTTCTTAGGTAAAAGAGCTTTTTCCTATTAAACCCTAATTTCTTGGACAATCTAACAAGGACTCCTGATTTAGTTCTAGATCATGCAAAATATGTTTCCATACCCATGAATAACAGATCAAGCCATGAAATATTCCTATTACATGCAAGCTTTAAGATTGGAAACAAGAATACTAGCAATTGATAGCAAAACACACACACACACACATACACACACAAATATATATATATATATATATATATATATATATATATATATATATATATTCAAATCAATCATCCATTACACAAGAATTCATAGGCTACAACAATCCCTAACAATATGAATCTAGTTCTCCACTTTCATGGAGAACGTTAAGCTTACAAACATGGTGGATGAAAGAAGAAGGATACCCAAGGAGGAGAAAAGAGATGTTCCCACAAGCTTCAAGTGGCCTCCATGAGCTCCTGTAGTGAAATCGTGCCTCCACACCTTCGTCCTTGAGTTTTGGGAGCATTTCCCCTTCCAAAACTACCTTCTGTTTGCGTTTGAGAGCTATTAAATGAGCTCTGCAATAAGTCAACTCGCTCGAGCGACTTTTGGGACTCGTTGGAGCGAGTTCTTGCTCAAGCGAAAAAGTCAATACATGAACAGTAAAGTCAAGGTGTGAACAGTACCGGTTAACAGATGAATAGTTCCGGTCAACGGATGAATAATGCACAGTGAAATTTTTATGGAGTTTTTTTTTATCTTCTCCAATCTTTATTCATCTGCAAATAAACACACAAAAAAGAATTAAACTAATCTATGAACTATAAAACACAATTTTACATCTTTTCGTGAGACAAATTACACAAACACATGAAAAAGAGATTAAATTAAGGGTGAATATAAGGTAAATATCACACTTATCAATTACACATACAAAATCAACAAGAATATTGGTTGCCATTGCTTGAGATAGTTTGGGTCATATCAACAAGATTGATATTCTTATTAAGTAAACCGAAAAATAATTTCACTTGAGCTCCAAAAAGGCTAAAAGAATTATGTTTTATTTCTGAGGACAATCCACATGTTATCATTAGCGATAGAGATCTAACTTTGATGAATGCCATTAATAGTGTATTCCTTGAATTTTATCATCTCCTATGTCATTTCTACATTCAGAAAAATGTACAAGCCAATTGCAAAATGTTAGTCAATTCTGTTGAGACATAAAATGTGGTCATGAAAGCATGAGAAAATGTCATGGATTATGAACATGAGTCAATGTTGATTGATTGTATTGATCGCCTTTATCATGCTTGTATTTCATGGCCTTTATTCATTAAATATTTCATTGACTCTTGGATAATTTTGTATAAGAAATATTTTTAAAGTGGACAAGTCAAGTACTGCATTTAGGAAATTCAACATCAAACAAGTATGCTTTAATCTTATTTTATTTAGTTGTTTTCATTAGATATTTCATCATTTTGTTCGTGGGATTTATGTTAGGGTTGAGTTTGTTCACTAGAGCCTAAAAAAGGTATTGTAAAGCAATATGGGAGATCTTTGTTCGTGTTGGGATACAATTCATGACGTCATCATTCTACAACATAATGAAATAAAGACATCCTTTGATAAAAGTCTAATTCTTATAAGTGATGCTTTTAAACCAATCATACATAAAAGATTAATTGGATGTGTATCAAAATATGCTTTGAGACTCATTACTAAGAGTTCGATTGAGTTTAGCATATAGGATTTGATAGTGAAAGTTATGGTTGCATTTTGAGACAAACATATGGTTTACCATGTTCTTGTGAATTAACATGATATGACCTTGGGGTGATTCCTCTATCTAAAATTCATATCATGTGGACTAGATTGAACTTTTCAAATATTTCATCAAATGAATCACATGCATTCAAAAGGAATTTGATTTGGTGCTCAATTGTTTCAAAGAAGTTGACATTAAAGGAAAATGACAACAAATAGAAGTTACTTGAAATTGTTTGCCCTGCTGTGAATCAATGGTACTTTCAATGCATAAATTTAAATTGAAGGTTGAACAAAAGAAAAAGTTCATCGATCTCAAAGGTTTAGAAATTGTAAACTCTTATATTTTGAGCATGTAGACGCCTTGCACTCATGAGAGTTCTTCACCAAAAAAAGAAATGTAATCTAAGGCTAAATCATTTATAACAAAGGAGAATACCCATGTTAGATCAGTTCTATCCGATTTGTCACTCGTAGATTGTCGATGTTGTTGATGTCGTTGTTGATGGTCATTGTGGGTATATATGCATCTTTCCTTTGTTAGGGATAAGTGAGAAGTCATGGTCCCTTATACAACATGATTTGTTTAAAAACTTAGTTAGTGACACGATGAATACACAAGATTAGTTGGAAGTCTTTTCTAGTTGAATCATAATCAGGGGTATGTGTTGCCTACTTTACACTTTACTTACTATGTCTTACCTTTTTCTTTCATAATAACTTTTTTCATTAATTACAAGTTAATATGGACAAGTGAATGACTGTAGTAGACATTGGCTATGTGATTACTAATCGATATAATCGTCAAAATATTATCATCTTCCTATTATGTACTACACCACCTTCTAATGTAAGACAACATCGACTAATATGTATAGGACATAAGTTCATGAATCCCATTTTGAGTAGATAAAGTGATTATTATTTTCTACCATTATAAATAAGTTAAATCTACTAGTTTTATCTTTATAGGTTCACCTACAATGCTTGATCATCTTTTTGTCAGTAGGATGCAAATATTTATAGAGTTGATGAACGTTAATAGTAGTTATGTAGACTTGCATCAGGACTGATATTTGTGTCATGTAAATAAATTATACAAATGAAAATACAAAGTTCCTTAATTATATAAAAATGAAGTTGTTTAATTACAAATATCACTTCCTCTGACAAACAGTATTCTGCAAGAGCTTCTGTTCAACTTCTACTTTTGATCTTCACACAAACCCAATATATAGCCAGCTGTTTTGAATATCTAAGGTTAAGTCTCAACTGCCACGAATAATCGATTATTGTAAGTGATAATCGATTATTCAAGTCCGTTACAGGTTTTTCAAAAATGTGATAATTGATTATATGAGGTGATAATCGATTATTCTTGGATGACTTTGTGATAATCGATTATTGCCATTCCATAATCGATTATGGCAGTTAAAAATGCAAGTTTTACAAAGTTTACAAGACTTTCCTATTATATTTAATTTCTACAAATTGCTTTTAAATAATTCTAATATCTTCTTCAACTAAAACTTCTTGCAGCATCATCAAAACAATTTTCTTCCAGATTTACCAAAACTCCTTATTGGTAACACCAATCTATAGTGCCTTTATTGATATTGCGACAATCAATCATCGTTTATAACATTCTTTTATAGAGCCTTGCAATGACGGTAAGAACAAATTAATTAAAATTCTTTGATAGCATAAAGACATAACATTGTATGGCTACATACCAAAAACCAGATTATGACTTCAATCTCTTATGAACTAGAATGTCATTTTGGAGATGTCAAGAAATTCGAGGTATGAGGCTCGACCGATCATCCTCGACAACATGAAAACATAGGGATGTGATATCCTTCTTAACCACTTGAGCTATCCCTCAATGCATGAAGATAGAGAGGACACCACTGTGACATTCATCAACACGTGCTTGAGAAAGTGCAACCAACGATTATAAGAGTTCCTATGTCAGCCTCTAGAACAATGTTTAGTAACCACGAGTTCAATTGCTCATATCCAAATTGCCTTAATATGTGTTCAGGCAAATGTTAGTGTACAATCAGATCAACTCTGATCCAACTAGAGAACATGCTGATTGACAGATGTAAATGATTAATTTGATGTGCTTCATATGAGGCCTAGATCATCCCATCATATATCAAGGCATCCGATTGTGCCATGGCGTCATGTAGACTGAAAATATTCCTCCTCATCACCTAACGTGCGACTTAAGGTGTATCTTCACCATAACTAGGCAACATATGCTTCTTCCCATGGTAGGAAAGTGCTCATATATCTAACTCTAAAAAAAAGTAAAAATGTTTTTCAATAATGAAACAATAAAGGAATCAAAGATTAATATATATATATATATATATATATATATATATATATATACACACACACACACACACACACACAACACACACACACCTCTAAAATGCTTTGTCTCTACAAAGTTGGCACCAAACTGCTTGTATAGTACAAATGAGCCAATTTAGCAACTCCCTAGACATATCTACCACATGTTAGTAGGTCTTTGAAGAACATCAAGTATGATATACGGATGAAAGTGGAGTTCTTATCTATAAAAATAGTGCATCCACAAGATGAAACAAGTAGGTCAGTGCATCACATTGTCATTCCTAGTTGTCATAATAGTCCTTATATAGGTCTCTCAATCAACCCAGTCTTACTTGGGGACCATGATATTACCTCAGCTCATATGTATCCCTTGTGTAGTCCATGCCCAATAGGTCCATGAGAGTTTCCAAAGCCACTTCAAAGTCTAAGACTTCATTCAGACAAAATGGTCTTACTATAGACAAATGTAGCAATGTGGACATGTCATCTAATGTGACAGTCATCTCACTAACAAGGACATGAAAAGTGTTTGTCTCTCTATTCCATCTCTCAATGAACTCCAATCTCAACAACCTCTTATTGGTGTAATCATAATAAATATTGCATAGAGGCATCAAACTAAAAATCATGACAAAAATTTGAACAGCCAAACTTTTTTTTCCGTGGAAGACCAACTTTTATCTCTCCTCGGTCATAGATAAAACAATTGCATATAAAATTGAAACAACTAAGCAATCATCAAAAAGAAAAAAATTCAACTACTTTATTAACTTGACCCTACCACAAACCGAAAATGCAACATGATCAACATAACTTGTCAACAATGATGTATCATGTGGACCTCCAAGAAATCTACCTACTTCATGTTCTTCTTAAACAATATCTATGTGTTATTCAACAACATTATATTGATCTTCATTAACATCCTCTTACTGTTTATCAAGATAAGAATGAGAAATGGCGTCACTTCTCCAAGACTACCCCTTCGACGAGCAAATGATGTAGATCTTCTTTTGTTTTCACCTTGTATAGAACTCTCACCAGAGTATGTAGAGACACCTCGAGTTATTGCCATTTTGATAACAAACAATTAAGAAAAAAATTAAAACCAATACACCTAACAAATAACTAAATTTAAAGAGAATAAATAAAAAAACAACAACCATATAAATCCTAAAACCATAACAAATAAACAAACCCTAAAGTATAAACTCTAACGAAAAACAAACAAAATCCATAAAATTAAAATAAATTAATAAAACCATAAGCCATTAAAAATAAATTAAAACAAAATTTAAAAAAAAATATTAAAATAAAAATTTTATATATATATATATATATATATATATATATATATATATATATATATATATTTAAATACTTAACCCATCCCAAACTCTAAACAACAACCTATAAAATAAATAAAATTAAAAATTTAACAAAACCATAAGCAATTAAAAATAAATAAAAAAATTAAAGAAAAATTAAAATAATGATTATATATATATATATATACATATATATATATATATATATATATATATATATCGGACTTTGAAATTTAGTCTAATTATTATCGAATTTAAAGATAATATCAGATTTTAAAACTTGGTTAAGGAGTTGATTGGTTCTCAATGAAACATTTACAAATTTAGATAATAGTTTAGGAAACGAAGGTACCTTATATAGTTTGGTGACACGAAATGTTTGAAGGTTGATTGTGGGAGTGTATGAAGATGTGTTATGCAGTGATGTAAGTGAAAGAAGTGATGAAGAGGAAGAGGACGTAGGTGATGCGACACTAGAATTTAGGAGAAAAGATGAGTAAATAAAAGTGAATGGGTGAAGGTAAATATACAAGAGAAAAATAAATTGCCTCTGTAAAAAGGAAGTTTCAATATTTAAAAAGTTTGAAAGTATATGAAAAAAAACTTCCAAGTACACGAAGAAAGTCCCAGAAAATAAATGTGTAGAAACCTTTCTATCTTCAAATCCAACTGCCTTTTCATCTCACAATACCTCTTTCCTCTGTTTTTTTTTCACGTCCTTTGAGCATGGTACCCACACAATCCTTCTAATTTTCAACAACAATTCCATTTTTGCACGTACAACAATTCCATTTTTGCACGTTTGCACGTACACTACTTCAGATAACGTATAATTAATTTGGCCAAAAATAAAAACCATAAAAAGATAACGTAAAAAAACAAAATTCAAAGAAAACTCATGTTAAAAGGTAAAGAATAGAAAACTCCAATAATTTAAGTGACTACTAATTAAATTCTTTTAGTTTTTTTATACTTTACAACAACAAAATTTTTTCATAAGAATTATCTTATATCATTAAAAAAGAAAATAAAAAAAGTATTTTTACAAGCAAAATTATGACTAGAAATCATCAAATTCATATCGGAGATCTTTATTTGAATTACAACTTACCATTTACTATAAAAATGTATTTATAGAAAAAAACAAACATATAGGATTTATCACACATCACATTTTATACAATAATTAAACAAATATCTTAAACATACCATGAACCTAAACCCAACCATCCGGATATATGTATTGATGTTAAGCTATGATAAGTTTTTGCACTTGTAGTAGTGGAACAACTGCCCCCCTCCCCCAAGCTACCACGCAAGGCTAATGTGTTTACCACCTATGGACAAAGAATACTAGACCATAAACTAGGATCTTCTGCTACTCCTCATCACATAATCTCCTTCTCTATTGAGATGGAGCATTAATATTAGAGTGTTAGGATAAGTTCCAAAACTGAGTCCCTACATCAATACATCACTTTACTTGAAACCACCACCAATCATTTCACCCTACAATTCTTGTCCAATCACTCCTCAATTGCATACTCAACATCAAGTATAAAACATCCTACAATTCCATAATTACTTTTAAACAAACTTAAGTCCATACTATAGTTCATAATTACAAGAAATTAAAAGAAATAAAACTTCCAATCCACTTCTAAACAAGTTGTTCATTGTATGCATCACCCATTAAGACCAATTCCCCCTTGCTCAACGAGCCATCACTCGCTCTACGAATAGCAAAAAGGGTTCTCGTTGCTCAATGAGAACTCTCACTCAACCACTGCTATACTCATATTTTTCACCCAAACCAACTCGCCCAATCATATGGCTCGCTCTATGAATGCAGAAATAGAGAGAGTTGCTCGCTCAGCGAGCCTAGACTCGCTTAGCGAGTTTGTAGAATTATGCAGAACCTGCACTCCCTAAACCTCACATATCCTAACTTATACACTTCTACAAACATCTACAACTTCCATATGATATTTTAAACCTCAATTGACCTATCCAAATGTGCATTATCCAACTTAAACCGTATTAAACTCATTTTACCATGAATTTCCAAACTCACTCCAACTAAAACACCACTCTATAGTCCATAAATCAATCCCACTCATCTATCATCATAATTTGTTAGTTCAGACTCTAGAAAATCACAATTGACCCAAAACCAGATCCTAAACCCTCACTTTCATCACAACCCTGTACTTTAAAATCTCACTAGTCAAAACCCCTAAAATGAGCCAAAAACCATACAAAATCACACCCTATTAACCACCAACCAATTCGACGCCAGATTTCTACTAATTTAAAGCTAGAACAAGCTTTAAATGACCCTAGAACAAACCCAAAAACTCAATTCTTCCCATTCGTCCCTTACTTCAAAATCTCACCTATCAAAACCTCCTCTTAAGGTTCAAAATCAACCTACAATTCAGCCTACTCTTTACTTCTCAATACAACATCAAATTTTTAACATTGCTCTTCAAAACCGATAGACGCAAAAGATTAATCAAGTACAAATCAACATCATCCATGGCATCATACATCAAATAACCAAGTACTATCATTAAAGAACCAATGACACTAAAACAATCATTGTAATTAAAACCAAATTAACATAACATCGTATCAACCACCACTCATACCTGTAAATTAAATTTATAAAAATCACTAGCTTCCCTCACCTGATTGGGAAAACTGTCACAGCTCTATACAACGTACTACCCCTACCTTAGCTCAAGAAACTCTAAAAACACCTACAAACCATATAATCATGATTAGAGCAAGTCCTTAGGACGTTTGATCGATAAGAGCTAGAAATAGAGATAAGATGACACATGCATTCAAACTATTTGATGTGCGTTAAACATAAAAATTAAAAGAAAAAGGAGTGGAAACTAACTTACTCAATAGGAAAAACTGATTAGTTTATAAAATAGTATTTAAATTAGTTAATATAATGACTAATTATTATTCATTTCTTAAATTAATTATTATTTATAAAATAGTATTTAAATTTTTTTCTTTACGCTCCTAAAATTTTGTTTTCTATGTCATATATTTTCTATTAAATGGTGATACGCTGAATTAGAAAAATCACTAAGCCATCACGAAATACAGAATAATAAGAAAAATAAAGGATAAGGAAAAAGAATATGGATGAATACACCGGAGAGAAAAAACATATTTTAATCTAAAATCTTTAGTTACTTTTTTTTTTGAGATTCCATTTACAAGAATTATTTCTATATTGAAAAAAGTATACGAATATTGAAATTTACCGTCAATATTGATCTTAATATCACAGGAAAGTAATTCCTATTATAAGGAATATGAAATTATTTATTTAAAATAATAATAATAATCATAATATATAAGAAAAAAAAAATCAAAATTTAAACACAAGTTTAAAATAATGTTACCTGCTTTAGTTTGTACCAGATCTTGAAAACTTTCACTATTGTCATGNCACAATATGAAGAGTGTCTGATAACTTACTTAAGAACTTAAAATATGCATGACGCCAAGAACGTATTACTGAAATTGAACCAAATACTCCCCAAAAGCTTATAATAAATCCAATTGCCATACTTATATAATATTCACGATTGAAAATCAAATTGTCATTCTCTTGTAATTTAACAATTGGCTCTTTTCTTGGCACTCCATCAATGCACAATTTCTTTAATGGTGGTCCACAAAGATCAACATTATCTTCATATTTCGATGCATCAAAACTCTGTAATTGTGTGCCAATTGGAATTTTTCCAGATAAATAATTGTGTGACAAATCTAATGTAGTGAGTCGATCAATTTGAGCAAGACTTGAAGGAATTGAACCAACAAGTTGGTTTCTTGACAAATCAAGAAATTCAAGTGATGTTAACTTTCCAATATTTGATGGAATTTTCCCCGTCAAATTGTTTCTTGATAAATTCAGTGAAATCAAACCAAATAAGTCCTCCACTTCTTTTGGAATTTCTCCTGAAAATAGATTGTTTGAGAGATCAATGCTTTTCAAAAGTGATAATCCATTATTTGTGAACATTTGATCTGACCCTTTCCACATCAAAACTGCATTCAAATTGTATGAAATAATTTCGACGTAGGTGGTGTTGGCCAAATACCAATGATCTTCATAATCTCTCAAAGAAGTCACTTGAGTCATTGAGGAGAAGTTTTTTATACATTTAGGAATTTGACCAGATAGGTTGTTTAACGAGAGATCCAAGAGTTGAATGCTTTTTAGATAACAAATTTCCAATGGTAAGCTTCCATAGAAGTAATTGCTTCTTAAACTCAAAAATTGCAACTCTAGGAATTTCCCTCCAATCCATTTTGGGATAGATCCTGATAATCTATTTTCTGCCATATCTACCATTACTAGCTTTGTGCAATTCTTTAAGGAGGAAGGGATTTCACCTATTAAGTTATTGCTTCTCAATAACAAAACTTGAAGTTCAAGGAGTGATCCCATTGAAAAAGGAATATTTCTTGAAAATTTATTTTGACTCATGTTTAAATAAGCCAATGACTTGAAATGAGTCCAACAATTTGGAATTTGTCCTGAAAAGTTATTATTTGAAAGATCTAATTGGTATAAAGTTCCAGCTACACCGCCAGAACATAAAAACCAAAGAGAATCTGTAAAGTTATTATTGGATAGATCAAGATAAATCGAGTCTCGTAAAAATAGTGGAACAGATCCTTCAAATTGATTTGATGCAAGACTAAGAGAATCAAAACGATTCTCTAGTGACAAATTTGGAATCACACCCTGTATATTGTTACATGAAATATTGATATTTATCCTCTCTTGCAATGCAAATTTAGCCCAAAACCATTTTGGAAGAGTGTCTGATATTCCATTATTTGAAATGTCAAGGCTTCTAAGTTCATTTTGTTTCTCTAGCCATTTGGGAAATAATGGACCTAGTTTGCAAGATCTTAATGCAATATTAGTCAATTGAAAAGATGGATCCAAATTTTGACTAAATTTTACCGTCAACAAGTTATCTGATAACACCAGTGTCCTTAACTTTGAAATATTAGAAAAATGAGAGTCAGTAATCACACCTTTCAAAGAGTTTGACATCACATGGAGAACTTCAAGTTCTGTTGGAAATCGGAGATCTTCAGAAATTGTCCCATTCAGCTTGTTATTATCAAGGTACAACCTTTTTAATGATGAGAACATGGAGAGGGTGTTGGGCAAAGTTCCGCTAATTTGATTCATGCTCAGATCTAAACGTTGCAATGAGTATCTAGCATATTGGCACAGGTGATGTATCATTGCTGGAAGATTTTCACTCAAACTATTATTGGATAGGTCCAATATACGCAAAACACTAGCATTGTAAATCAATTTTGGAACTCCATCCTTTAATTGATTTCCTGATAGATCCAACATTTCCAGCTTCAAAAATATTGAGAAATCAGGTACTGGGCCATTGAATTTATTTTCATTGAGATATAGTTCGCGCAATGAGTATCTAGAATAGTCAGACAAATGATTAAATATGATTGTCAGATCTTCACTCAACTTATTGTCAGACAAATCCAACGACTGCAAACTACATGTGCTCCCAAACGATTTTGGAACACCACCTTCTAATAAGTTAGACCCAATTGACAACTGCTCCATTTGAGATGGCAATCTGATGCCTTCAGGTATCTTCCCACTCAATTTATTGTTAGAAAGATCCAATGTTTTTAAAGATGAGAATCCTGAAAGGTCAGTTATGGAGCCTGTGATTTCATTATATGTCAAACTCAACTCTTGTAGTGAATATCTAACACAACCACTGGATAAATTATGAAGAATTGACGAAAGGTCTTCGGTCATATTGTTTCTAGACATGTATAAAGAACGAAGGGTGCATGTATTCATGAATGATTTCATATCCTCGCCCTTGAACATATTATGGGAGACGTCAAGGTGCTCAAGCCAATTCATGGTCAAGCCAAAAGGATTTGAGGTAGAACCCTTCAAGAGGTTACCTCGAAGCTCAAGCTCAACAAGGTTGGAAGTGGTGTTTGACAGCCACTGGAATATCGTTGATTGCGTGAAGGAGTTGTGAGAAAGATCAAGAATAGAAAGGGAAGTAGAAAAATTGAAGTTGGAAGGGTTGAATGAAAGGAGAAAATGATCGGAAAGACCACAATTAATTAAACTCAGTTCTCTTATTTTTGGTAGCTTGGAAATCATTCGAAGAGGACCAGGAGAACTGTTAAGGTTAAATATAAAATCCAAGGAAAGATGGGTTAAAGAAATAAGATTAGATAGCCACTGATCACCACTGAGAACAGTGAGACCTCCAAGATAAAGCTCATGCAGATTTGAAAGGTTTCCAAATTGGGATGGTATGTATCCTTCAAAAGAGTTGAGACTGAGATCAAGATACTGTAACTGGAAGAGATTTCCAAGCTGAGATGGCACACTTCCTTCAAAAAAATTGTCTTCAAGATCAAGATACCGCAACTGGGAGAGATTTCCAAGCCGAGATGGTAAACTTCCTTCTAAAAGATTGCCTCTGAGATCAAGATACTGCAATCGAGGAAGATTTCCAAGTTGCGGAGGGATTGAACCCTTCAAATAATAATTGAAAGCAAGATTCAAGTATTTCAAACGAGAAAGAGAACCTAACTGGCTTGGAATTTTTCCACCAAAAAGAGATGAAGACAGATCAAGGTATCTCAAGTTTCTTAGAGAACCAAGAAAGTCTGGAATTTGAGTACCTCGAAAAGCATTGGAACTGAGGTTCAAATACTTCAATTGTGACAACTTCATCAAGGACTTGTGAATTTTTCCGCTGATATAACGTTGAGAGACTTCATAATTTCCACCAGAAAAATATTCATAATGAACTTCTCCATGAAGGTCGAGGCTTACAATATGGGCGGTGAGGTTGTTGCAGCGAATCCCCTCCCATTGGCAGCAGTGGGGAGTGGTCCAAGAGGAGAGAATGCCGCTGTGATCGACAATGGCAGCCTTGAATTGAAGGAGTGCTTCCCTCTCCTTTGTAATGCATTGTCCATGAGCAACCTGTAACACCACACTCACCACAAACATAAACATCATCACTTTGAGAATATTCATGGTCATGAAATAGAAAGTGAAGAGTATAGAATTAGATTAATATGTGTTGTGAATTTAGCACTCCTAATACCCACATTTATACTCACACCAACTCCTTCATTACCTATTCTTCTCACTCTTCTGCACTGCTTTCCCATCCTTCATTCTGAGTCGTTGGTCGAGGCATTTTTTAATCACTATAACTTAACTTATCTGATGCATAGAATACACTGTAAATTACGTAGCATCTACTACGAAATTGCTACCAAATGAAATGCTGTTGCTTTTGTAGTATGAGACAAATTTGGTAGTTGTGGAATAAATCAATCATCCGACCATTTTTTAGGACAATAATTTCATTTTAATGTCAATTGACTTCGATGACTTGTGAATTTCATTTTAAATTTTCACAATGTTATATGAAGAAATAAACTATCAAATTCATCCTTATGAAAGAGTTCGATGTTGTAAGGCAAAAGTCAATAGCTTTTTTCTTCTTTCTCGCGTCCTCCTTTTTCACCGAGAACTTTTCATAACTTTCCCGTCTAATGAATCATTGATTTTGGAGTCTTTTGCCTAGAGCAGGTCTTCTACCTATGGACCTTCTGTATAGGAAAAAATGAAGAGGTGTCATCAAGAAGATTGAAGATTTTTAGGTTTGTAAAAAATGAAGAAATGGTGCTTGAAAATTTTGAGGATTTCTTACATTGGGAAAATAAGAGGAAGTACAGGAAATTAAATTATTTTTAAGTTACCGACAGTTTTATTACAAATTGCCAAAATAATTGAAAACAAATAAATGTACTTAATACTAACAGAGGTTTTCAATAAAATCACTGAAAAATATTTGGGATTATTAAAACCGTAGGTAAAATACTGTCAATAAAATTTATTATTTTTGTAGTCTTATTTACAACAGAGTTGAATGCTCACCTAAGTGTATTTGAGACATCCTTTACTCCTATTCAACGCTAAAACAAGGTATAATAGAAAACATAAGCCTATGTAATTTTTCAAACAATATCTTTTCAAATGGAAGACATTCTACTATATTTTAAAGATTTTTATATAGTTCAACTTGTGATAAAAAAAAAATCTTCTTATAGAATTTATTTTCATACATTATAAGAAAAGAAAACAGATTTATCAATGTGTAAAATTCGTCAGTAATCACCAATATTTATCGGTACATAAAAATTACCGGCTTATCGACTTTCAAAATTTAGTCAACAAAAATGCTTGTTAGTAAAATTTAAGGACAAATAAGAAAATTCATTAATAACTATCACTTTCAAAGTCCATAAAACACTACAAAAATAATATATTTTAAGAGGGGTTATTTTCCGGCTTTCTAAGAACCCCGAAGAGTTTCGGCGGTTATGCCCAAAAACGCAGTTAGATTTTTTTTATTATCACTTATTACCTCCAAATTAGTTTCCTCTCCTGTCTGCACCTTCATTTCCTATCCTTCTCCAAAACCCTAGCTCATCTCTCTCTCTCGCCTTCATCTTCCGTTCTTCAAACAAGGCATCACACCCCATTCTTCAAACAAGGCCTCTTCCATTTGTATTGGTCTTGGTCTTCCGTTGCATTTGTGGGCTGAGCGAGGCTCCAATCGTTCGTCATATCTTATGATATTGTGACACAGTTGTGATTGTAAGACATTCCATTTTCATGGTATTTTGTTGTAGTGGTAATATGTGTATATACATAATATTAAAAATTTGCAATTCTAGAACTATGGTGAGAAATGCATGTAGCAGAGGTGTGATCCTAAGATGATCAGTTGGCTAATATGAACACCCACGATGTCGTCAAATTTTCACGTCTTCTCGACAACGAGATTCACATTCTCAAGGTACAACTTCTCTTTTCTATTTCTATAACCCTAAACCTATTGATTAAGCTATTAGTTTGATGTGTTCGTTTTCGTCTTCTTAGCATTAGGGTTTCTGACTTTAATTGAAATTTTTGCTTTGGTTGAAGGAAGAGTTGAAGAGGACCGATCTGAAATTGGAATCTTATAGATCAAGGATAATTCAAAATTTTCATTGTGTTGGAGTCTGTTGGCATTCTTTTGAAGTCTGTTAACCTTGATCTGAGTAAATACGCAGCTGAAATTCTTTCAGTAGTATTAGCACAAGTTCGACATGCTGATGAAGGGAGGAGGGATAGGGCACTATCTATAGTCAGGAGTCTGAGCCATAGCTTCTTGGGCAGTTAGATCCACAGACGCCATTCAAGAGAGTTTGGTTTCCTTTTTTGTTTTTGGCCTCAAAGAGAAGGAAACGTTAAGAAAGTGTTTTCTTCGCAGTCTACATGAAGAAATGAAGATGCTATCTTAAAGGTGACATGTTCCTTTGGTTTGTTATAATTGCTTCTCAATTTATCTTGTGCATGAACTTGACTCACTCATTTTTCAATTAAGTATATTTCAGATGTTACCGTTGTTTAGTGCTCTTGTCCAACTTGTTAAAATTGGCTATACTGCAAAATTATGACATTTACGCCAAGTCAGTCCTAAAATAAATTTGCAGGGGAATAGACCTCGGTTCTGAGGGGAACCGCGACCTATTGTGCTTGCAAAATTCTGACATTCCCACCAAGTCAGTCCTAAAATATACTTGGAGTCAGACCGTCAGGGAATAGGCCTCGGTTCTGGGGGAACCGCGACGTATGGTCGCTGCAAAATTCTGACATTCCAGCCAAATCAGTCATGAAATAAATTTAGAGTCAGACTGTCAGGGAATAGGCCTCGGTTTTTGGGGGAACCGCGACCTATTGTCCCTGCAAAATTCTGATATTCCCCTCAAGGCAGTCCTGAAATAAATATGGAGTCAGACCGTCAAGGAATAGGCCTCGGTTCTTAGGGGAACTGCAGCCTATTCCTTGATCTGAACAAATTTTAAATATTTAAGTGAATAGGCCTCAGTTCGGCGGGGAACCGCGACATAAAGGTTGAAGAAATTTTCAAAATTGCCATTTCAGATCAATTTTAATTTTTTTTAGGAGAATAGGCCTCGGTTATGTTGGGAATCGAGGTCGTATCCCCTCTATTACCGCGGTTTTATGATGAATTGCGATAGTAACATTTGATTAGGTTAAAAAAATATTACAGAGAGTGAACAGTTTTGTCTTCCTCGAACGCCAACAGTTTTCTCCAGCGATTTTCTCTACAACTTCTTCTTGCTGTCGTGATCTTTCTCCCTTCTTCCTTACGCCACCGTTGCGCCGCCGCCGTCACTGTAGGAGGATTTCCTTCCTCATTTTTCATCACTTACATTGTATCCGATCAAATTTGGCTTTCGTCGCCAGAGTTTTTTCATTTTTTTTTGAGTTTTTGGGTTGGTTTGATACATTTTTTTATTGATTCGGATTATGAAACTTATGTTTTGTTGTATTTTTTTGTAGGTATTGCGTTTTTTCTTTTAAATTTGTTTTGTTTTAGACCGCGGGTTGTTCCATCTTCTCCATTATTGTGTGGTTTTTCACGCTCCCAGGTTCGTATTATTCTGTTTATTAATTTTCATTTTGTTAATTTTTAAATTTTTGTAGATTGAATATGAATAATTATGTATGAATGAATGTTTGAATTGATAATTTGAATGCTTATTAATTGTTTGATTGTATGATTGTATTATTTTGTTTATTAAGTTTTATTTTGTTAATTTTAATTATTTGTGTGTTGAATATGAATAATTATGTAAGATTGAATATTTGAATTGATAATTTGAATGTTTATTAATTGTTTGATTGTATGTTGAATATATTGTATAATTGTATGATTGTAATTTTGTAGAATATTTACGTATGGATCGAAATTGGATTAATTTACCACGCATTAGTGCTGACTACGAGAGAGGGGTAGAGAAATTTATACAATTTGCGCAACTTAATGAGGGTAGAAGTGATGATGAAGTGAAGTTTAGATGTCCTTGTGTGAACTATTTGAATGCGAGAAAGTTGAACGCAACCCAAATTAGAGAACATGTTATCTGTGATGGTTTCCTAAGATGCTATACAACATGGATATGGCATGACAAAGAAATGTAATTTCCGACTGACTCTCAAACTGAAAATGTTATTGATTCCACCATGGAAGAAGATCGACCAGATGAAGACAAATTAGAGGACATGATCAGCGATGTTGGCGCAGAAAATTTTGCCAAAGCTCATGTGTATGAGACGATCTCGACTGATGCAGAAACACCTTTGTATGTCGGTTCAACTAAGTTCACACGTTTGTCAACAGTGTTAAGTCTCATGAATTTGAAGGCGACTAATGGATTGACTGATAAGAGTTTCACAAAATTGTTGACGTTGTTGAATGAAATGTTGCCAAATGGAAATACACTACCCACTCGTAATTATGATGCGAAGAAAATTCTTTGTCCGCTGGGTATGGAGTATAAAAGGATACATGCTTGTCCCAATGACTGCATTTTATATAGGAAAGAGTTTGAATTTTTGACAAAGTGTCCAAAATGTGGGTTATCACGATACAAGTCAAAAAACAATAGTGAAGATAATGGTCAGATAGAAAAAATGGATCTGCTTTGAAAGTTGTTTGGTACCTTCCAATTGTGCCCAGACTTAAGCGTTTGTTTGTGAATCCAAAAGATGCTAAAAACCTTAGATGTCATGCAAATGAGAGAAAAATTGACTGGCTGCTTCGTCATCCAGCTGATTCAAAGCAATGGAAAAATATTGATCAACAATTCCCCCAATTTGGTAAAGAGTGTAGAAATCTTAGACTTGGTTTAGCCACTGATGGAATGAACCCATTTGGTAATCTAAGTACAAATCACAGTTGTTGGCTAGTTATATTGATAATTTACAACTTATCTCCTGCATTGTGCATGAAGAGGAAGTACATGATGTTGTCTATGATGAGATTTGGTCCAAAGCAGCCTGGAAATGACCTAGATGTTTATTTAAGCCCACTAGTTGAAGACTTGAAGTTGTTGTGGGTGGATGGGGTTGAAATATTTAATGCATTCGCTTCTTAAACTATGCGTGCAATGTTATTTTGCACCATTAATGACTTTCCAGCTTATGGTAATTTGTCAGGATACAGTGTCAAGGGTAATAAAGCATGTCCTATATGTGAAGAAAACACTGCAGCTCATCAATTGAAACACGGAAGAAAGACGGTGTATCTACGTCATCGGAGATTTCTAAAATGTAACCATCCATATCGAAGGTTAAAAAAAGCATTCAATGGATATCAAGAGAGGGACGAAGCACTAAATCCACTTACTGGCCTTCAAATTCTTGAAAAAGTTAATAAAATACATCATGTATTTGGGAAAACATCTAAGAAGTCATCTGTAACGACCCCTTGGAAGAAGAAATCAATATTCTTTGATCTTCCATACTGGTCAAAGTTAGATGTTAGACATTGCATAGATGTGATGCATGTAGAGAAGAATGTGTGTGATAGCTTGATTGGTACACTACTCAACATTCAGGGAAAGACAAAAGATGGAGTGAATGCTCGGTTGGATTTGGTTGACATGAATATCCGAGAAGAGTTGGCACCCAGAGAGATTGGTAAACGTACTTATTTGCCCTCTGCATGTTACACAATGTCTAGACAAGAGAAGATACATTTTTGCCTTTGTTTAAAGAGTATCAAAGTACCACAAGGATACTCTTCAAATAGGAAGAGTTTAGTGTCGACGCAGGACTTAAAGCTTGTTGGCATGAAGTCTCACGATTGCCACGTCTTAATGCAACAATTGTTACTGGTAGCTATTCGTGGAATTTTGCCCAAAAATTTTAGGCAGACCATAAACAGGTTGTGTTCATTTTTCTCATCAATTTGTAGTAAAGCCATTGATCCTACAAAGTTAGATGAACTTCAAGGCAAGTTTGTTATCATCTTGTGTCAACTAGAGATGTTTTTCCCTCCATCTGTTTTTGACATCATGGTACATTTACTTGTTCATTTGGTTAGAGAAATCAAGTTGTGCGGACCGATATACTTAAGATGGATGCATCCTATTAAGCGTTATATGAAGATTTTGAAAGGATACATTAAAAATCCATATCGTCCCGAAGGTTTTCAATGATTGAAAGGTATATTGCTGAAGAAAGTATCGGGTTTTGTTCAGATTACATGACATCAACAAATTCAATAGGAGTTCCTCGCACATCATCGTTGAATAAAGGTTCTACAAGTAAAAGCATCCTAGGTGTGAATGTGGTGACAAAAGATCACGAAGAATTGTTGCAAGCACATCTTTATATATTGAACAACACAGATGAGGTGATCCCTTTTTTGCAAACACACAAAGCCATTGTGAAGAATAAAAATCCAAGACAATCAGAGAAATAACAGTTGATGGAGCATAACAAAACATTTATGTCTTGGTTCAAATCTCAAATTGACAAAGAGCCACATTCTTCTCAGACTTTGTTGTGGCTTGCAAATGGTTTAAAGTTTGATGTCATATGTTGTACAGGTTATGAAGTCAATAATTGCACATTCTATACGAAGACTTTGGATGATAAAACACAGTACAAAATAGTGGAGTCAATTTAGAAGCTGAGTCGCTTCAATTTTCCACATCAAAAGATCAATCTCCTGTACTTGGATCGATGACATATTATGGTATAATAAAAGAGATATGTGAGGTTGATTACACCAAGTTTTTTGTTCCATTGTTCAAATGTCAGTGGTTTGACAATAAGAGTGGTGTGAAAATAGATGAATCAGGTATTACACTAGTTAATTTTCGAAAGGTGGGTTATCGAGACGAACCGTTTATCATGGTACATCAAGCATCTCAGGTTTTTTATGTCAAAGATCCTGCCTCTGACCATTGGTATGTCGCTCTTCAAGGAAAAAAACAAATTGAAGTTAACAAAGACAATCTGATTAATATTCATATTGTTTACAAACATTCATTTCAAACTACGACAAATTTGGATGACCAACCTCTAGTTGACGATGTACATGGAATTCGGTCAGATCATAATGAGGGAATATACATATGATGAATTCATACCTTCTTTATGTATGAATTTCAAATTTGTGTATAAGTTTTTTATTAATATTACATAAGTTTTTTATTAATATTTCCTACGACTACTATTACATGTTTTGTTAAATTATATGATATTACATAAGTGTTTTATTAATATTACATGTTATTTATTTTGACACATATATGGCTGACCATCCACATTCATTAGGGGATGAGGCTCCCCCATCCAGACCTACTAGAGGACCCACTAGAATGAAATAACTTTTGGTCAGAAAAAATAGTGGTAAAAGAACACCCGTGAATGTTAATGTGATCACGGGTGTGGCATCTGGCCCAAATGCAGATGACTTCCGATCATAGCTTAGAGTAGTGACACGTGATAGGATTAATATTCTTATTCCATCTTTTGACCATGTGTCTGAGGTTGATCGGAACATTATATGGAACAATATATTGGTAAGTTATTAATTAATATAATTTGAGTTACAGTTTGTTTATATTGATAATTTTGTACTGATACAACTTCATTATGTTTATTTAAGATGACATTTGACATTCCAAATGTCACAACACTTAAAAATAAGTGTTTATCAACTGTTGCTGAAAACTTCCAGGGTTTTAAGAGTAGGTTGACCTCGAGATATATATTTGGAAGCAAAAAAAATAAGTCTCCATGTCAAACATATAAGGCCATTGATGAGGAGACTTGGCGCCTCTTTGTACAGAGTCGGACATTAGAGGAATGGAAGGTTAGTATAGTTGATATTATTCAATTCCTCATTAACAAATATATATCATATGAATTTTAAGTTATCATTGTTCCTAAAATAATAATAATTTCATTATACATACTACCTTGAACTTTTCTAAGAATAATGGTGTTTTTTTATGTTCCAGAGGGTCGCCAGGATATTCTTACCATTGCAACTGGACGTATCCGTGCTGCTAGAACTTGAGTAGGCATTTGAGACTATTTTGGGAGTTCTTCTCGTCAGACTTCATATGCATACAACGAAGCACAAGAACAAAGACTGACACAAGAGATCACAAAAAAAGCTTCGAGCGGACCTTAGGGAGGAGCTTAGGATGGAGCTTAGGACAGAGCTTAGGGAGGAATTGTATAATGAGGTCACTACAGAAGTGACTGACAGAGTTATGCGCCAGTTCCAGCAGTAGTTTGGGAGTTATGGCATGCGCCCAATGCCATCTCCTGTACAGGAACAAGAACATGTTGTGCCTCCCACAGGTAAAATTAATAAACATTTATGTTTAATAATTTCTATGTTTAGTATAATCTAACATTTACTCTAACAGGGAGAAGCGGGAAAGGAAGTTGTTCATCACCAGCCATCCCAAGGGATGACATGGACGATGCTAGTCCATGTCTGCTATACATTTTAGATGGTACCTGATAGCACTCTAGATTTACATATTTTTCTTTGTTAAAAATCATTTCTTAGATTTCTTTAGTTTTTAATTTCTTAGAATTAGGCTAGTTTTATGTTTTTTCTCTTAATTCTTTAGTTTTATAAAATTCTAGTTAAAAATAGGTTTTTAAAGGTATTTTTTAGTTTTTGTTAATAATTAGAAAATTAATGTTTTAGAAAATCTTTTGACAAAATTTCTTTTCTTTATTTTTGCTTAATTAGATTTTTAGTTTTGGTGATTGCTTAAATACACTATTTTTGTTGCTTAGCCTTTTAGTTGTAATTGATTTTTTTAACTGCAGACTGGGCTTGATTATATTTGGTCAAGGCTAGAAGATTGGAAGGGTTGAATCTATTGAAACAATGGGTTGATAGGAAGCTGCTGCACACTGTTGGGCCCTACTACAGATTGAAGAATTGGGCCACTATTGCTGGATTGGTAAGGAAAGTGCAGGACATTGCTGCTGGAATGCACTGATACACTGCGCTAGAATTGGGCTTGCAGATTTAGTGCAACGACGCCGTTTTGGAGGCTGGCAGCTGTAGTTCCCTTGGGGGTTTTCGCATGCGTGATTCATTTGGAGAGAAGAAACACTTAAGCTAGGGCAGAAGAAGAAGCTTGCGACTCTGACCGGACCTGACCGAAGAAGGTGATCGGAGGGCTGTGGAGCGAAATGAAGGCTAGCCGTCTGATCAGAGAGCTCGAAGCGTCACAGCAAGGTTCCCCTCTCCTATTTTCTTTTTCCCCTTTCTCTTTTCGTTTTCCAACCCTATATAAAGGGGGGTTTAGCTGCATTTAAATGGATATATAGAAAACTTCTTCACACACTTTTTACCCTTTCAGTTTACAGTTCTCCGTTCTAGAGTTTAGGGTTTTATTCGTTTTTCTTAGAGTAGGATACTGTTCTTGATTCAGGATTTCGCTGATGAGATTCATGGAACCGTGACAATCCGTGAGTTCCTCATTCGGTGATTTATGGTAAAGTGTTTGTAATTTTCTGTTTTCATATTAATAAAGTTCAAATTCGTATTCTCGTTTGTGTTGATTTTGTTCTGTGATTTTGATTTCTACCATTGTTATGTTCTGGGAAAATGAATTGGATTCTATATCTCTGCATTCTATAATTCCTTTTGGAATTAAATTACTCTGTATTGAGCAAGTTTTACTGAGAAGTCTTCTCGAGTTAGAGTTGAATCCAATGCATAAAGATTCATTCGGTTTTGTGTTTCTATTATGTTTCTTTCTATTTTCCAGTATGTCTGATTTCAATTTCAGTGTTGTATTCACGTTCTTGTGAAAGTGTGCATTGATTGAATAATTGAGTGAGAATTTCCATTTTAAGTTCTGAAATATGAACTCAAAAGACCCCAAGGAGGGCTTACATTTCTCGGAATGTCTTTCTGAAGAGGAATTGAGACTCTTTCATTCAATTTAATGTCCACTCTTTCGGTTTTGATACATGTATATACCACTTCTTTTATGCATCTTTAGTTTTATTATTCAGTTTTACTTTTAGTTTCTTGCTTCATTAAATCATAGCATGTATAGATTAGTTTTAGTTACTGTATGCTTAGTTAGATTTTATCTTTTCCATACCTTAGGTTCTATTTTTTTTATTTCTTCCTTGCATTTTATTTTTTCTTTTATACAGATTTGATTGCTTTATTCTTTTCTTTTTAAATTTCATTGTTTCAATTTAATTTCTTTCCCCACCTTGCATTAGTAGTTAATAATTAGGTAGTAAATATACAAGACTAAACTCTACATTCTGAAGCTTAATCATAGTTGAGTCCTTGGATTGATCCTTGGTTATCCCTTTACTACATTAGTGGGGAAACTGAGTTTGTTGGCTTTGATGCGACTAAAAGCGAGTTTAACAGTACCGGGACGATGTTGGTAGCTCGTGGAACAGTGTTTCAGGCAGCGACTGTTTGTTCATGGTATGGAGCTATTAGAGGATCAGGTGAAGGTCTCAGTAGACGACATTATCATACCAAATGTCTCAGTTCCTCTGCCCACAAATGAGATTTTCACTGTGGCACAGGCATTCCAGTCTTTTATCGCTTGGCCTAAAAACTTGGTTGGTTCGGTTTCTGACCCCCCGGTATGGAATTCTACTTTACACTTTTCAATTTTAAAGTTTAAATGTTATTGATGTCAAAACTTATCTTATTTTTTCATGTAACAACAGATGTATGCACAGGAGAAGATTCGTTTATCTGAGGACGATCCTCTTGGTGCATTGCAGCAACTTGCTGACATCATTGGAAATAAGCCTTTGGAGGTTGAATATGATGCTAATGTATTTGGGAGAGGCTCTGAGGTCCTAATATACCTACATAGCCAAGATGTCAGAGAGCTTACTTTGGGAACATAAGAGTTGAATATTACATTAGTTCAGCTATGGATGATGTAAGTCTATGAGCAATTATTTATATAAAATTGATTTATATATCAAGGATACTTATATCAAAGGTAATTTTTGATTTCAGGTATATGTTTGGTGTCAGTAACAACTTGGGGTACAATGATGTCTATGGGTTCATTGATTCCTAAGTCATTCACGAAACAAATGATTTTGATGAGATCACAACATATCTCACAAGCAGATTTGCAAGCAGGAAGAAGATACTTTTTATTCCTTATATATCTGGGTAAGTGAACTTTGTTAACATAATAAAGTTCCATATGTGATTTTAATATATAATAATTAAGTTATTATGAATTTCAGGCGCCATTGGTAGCTACTTGTTATTTTTGTACAGGAGAGCTATGCTTTGTGGTTATGCTCATTGCACAAGTCTCCTCCCAAACATCTCAGACAAGCAGTTGATTGGTAAGAACCTCAATGTTTGGACTTTCATTGTTATATAAATGAATGCTAAAACCTTTCATTTATATATAGTTCTATTTCAGCAAGTATGATGTTGGTTGGGAGATCAATTGCTAATAGTAGAAAGCTTGCATGGATTGCTCTCAAGGTTTGACATATGCTAAAGCCATACTTTCTTATAGTTGTTTTGTTTTAATGATTTTCACTAACTATTTACAACTGTGATGATATATTGTAGTGTAACAAACATAATGAGTTATATGAGTGTGGATACTATGTAATGTATTGGATGACCCACATTATTCGTGCCCATATCACAAGAGACTAGGAAACGATAATATTTAAATTTATTGAATTTTGATTTTCTCCAACATTTGGAATTCATATACACTAATTAATTACAATCGTCTTGTGCAGAGATTGAAGAGTCCTACTCCAATTCCTGAGAAGCCACTTACATTCTTGAGGAAAGCAATTGTAAAACCTTTAGTTAGATTATATAATAGTTCATAGTTATTAGATTTAAAATGATGGTATCGAAGGGGGTATTTTTCGAAGAGTATAGCGCAGCGGAATTAACACTCAGAGAGTGGAAAGCGTATTCGATCACAATTAAACTTAATTTGGTCCTTTTAGTAAAAATAATTTTCTTTCAGAAAATTAATCAAACAGTTGATATACGTAAAATAAAATGAGTGTAGGGAATAAGAAGATCAACACAGAATTTTTATCCTGGTTCGAATCAAAAGATTCTACGTCCAGTCGTTAACCACTATAAATAGTGATTAACCTTTTTCACTAAAAAATTGTTTAACAGATTACAAGATAATAAACAAGAATAAAATGAATAGAACCACTCTACCAACTTGAAGAGAACCGCTTCAGCAATCGACCAACGATTCACAAGCTTCTCCTTTCACAAGACCAGGCAGAGCACCTTGCTAACTTGAAGAGAGTCTGCTCCGACTATCAACACACGATACGCGAGCCTCTCTTTTCACAAGACCAAGCAAGGGAACAATGAACAAAAAGCTTTCTGAGAACGTTCCTCTGACACACAGTGTTCTAAGCTTTCTCAGTTCAAAAAACGTTGCTTTCTAATTTCTCCAAAACAAAATATATATAGCCAA
Organism: Vigna umbellata; assembly: GCF_029865625.1. Lineage (NCBI taxonomy): Eukaryota > Viridiplantae > Streptophyta > Magnoliopsida > Fabales > Fabaceae > Vigna > Vigna umbellata. The sequence goes on from NC_142168.1 coordinate 22,440,711, forward strand.
GTACACTGAGTGCCAAAGGTCAGCTCCCAACTGCCATGAATAATCGATTATTGTAAGTGATAATTGATTATTCAAGTCCGTTATAGTTTTTCAAAAATGTGATAATCGATTATATGAAGTGATAATCGATTATTCAAGTATGATTTGTGATAATCGATTATTGCTTAATCATAATCGATTATTGTAGTTAAAAATGCAAGTTTACAAGGTTTACAAGAATTTCCTACTACATTTAATTTCTACAAATTGCTTTTAACTAATTCTAATATCTTCTGCAACTAAAACTTCTTGTAGCATCATCAAAACAAATTTCTTCAAGATTTACCAATACTCCTTATTGGTAACAATCTCCCCCTTTTTGATGATGATCAAAAATTCAATTTTAAAAGCAAGTTTGGCTTACCTGCAAAACATACAAGCTAACAAACAACAACAAGGTTAGCAATACCTGTAATAATTTATACTTCTCCCCTTGTATTATTCTTCTCCCCTTTTTGATCAGAAGCAAAAAGATCGGATGTTAAAGGCTCCCCCTAAATATGATCTCCCCCTCAATTAATCAAAGGATGCATATAATCAAGAGATCATTTTATTTATGAAAATAAAGATTACATTATAAGAAGACACATAACAGACAGAATTATAACATAGATGAAATGGCAAGTAAACAACAAAACAGTCTAACATAGAACCTATATCTAAAACTCAGGACTAGGAGATCTCTCGGGAGGTTGAATGTTGAGATGATTCTCGATGTTAGATAGACGAACATCAAGATCAAGAAATTGATCAACCATGTACTCATCAACAGATCGTTGCCGCTCATAAATCTCCTCAAAGTGAGTCTTTTGTGCAAGACTCATATCCTCCAATTGTTTAGATAACCTTGCAAAATGTTCTTCCATAGAAGTTGAGGAAGAGGAGGGTATGTTGGATGGTCCAGCATCAGACGGAGCAGCAGCACTTACTGGGTCAGCCATATGAGTGTCCATGTCATCATCGTCATCTACATCAGGATGATCATCATCTTTGTGAATAAGGACTCTTCCTCTAGTAATGAATCCCATTTGACGAAAGGTTGTATCTCCAATTTCTGATCCCACAGCTTCAATATTTTGAACTAGTTCTCCTTCAACAGGTACACCTTTGAATTCTAAAATCCTAGAGATAAGAAGAGCATAGGGAAGTTGATATGAATGGGATTTCTTGGCTTTTACCATTGTGTCAGCAATGAGAGCAGGCCAGTTGATGAATCAATATTTTATTGATTTCACTTAGTTTATTGTACCGGATTTAATCAAGGAATTGTGCTTGAATGTACAATATTATCCTATTTTTCCTAATTGTGCTAAATTTGATCAGAAATTCTTATTTTAACTAATTTGAATTATTTGAGCAAATTATTTGCATTATTAATTGCAGGGAAAATGTTGGAAATACAATTTGGAACATTTGAAGGTGAAAAGAAAATGCTACATCAATTATAATTTAAGTTAAAATGATTAAGGAGGTGTGAATTTCAATTAAGGGGGTGCAAACGGTGGTGCTTGGGAGAGACCGTGAGGTGCATCCAGCAGCGGGCTTGGATTGATTCACGTTTAGCATGGAGTGTGGTGTCATGAAGAAAGATTAGGAGGTGCAGCCTTCATTTCGGTGAGCACACAGAGCATCCATATTGAAGAAGGGGATGCGCTGTCCAGCACGGCCCACACTTGGAAGCAGCACATCAATGGACTCACGATCTTCGTCCAGCAGCACACGGCCTGCACCATTCAAGTAATCACACGCAGAAACACTTGGATCCATGGTCCAGCAAGCACACAGACAGCAGATCCAGTAACAACACGCTTCCAGCAGTGTGCGTTTGAAGACAACAGGCTTCACGGGAATGAGGAGAGGAAGCAATGGGCTGGATTCACTTGAAGAGGTGCCCTTGTGCACGTGAGGTCCAGCTGGCTGAAGGCAAGGGGTGACATGGAGAAAGAGAGAGAGCATCCCTGGTCCAGCATCCAACAACAGCAACACATGGTCCAGCAGTAAGGGTGTATCCAGCAAGAAGTGAAGCTACGTCCAGCAAGCCTTCACGGTCCAGCACACTCCACGCCCACGCGTCTAGCAGCTGGTCCAGTAGAGAATAAAGGAAGCAGCTCATCCATTCTTCGTCCAGCTGCTTAAGGAGCTCACGGACAGCAGCTTCAGCACGCCCATCACGGCCCACACTTGGATTCACGGCCCAGCACAGCAGCAATCCAGCAATTGGAAGCACACGGGCCAGCAACCTTAGAGAGCATCACGCGTGGAGGGCTTAAGGGGGTCTTTTGGATTTAAGCTCCAGCCGCCACAGTAGAAAGGGGGAGAACCACCGAGAGAATGGAGGGTTACGGTTGAGCTGGAAGAGTTGAGCTGACACATGGAGAAAGGGACGTGAAAGAAGGGAAGTTCACTCATTTTGTTCTATTCCATGAACGTGTTTTCACTTCTTATAGTAGCTTGAATGTTGTTCTATTTCTCTTCTTGAGCTGCTGGAATGTACTGTTATTTTATTAGCACATCACTGAAATTTTACTAGCATTGGATTATCTTTGCAATTCAAGTTCTTTACTCAACTCAATGAGAATCTTATTGTCATGAGCTTGGTTTTTCTTTGAGCAACTTAATTAAATGAGAAGAGAATTTGGTTTTGGCTTCTCTTCTTTACGTGAAGGATAAGAGTTGGTAGAATACTTTAGCACTTGATTTTAAATTGTAGTTTAATCATAGGAGAAGTAAGTATGTTTACGTGTGGAGAGGATGAGAGGCCACGATGTTTTTTGTTTGCCTATTTCCTTTTGTTTTATTTTTTTTATTTTTTTTTTCTTTTGAATGAAATACATGGAAGCTCAACATGTTATGGCATTTAGGAATTTTTAGAAATAATTTCACTTTCAAAATTTAATTTCCGTAATTGTGCGTCTCTGCAATTTACTGTTCCGCATTTTATTTTCACTGTGATTTCGATTTTTACTGTTTAATTTCGTTTTTACTATTTACTGTTTTATTTTTACGGTTTGTTAATTTACTACTTTCAACATTTACATTTTCCTGCACAAAAACAACCATCAAATCCCCCCCACTACGTGTTTGATCTGAGACTGAACCAAAATTGGTCCTTGAGAGACGACCTAGGAGTCACTTCCTAGTACTATACTGCATTCTTTTATGCACAACTTTTGTGGGAGGTGCGACCCTCCTATCAAAATGGCGCCGTTGCCGGGGACCAATGGTTCGGTCTTAGGTTTTTGTTGTGTTTGTGTGTGTGTTTTGTCTTGTGTTGTGATGTGATGTGATGTGATGTTCTGTTTTGTGTGTGCGTGTTGCATGTATAAATGTGTTGTGTTTTATTTGTTTCGTGATTTTTAGTATTCTTCTTTTTCCATGTCTACCTATTTTGATTTCGTGAATACTGCTTGTTTTGCTAGTGCCTCTGATTATGATTCTCCTTCTGCATGTTACTCTGATTGTAATTCATATTCTGTTGATCTCTATGTTGAGAACAATATGACTCATCCTCTAATTTCTGAGAGTGCTCTTTGTGAGCCGGTTTCACTTAAGGAGGATGATCTTCATTGCGATCTCACCCCTGGACTGATACATTTGCTGCCTAAGTTTCATGGTTTTGCAGGAGAATGCCCACACAGACATTTGGAGGAGCTCCACATCATGTGCTCTTCAATGAAGCCTCCAGATGTCCCTCTTGATCACATTTTCTTGAGCGCATTCCCACATTCATTACAAGAAGCAGCAAGGGATTGGCTGTATTGTCTTCCTCCAGGATCTATCACTTCTTGGGAAGATCTTAAGCATATGTTCTTGGATGAATTCTTCCCTGCTCAGTATGGTTACAGCAACGATCCTGGATGGAATGACCCTAGTTTGGGATGGTATGATGCTCCACAGCAATATCAGGAAGCACCATCTCAGAATGCTTGTATGCCTCCGCCAGTCCAGCAATACGAGAGTCAGCAGTATAGTGCTCCTGCCGAAATAGCTCCTCAGCCTTCTACTTCTGAGCCTACATTGCAGGAGTTGTTGGAGCAGATGACCATGCAGAACCTTCAGTTTAGGCAAGAGAACATGCAGTTCCAGCAAGAAATAGGAGCTGCCATTCAGAGTATGACTGATCAGATAGGGCAGATGGCCACTCAACTCACTGAGGAACAGTCTCAAGATTCAGAGTTACCATTTCAGACTGTTCAGATTCCAGATGATGATGATAGTGGCATCAACATAGAAGATGGGGAGAAGAGTCATGAACTTACTATTGTGCCATCTACTTTCCCATCATCCTATGTCCCTACTCTTGCACCTGAGGAGAGTGATGAGTATTTTGAGGAGCAAGCAGAAATAAGCAGTAACCCTGAACCAGGTAGACCACCTTCATCTTCCCACACTTTAGCAATCTTCAAGGAAGAGGAGGTAAACATACCTCAATTTGATTATGTTGATGATTATGTTGTTGAGGATTATGTTGATGATTATATTGTTGTTGAGTCTGATTTTAATTTCCCCTCTATGCATGATGAGAACCAATTTTTGCTGTCGCATCCGAATGTTTATTCTCCATGCATTGAACATGAATCTGAGTCTGTAGTTGATATTGCTTGTGATTTTGAAATTGATTCATGTTCTGAGGATGTATCTGAGGTTCAGTCTGATAAATTGGGATTGGGTGTTATACCTCTGCATGCCATTTCTTTGGAGCCACATTGCACTAACCATGTTGCAGGAGGTACACATGAATTTGACCAACATGCACCCACAGTGGAAAATAAAGGTGCTAACACTGACAAAAGCTTCAAGATCAATAGGCACCAGCTGAACCTGCTCATTGTAAGATCCTTGAAAATATTTGTTAGATACTTAAAAAAAAAAAAAAAAAAAAAAAAAAAATTAGTGAATAGTAAATTGTGAATAGTAAATTTTTTTACTATAAATAGCCAAGGGGGGAGGCTGGAAATTTACACCAAAATTCTAGAGAAATTGTGAGAGAAGAGAGTTGGAGTAAATTCTAGTTGAAGAGGGGAAATTCTGGAGGTTTCCGGAGAACGGTTTGAGAAGAGGAAACTAAGTCTGGAATAGAGGTAAGGGGAGCTAACTTTGAGTATTTCCCTTTGTATTATCTTGAGTCTTGAATATGCTATATTTTGCGTTTGTCTGATCTTAAATCTTGAATATGGAGTATTTTGTTTCTGTATGATCTTGAATTTAAATGAGAGTATGCTTTTGTGTTGATATCTAAGTGTGATAGTTGTAAAATGTGATGTTGATTATGTTATGCCATTTGTATGTTATTAGTTGTTTATTTTTGTATTTTGGAAGGATTAGAAATTGTCTAACCGGCTCTGCCAGATTCAATTTCTTATTTCCCCAAACATTTTATTGCTTTCCTTATTTATTTTTATTGTATTTTGGAAGGATTAGAAGTTGTCTAACCGGCTCTGCCAGATTCAACTTCTTGTTTCCCCAAACTATTTATTGCTTTACTTATTTATTTTATTGCATTTTTGGAATGGATTAGAAGTTGTCTAACCGGCTCTGCCAGATTCAACTTCTTGTTTCCCCAGACATGTTAATGTTCGTGTTATTTAATTATATTGTATTTTTGGATGGATTAGAAGTTGTCTAACCGGCTCTGCCAGATTCAACTTCTTGTTTCCCCAGAAATTTTATTGTCTTATCTATTTTTTTTATTGCATCTTTGTGGAAGGATGAGAAGTTGTCTAACCGGCTCTGCCAGATTCAACTTCTTGTTTCCCCTGAATTTTTATATTAATATTATTTTGATGGTAAGGGCAACTAATTATTTTTGTATGAATTTATAAATATACGAATGTTGAACTGGTGTTCTCTTGTGAAACTGTTTTATGACTTTTATTATATTGGGTGTTATAACTGAAACTGTTAAATTGTACATGTTGAGATGCGATGAATTTATTGAATGAGTTTGTTGGCTGAAATTGATCTTGTTGGAAGGTCTGGAGTAAGGGTTCTGTAATTGCTTATATATGAGTATTAAATAGATATACAGATACTGTTTGAGGTTGTTGTGAGATGAAGTAAAAATATTAAAATTAGACATTTTAGATTTAGAGTATAAGACAACAAGGTAGATAAATTAAATAAATAAATTGATTAATTATTGAGGGCCTCCCTTTGTTGGTAGGATAGAGGAACCTTAAAAACCTGAGTTGGCACATCCCTGATCATAGAGCAGCCCTGGCCTGGTCCAGTCAGTTGTGACTAGTCATATGTACTGACGTCGAAGGTGAGTTTGATGCGTTCAGACATCTGGGTCCTCTCCGGTGACCAATTGGAGTAAAGAAAAATCTCTACTAGGATGAAAATAAAATAAAACAAGTTGATTGTAGATGCATAATATTATCATGGTAAAAATTTCATATATATTTTATTTATCATTACATTGAGCCCAGACTTTAATATGTAGTTCCTACGATATGTTGATATATTTTGGTTGATCCATGATCTTTGTTTGGTGAAAATATGTTGAGTTATACTCGTTATGGGCAAAATGAGTTTATAATATGAAGCATGATATATGGCAATATGTTTAATTTATTGATACCAAAACGGGTTATTATGAATTCATGATTAAAGAATGAACATGATTGAGTTAGGTGGATAAGAGGGTATGAATTGTTGGTTTTATGAAATGTTGGAGTGAATATGAGAAATCATTACTTATGAAATGATGTTTACTACCGGGAGTAGTATGTTCGAGTTATACCATGAGAGTTTGGTATGAGCAATGTAACACCTGAGGTTTATGAAAGCAGGCAGAAAGTGGTCTGACCATAAGGCTTTGACATAAACATATGATTCGTAAGTTATATAGAAGCAGGCAGAGAGGGGTCTGACCATAAGGCTTCAGAAAGTAAGACATAGTATATAAGTGAGGCTTAAGGAAGCAGGCAGAGAGCGGTCTGACCATAAGGCTTCATGAGTAAGCATGGTACACTTGTAAGATTTATAGAAATGGAAAATATGATTTTGATAATGATGAATTAATGACATCGGAATAATGATATTTTGTCAATTGCAGAAATACATGATTATAATATTTTTATTACAAGTTTAATGATTTTATGATATGGTTGGCTTACCCTTATTTGTTTGTACTATGATCATATAACTCATGTTATATGTGATTAGATAATGTTGCAGATGCGGTTGAAAAAGCTTAGAGATGAGAGAGATGCGGGGAAAAAACTTTCAGGGATTTTTGTAAAAAGAATAAATTTGTATTGGGAAGATTATGTTGTGTAAAACTTATAAGTTGAAATTTCAATGGTGAAGACTATATTGTTTAAAGTTTGTAAGTTTAGTACTGTACTTTGGAGTAATTGAAATAAAGTTTGATTGTTTATATGAGATATCAAATTAATTTAGTCTCTACTATTAGTAATACCCTTTAAAATATTAGGGTGTTACATTTTGGTATCAGAGCAATGGTTTTCGAAAATATTTTGGGACTCTGGGGAGTGAAATTATTATTCTTAGTAAAATATCAATTGAGTTGATTCTTATTTTATTGGAAACTAGACTCAAAGAGCTTCAATTTGACTACTCATACGCATATTTTGGACTTCGGGAAGGGGTCTAACCGAGCTGGGGAAAACGTGACAGTTTTGCTATCTAGGGGCTAGCGTCCAACCTTAATTTTAAGTGTATTTTTTTTACAAGTTGCAACTTTTTGGAGTGAGTAGGTTGTGTTCTGCACTAGGAGAACATTTTGGGACCCTTTGGAGACTTTCCTACCATGTTTTAGGGCTGGAAAATGGTTTAGAATGGTCCATTGGTTGTTTATTATTGTTAAGTGCCAAGTGCATGGGTCCTTAGTTGTCTAAGGCATCTTCTTTTAATTCCAAATCAGATTTGGAGTTTTGGAGGAGAGTAGAGAGGTCCTTGGTGGGAGGTGAACGAAATCCTAAGTGTCCTAAGTGTGGAGGCTGACTTGGTCTAGCAAGGAGGAGATGAGTTGCTCTCTTTGAAGAAGAGTTTAAGGTGTTTGAGCCTTCAAGAGGTAAGGGGAGCTAACTCAACTTGATTTCTAGAATTTTGTAGTTAGAAATATGGTTCCAATTGCTTGACTTTGATGAAGGGGAGCTAATCCTTTATTGTTATGATCATGAATATGAATATGTTAAAAAAAAAAAAAAAAAAAAAAAATTTGGTAATGGTAGTTATATATTGACTTGTGTAAAATTTGGTTTTCATGATTATAATTTCTTATTTTCGAGTTACTGTGGTGATAAATTTCTATTAATTGTTTTTACCGTTGGATTTAGCTAAAATTTTAATATGTGAATCCTAAGACATATTACTAAACTTTGACTGTTCGGATTTGAAAATAGAAGTCTGTACTGGGAGAAATAAATCCTGTAAGTTTGAGTAAATTAGTTACCCCTATAGTTCTGTTACTAAGTTGTCTCAGTAAAATATAGAATTCTGACCTATTTGACCGTTAGATCAACCTCAACATTTGATATAGAATCCCTAAGACATATTAATACATTGTGACCGATTGGATTTGTAATTAAAGGTGTATGCTTAGGGAAAGAAATTTCGAAAGTTTGAAATATTTGATGAACACTATAATTCTGTTCTTACGTTATATTGGTAAAAATTTCATGTATATTCCATTTACCGTTAGATTGAGCCCAAACTTTAGTATGGAGTTCATAAGACATAATAGGTGATCTTGACCGTTCAGATTTGGAATTAGAAGTCTGTGCTTAGAAGAATTCATTCCGTATTTGGAGTTTAACCGAGAACCACTTAAATTTCTGTCTCTGAGTTAGCTCGGTAAAACCTTCATATCTACTTAGTAAACCGTTAGATTAACTTGAAAACTTTAGTATGAAGCGCGTAACAGATAGGGACATACTTCGACCGTTCGGATTTTAGATCGGAGGTACCGATTTAGGGATATTAATTTCGTAACTTCTCAGGGATTTCAATATTGCTTAATTTATGTTTTTGGATCATTTATACAAAATTGATGATTTCTGCCTCATTAACCGTTGAATTGGACTGAAAATCTTACCATATAATCTAAACATGTTGTTGATTAGTTTGATTGGTTCAGATTGTCGATAAATAATATGTTGAAAAAGGTAATTTGGTTAATTTGTGCTACTTTGATAAGTAGGCAGGATGAGATGATGAAGGAAGAGATAAAGAGAATGATATAAATCGGGCTACTTTGATAAGTAGGCAGATTAACTATACTGTGCTACTTTGTAAGTAGACAGTATTGTCTTGTTGCGCTACTTTGGTAAGTAGGCAGAAGATCTTGTTTCATGCTACTTTGGTAAGTAGGCAAATTAATTATACCGTACTGCTTTGGTAAGTAGACAATAATGTCTTGCGGTGCTACTTTGATAAGTAGAGAGAATAACTTGGTTTGTACTACTTTGGTAAGTAAGTCAGATAAGGTGAAGTTGTAACACTTTGATAAGTGGAATTTTAAATTTCAAAAGTTTATGAACTGTGTGAAATTTTATTTTAGAAGACTTGTGTTGTAATAAATCACTTAATATTTTGTTGGTGTTGAAAATTGTTAAAGAAAAGTTGTATATGTATTTTTGTGGAAAAATAAATTGTAACGCCTAAATTGGGGTATTACACTATTGGGTATCAGAGCAATGGTTTTCGAAAATCCATATCTCTTTTGTAAGTAATCTTTTGTTAAATAGTCTTTGTTTAAATAAATAATTTTCGAGGACGAAAATAAATGTTGTTGGGGAGATTGTAAGATCCTTGAAAATATTTGTTAGATACTTAAAAAAAAAAAAAAAAAAAAATAAAATTAGTGAATAGTAAATTGTGAATAGTAAATTTTTTTACTATAAATAGCCAAGGGGGGAGGCTGGAAATTTACACCAAAATTCTAGAGAAATTGTGAGAGAAGAGAGTTGGAGTAAATTCTAGTTGAAGAGGGGAAATTCTGGAGGTTTCCGGAGAACGGTTTGAGAAGAGGAAACTAAGTCTGGAATAGAGGTAAGGGGAGCTAACTTTGAGTATTTCCCTTTGTATTATCTTGAGTCTTGAATATGCTATATTTTGCGTTTGTCTGATCTTAAATCTTGAATATGGAGTATTTTGTTTCTGTATGATCTTGAATTTAAATGAGAGTATGCTTTTGTGTTGATATCTAAGTGTGATAGTTGTAAAATGTGATGTTGATTATGTTATGCCATTTGTATGTTATTAGTTGTTTATTTTTGTATTTTGGAAGGATTAGAAATTGTCTAACCGGCTCTGCCAGATTCAATTTCTTATTTCCCCAAACATTTTATTGCTTTCCTTATTTATTTTTATTGTATTTTGGAAGGATTAGAAGTTGTCTAACCGGCTCTGCCAGATTCAACTTCTTGTTTCCCCAAACTATTTATTGCTTTACTTATTTATTTTATTGCATTTTTGGAATGGATTAGAAGTTGTCTAACCGGCTCTGCCAGATTCAACTTCTTGTTTCCCCAGACATGTTAATGTTCGTGTTATTTAATTATATTGTATTTTTGGATGGATTAGAAGTTGTCTAACCGGCTCTGCCAGATTCAACTTCTTGTTTCCCCAGAAATTTTATTGTCTTATCTATTTTTTTTATTGCATCTTTGTGGAAGGATGAGAAGTTGTCTAACCGGCTCTGCCAGATTCAACTTCTTGTTTCCCCTGAATTTTTATATTAATATTATTTTGATGGTAAGGGCAACTAATTATTTTTGTATGAATTTATAAATATACGAATGTTGAACTGGTGTTCTCTTGCGAAACTGTTTTATGACTTTTATTATATTGGGTGTTATAACTGAAACTGTTAAATTGTACATGTTGAGATGCGATGAATTTATTGAATGAGTTTGTTGGCTGAAATTGATCTTGTTGGAAGGTCTGGAGTAAGGGTTCTGTAATTGCTTATATATGAGTATTAAATAGATATACAGATACTGTTTGAGGTTGTTGTGAGATGAAGTAAAAATATTAAAATTAGACATTTTAGATTTAGAGTATAAGACAACAAGGTAGATAAATTAAATAAATAAATTGATTAATTATTGAGGGCCTCCCTTTGTTGGTAGGATAGAGGAACCTTAAAAACCTGAGTTGGCACATCCCTGATCATAGAGCAGCCCTGGCCTGGTCCAGTCAGTTGTGACTAGTCATATGTACTGACGTCGAAGGTGAGTTTGATGCGTTCAGACATCTGGGTCCTCTCCGGTGACCAATTGGAGTAAAGAAAAATCTCTACTAGGATGAAAATAAAATAAAACAAGTTGATTGTAGATGCATAATATTATCATGGTAAAAATTTCATATATATTTTATTTATCATTACATTGAGCCCAGACTTTAATATGTAGTTCCTACGATATGTTGATATATTTTGGTTGATCCATGATCTTTGTTTGGTGAAAATATGTTGAGTTATACTCGTTATGGGCAAAATGAGTTTATAATATGAAGCATGATATATGGCAATATGTTTAATTTATTGATACCAAAACGGGTTATTATGAATTCATGATTAAAGAATGAACATGATTGAGTTAGGTGGATAAGAGGGTATGAATTGTTGGTTTTATGAAATGTTGGAGTGAATATGAGAAATCATTACTTATGAAATGATGTTTACTACCGGGAGTAGTATGTTCGAGTTATACCATGAGAGTTTGGTATGAGCAATGTAACACCTGAGGTTTATGAAAGCAGGCAGAAAGTGGTCTGACCATAAGGCTTTGACATAAACATATGATTCGTAAGTTATATAGAAGCAGGCAGAGAGGGGTCTGACCATAAGGCTTCAGAAAGTAAGACATAGTATATAAGTGAGGCTTAAGGAAGCAGGCAGAGAGCGGTCTGACCATAAGGCTTCATGAGTAAGCATGGTACACTTGTAAGATTTATAGAAATGGAAAATATGATTTTGATAATGATGAATTAATGACATCGGAATAATGATATTTTGTCAATTGCAGAAATACATGATTATAATATTTTTATTACAAGTTTAATGATTTTATGATATGGTTGGCTTACCCTTATTTGTTTGTACTATGATCATATAACTCATGTTATATGTGATTAGATAATGTTGCAGATGCGGTTGAAAAAGCTTAGAGATGAGAGAGATGCGGGGAAAAAACTTTCAGGGATTTTTGTAAAAAGAATAAATTTGTATTGGGAAGATTATGTTGTGTAAAACTTATAAGTTGAAATTTCAATGGTGAAGACTATATTGTTTAAAGTTTGTAAGTTTAGTACTGTACTTTGGAGTAATTGAAATAAAGTTTGATTGTTTATATGAGATATCAAATTAATTTAGTCTCTACTATTAGTAATACCCTTTAAAATATTAGGGTGTTACACTCATCAACAATCACTTCTTCTTAGATCCAGCTGTGGATGATATTTCCCTGCTTGATCAAATCTGGAGGATGAAGCAATTCTTCCTCAAAACTTCCTTGCTGGATCCTGTGGTGGAAGACATCTCCCTGAAAGTCCAAAATTGGCAACTGCCACCATGATCAGGGGAGTTTTCTTTCTCTCTTCTCCCCCTTTTCCCTACTTTTATTGCACTTGTCCATGATCTGTTCACTGTTTTGATTTCTGATCTTATGCTTATGATACATTGAGGACACTGTGTAGTTTAAGTGTGGTCTATTGGGGGAGATTCTAATTTTTCTTTGTTAGTTTTTGTTTTCCGTGTTAAAATTTTTTTTCTTTTCTAGGTAGTTTTTGTCGGGTCTTGTATACAGTTTTGCATGATTCTCTTGATTTCTGGACTTTGATTAGGTTGTAGATGTGTCTTTCACTTCATTGATACTCTGATTTGTTTGAATTCCCTGCTTTTCTCCGCTTGGGAAGATGATTATGATGTTTGAGAGGTTGAATTGATTGTGACAGAATTACCCTGTGTGAGATTTGAGCCACTTTATGTTCTTTCTTGTGTGTGATATGTCTCTTGATTGCTTGCGCATATGCCTTGGCTTGACTCTTGTTGATAGTTCTTGATTGATATGCATGTTTGGAAGTGATAAAGGCAGTTTTGTTCTTGAGCCTCTCTAGCCAAATAAGCTTACCTTGTTCTAATCCTTTGAAAACCCTTTTTGAGCCTATACTTTCCCCCATTTCTTTGTTTTGAATGCTCATACACTAGCCCTAAGAGAAAAACCATGATTACCTTAACCTTAGGGAATTTTGGAGCTTTAGAAGTGTTTTGGGAACAAGTGTGGTCTCTTGGGGGTTTCTGATGAGTTGGCTAGTTGGTTCCTCTTCTTGTTTTGTTTTGGTAAATATGTTGTGTATCTTGTCTCTTCCAGTTGTGTCCTAAAGAGTGAGAAAAGAAAAAAAAAGAGACAGGATGAAAAAAAATGATGAAAAAAAAAAAATTTGAATAATGGAGTCAAGAAGAGGATGGAATTAGAGGTTGTGGGTGTGTTTGATTGTGTTTACACTTGTTCTCCATTGCTCCTCTATTTCTTTTGGTTTGTAGCTTCTCATCCATATTTATCCTACCTTGTCCTTGGCCCCATTTCACCCATAAAAGACCTTTTGATTTGAACATGCATATGTTTTGAGTGTTGATATTAGAGGCTTGCCAAGTCTATTTGTGATTGCTTTCTTGAGTGCATTGAGTGACATTCTTTACCCTAGACACTTGAAAGAAACACTGTTAGTGCATCTGTGAGGTTTTGGTTACTTTTGATTCACCTCTTGAGCTGATTGATCATTTTGCCATGTCTTGAATTGCTTGGATGATTTCATGAGTATCTGCTTTCTCTGATTCATTCTGTGTTGGAATTGTCTACTTCTTTTTCTCTGTCCAGATTTCTTGAGGACTGTGTAATTCTGTTTCTGTCCTTGTTGAGTCTTTGTTGTCTGTATGCTGAGTTTGTGTCACCTTCCTAAAAGTCCTTTGAACTATTCCCTGATCTGCGTCCTGATTTTGCCCAGGAGTGCAAAAGACTAAGTGTGGTCTATTTTGATGAATCAATATTTTATTGATTTCACTTAGTTTATTGTACCGGATTTAATCAAGGAATTGTGCTTGAATGTACAATATTATCCTATTTTTCCTAATTGTGCTAAATTTGATCAGAAATTCTTATTTTAACTAATTTGAATTATTTGAGCAAATTATTTGCATTATTAATTGCAGGGAAAATGTTGGAAATACAATTTGGAACATTTGAAGGTGAAAAGAAAATGCTACATCAATTATAATTTAAGTTAAAATGATTAAGGAGGTGTCAATTTCAATTAAGGGGGTGCAAACGGTGGTGCTTGGGAGAGACCGTGAGGTGCATCCAGCAGCGGGCTTGGATTGATTCACGTTTAGCATGGAGTGTGGTGTCATGAAGAAAGATTAGGAGGTGCAGCCTTCATTTCGGTGAGCACACAGAGCATCCATATTGAAGAAGGGGATGCGCTGTCCAGCACGGCCCACACTTGGAAGCAGCACATCAATGGACTCACGATCTTCGTCCAGCAGCACACGGCCTGCACCATTCAAGTAATCACACGCAGAAACACTTGGATCCATGGTCCAGCAAGCACACAGACAGCAGATCCAGTAACAACACGCTTCCAGCAGTGTGCGTTTGAAGACAACAGGCTTCACGGGAATGAGGAGAGGAAGCAATGGGCTGGATTCACTTGAAGAGGTGCCCTTGTGCACGTGAGGTCCAGCTGGCTGAAGGCAAGGGGTGACATGGAGAAAGAGAGAGAGCATCCCTGGTCCAGCATCCAACAACAGCAACACATGGTCCAGCAGTAAGGGTGTATCCAGCAAGAAGTGAAGCTACGTCCAGCAAGCCTTCACGGTCCAGCACACTCCACGCCCACGCGTCTAGCAGCTGGTCCAGTAGAGAATAAAGGAAGCAGCTCATCCATTCTTCGTCCAGCTGCTTAAGGAGCTCACGGACAGCAGCTTCAGCACGCCCATCACGGCCCACACTTGGATTCACGGCCCAGCACAGCAGCAATCCAGCAATTGGAAGCACACGGGCCAGCAACCTTAGAGAGCATCACGCGTGGAGGGCTTAAGGGGGTCTTTTGGATTTAAGCTCCAGCCGCCACAGTAGAAAGGGGGAGAACCACCGAGAGAATGGAGGGTTACGGTTGAGCTGGAAGAGTTGAGCTGACACATGGAGAAAGGGACGTGAAAGAAGGGAAGTTCACTCATTTTGTTCTATTCCATGAACGTGTTTTCACTTCTTATAGTAGCTTGAATGTTGTTCTATTTCTCTTCTTGAGCTGCTGGAATGTACTGTTATTTTATTAGCACATCACTGAAATTTTACTAGCATTGGATTATCTTTGCAATTCAAGTTCTTTACTCAACTCAATGAGAATCTTATTGTCATGAGCTTGGTTTTTCTTTGAGCAACTTAATTAAATGAGAAGAGAATTTGGTTTTGGCTTCTCTTCTTTACGTGAAGGATAAGAGTTGGTAGAATACTTTAGCACTTGATTTTAAATTGTAGTTTAATCATAGGAGAAGTAAGTATGTTTACGTGTGGAGAGGATGAGAGGCCACGATGTTTTTTGTTTGCCTATTTCCTTTTGTTTTATTTTTTTTATTTTTTTTTTCTTTTGAATGAAATACATGGAAGCTCAACATGTTATGGCATTTAGGAATTTTTAGAAATAATTTCACTTTCAAAATTTAATTTCCGTAATTGTGCGTCTCTGCAATTTACTGTTCCGCATTTTATTTTCACTGTGATTTCGATTTTTACTGTTTAATTTCGTTTTTACTATTTACTGTTTTATTTTTACGGTTTGTTAATTTACTACTTTCAACATTTACATTTTCCTGCACAAAAACAACCATCAAATCCCCCCCACTACGTGTTTGATCTGAGACTGAACCAAAATTGGTCCTTGAGAGACGACCTAGGAGTCACTTCCTAGTACTATACTGCATTCTTTTATGCACAACTTTTGTGGGAGGTGCGACCCTCCTATCAAAATTATGTGATTTAGAATCCCGTACAATAGAAGTAAATCCTGCTCATAGCATTGAGCATGGTTGGTTGCTCTAGGACATAAAATCCAGACAATCAAGTAGTGGATCATCCTTTCTTCAACTTTAAAACCTCCAACCAGTAATTGCCTTCTATTTGTTTGTCGTTCAGGATGACGTAGGAAGGATTGAAAAGTCATCATCCTGTTGAAATCTTCAAGTCCTAAGTGGACTTTGACAGCATCATCCCAGATGGGAAGTTGAGCAACATTGGTCCATATGTCATCATCTAAAATGATGCGTACTCCCTTGACCTTAGTAGATATTGTCCCATCTCGATAGCGCAAGTTGAAGTAGAAGACTCTTATCAGATCAGGATAAATGCAGCCTTTTTGTTCTAACAGATGCGTTAACCCCTGCTCAGCAAAAGTGTTTGGAAATTGAAAGCCATAGAAGCGGAAAAAGTCAAGACGAATAAACTTTACCGCCATGATCTTCCTTTCTTGCCAAGAATTAACAAAGTCTGCGTGTTTCCCTTGATCTGAAATCCATCCATCTATGTTTGCAAGACGTGGTTGAGAAGAAGAGGAGGCTCCAGCTGTTCTGCGACGGTGCCTTCTTGAGTCAGCCATGGAGGAAGAATGGGAAAATGAGATTTTGAGAAGGTGAAGGGAAATAAAGAAGATTTGAGCTCTAGATTTGATTTCAGCAGTATTTGGGTGCAAAGGAGTGTCTAATAATCGATTATGGGGGGCAATTTATAAGAAAAATGGACAAACTAGCCGTTTATGGTCGTTTATAGTCATTATGGGATGCTCCAACGGCTCTATTTTTGAAACTGTCAGCGTGATAATCGATTATGACTCGTGATAATCGATTATCAGTTCAATAATTACTGCCCAGAATTGCATGATAATCGATTATGCATAATGATAATCAATTATCTGCTCAAGATTTTCCATAATTGAATTTGATGCATGAATAATCGATTATAACTTAGTGATAATCGATTATGAAGCGTTAAGTTTACGAAAAAAATGCAAAAAATTTGCATAGATTTTGATTCTTAGATATGTCTAACACTCCTAACTCTCTTCTAAGTTCATAAAGTAAAGATACTCCCTTAAATATGCAATTCAAATTTAGTTTTTAGCATACTCAATTAACCCACGAAATCAACAACCATTTTTCAAACAATTAAGATATCAATGATTAAGCAACCAATTTATAAACTAAAATGAATGCAACAGTAGCTTAAATGGAAATGATCACAGCTGCTACAGGTTTGACATGAAAGCCTTTCAGCTAGCACAATCAGTTAAAAAAAAATTAACTTTGACAACACAATTTACAACTTTCAAAACAACAACTATGATTCATGCACTCTCATATCCCAATCTGTTCAACCCAATGAATTCAACTCTGCATATAAAACAACATATATAAAAATTAAAACAACAATATGCAGTAATCAGATTTAATTCAATAACATTGTTTATCTTGGTTCAATGGATTTTATCCATGAAATATAGGCAAACCAGAATTTAAAACTGGAAAATTGACTCAAACAAGGAAATGCAGTTCCGACAACTGCTTTTAAAGACTATTCTACAGTGATTTTCACAATTTGAAATCAAGCTTTATGCGGAGCAAATCATAGCTCATATGGCATGCATATAAATAGATCTCCACAGAAAACATCTTTGAAACGGAAATGCCAATTCAATCATCAAATAACTTAATTATCTAAAAATGCCAATGAAAATCTATCAACCAACTCATTTAATTGAATATAACAGTAATCAAATAATGGAAGATTAAATAAAAACAAGATGTAACATCACAGTTTAAACAACACTTAGCTCAAATACTTGGTGCTTGAATGAAGGCTTTTGGATACCACTTGATGGAGTTACATCCTGGTTTGTAGCATCACTTCAAAGAGCATAATACCATAGAGCTCTCTTATCCTTTTGAAAACTTAACCTACAAAGTAAAAACAATAGAGTTTTGGTCCCCATAATCTCATTTGGGTCCTTTGAAGTTAGAGACAATTTACTTTATAACAGGAATCCAAGCATATTTTCCATTTGGAACATCAAAATGTTTAATTCTACATTTGTTAGAAGTATGTCCCTTTTTCATACAATAAAAACAACAAACATCATGCACCTTGTTTTTCACAAAAGTCCCCTTCTCAACCCAAACTCTACGAGTTCTCTTAACTTTAGACTTTTTATGAAGATGCATGTTTATATTTCTAAGATTGCTCTTCCTAAAAACATTTTGAACATGTGAGATAGGCTTGATTTCTTTAGAAAGTAAATTTTCCAATATGTCAATGTCAAACATGTGACTTTTACAAGATAAACACTCAACAGGTTTTTCATTTGAATTAGATTCAGACAATTTTGTTTCAAGATTACTAACTTTGTTTCTTAATATGACTTCCTCATCTAATGCATTATCATACTTAATTTGCAATTGTTTAAATTCTTTTTTCAAAATTTTATGAGCAGCATTCAATTTCTCAGATTCATCAAGCAATTCAAGAAAAGCCTTTTGTACATCAAATTCACTAGATTCATAGCTAGAATTACTTACTTGGCTTCCAGCATCATCAAAATTAGCTGTCAAACACAAGTTTACTTCTTCAACAGAATTACTTGAACTAGAGGTGGTTGATGCATTATCCTCCCAAGCAATGTGAACCTTCTTCTTCTTGTGAATTTTCTTTTCTTTTCTTTCTTTACTTCTTTTGTTGCTTGAACAATAAGCTTTCACATGGCCTCTTTCACCACATCCATAACATTTGAAGCTTGAAGAGGAACCTTGATAGTCCTTCTTTTCCTTTAAGATTTTGCTTTCAGATGATTTATCGTTGGCCATCAAGCATAGATTTTCTTGCTCATTAGAATCGCTTGAGCTTGAGGAGTTTGATGTAGACCATGAGTTCGAACAAGTCAACTTAGCCACATTCAATACTTCATCATGAGTGACTCTTAAAAATTTCCACATTTCCTGAGCACTTTTATAAACAGATACTTTGAAAAAATCATCAATGGTTAGTGCAGATAAAATTATATTCCGAGCCTTAATATCAAATTGGGCTCGTCTATTTTCCTCAACAGTCCAGTTAAAATAAGGTTTTTCAGTCTCTACACCATCAACAGTATTCATAGGAATATAAGGGCCATTTTGTACAGCTTCCCAAATACCTCTATCAACAGACCCCATAAAAATCTCCATTCTAACTTTCCAAAAAGCATAGTTATCACCAGTAAACAATGGAGGTCTGTTAATGGAAGCACCCTCAGCATATACATGGTTTTGATTGTGACCAGCCATTTTCGCAAATTTTGAAAAACTATCAAAGCAAGCTCTGATACCAATTGATGGTATCGGAGGGGGTATTTTTCGAAGAGTATAGCGCAGCGAAATTAACACTCAGAGAGTGGAAAGCGTATTCGATCACAATTAAACTTAATTTGGTCCTTTTAGTAAAAATAATTTTCTTTCAGAAAATTAATCAAACAGTTGATATACGTAAAATAAAATGAGTGTAGGGAATAAGAAGATCAACACAGAATTTTTATCCTGGTTCGAATCAAAAGATTCTACGTCCAGTCGTTAACCACTATAAATAGTGATTAACCTTTTTCACTAAAAAATTGTTTAACAGATTACAAGATAATAAACAAGAATAAAATGAATAGAACCACTCTACCAACTTGAAGAGAACCGCTTCAGCAATCGACCAACGATTCACAAGCTTCTCCTTTCACAAGACCAGGCAGAGCACCTTGCTAACTTGAAGAGAGTCTGCTCCGACTATCGACACACGATACGCGAGCCTCTCCTTTCACAAAAAGCTTTCTGAGAACGTTCCTCTGACACACAGTGTTCTAAGCTTTCTCAGTTCAAAAAACGTTGCTTTCTAATTTCTCCAAAACAAAATATATATAGCCAAGTACACTGAGTGCCAAAGGTCAGCTCCCAACTGCCATGAATAATTGATTATTGTAAGTGATAATCGATTATTCAAGTCCGTTATAGGTTTTCAAAAATGTGATAATCGATTATATGAAGTGATAATCGATTATTCAAGTATGACTTGTGATAATCGATTATTGCTTAATCATAATCGATTATTGTAGTTAAAAATGCAAGTTTACAAGGTTTACAAGAATTTCCTACTACATTTAATTTCTACAAATTGCTTTTAACTAATTCTAATATCTTCTACAACTAAAACTTCTTGTAGCATCATCAAAACAAATTTCTTCAAGATTTACCAATACTCCTTATTGGTAACATAAAATACATTAGAACATGTTGATTATAGTTAATAGACTTTGTACATTATGTGATGTAAATATTGACTATTGTGTTGAATCTGTGTTGTTATGATATTGTTTGATATGCAGGTCTATTTTTGTGATAATGGATATCACAAAAACAGACCTGCTATTAAAAACAATTGCAAGAGAATAGGCCTCGGTTGTGCCAAAACTGTGGCCAAAGGTCACACGAAAAATTAAAAAAAAAATCAGGGTTTAGGCCGCGATTCAAGTAGGAACCGCTGTCATATCCCCAGGTTATTACCTCGGTTGTAGTAAAACCGATGCCAAAGGTTACACGAAATTTAAAAAAAAAAGGGTTTTGGCCGCGGTTCACGCAAGAACTGCTGTCATATCCCCAGGTTATTACCTCGGTTGGACCCGCGGCCTAAAGTGTCAGACCTTTTTATCTCGCCTGTATATGTCGTGGTTCTAAAACCGAAGTGTATATTCAAAAACAACTGTTGTCATTTCCCTTCGTTGCACTAATGTTGCTTTTCAAATTTCCCTTTGGGATTTTTGTTGCTTGTCTAAATTATTAGTAGTCACACGACTGAATAATGTTGTTTTATCTTTAAATTATTAGTAGTCACACGACTGAATAATGTTGTTTTATAAGATTAGTAACAGTTGTTAGTATCTTTAGTTTTCCTTCTAGAAAAACTGGTGCCTAATGTGGGTGGAGTAATTTTTTCCATAATCTAGTAAATAATGTCTGTGCCTATCTTGTTGGTTTTATTGGCCAAGAGGCTTACAACAATCTATTTTGGAGTTCAATTTTTGTTATTAAGTGTTCTTTTTGAGACCACTTGTCAGTTCTCACTAACTATTATAAAAGATAGTAAACATAAAGTCCTAGTGTTGTATAACATAGTCTTGTATTTTTGTCCCCGTCAATCTCAATCTTTGCCACTCTGTTTTTAAACTCTTAATATTTGAATTTGTAGTGATACTGATATTTCTTTGGACCCTCAAGTTTCGTCTGTTCCATCTGTTGAGGTGTTGGTTAAGGCTCTGCTTATGATGTCACCAGCAGCTCTGAAACATGCTCCAGATTCATTTGTTAGAATATTACTTTGCTCACATTATCCATGTGTAGTTGGTAGTGCAAAAAGAGATGTGGTATGGAAGGTAGCTTTTCTTCATACTATGTGTTGTCATAATTTGCACTTAATTATTTAATTTTTAACAAAGACCAACTAGTATAGACTTGGCAGTCTAGAAACCTGGCAACTTGCGTACGTGATCAGTTAATAACCTAATCTATCCGACCTGTGTTGTAGTACAATTGACATGTGTATTGATTATGGCAGGATCTATTTGGAAAATTATGATAAGTTCCATGCCATGTGGACACTGGTCAATTAGTTTATTTTTTGGCAATTTGTCTATCTCTCTTTCAAATTATTGTTAATTCATTATTACTTGAATTTTGATAACCAAATAAAAGGGAAAAGTGCATTTATATGTATTATTGTTATAATTATAGAAAAAAGAAGTTGAACCTATATATTATATTAGGAACATTTTTATTTATTCCTATATAATATCTTTGTCATTAGGGAATATGAAATCTCCTTTATTTATTTTATTGATTCCTGCTTTGTTAATATAAATAAAGCACATGTGTTTTCTAAACAACACACTCTTTCAACTTAATGTTAATCTTTTTCATAGAGTTTAACATGATATCTAAACCCTCTTTTAAAACTGTGTCGGCTAGATGTTGCGAACATTTTCATATAAATTTTATAATAAAGAAATCTATATTATATATGTATTATTAGGAACAGTTTTATTTATTCATGTATCTTATCTTTTTGTTAGTATTGGATATAAAATCTCCTTTATATATTGTATTGATTTCATTGTCTTCACAATTTGTCATTTTTCAACCATCACTGGTAATAATTGTTAAATTCATTTGTATGATTCTTTTTATTAAATATATTACTGACTGACTATTATGTTAATGTTGTAGGGATATGATCAAGAAGCGAGCATGCCAAACAATGAAAGTAATGAAAATCAAAATTAGACATTGTTTCCTTTTTAGTAATGTAATGAACATCTCAATCATATTTTTGTATTTTAATTTAGTATTGAATATATCTTTCTTTTTAATATATGAACAATTAGTTGTATGAATATATTAATATGTTGAACAATGTATATTTTATATATAATATTCAGTTTTTGTTCATATTATTTCATTGTCTGTTTGGTTAATAAAACTAATTTTATCATAATCCCATTTTATTACAATAAAAAACTAAAAAAAAAAATTGTACACGTTTTTGGCGGTTTTGGCCCGGTTAATTTATGCGGTTCTTCTAGCCCTGGTAAATAATTATCGACGGTTTTTTGAAAAACCACTAGTATTAGCAGGGGTTTTGAGAAAACTGTCGGTTTTAGCGGGGGCTTTTAAAAAACCGCCGGTATTAGCATGGGTTTGTGGAAAACCATCGGTATTAGCAGGGCTTTTTGGAAAACCGCTAGTATTAGCGGGGGTTTTTGGAAAACTGCCGGTATTAGCGAGTTTTTTTAGAAAATCGTCGGTAATTATTTAACGACGCAACTTTTTTCAAATGTTTTCGTAACCGTGGGTAACGTACTTTCCAAGGGTTAAAATCGCCGAAAATGACAAAAATAACCCTTGATAAAAATCTAAATTTTTGTTGTGAGGTAATTATTTGTTGGTAATTACTAATCGTCAAAATCTGTTAATAATTATTTGTTACTAAATATTGTAATTTGGTTTTCTTCTTCCTTTTTTTCTTCCTCTTTTTTCTTTTTTTTTCTCTTCTTACTTTTATTCTCTTTTTTTGCTCTTCATTCTCTCCTCTTCCTTCTCCTTTGTCATCTTCACTGTTTTGTATGTCCTTTAACTGCTTATCTTGTTATTGCAACCCTTCACTAGTAAAAAAATAGTCTTAGAACGCGTCTAATATGCCTCGGTTTTGGAAGACCCTATGCCTATACACGATACTACCTCGGTTATGAAAAAAATCGAGGCATAAAACCCTCTGCAACTCACCTGCTGTCGCTGCTGATCTCTGCTGCTCTTTGCTGCTGTCTGGAGTTAGACTGACCAAGGGATACCGCCTCGGTCTTTTGCAGAACCGGTGTCTAAAGTGTATATGCTTCGGTCTACGTGGAAACCGAGGCATAAAAGTCTCTGATACGACCTCGGTTAGTTTAGAGTCGGTGCGGAAATACGATACGACCTCGGTTTTGAAAGAAACCGAGGCATATACAATTATTTTGAATTTTTTTTAAAGATGTTTAGGCATCGGGTTTGTGTAGAACCGCGTTAGTAGCTTGCATACGGCTTCGGGTTTCTGTGAAACCGAGGTAATAGTCTTTTCTTTATTTTTACAAACGCCAGTTACAGTTCTTTGTCTTCCACCCTCGTTTCAGAGAGTTTCTCTTCCACCAGCCCTTCTTTCTATTCGACCAGCGCAAACCTCGGTTGCAGTTTCGATTTCTCTCCGACCAAAGACCAAAAGCGAACTGCTGCAAGCCTCGGTTTCGATTTTTGTCGCGGGTGGCCTTTGTCGTCTTCTCTGTGCATCCATCGCCGTGCCGCTACAGTTCCACCCGCTCCTTCACCTCCATTGTCTCCGGCGAAGCGCTGTCCAGGTTGGGTGGCTCTATTTCTCTCGCGAACAGTAGGAGTATTCTCTCCAAGTGTTGCTTCTGCCATCGTTCCCGCCTCTCCACCGTCGCTCTACTACCTTTGCTGCCGTTGTTTACCGCCACGGTAAGTTCTTTACAATTTCATTTGTCTGTGGTGATTGATATTTGTTTGAATGAAGAAAGGAATGTCTGTGGTCATTTATAATGGTTTTTTTCCCTGATTTTTTCCCTTGATTGGAATTAATTTTCCCCTTGATTGTTTGAATGAAGAAAGGAATTAGTGATTCTGTAATTAATGCACCAGATTTTCGATCCATGCTTGGCTTATTTCTTATTGTATCAAGACAGTGGGGGTAGTATCTCTGTTGTGGATGTTGTTCTTGGCATGTACGTTGGGTGGTGGAAGCTGACGATTCACGAAATGGGACCCAAACTTGGAACAGCGTCAAGTGTTTTTTGTTTGGTGGTGGAAGCTGATGATATCTTTCCTTTGTTTTCTGTTTTTTTTTACCTGCCTTTGCTGTCAAGACAAAAATGATAAGCTTTGAAATTTGTATTCTTTGTTATTGTCTTTTGTGTATGAGATATCCTTCTGTTTTGGAAAATAATACAAAATGTAGCAGGCAAATCATATATAGTGAGAAACCGGATAGAGAGAAATTGAATATTCTTCTATTTTTTCTTCTCACCATTTCCTTTTAAATCAAGAGCCCCATTTCTGCAACCATTTTAGGGTGTCTCGCATGTGGAACTTGGAATATTGCTTGAGAACCTCACATGCCAACTATCACATAATTCACAAACAAAATGGGACTTACTCTGTACAATTTTAAAAAATAGAACCATATTGGACGAAAATGGAATCAACATTGGCATGCAGATATAGAAGAAAAATACCCTATTACATTAAAATTCCCTATGCAGATATTCTGAATACACTATTTAGAATTTACAAAAATAAAAATATGAATTAAAAATTTAACATTAAATAAAAATAAATTAAATAACATATAAGGAAAAAAATACTTTTAAGTCTTAAAAGTTATATTTACCAATTCACTTATATGAGTCATTCTAATTACTTCTAATTATAATTAAATAAAAAAAACTACTCTGAGAGTGGTAAGTGGTTAAGAAAATTAGGTAAAGAAGTAACAGGTTAATTTAAGAGGTTGGAACGAAAATGCACATTATCAAGAGAATAAAAGATATGAGAATTTTACTATTTAAATGGGGTAATGCAATTTATAATATGAAAAACTCTAAATTAACTAGTAACTAAATTTAAAATTTTAATAGTTATGAAAAACATTTCATAGTTGCTTTTAATAGTATTTGATTGATATTTGTCTGTGTTGATTTTAATAGTCCTTTGCTTTTATTTGATGTTGTATGTAGCATATATAATTATTTGTTTGTTTGGATATATTCTTGTTTTTAATTAGCCTTAGATTCCCGTTTGAGATTCAATACAGCAATTATTTACTATCTCCAGATTTTTATAAACAAATGTAATTTTTAAAAATGAATACAAAGGAGATTGTAATAATAATTTATAAGTATTGAATCTTGAATTGTCCGGCTGGACAGTTTAAGAAGAGTAATAACTTTTTATAGTTTATTATAACATATCAATTTTAATATATATGTCTTAAATTCATGAAAATTTACTGTTGTGTTTTGTATTGATCTTCGGGTGCATATTTGATTGTGATTTATAATCACTTTCATTTCGTGTAACCTGAAGACCAATGCGAAATGTTGGCAAAATTTCGTGAAATTTAAGATATGTTGTTTAAAATTGATATGTTTAATAAACTAAAAAAAGTGAATCTTCTTGAATGGGATAGGGTCACACCTTGAATACAAACACGATCAAAGTGATCATTCAAGATTATTGAAATTGTGTAAACAATTTCAGTAAACATGCGTACGGATAGAGGGTGGATTAATTTACCACGCATCAGCACTGAGTACGAGAGAGGGGTAGAAGAATTTATAGAGTTTGCGCAACGTAATGCGAGTACAAGTGGTGATGATGAAGTGAAGTTCAGATGTCCCTGTGTGAACTGTTTGAATGGGAGGAAGTTGAACGCAACTGATATTAAGGAACATCTTATTTGTGATGGTTTCATACGAAGTTATACAACATGGATATGGCACGGTGAATTAACAGACTTTCCAACTGTCTCTCCAATTGAAAATGTTTATCATTCCACAATGGATATGGAAGATCAAGCAGAAGAAGATAACTTAGAGGACATGATCCGCGATGTTGGTGCAGAAGCTTTTGCCCAAGCGCATGTGTATGAAACGATGTCCACTGATGCAGAGACTCCTTTGTATGCGGGTTCAACTAAGTTCACACGATTGTCAGCGGTGTTAAGGCTCATGAATTTAAAGGCGAGCAATGGATGGAGTGATAAGAGTTTTACAGAATTGTTGTCGTTGTTGAATGAAATGCTGCCAGATGGAAATACGTTACCCAATCGTAATTATGATGCAAAAAAAATTCTTTGTCCGATGGGTATGGAATATAAACGGATACATGCATGTCTGAATGATTGCATATTATATAGGAATGAGAATGAAGTTTTGATAAAGTGTCCAAAATGTGGGTTATCACGATACAAGTCAAAAAACAACGGTGAAGATGGTGGTCACACAGAAAGGAATGGTTCTGCTTTGAAAGTAGTTTGGTACCTTCCACTAGTTTCCAGACTTAAGCGTTTGTTCGCGAATCCTAAAGACGCTAAAAACCTAAGATGGCATGCAGATGAGAGAACAACTGATGGGCTGCTTCGTCATCCAGCTGATTCAAAGCAATGGAAAATTATTGATCAAGAATTCCCCCAATTTGGTGAAGAATGTAGAAATCTTAGGTTTGAATTAGCTACTGATGGAATGAATCCATTTGGTAATTTAAGTACCAATCACAGTTGTTGGCCCGTTATACTGATAATTTACAACTTATCTCCTGGATTGTGCATGAAAAGAAAGTACATGATGTTGTCAATGTTGATATCTGGTCCAAAGCAGCCTGGAAATGACATCGATGTTTATCTAAGGCCACTAGTTGAAGACTTGAAGTTGTTGTGGGTTGATGGAGTTGAAATATTTGATGCCTTTGCTTCAGAAACTTTCATGATGCATGCCATGTTATTTTGCACCATTAATGACTTCCCAGCTTACGGTAATTTGTCGGGGTACAGTGTGAAGGGTCATAAAGCATGTCCTATATGTGAAGAAAACACTGCAGCTCAACAATTAAAACACGGAAGGAAGATAGTGTATATGCGTCATCGGCGATTTTTACAATCTAATCATCCATATCGAAGGTTAAAGAAAGCATTCAATGGAGAACAAGAGAAAGACAATGCACCCAGTCCACTTACTGGACTTGAAGTTGCTGAGAAAGTTAATAGAGTACATCATATATTTGGGAAAACGTCGAAGAAGTCTTCTGTAACGATCCCTTGGAAGAAGAAATCAATATTCTTTGATCTTCCATATTGGTCGAAGTTAGATGTTAGACATTGCATAGATGTCATGCATGTTGAGAAAAATGTCTGTGATAGCTTGATTGGTACACTACTAAACATCCAGGGAAAAACAAAAGATGGAGTGAATGCGCGTTTGGATTTTGTTGACATGAAGATCCGAGAAGAGTTGGCACCAAGAGAGATTGGTAAACATACTTATTTGCCCCCTGCATGTTACACAATGTCCAAACAAAAGAAGATAAGTTTTTGTCTTTGTTTAAAGAGTATCAAGGTACCACAAGGATACTCTTCAAATATCAAGAGCTTAGTGTCAATGCAGGACTTAAAGCTTGTTGGACTGAAGTCTCACGATTGCCACGTCTTAATGCAACAGTTGTTACCAGTGGCAATTCGTGGAATTTTGCCCAAAAAAGTTAGGCTGACCATAACTCGATTGTGCTCATTTTTCTCGTCAATTTGTAGTAAAGTCATCGATCCTACAAAGTTAGATGAACTTCAAAGCGAAATTATCATCATCTTGTGTCAACTAGAAATGTTTTTCCCTCCATCCTTTTTTGACATCATGGTGCATTTACTTGTTCATTTGGTCAGAGAAATAAAGTTGTGTGGACCAGTATACTTAAGATGGATGTACCCTATTGAGCATTATATGAAGATTTTGAAAGGGTACGTCAAAAATCAATATCGTCCAGAAGGTTCGATGATTGAAAGATATATTGCTGAAGAAAGTATTGAGTTTTGCTCTGAGTATATGACTAAAGCAAATCCGATAGGAGTCCCTCGGACATCATGGTTAAGTAGATATTCTACAAGTAAAAGCATCCGAGGTGTGAATGTGGTGATGAAAAGTCGTGAAGAATTGATGCAAGCACATATGTACATATTGAACAACACAGATGAAGTGATCCCATTTTTGGAAGCACACAAAGTCGTTGTAAGGGACAACTATCCACGACAATCAGAGAAATGACAGTTAATGGAGCATAACAGAACATTCTTATCCTGGTTCAAATCTGAAGTTTCAAAAGAATCACGGTCCTCTGAGACGTTGTTGTGATTAGCAAATGGCTTGAAGTTTGATGTTGTATGTTGTACAGGCTACGAAATTAATAATTGCACATTCTATACAAAGACTTTGGATGATAAAAGCACAGTACAAAATAGTGGCGTCAGTCTAGAAGCTGAGTCGCTACAGTTTTCCACATCCAAAGATCAAAATCCTATAGTTGGATCCATGAGATATTATGGTAGAATTGAAGAGATATTTGAAGTTGATTACACTAAGTTTTCCGTTGCACTCTTCAAATGTAAGTGGGTAGTCAACTTATACTTAGAAGAAATGCAGGTGAGAGGACACCTGTCATTATTGACGTGGTCACTAGAGTTGCATCTGGCCCAAATGCAGATGTATTTAGGTCTTACCTTGGAGTACTAGCACGTGATCGTATCTCTATACTTACTCCATCCTTTGACCATGTTTCTGAGGCTGATCGAAATCTCATCTGGCAAGATCTATTGGTAAGTTAAGCAATATTGCTCCAAATTCTATATTCATTATATTGATAAATCTGTATTGATATAAGGTTATTACTTTCTTTGTTGCAGATAACATTTGATATGTCAAACGTTGAGAGCTTAAGGAATAAGTGTTTATCTGCAATTGCAGAAAGATTTCGAGGGTTTAAGACAAAATTAACGTCTAGATATATATTTGGACCAAAAAGTAATGAAAATCCATGTTCCAAATATTCAGCAATTGACGAAGCAACATGGCATCAGTTTGTAGAGCTTCGTTCATCCGAGGCGTGGCAGGTAAGTGCAGTAAAATCATTCAATTCATCATTCATAATTCTCTACCATGACAATTGTTTCATTTTGTCACAGGAAAAAAGGTCAAAAGCACAGGGAATAAGCGCTCAGAATAAAAATCCACACCTACTGTCTCGTGGTGGATATAGGAAGCTAGAAGAAAAAATAATGAAGCAGAAGTCAGATAGCAGACTTCCACTTTCTGAGGATGGTGACCCTCCTCCTCCTCCTTCACCACCATCTCGGCACGACAAGTGGAAGTTAGCCCGTATAAGACCATCGGGCTCCTACACTTCCGAGTCTGCCAGAGAAATATCTGAAAGAATTGTAAGATGTCATTTCTTATATTTTTACATTAATTTTGTTATATATATTACATAGATCTTTCAAATGATATTGAACTTTTGTTATGTGACAGGACTCCTTGGTTGAGCAGAGCTCCCAAGGTCAATTCACACAAGAAGGTCGTCAGGATATTCTTGCCACAGCTATTGGACGACCTGAGCACCCAGGACAAGTGCGTGGTACTGGGACTGGCATAGGCATACGACAGTTTTTTGGGTCTTCCTCGCGTTCATATTCATACGAAAAGATGAAGGAGGACATAAGAAAAGAGATGACGCAGGAGATCACAAAGAAGGTTGGCGCAGAGTTGTATGATGAAGTTGCTGAAATGGTTGCGTGCCAGTTCCAGCAGCATTATGAGGATTATGGCAATCGTCCTCCGCCATCTCTTGTAGCGGAACATGTTGCGCCCCCTACAGGTAAACTTATTTATTTTTGGTTACTAATTTACTTTTTGCATAACCTAACATTTAATTTGACAGGTAGAAGCGGTAAAGGAAGTTGTTCAGCTGCTGGTGCCCTAGGGGACGACATGGATGACACTCGTCCATGTCAGTTATATATTCTTTCTGATACTGGGTCCATGCTAGTGGCTCGTGGTACAATTTATGAGAGAGCCACTGTAGTGCATGGTGTACAACTTTCAGAAGATGAGTTCAAGGTCACGGTGGATTAAGTTGTCATAGCGGATGTCGTTCTTCCTATGCCTACAGATGAGTTCTTCACTTGGAAGAAGCATTTAAGTCCTTTGTCGCCTGGCCTAGACATTTGGTTGGTGATGTATCTAATCCCCCGGTAAACAGTCGTACTATATACTTCTCAATTTTAATAATTAATTATAATTGACGTTATAACATAACCATTTTTGCATTTAACAGCAGATAGGTCAAGAGGGAAGTCCTACACCGAAGAAGACTCATTTATCTGAGGATGACCCTCTTGGTGCGTTAGACGAGCTTGCTAAAATCATTTCAGATGTGCCTGTACACTGGGATTCTACTACATTTGGAAGAGAAGCTCAGAGCCCATTGTACTTGCATCATCAAGATGTTAGGGAGCTTGCATCGGGTAGAGAAGAAATTAATATTACACTCATTCAGCTGTGGATGATGTAAGTTTATGAAAACTTTTTTGTATAATTCTATTTTATCAACTTACTTATATAAGATTATTTCTTCATTTTAGGTATATGTTTGATGTTTGTAACAAGAAGGGGTTCAACGATGTATATGGGTTCATTGACCCCTCTATGACTCATGAAAGAAATAAATTTGATGATATCCAAACATACATCACCACCTGCTTTGGAATGGGGAAGGAGATATATTTTCTCCCTTATATACATGGGTAAGTGAAGTTTGTTAACTTCAACACATTCATTTATTTATTTTGGTATATGATTCATAAGTTATTACCAATTTTAGGTGTCATTGGCAGCTACTTGTGATCTCCATACCGGAGAACACTACTGTCTGGTTTTGTTCA
Source organism: Vigna umbellata (assembly GCF_029865625.1). Classification (NCBI taxonomy): domain Eukaryota; kingdom Viridiplantae; phylum Streptophyta; class Magnoliopsida; order Fabales; family Fabaceae; genus Vigna; species Vigna umbellata. Next base: position 22,471,862 of record NC_142168.1, read on the forward strand.
TTGTAGAAGTCTCCTCCCAGTCCTCTTAGACATGTAGTAGATTGGTAAGAATCTCAATGTTTCGACTTTTTTGTTATATAAATGTATGCTAAAGGAATTTTTTTTAATAGTTCCCTTGCAACACATATGATGTTATCTGGGAGATCTATTGCTACAGCTAAAAAGCTTGCATGGGTTGCCCTTAAGGTTTGGTATTTTAGTCCATACTTTGGTACATTTGGTTCCATTCAAATGATGTTACTTAACATTTTATAATATTATGATGATATATTGTAGTGTAATGGACAAATGGGGTCATATGAATGTGGTTACTACGTTATGTTTTGGATTATGACCATCACTCGTGCACATTACACCAGTGGATGGGAAACGGTAATATTTAGGTTTGAATTTTATGTTCTCTATAGTTTGGATTTCATATACACTAATTGAAATCATTGTGTTTTATGCAGAAATTTAATAGGACTGCTCCAATTCCAGAAAAGTCAATTCAACTTATGAGGAAAACACTTGCTAAATATGTAATTCATTTATATAATAGTATGTAGTAGATATTAGGATATAGTAAGTTCTAAGTTTATGTTTCTAAGTTTATGTTTCTAAGTTGCTTTATGCTTTTCTACATTATTATAAATTTAACTTTGTACATTGCATTGACTTATGCTTGAAACTTGATTTATGATTACATTGCTTTGATTTATGCTTCTAAGAAGTATAACCTATGATTCCATTCAATATATTTATCTTTTAATATAATTTTCATTTAAAATATACGTTTCTGCATTATTTTGGACTGTTCTGGCTATAAAAATATATCCAGGTCTGTTTCTGTGGTTGGGAATGTTGTAGAAACAGACCTGATTTAAAAAAAAAAGGATATATGCCTCGGTTATGGTCAAAACCGAAGTAGAAAGTCCCCTTACGGCCTCGGTTATGGTCACACCCGAAGCAGAAAGTCTTGCGTATGAGTAAAAAAAAAAAAGAGTCTACTGCCTCGGTTCCAGTTATAACCGAGGCAGTAGAGTTAGACATACTACCTCGGTTCCTGATACAACCGAGGCATAAAGTCCTACGGAAAAAAAATTAAAAAAACCAAAAACTTTACTGCTTCGGTTAAGTGTGAACCGAGGCAGAATCCTCTTCTTTTATGCCTCGGTTCTCAACCGAGGCCAAAAGTATTAGACTTTTTGCCTCGCCTGAATATGCCTCGGTTCGAAAACCGCTGCCTATAGACAAAAATAACCGCTGTCGTTTCCCCTGCCTGTACTAGTGCTTCCATCATCAACACTACTGTAACTGCCTCCACCACTATCATCACCTCCATCATTGTCACCTTCTCTTCCACCGTAGCCAAGTACCACCTCTCCCTCCTCCTCTCCATCATTCTCTTCCTTTTTTTCTTCCTTCTCCACTTTTCTTCTTTACCAACAAATTTTAAAAGAATTGAATTATGAGCGAATTTTATCATGTCATGATCAAAATCTAATAATGTGAAAACTTTAACACCTCTTTTACAAACGAAAATATTTGTCACTAATAAATATTATAAATTACCAATAAATTTTTATCTATTATCAATTGATTCATCACCAACATATATTTTTATTTATATAATAAAAAAATTAATTTATCAACTTATATTGCTCATAGATCTCAGTGATGAATCTATTATTAAAGAAAATATGTATTGATAGTTATAATTCTAAAATTTATCAATAAATTTTGTTTTATCGACACTTTTTTTTGTCAATAAAATTTCATCCATAATTTAACATTTTTTGTATTGATAATCTCATCAAAGTGATAAAAAGTAATAATTGAATTGTAATATCTGAAGTTTATTTATGAACTTCTTTAATCGCAAAACTTATTTTTATAGTAATTTTTTTCAGACATGATTAAAGTTCATTAATATTTTTATTAATATTTTAATTGACCGTATTAATTTTTGTGTGTTTTGTTCTTTTCTTCTTCTTCTTTTATTATTGTTTTCAGTTAATTTGCTTTTTTTTTTGTGACAATTCTCTTATTGCAATTACGGGGAACTGGAGTTAAATCCCAAATTAAGTTGAAAAATAGTTTTTTAGTTTCATGATGAAATTTTAGTCCTCCATGCATGCACAGATGTCAGACCTCATTTAAAACGCACCCAAAACCCCTCTGAACGGACGTCAGGTGTCAAGAAACGAGGATCCGAAAATCAGATAGTGGAATGCAGGTGTCAGCAGGAGAGCGGACGTTCGTTTGAAACAAAATTGATTTTTCTAAAATCCGCGTCACTCTCTCTGCATGCACTCTTCTTCTCCAAAAACTTTTATCTTCATTTCTCCTCCTTCTCTCTAAACAACTCTCCCTTCTCTCTACCAAAAAACTCACTCTTTCTCTTCTCCGATCACCCTTCAGGCACCAGTTCTACACTTTCGGCGTAGAGGAAGATCGTTTGAACCGATCCGTTTAAGATTCTGAACTGGTAAGTTCATCCTTCCTCCATTCGTGTCTTTTCTGTAAACATGCAAACCCAGATTCTTGGTTGCATGAGCTGATCCTATCATTCTGAGTATCTGTCTGGTTTTATGTTGGTTATAGTTCGTAGAACGTTAAGGCCTCTGTTAGAAGGAGAACCCTAGCCATATCTGTGAACGTTCGACCACCTTAAGAGGTAAGGGAAGCTTATTCAATTTAATGTGTATGTTGTTGTTCTGTATGAACGTCCGTTATTTGACTGAATGAATATTATGCATGACGGTTGATATGTTTGGATTGTATGAATGTGGATATGATGGTTTATGTGGAATATGATTTATTAGTATGATATGAGTTTTATAAAGTTATGAAATTATGTAATGAGAAATGAATTGAAGATAAATACGTTCTGAATATGAATTTCCCTATGATAATGTACGTTCGTCATTGAACGGTCCTTGACCGTTCGGTGTTTCTAGTAGTCTTGTTTGAAATTTGATTCTTTCATTTGGAAAGAATCTTAGTTGAGGACGAGCGTAGTGCATCTGAATATTCGGAGATAAACATAAATCTTGTATATGTATATATGTATTTGTATATGGTAATTATTCTTAAACACAATTCCTTTAAAATCTTATTTATCAATCTTTTATGTTAAAAGTTTAGTAGTGCTCGGCCTCATATCAGATTCCCATAATGAATGGTGCTCGGTCTTATACTAAGCACTGGAACTCGTTTATAATTAATCATCCTAGATGAAACATCGTTCGTCCAAATTCAGTAGAATCTCTTTTACCGTGTTCGGTCATTGACCGGCCTTAGGTTTCTGTATGTGAACTATTCTACGTATGATTCTTTAAAGTTTTGGCACATCTATATTAGTTGTATCCAACCTAAAGTTCTCGTACCTGATGTATTCTTCGAGTGTTAGCTGGAGTTCACTAGAGTCAGTTCATTTAACTAATTCATGTTGTAAGTCACGGTCATCTCATATGGTAAAAGTGTACTCGGTTTATTCCTAAATCAAATGGTAATCCCTCAGTCTTGTGCGTTCGTCTTGTTGTTGCAATGATCATCCGTGTGGGTGTGAGCAGATGGTGATGCGCTGCTGGAAGAGACGCTGGAGGAAGAAAACTTGATCGAAGTGGAAGTAAAGGCCGAACCGTAGTATGTTCGGTTAGTAGATAGTAGTTTATTATGAGGTGATCGTTCGATCACCTCCTCTCTTTTGTTGTCATCTGACCGTTCGGTAATTGTCTTTTGTAAACCGTTCGGTCATGATTTCTCTTATCTTGATCAGTTTAGTTGAAAATCTTATGTAAGGTCGTTCGGCTGTAAGCGTACGTTGTTAGTGTAAAACTGAACTAATATATTATTAAATGTAAATAATTCTATGAGATGGTTTATTACTGTATTTTTGGGATGTTACAATAGACTTCAGTGAATTATATATGAAAAATCATATTTAATAAAAAAATTACTAATTAACTACTTTGATAATTTTTTTATGTTGTTATTTTTTTATTAACAAAGAATACATATATTTATAAGTATTTTGAGTGCTCCAATCCTTTTACGTAATATGTATATACATAAACCTCCTCTACATGAGATTCACAAAGTTCATACAAGATCCATACAATACAAGCCAAAACAAACTTGTTTCGGTATATCAAATAGTCTCATATCGTTTAGGAGTCAAAATCAAAGACAGTTTAAATATTTCTTTCTTCTTTTATCCTCTGAAACGCTTTTTAAGGATAAAATTATGAGAGAGCTAGAGGCTCCAAAGTGAAAAATACCTCAAATACACAGTGATGGACCCTAATGATGATAGTCAATGGATTTGGGATGAGAACAATGACACCCATTCTAGGGTCAAAACCAATGTTCTAAAGACGAATCATAGGTTTAAGCCCTTTATTGGAGATGAACATTCGTTCTCCTTAAACTTCGACTCAAAAACTTATGTTCTAATACATCCAATAGTCTTACATCACTTAGCATCCAAACATAACCAATTATAAACCTTTGGAGAAGTAACTCATTTAGAGCAATCCAAATTTAAAAGGATTAAAAGCATATAACATTGTACTATTTTTATACCTACACTTTCATTTGTGTAGTAATTTTGCTTAGTTTTCTTTGTCTTTACTACAACATTCATTCTTTCCTTTCGTCTTTTTCAGTTATCCTTATTTCCTTCCCTAGCTAATACATTTAAATTCTTTTATAGTATATTTAGTATGCATTTCAATTAATGCAAGCAAGATTTGTAGATTATATTTTTAATCACAATATCTATTAAATTTACACAATTAATTAAATAAACTACAAATTACATAGCATCCACAATGAATAAAATAAACTATAAATTACATAGCATCCACAATGAAATTGCTATCAAATGAAATGAATTTGGATTTATGGTATGAACACAAATTTGGCAGTTGTGGAATAAATCAATGGTGAGAACTTTTTTAGGGCAAAAATTATATTCCAGTCAATCGACTTATCGGAAGACTTGAGAAAGAAAGGTAACTTACACGTCCTAAAACACACTTTTATATAAAAATAAATAAACCATCAAAGACGTCTTGTATTACTAAACTTAAAGTCCACAGAATACCAACACCTATTTTCCATGCTTTTACATATGATGTGTTACTAAGCTAATATATATATATAAGAAGCCATAATGACTGAGCTAACATGAGTTGGAAAGTGAAGAATAAGGTGCCCTACTTATATATTAAACTCGGAAGATAAACTATTTCCACAGTTTATTTGATAGGAAATGTACCCATATGATAAAAGGTATTTTTTAATCACTATATAAGTTAATTTATCTGATGCATAGAATACACTATAAATTACGTAGAATCTACTTCGAAATTGCTACCAAATGAAATCCTGTTGCTTTTATAGTATGAGACAAATTTGGTGGTTGTGGAATAAATCAATCATCGGACCCTTTTTTTTAGGACAATAATTTCATTCCAATGTCAATTGACTTCGAGGACCTGTGAATTTTCCTTTTAAATTTTGACAATATTATATGAAGAAACAAACCATCAAATTCATCCTTATGAAAGAGTTCGATGTTGTTGAATATAGTAAAAACTGGATACGAAAATAATTCTCGGTCCTTTATTTGAAATATGGACTAAGTCAAAAAATAATAATAATAAACTAACTAAATATAAGAGATAAAATAAAGATAATATATGTAACATTCCTCAAACGGGTGGATATAAGACGTATGTATAAGGTTTGTTATTAACATAAACAATAAAAATTTAATGAAAATATATGTTTATGCACTCGAGTGACATTAAATTGTTAACAATTTGCGAAGACGACATAAAAAATGAATAGCAACCTGATCAACAAATTTGGGAGATTGCTTCATATAAATCTCTTATTACAAATAGCTATTGAAGAATGCATTATTGACATCTAGTGGATAAAGAGGTCATTGTTCAAGAACCATCACGACTATAAATAAGCTAACAAAAATCATCTTTGCCATAGGAGAAAAAACATGTATGGACGAGTCAAATCCAATGGTGATTTAAGGGAGGTTTGAAGAGACGACAACAAAAGAAGCATGAATGAACAAGGGAGAGAAACCTTAAAAAACCAAGATTCTCCAATCAAGGCACCTAAAAAAGGAAAAAGAGCAATCTCGATACTCTGAATAACTGTCTGAGAGGAGACCGAACATGTGATCAAGCATGACGAACTTGAAAGAGGAAAAAAAACGACATCGACGCTCTAAATCGTTGTCTTAGAGGAGAAGAGACGTGCCACACACACGACGAAAATGGAGCATATCCACAACTTTAAAAGGAGTTGAAAGCGCGTAGGAGCTTTGATGAAGGCATCGTTGACAGAACGGTCATCACTTGGTTGAAACAATCAAAACCATGTGATCGTTGGTCAAAATTGAAATTCCGATAGTGACAACTGTAGATGACGACGGTAGATGACGACATCCTTGGTAAGGATAGACAACGCCAACAAGTGTAGTGGTAGAGATAACACAATTTTTTTTTTCTCAAAAGATCCTTACTCTAATACTATATAGTGAAAAATTATGTATAAAATTAATCTTCCTCTTCTATATACATAGGGTCTTCTATTTTATAATAGAATAAATATAAATTAAGCCTAAAATTCTAACTAAAGATAAAAGATAATATTTCTAATAAAAATTAAAATTTGAAAGATAAAAAAGTTAAGAAAGTTATCTGAAAATGCATTTCAATGCAATTGTTTTGAAGATATTGTACTATTTTCAATGTCTTTATTTTTGGATACCAAGTTGGTTAATTTTTCGTGACGAAATTGAAACAGTCCTGAGTAATACAATTTAATGGATTACATGAATAATAATTAATTTTATTTATTTTCATTTAGTAATAAAATTCTCTATGAAAATAATTACTATTGGAAATTTGATTTTTTTCTGCGTTTGATTCATAAAAAATGTATTTTCAATCTTTTTTTAAAAAAAATTGTGAGTCCCACTAATTATTAAAAAAAGATGAATAAAATATTACGTATTTTAGTTGTGAAAGCTTATGTCACCAGTTCTATCGTTCTTATAATATTGTCATCTCATAATACTGGCAAATGAGTTTGTTATAGTAAATTATTTTGGGGTAAATGTACATAATTAAAAAATATTGACAAATAAGAAAAGAAACTTGATGAATTTAGTCATTATTGTTGATTGTATTGGTTAATTATCTTGTTCTTTATCTTGTTGTGGCAGAGATGACAAAATGAAACGGGACGAATTTATAATTCATAAAATGCATCATATCTTATAAGATAAGATCACAAATATGTTACAGATAAAAAAATACAAATATTTTGAAAAGATCAAGTATCACTAATTTAGGAATCCTTGGCTATAGGTCACATTAAACATAACTAATCACAATAAAAATTAAGACATCAATAAACCAACAGAATATAAATAATTATATATCATAAGAAGATCATGCTTGTCGATTTTTAACTCAATAATTATCTTTCCTTTTAGGATAATAGGTCCTATTATAATAAGTCCTTTTACTCTTTCACCTTTGTCACTTTCTTTGTCATCTTCATTATGACATGAAATTGAAAGAGTTAAGATATAAAAAATTGTTTGTCAAAATAAATAAAAAATTAATTAGATTTAAATTAAATGAATTATCATCACAAAATTCGTACTTCCAATTTTGGAAGTACAAATAAGTGATTTCACATTTTCAAGAAAAAAAATAGTTCTATACGCATTAAGTATATTAGAACTATTGAAACCCATAAGGTTTAATACCTATTATGCAAGTTGAAGATTCAGTGGTCACTACTAGTGTACATATTAAATCATATATGTAACTAAAGACATAATCATGCATATATGTTTTTTTAGAGATAAAACGAATTAAAGATCGGTAAAGATATAATATCATATACGCCTTAAATGATTAAACACAAAATCGAAATTACTTGGAGTTGATCAAAAGTGTTTCCAACGAGTCCAGAAGAAGCAACATTGAATTGTTTCAAAAATAAATTTGTTGATTTCCATCATGCTTCAGGTGTACTTATTTTGAACTTTCTTTTGTTATTATTTTACAAGACTACAGGCTCAAAATATTGAACAATTTTTTGGTATATTGTGGAATAGACTTGAATCCTTTGATAGTTAAACAAGCGAATATCTCAATAATCAAACACAAAGTTGATAGGTCAACGTATAGTTGAAACATGTGGTCATTTCTGTTGGGAATCCAAGTGTGAGTTCAAGTCCCACAATAAATAGAAATGAGAAAGTAGAGCAGTATATAAAGGTGAGAGATCCATTAACTTATTATTTTAAGATTTTGGATAAAGAGTGGTGTCGATCCCTTATACAGTTAACTCAGATGTTATTGGTGTTTGTATAACCCACATAAAATCTCCTCCTCGATAGACCATCAGTTCCATTAGTGAATGTATACAAAAGTAATGTTTCTTTTTGTTCCATTGTTACAAATATGATTGTAGTGTTATTATGATGAAAGCAATTGAATTGTGGGATGAAGAGAATAAATATAATGGCAAAAGCATGCTTGAATATACAAATTTAAGGAAATGTGATGCATAAAATCAATTACAAATTACATGGCATCTACAATGAAATTGTTATCAAATGAAATGTTATCGGTTTTATAGTATGAACACAAATTTGGTATTTGTAGAATAAATCAAATCGTGAGAAAAGTTTTAGGGAAATAATTTTATTCCAATCTATGAACTTATTTGAAGACTTTTGAAAAGAAAGGTAACTTACACGAGGAATTTTTAGATTAAAAGACAATTTTATATAAAAAAAATAATCCATCAAATATTTCCTTAAAAATAGTGGCGAAATTATAAATATAGATAGAAAGGTCTGAGATGAAATTCAAGACAAATATATCCAGCTTCCGGTGGAATTGAGTCACCTTATACCTAGGTAAAATGAATTCAGTCTGACCCATGTTTGTTCAAGTTAGTTTTACTAATGTTAAGGTAGAATGACCCAGACCCGAGTCAGAACATCAAATTGTAGTTGTTAAACAACTTCTTCTATCTTAAGATTCAAATCTCTCAGCTATATATGAGTTGCATCATATTTTAGGAAAAGAAGAAAAGAGAGGCTGAAGGCCAAAACTCTAAAGATTATTGAAACAATAAAGATAAGGAAGACCAGAAAATTACCCTTAGGTCTTTAAATATATCACTAAAGACAAGTGGCTGCAAGTTTTTCGTGAGAAGGGTTTATACGTGTGTTAATGAAATGGCTTTGGCATAGGAATTAATGTTTTACACAACACTTCTTACGTATGTTGTATTATATATAATAATAAATTTCAGATATTAAAGTTTTTAAATTGATTGTGCAATTTTACTTATGTAGAAGGAGTAAAAAGTGTTACCTTTTAAGTATAAAAAGACAACCAGTATAAAAAGTAATACTTTTTACATCAATTAACCACACAATTGATATAAAAAAGTATTTCAAACGTCAAAATCATTCTTCCTCATCAATCAGAAATATCAACACTTTGTTGGATTTCATTAAAATCACTTCTACCAAGCAAATCATATATGCTCAAATTCTCTCAACGCATATAACAACAACATTCAAATCAACATAAAAACATAAACTCCTAAATACGTGAAAAATAGTAACAAAATTTGTTTTTACAATTTTGGGGATTTTGGGTTGTTAGGATTTTGTGAGGGAGTGAAGAGTTTTCAAATAAAATAAAAAATAAAAAGCTATTTTCTACAACCATTATAATTAAAACTGATATAGAATGTTTTTTTTTATTTATTACAAAAATGTCATTGTGTCCACTTTCTATATCGGTTATAATTATTATAAAAAAAAATTATTTATTACAAAAATGGCATGTGTTACTAGATCCTTCATGTAAAATTTTATTATTTATTATAAAAATGTCATTGCACCCATATTTTATATATGTTATAAATACAATCGGTATAAAAGTGTTACCATATTTATAGTTATGCCACCATGCTATTTTTTATAATGATGGATTATAATTGGTATAAATAGTTGTTATAAAAAATAATTTTTTGTCATATGTAATTGATAAGCTTCACTTATTGTATTCTACATAAGAAATGCTAAGCTTCACTTATAGTATACTACATAGAAGTATTTTTCGTTCTTCTTAAAGATTTAAAGGTATAATGATAAAATCATAAAATTTATAGAGGAAATAATAATGAAAAACACCCAATTTTTCGTTCTTCCCAAAAATTTAAAGGTATAATGATAAGAGTCATAAAAGTTACAGAGGAAATAATAATGGAAAACAACTAATTTGGTAAATGAGTAACAATTAGAAGTGAGAAAATGAGATAGCAAAATTTTGACAACTCCTTCTCACATGTGCATATGGCAAAGTGGTCTTCTTGATTTGTTAGAATTTTTTTTGTAGTTAAATTATAATAAAAAATAATTTAAACGATTAAAATTTGGTGTTATCTTATTTGAAAGATATAAATATGCAACAAAAATTATAATGTAGATTAAAAATACTTAGATATTAAGTTTTAATTGTTGATTTTAATCAAGTAATTTCACATGTAAAGTTAATAATTTTTTTAATTAAATAAATTTGAAACATTAATTAAAAAACATAAAAAATTATATGGTTCAAATTTGTTATCATTTAAAGTTTTAATTTATTTTTTCAAAAAATTATGATAGTTGAATTCATCCCTAGGGAAAACAAAATAAGTATAATTCACAAGACAACAATAAAATAAAAACGAAAACAAAATTTGTACAATAAATTTTAAATTTGTTCACTCTGTCTTAGAGTTACATCCGGTTGCTAAGACAAGCTAATAGTGTAACAATGTATATTTATAAACATGCATATAATACAACCAATGCAAGAAATAAGCTTTTTAGACAATGTACATCCTCGTCCCGATCTCCATCTATACCCATATCGAGTCAATGTAGATATTTCTAGTAAAAACGAGAATGGGTTTAGAGAATGAATTTATTTTTCATCCATATTTCTAATTCAATAACAAAAAATTAAATTACTAATTTAATCATTAATTTTTATTATAAAGTTTCCCTAACAATCATTTTTATTGATGAAGTTGGTAGTATATTTGGATAGAGGATTAGAGTAGGAGAGTATTAGACCATTGGAAAGATAAAAGAAGAGTTCATGACAAGCTGGGTTGGGCTATTAACTTTTGCTAATGAATGCATTTGCTTTGTTACTATGATGAGCAAATGTGTGATCATAATAAGAAAATAAGAAAATTGATATAACATGTGGTCATTTAATCTATTTCCTTTGTAGGAGTTTGTTTTTTTTCTTATGTAGCAAGCACTATTTTATTGCTCCCTTAGAAGGCAGATCTTTGTGTAGCTTTTTCTCAACTCTTTAATCTTCACTTTCTTCCTCTTTGGCCTTTAAGTTGTTCAAAAAATTGATCTTGTCATATGTCTTTTAATGATAAAGTAAAATTAAACGTTGTTTTTAACCATGCAATATAAGTAAAATTTAATTATGATAGATATCTAGCACTACATTGTCATGTAATCCATTTCTAAGAATTGAAATTGTAACTTGTTCAAATAACTAAAGGTATAATATAATACTAAAAATCTCACAGAAATGGAAGAAGAAAACTCTTTTATATCATGTATATTATCTTTCTCCATATACATGAACTTACAAATATCTGACTAAACACGTGGCTTAAGTTTTTCATTCGAAGGATCCATAATGAATGAGTTAAAGCAGTGGAATGATTTTTGATATCCTTAAGTAGGCTACCCTCACAACCCTTTCGATCTTCAACAATAATTTCATTTCTTCCCTTACACTACTTCACACCTTTAATCCAGATTTCCTCTGCCAAAAATTAACAAAATAATTAATTTCACCAAAAGTAAAGACAGCAAAACATAATGAAAAGAAAAGAGAAATCCAATGATTAGAAAATATTAAGATTTAGATTGCAGATCTTTCCTTTAATTACAACTCATGAAAAAAAATGTATTTATAGAAATGATTATATCTATCATCCATGGCACAAACATTGCAATGTTTAAAAGTACAAAAGAGAATGACAGAACAATTTTTAGACATGATCGAAAGAGACTAAAAAATTAAGTTTGTAACATAAGGTTAAAATATATTACCTGATATGTTGTGTGTAATCTCTTCAAAACTTTCACTACTGTTATGACATAGAGGCTGTCTGATAAATTACTTAAGAATTGGAAATATGCATGACGCCAAGAACGTATTATTAAGATTGAGCCAAACACTCCCCAAAAGCTTATAACAAATCCAATTGTCATACTTATATAATATTCACGATTGAAAATCAAATTATCATCCTCTTGAAATTTACCAATCGGTTCTTCTCTTGCCACTCCATCAATACACCATTTCTTTAATGGTGGTCCACAGAGATCAACATTATCTTCATATTTCGATGCATCGAAACTCTGTAATTGTGTGCGAGTTGGAATTTTTCCAGATAAGTAATTATGTGACACATCTAACACAGTGAGTCGATCAATTTGAGCAAGACTGGAAGGAATAGAACCAACAAGTTGGTTTCGTGACAAATCAAGAAATTCAAGTGATGTTAACTCTCCAACATTTAAAGGAATTTTCCCTGTCAATTGGTTTCTTGATAAATTCAATGACACCAATCCAAATAAACCCTCTATTTCTTTTGGAATTTCTCCTGATAATTCATTGTCTGAGAGATCAACGCTTTTTAAAAGTGATAATCCTATGTTTGTGAACATTAGCTCAGAACCTTTCCACATAAAAAATGTATTCAAATTGTATGAATAGTTACTTGTCATGTATCTCGTGTGGACCAAATATTGATGACTTTGATAATCTCTCAGCGAAGTCATTTGAGCCATTGAAGAAAAGTTTTTTATGCATTTAGGAATTTGTCCAGCTAAATTGTTTAGCGAGAGATCTAAGAGTTGAATTCTTTTGAGATAACAAATTTGCAATGGTAAACTTCCCCATAAATAATTGCTTCTTAAGCTTAAAAATTGCAACTTTGATAATTCATTCCCGATCCAATCTGGGATAGATCCTGATAATATATTTCCTGCTATGTCTACCATCACTAAATTTGTGCAATTCTTTAAGATGGAAGGAATCATACCTGTTAAGTTATTGTTTCTCAATAACAATACTTGAAGTTGAAGGAGTGATCCCATTGAAGTAGGAATTGTTTTAGAAAATTTGTTCTGACTCATATTTAAGTAAGCCAATGACTTGAAATGGGTCCAACAGTCCGGAATTTGTCCAGAAAACTCATTATTTGAAAGGTCTAATTGGTATAAATTATCAACTGCACCACTAGACCATAAAAACCAAGAAGAATTTGTAAATTTATTGTTTGATAGATCAAGAAATATTGAGCCTTGTAAAAATGATGGAACATGACCTTCAAATTGATTTGATGCAAGACTAAGAGAATCATAATGATTTTCTATTGGCAAATTTGGAATCGTACCTTGTAAATTATTAAACGAAATATCAATACTCATCCAATTGGACAATCCAAATTTGGTCCAAAACCATTTTGGAACCGTACCTGATATTCCACTATTTGAAATGTCAAGGTATTGAAATTTGTTTTGTTTCTCTAGCCATTTGGGAAACAAAGGACCAAGCTTGCAAGACCTCAATTCAATATTATCCAATTGAAAAGTTGAACCCCAATTTTGATTAACTTCTAACGTGAGTGAGTTATCTGACAACATCAATGTCTTTAACTTTGTCATATTATAGAAATGGGAGTCAGATAACACACCTTTCAAAGAGTTTGACATCAAGGATAATTCCTCAAGTTGTGTTGGAAATCGAAGATCTTCAGAAATTGTCCCATTTAGCATGTTATTATCAAGGTACAGTCTTTTTAATGATGGGAACAATTTGAGGGTGTTAGGCAAAGTACCGCTAATTTGATTCGTGCTCAGATTCAACGTTTCCAACTTTAAAATTGAGAAATCAGGTATCTTCCCCTTCAATTGATTGCTAGAAAGATCCAATATCTTTAAAGATGAGAACACTGAAAGGTCAGGTAAGGAGCCTTGGATTTGATTGGATGCCAAACTAAATTCTTGTAATGAGTATCTAACACAACCACTGGAGAAATTATAAAGAATTAACGAAAGGTCTTCGGTCATATTGTTTCTAGACATGTGTAAAGAACGAAGACTGCATATATTCATGAATAATTTCATATCTTCGCCCTTGAACACATTTTGGGAGACGTCAAGGTGCTCAAGCGAATTCATGGCCAAGCCAAAATGATATGAGGTGGAACCCTTCAAGAGGTTACCTCGAACATCAAGCTCAACAAGGTTGGTAGTGGTGTTTGACAGCCACTGGAATATCCTCGGTTGCGTGAAGGAGTTGAAGGAAAGTCTAAGAATAGAAAGGGAATGAGAAAAATTGAAGTTGGAAGGGTTGAATGAAAGGAGGAAATCATCGGAAAGGCCACAATGAATTAAACTCAGTTCTCTTAGTTTTGGTAGCTTGGCAATGGTTCGAAGCCAGATAGGAGAACTGTTAAAATTAGATATGGAATTGAAGGAAAGATGGGTTAAAGAATTAAGATTAGATAACCATTGATCAATAATGGCAATTTTGAGAGCACTATCATATCCTCCAAGATAGAGTTTATTCAAATTTGAAAGGTTTCCAAGTTGGGGAGGAATGTATCCTTCAAAAGAATTGTAGCTGAGATCAAGATATTGCAGCCGAGAGAGATTTCCAAGTTGGGAAGGAATGTATCCTTCAAAAGAATTCCAACTGAGATCAAGATACTCCAACCGAGAGAGATTTCCAAGTTGAGGAGGGATTGAACCCTCCAAATAATAATTTCTTGCAAGATTCAAATATTTCAAATGAGAAAGAGAACTTATCTGAGTTGGAATTTGTCCGCTAAGATAAGATGAAGAGAGATCAAGATATCTCAAGTTGGTAAGAGAGCCAAGAAACTCTGGAATATTAGTGTCTCGAAAATAATTGAAACTGAGGTTTAAATACTGTAACTGTCGCAACTCCATTAACGACTTGTGAATCTCACCGCCGATGTAACGCTGAGAGACTTCATAAGAAACATAATAACCGCCAAGAGAAAGAGATTCATTATACTGTCCAGAAAGGTGGAGGCTTATAATATGAGCGGTGAGGTTGGTGCAGCGAATCCCCTCCCATTGGCAACAGTCGGGAGTGGTCCAAGAGGAGAGCATGCCGTTGTGATCAACAATGGCAGCCTTGAATTGAAGGAGTGCTTCCCTCTCTTTTGGAATGCATCGGATATGGTGTTGTCCAAAAGCAACCTGCAACACCACACTCACCACACACATAAACATCGTCACTTTCAGATTCTTCATGTTCATTAAATAGAGAGAGTGAATAGTATAGAATTAGATTGATATGTGTTCTGAATTTAGCACTCCCAATGCCCACATTTATACTCACACCAACTCCTTCATTACCTATTCTTTTCACTCTCCTGCATTTCATTAATGCATGCAAGATTTCAATAATTTCAATAATATCAATTCACTTCGAAGAAGACTTGTGTATTTTCATTTTAAACGACAATATTATATGAAAAAAAAAGAAACGTCAAACTCGTCCTTACAAATAATTAATGAATTGGAAGTTAATATTTGAAAACAAATTTAAGAAAGTGCTCGGAAAATGCACTTCAAAATGCAATTGTGTCGAACAAATTGTATTATTTGCAATATAGGTGAGACGTCTATATAGACGTCGGACCTATATAGATCAGACATCTATATAGACGTCCGATCCATACAGGTCAGACATCTATATAGACGTCCGATCCATACAGGTCAGACCTCTCTAAGGTTGCTCTTGACTCATGGTGATTCAAGTTTACAAATTTATATTTTAGTTGAAGAGAATGTATTGTACATTTTTTATTGGATGGTTTTAAAAACGTAGTGGAGGGAATTGGAGGAGTATAAAACGCAAGAAATCGCCGCCATAGAACGCCGCCCAAGGACACGAGAATAACTGCACAAAAACCGAACGAAAACACATTTTAATTGATTCAAATGAAAGATAATGCGTCAAAGAGTGATGTAATGGGAGTAAAATTAATTTAAAACGATGCAAAAGTTAGAAAATGAACCTGAAAAACGTAACCCGTAGAGAGAAAACGACGAAGATAATGAACAATGAGTGCGCGTAAAGGTTGTCTCGCGTTCTCGGTGTTTTAATGCTGAAATTTAGACGTCGGTTCCCCCAATAACAGACGTCTAAAAACATGTTAGAAGTTGGAGTCGCGAGATCAGACGTCTAAATGGAGTCAAAAAGTGACTTTTATAATTTCTAGGTTTAGGGTTAAGACGTCGATTCCCATAACTAAGAAACGTCTAAAGTGCTTTAGAAGTCGGAGTGGCAGGATCAGACATTTAAATGTAGTCAAAAAGTGACTTTTTAAATTTCTGTGTTTAGGGTTTAGACGTTGGTTCCCCCAATTAACAGACATCTAAAGTGCTTTAGAAGTCGGAGTGGCGGGATCAGACGTCTAAATGGAGTCAAAAAGTAACTTTTTAAATTTCTGTGTTTAGGGTTTAGATGTCGGTTCCCCCAATTAACAGACGTCTAAAGTGCTATAGAAGTCGGAGTGGCGGGATCGGACGTCTAAATGGAGTCAAAAAGTGACTTTTTAAATTTTTGGGTTTAGGGTTTAGACGTCGGTTCCCCCAATTAACAGACGTCCAAAGTGCTTTAGAAGTCAGAGTGACGAGATTAGATGTCTAAATGGAGTCAAAAAGTAACTTTTTAAATTTCTAGGTTTAGGGTTTAGATGTCGGTTCTCCCAATTAACAGACGTCTAAGTAGAATAAAAATTATTTTTTATTAACTTTTTCGTTTAGTTTTGGCGTCTATTCGAGGGAGCCGACGTATATGAGTATTTAGACGTTGGGCCCCTCCATAGCCAACGTCTATATAGTTGTTTTATTTACGAAAAATGTCACCAGTCATTTTTTACGTTGGATATTTGAGGGTCAGGCGTCTAAAGAGTGACGTTAAAGGTCTTTTCTGCACTAGTGATATTCGAGGGTCGATCGTCTAAAGGGTGACATTAGAGGCCTTTTCTGCAATACTGAAAAGATGAAGATATTGAGAAGAACCCTAGTGTGAGAAGCTCGAATACTGAGATAAGAAAAATTATGATGAGTATTATTTCAGACAAGATGAAGAAGTCAGCCAATGTTACTAAGAGGTTAGTTAAGATTGTTGAGAAATTGTCTAAAGTCAAAAACAAGTTGGTCGAGGTTATTGAGAAGTTGGATAGAACAAAGAACAAGTCAGCCAAATCATTAAAATGTTCAGTTAAGGTGAAATCGACACGACCAACATGAAGAAAATGAAGAATCCATATTTGATTGAAAGAAGCAAGCTTGATTTGGGGTGATGCACATGGAAAGTCAAATAAAGGATGAAAAATTTAATTTTATAAGGGACTTTTGTTAGGATAAACTTAAATTTTAGGGATTTATTAAGAATTTTGTTTGAGTCTTATTTTATTAGTAATATTTATTTGGATTTTGATAGAGATAAAATAGGGATCAACAATTTTTATTTTTCATGTATTTAAATGTGATATTATTTTGTTGATATAAGATAGAAATAGATTAAGTAATAGTTGTTTTTATTTTGAAGAAGTTATATTTTGATTTTAGTTTTATTCTTTGTATTTGGTCAAAGACGCTGTTTACACCTATTTAGAGACTATCAATATTTAATAAAAATCACCACAAAATTGACCTCAAGGACAAGAGATTTTATGTCATTGTGGAGTTGTAAAAATTGATGTTGGATAAGAGAAGACACATGGTGTATGATCATAGTCACAGGTTGAATATTCCTGAATCTCTTTACAAAAACAAAGGCCACAATTAGACTTGTCATGATGGTCGTATACAACTTATCGTCTTGGTTGTGCATGAACATACAATGTTGTCATTACAATTGCCAAAAAATCATATAGATGTTACCTGCAACCATTAATTGAGGTTCATGTTCAAGACTTAAAAATGGAGGCATGACTGCATCTGAACCTTCTCTTTATTTTTTACTTGCTCCATTTATTTTGTTTTACAGCTTATATTTCATTTTTCGTTTTATTTTTTTCTTTTGATTATAACTTAAAATAATTTGTTAGAAACAAAAACCAGGAACATAAATACAAACACATTCCTTGGTTTATCTTAAACTAAAAAAAGGAAATGACAGAGTGCTTTGGAAGTTTCGTTCCAATGCCTGTGATTCCACCTGTTCTCCATCATGGCCCTTGTGTGCATATAATGAATTTCTACCTACCTCTTTCAACATATTTCTTATAACAACTAAACTTAATTGATTCGCTTTTAATCACTTACATACCAATTCAATATATTATCAAACATAATCGTAATTACTTTTTCTTATATTTATTTTCATATACAAAGAGTCAATAAATCTATCTAATAATATCCTTCAATGTGTCGTAAAGTCTTTTTCAAATCTATTTCCATTAATTTAAGTATATTTTAGCTATTTCAAAATTATTAATCAAAATGGTACAACTTTTAGATTCGTTTGAGAAAAAAATAACAATTACTTAAAAAATATATGTGGTGCGAAGTAATTCACAAAATAACATTTATAAAGAAAAATAAAAAGAAGTGCATAGAAATAAAAGTAGAAATGAAAGTGGAAATTGGGATTTTTATAGCGTTTTTTACGTAGGTCTTATGAAACTGACAGAAGAAAACGTTTAATAAGTGGATTCCGAACTGACGCATATCAAAGACGATCTAATTATAGGTTCTTAAGCACATTGAGTTGAAGCTTGAGCATCTCTAACTCAACTTCATGCCTTAAACTACTTAACTAACATGTGTGAAAGCATGTTTAATTTGACTTCCTGATTTCTCAGTATTCTCATCTTTAAAAACTTTATCTCTTGATGAAAACAGGCTAAATGGTAAGATTCCCAAAGATATTCGATTTCCTACTCAGCTGGAGACTCTCAAAATGAATTTGAACTCTTTGGGAGATGTGATCAGTGACTCTCATTTTGCTAACATGTCAAAGTTGTATGGCTTTGGAATTTAGCCAAAACTGGACTCGGTCCTTTCAATTGGGTTATATAGGGTTGAGATCTTGAAAGTTAGGTCCAACTTTTCCTAAATGGTTACACACACAAAATGACATTGAAATTCTTGACATTTCTTGTTATAAAATAATAATAATGGTAAAACAACCGTTAGTTTTAAATGTTCACAACAATTTTTATTTTTTTCATTAACTTTTATAAATGTACAGTTTTTTTAAATGTTAACAACAATTTTTATTTTTCATTAATGTTTATAAATGTATAATTTTTTTCTCATTAAAATTTATAAGTGTTAACCGTCAGATTTTATTATTCATTAATGTAGTAACGATTTTTTTACCAAGTTTATGTTTTATAAAGAGAGTATTTCCTGCATTCTAAAATGAATTATCAAGAAATTTAATAATTAATATGTTATTTGACAAATGACAAAAGAAATGCATGTCGTGCTTCTATAAATCCTTCAACATACAATCTAATTTCAATTTCATGTAATTCATACCATCTTACTCAGATTAAGTTTAAGGTAAAATTTACTGAAGTAATTAACTTAAAATTAATTGAAACACAAACCCTCTTAATCACATGCAAGAGAGGAAGGTAGTAGAAAGGAAAAAAACACACAAGGTATTAGTACAGAACATGACTCAAAAATCAATAATTATGTCATTTCCAACGTTTTGAAGATTCATCAAATTATTGTATGACTAACAACTTCACAATCACAATAGGCTTCCTCAACAACCATTACAAAATAAAAATGGAGAAGAAAGAAACATTTAAAGAAAATAAATGTTTAGAAATCTTCCTCAGTTATCGATCTCCAGAGTACCTCTTTCCTCTGTTTTTTTTTGTCCTTTGAGCATGGTACCCTCACAATCATTCTAATCTTCAAATTTCATTTCCTCTACCAAAAATTAAGCAAATTATATTAATTTCGTCAGAAATAGAAACAATAAAAAGATAACGTAAAAAAACAAATTCAAAGCAAACTTATATTAAAAGACAAAGGAATAAAAAAACTCCAATAATTTAAGTTATTACTAATTAAATTCTTTCAATTTATTTTATACTTTGTAAAAAAAATCATTTGTCATAAAAGAATTATCTTGATGATTATCAAGGCAAATAAAAAAGTGTTTGTAGAAGCCAAATTAAAACTAGAAATCTTCAAATTCATATTGGAGATCTTTACTTGAATTAGAACTTACCATTTATTATAAATAATGTATTTATAGAAATAATTATATCTATCATCCATGAAACTAATATTGCAATGTTTAAACTTACAAAAGAAAAACCAACTTATTATGAGAATGTCAACAATTTTGAGACAAGATTGAAAGAGATAAAAATAAAGAGGCTGAAAATATGTCTTATGCTAACGATTTTTTATTATTTTATTCTATCCATAGACATTAGTTATTATCTTTAAGTAAAATTCTTATTTTCAATTACATTGTTAATCTTTCATTAAATTTCTTTTTATCTAATAAAAAATCGATTTAACCATAATATTTTTGTAATTGTTATTATTTGGAAATGTCAATCATTTATGACAAGAAACTCATTAATCAAATTTAGAAATCAAAATAATTAATTATGTGGATATCAATTAGAAATTATTAGTATGTAAAATAGTCTTTTTTATAAATAAAAAATTATAATTAATTTGTTAATTAGACTTTAAATTGATCATTGTCATTAGCTATCAAAGTTTTACATATTTAATATTATTAATTTTAAATTAGTCTCTAATTTTAAATTAAAAACTAATTTAATGAAAAAAAACTTAATAATTATAATAATAATAAAACAAACAAAAAATCAAAATTTTAACACAAGGTTAAAATAATGTTACCTGTAGCTATGTTTTGTAGCAGATTTTGAAAACTTTCACTGTTGTCATGACATAAAGAGTGTCTCCTAAATTATTTAAGAACTTGAAATATGCATGACGCCAAGAATGTACTATTAAGATTGAGCCAAACACTCCCCAAAAGCTTATAGCAAATCCAATTGTCATACTTATATAATATTCACGATTGAAAATCAAATTGTCATCCTCTTGAAATTTAATAATTGGTCCTTGTCTTGCCACTTCATCAATGCACAATTCCTTTAATGGTGGTCCACAGAGATCAACATTATCTTCATATTTCGATGCATCGAAACTCTGTAATTGTGTGCCAGTTGGAATTTTTCCAGATAAATAATTATGTGACAAATCTAACCCAGTGAGTCGGTCAATTTGAGCAAGACTCGAAGGAATAGAACCAACAAGTTGGTTTCGTGACAAATCAAGAAATTCAAGTGATGTTAACTCTCCAACATTTGAAGGAATATTCCCTGTCAATTGGTTTCTTGATAGATTCAATGACACCAATCCAAATAAACCCTCTATTTCTTTTGGAATTTCTCCTGATAATTCATTGCTTGAGAGATCAATGCTATTCAAAAGTGACAATCCCCTGTTTGTAAACATTTGTTCTGAACCTTTCCACATCAAGAATGCATTCAAATTGTATGAAAAGTTACTTTCCGTAGCACTAGTGTTGACCAAATATTGATGACCTTGATAATAATCTCTCAAAGAAGTCATTTGAGCCATTGAGAAAAAGTTTTTTATGCATTTAGGAATTTGTCCAGATAGGTTGTTTAGCGAGAGATCTAAGAGTTGAATGCTTTTTAGATAACAAATTTCCAATGGTAAACTTCCATTCAAATAATTTCTTCTTAAGCTTAAAAATTGCAACTTTGATAATTCCTTCCCAATCCAATTTGGGATATATCCTGATAATCTATTTTCTGATATATCTACCATCTCTAACTTTGTGCAGTTCCTTAGGGAGGAAGGGATTTCACCTATTAAGTTATTGCTTCTCAATAACAAAACTTGAAGTTCAAGGAGTGATCCCATTGAAGAAGGAATCTCTTCTGAAAACTTGTTGTGACTCATATTTAAGTAAGCCAATGACTTCAAATGGGTCCAACAGTCTGGAATTTGTCCAGAAAACTTATTATTTGAAAGGTCTAATTGGTATAAAGATTCAGCTACACCATTAGAACATAAAAATGAAAAAGAATTTGTGAATTTATTGTTTGATAGATCAAGAGATATTGAGCCTCGTAAAAATGGCGGAACATGACCTTCAAA
The DNA here is from genome assembly GCF_029865625.1 of Vigna umbellata. Taxonomy (NCBI): domain Eukaryota; kingdom Viridiplantae; phylum Streptophyta; class Magnoliopsida; order Fabales; family Fabaceae; genus Vigna; species Vigna umbellata. The sequence continues at coordinate 22,494,204 of NC_142168.1, forward strand.
TTGATTTGATGCAAGACTAAGAGATAAATAATGATTCTCTATTGGCAAATTTGGAATCGTACCTTGTAAATTATTAGATGAAATATCAATACTCATCCAATTTGACAATCCAAATTTGGTCCAAAACCATTCTGGAACCGTACCTGATATTCCATTATTTGAAATGTCAAGATCAATAAATTCATTTTGTTTCTCGAGCCATTTGGGAAATAATGAACCAAGCTTGCAAGACCTCAATTCAATAGTAACCAATTGAAAAGTTGAAGCCCAATTTTGAGTCACTTCTAAAGTAAGTAAGTTATATGACAACATCAATGTCGTTAACTTTGTCATATTATAAAAATGAGAGTCAGTTAACACACCTTTCAAAGAGTTTGACATCAAGGATAATACCTCAAGTTCTGTTGGAAATCGAAGATCTTCAGAAATTGTCCCATTTAGCTTGTTACTATCAAGGTACAAATATTTTAATGATGGGAACATTGTTGCGAGGTTGCGAGGCAAAGTACCCTTAATTTGATTCATGCCTAGATTTAAACTTTGCAATGATGAGGATAAGTGATGCATTATTGTTGGAAGGTTTTCACTTAAACTGTTATTAAATAGGTTCAATGAACGCAAAACAGTACCATTGTGAAGTAATTTTGGAACTCCATCCAATCGATTTCCTGATATATCCAACGTTTCCAACTTTGAAAATATTGAAAAATCAGGTAATGTGCCATTGAATTTATTCTGACGGAGATATAAATTTCGCAATGAGTATCTAGAACATCCAGACAAATGATTAAATATCACTGTGAGATCTTCACTCAACTTATTATGAGACAAATCCAATAACTCTAAAGTACATGTGCTCCCAAATGATTTTGGAACACCACCTTCTAAAGAGTTAAAGCGAACTGACAACTGCTCCAAATGAGATGGCAATCTAGTGCCTTCAGATATCTTCCCACTCAATTGGTTGGAAGAAAGATCGAACGTTTTTAAATTTAAAAATGCTGAAAGGTCAGGTAGGGAGCCTCTGATTTGGTTGTGTGTCAAACTCAACTCTTGTAGTGAGTATCTAACACAAGCACTGGAGAAATTATAAAGAATTGACGAAAGGTCTTCGGTCATATTGTTTTCAGATATGTATAATGAACGTAGGGTGCATATATTCATTAATGATTTCAAATCCTCACCCTTGAACCCATTATCGGAGAGGTCAAGGCGCTCAAGCAAATTCATGGTCAAGCCAAAGTAATATGACTTTGTACACTCCAAGAGGTTCGAGCTAAGGTCAAGCTCAACAAGGTTGGAAGTGGTGTTTGACAGCCACGGGAATATCATCGGTTGTGTGAAGGAGTTACGAGAAAGATCAAGGACAGATAGAGAAGTAGAAAAATTGAAGTTGGAAGGGTTGAATGAAAGGAGGAAATGATCGGAAAGGCCACATTCAATTAAACTGAGTTCTCTTAGTTTTGGTAGCTTGGCAATGGTTCGAAGGCAGCTAGGAGAACTGTTAAAATTAGATATGGAAATGAAGGAAAGATGGGTTAAAGAATTAAGATTAGATAACCATTGATCACTACTGACAATTTTGAGAGCACTATCATATCCTCCAAGATAGAGTTTATTCAAATTTGAAAGGTTTCCAAGTTGGGAAGGAATGAATCCTTCAAAAGAATTGTAGCTGAGATCAAGATACTGCAACCGAGAGAGATTTCCAAGTTGAGGAGGGATTGAACCCTCCAAATAATAATTATAAGCAAGATTCAAATATTTCAAATGAGAAAGAGAACTTATCTGAGTTGGAATTTGTCCGCTAAGATAAGATGAAGAGAGATCAAGATATCTCAAGTTGGTAAGAGAGCCAAGAAACTCTGGAATATTAGTGTCTCGAAAAGAATTGAAACTGAGGTTCAAATACTGTAAGTGTCGTAACTCCATTAACGACTTGTGGATCTCTCCGCTGATGTAATGATACCGAGAGAATTCATAATTATAGCCAAGAGAGAGAGATTCATAATGAAATTCTCCGTGAAGGTCGAGGCTTATAATATGGGCGGTGAGGTTGTTGCAGCGAATGCCCTCCCATTGGCAGCAGTGGGGAGTTGTCCAAGAGGAGAGCATGCCGTAACGATCAACAATGGCAGCCTTGAATTGAAGGAGTGCATCCCTCTCTTTTGGAAGGCATCGGATATGGTGTTGTCCATAAGCAACCTGCAACACCACACTCATCACAAACATAAACATCTTCACTTTCAGATTCTTCATGATCATGAAATAGAGAGAGTATAGAATTGGATTGATATGTGTTGTGAATTAAGCACTTCCAATACCCATATTTTATACTCACCAACTCCTTCATTACCTATTCTTCTCACTCTTCTGCATTTCAATAATATCAATTGACTACGAAGAAGACTTGTGTATTTTCATTTTAAACGACAATATTATATGAAAATCAAAACATCAAACTCCTCCTTACAAATATTAATGAATTGGAAGTTAATATTTGAAAACAAAATTAAGTGCTCTCAAAATTAAAAAAATTGTAAGTTCCACTAAATACTTAGAAAATATTTTAATAGTGAAAGCTTATGTCACCATTGTTATAAAGACGTTGATGTTGTTCGGCAATATTTTCATTCCTTTTCTTTCGCAAGGATTGTATTTTTGATGTTGAACTCTTCCTTAAGCCAAGACGTATTTTCCTGGTTTAGTGGGCACGTTGACTCACTCCTAACTCTATAAATAAAGTCTTTCATTTTTAAAACATCCTCAATAATCATTTTCCTCTTATTTTCTCTTTTAGTTTCATTTTTTTTTCTTTCTCTAAAAATATTTTGGATTAATTTTTATTCTTTTATTAGAAATTCTTACTAGTTTGACTTTTGTTCGTAATCTTATTATTTTTAATCTGGGGTATGGGGACAAAATGTAAAAAATATTACCAAATTAAAAAGGAAACTTCAATAAATATAGTCATTATTGGAAAATTGGACATTCATCTTTATTCAAATAAAATGGCATGCATGGAAACGCCTCCACTTTTCCACCCTTGTCACTTTTCTCATTATCAATGGTGGGAAATTTTTTGGAACAATAATTCTATTCCAATCGATTGACTTATCCGAAGACTTGTGAAAAAGAAAGGTAACTAACATGAACTTGGAATTTTTAAATTAAACGACAATTTTATGTGAAAAATAATCGATCAAATGTTTCCTTAGGTAATCGTCTTTTAACAAGTTGTAATATTTGCAATAGCTTCTTTTATGAATAGCAAGATGGTTAATTTGACATAGAAAGAGTTCAATAATTAACACAGTCCAACAGTTTACAAATGACTAAGAAAATAACTTTATTTATTTCCATGTAGAAATAAAACGTTATGTAAAATAAATACCATTAGGAAATTTATATTTTGTGTGATTTTTATTACAATTTTTGTGAAATTATTTTTAACTTTTTTTATAAATTTTTTAAGTTCTACGAAAAAAATTATTTAAATAATAAAAATCCAGATAGGTCATAAGTTCCCTGTAGTAAATTGTCTTAGTTACAAATTATAAAGAAATATTGACAAATAAAAAAGGAAACTTCCTTTTTTCTAAGACAACAAAATATAAATTAATTAATATTTAAGACAACAACAACAATTCTTTGTTACTTTTTCAAATATGAAAATTTGTAAACCTTGTTAATTTCTACTGTAACAATGATTTAAAAGTGATATTTCTAGACATTTTCTATTTTATTTTCATCATTTGTTTTACATGTAAAATTACTAATGAAACACGGGATGGTATATTTTTAATTTTAACTATTTTTACATTATATTTGAATATTTTAGTTTATAAGAGTTCTATTTCCCGTTCAAATGACAGTGTTTTTCTTTTTTTAGTCATATAAATGTGAGGGTCATTATACACTAATACTTTTCATTGTCATATCATACTTATGTGATGGGTTTACTTTAAAATTTTCCAAGTCCTCGCCATAAATGTCACTCCAACAAATAATATTTAATTGGTTAAATATATGTATATCTATTATATTTAAAACTAGTAAACAGAAAATTTTCGGATAAAATTTATTGTGGATTAATGTTGTTTTAAAATCAAAATATCTATTCAATTGACATAAAGTAATAACTTAATCTGTGTGATACCTAAAATAAACTATAAATTACATGGCATCCACAATGAAATTGCTATCAAATGAAACGGTATAGGTTTTATAGTATGAACACAAATTTGGTATTTGTAGAATAAATCAAATCGTGAAAAGTCTTAGGGCAATAATTCTATTCCAACCAATGGACATATCCAAAGACTTGTGAAAAGAAAGATAACTTACACGAGCCAACTTAATTTTTTTATTAAATGACAATTTTATATAAAACATAATCCATAAAATATTTCCTTAAAAAATAGTGACAGAAATATAAGTTAGTATTTTAAAGTTAATAAAACTAAAAGGCAACTCAGTGAAAGGAGAAAAGAATATTTAAATCATCTAATGTCAAAACCATTAAATAATATAGAACTATTGAATGTGACAGTAACATGTGCGAATGTTGGAGGAATCAAAATAAAAATAAAATGAAGGAGAAAAGACTACGATGAAGTGTATGCAAAATGTGAATTGCAATAAACTAATTAAAATGAACTGTCACTTGGAAAGAAAGCTCTCGAAAATAAATATGAATACAAAATAATACATAACTTAGATGAAAAACATAAAACAAAAACTTGTTATATTCAGACATAGTTAGAGAGAAAGAATAGACTATGATAAAACATTTGTCTAAGTGACATAAATGATGACCATACATATCTTTTTAGAAGTGACGGTAATTAAAAAGATGACACATTCAGGTAATTAAAAAGCGACAGATTCATTAAACGAAACGAATGTATATGATGTTTTTTCATGATCATTTGGTTAAGGAGGTGTACATGAAAGTTCCCCAGGTTTTGAAACCATTGACCCAAATTTAATTTGAAGGTTGAAAAATCATTGTTCAACTTGAAACAAGTTCCTCTGTATTGGTTTGCAATAGCTTCTTTTATGAATAGCAAGATGGTTAATTTGACATAAGTTCAAATTAACACAGTCCAACAGTTTACAAATGTGTAGCAAAATAAAGTTATTTATTTTCATGTAAAAATAAAACATTATAAAATAAATACCATTAGAAAATTTTATATTTTTTGTGATTTTTTAAAAAAATTTCTTTATAAATTTTTTAAGTTCTACGAAAAATATTATTTAAATAATAAAAATCCAGATAGGTCATAAGTTAATTCATATGGAATCAACGTTGGCAGCAGCATCTGGGGCCGACAAAAGGAGCAGTGGAAATGAAGGAATGGTCAAGAGAGTAATGAGAAGAAAGGTTTTGCCAATGCGTTTTCAAACAATTGTTTCCTTCAAATTAAAAGAAAAAAAACAATAACAAGCCGGATAAAATACTCGTTATTGTAATACAAACAGTTTATGTCACAACGTTTACCTCGGTTGAAAAAAAGTTAACAATTACATTAAAAATATATGGTGCAAAGTAATTTCCAAATTACATTTATAAAGAAGAATAAAAAGAAAAAGTGCATAGAAATAAAAGTAGAAATGAAAGTAATTTCACATTTTATTATGTTAAAGATTGACTTATATTTTAAGTATTATTTTTTATATTATTTTTTTCATTTTTTTTGTAACATCCCAATAATATAGTATAAAATTATATAATAGAATAATCTCATGTTAATAATACTACAGGAAAACGAGCAACCTCGACACTCTAAATTATTACTAGACATGCCACCATACGCGATGGAAAAAAGGGAGAAAAACCATAACTTCAAAAAGCGCTGAGAGCGCGTAAGAGCTTCGATAAAGGCGTCGTTAATGACATGATGGTCGCTTCGTCGAGACAGTCAAAACCATGTGATCGTCGGTCGAAACTAGAACTTTGGTAGTGACAACGGTAGACGATGGCGCCGACAACGGTAAATGGCGTCGTCGTTGTTGGCGACGGGTGTAGCGACAGAGGCAACTAGAATTTTTTTTTACTCAAAAGAACCTTAAACTTTAGATACCATGTTCAATATAGTGAAAAACTATATATGGGACTAATCTCCCTTGTGTTCAATATACACATAGAGCCCTCTGTTTATAATAGAAGAAATATGGCTAAACTCAAAATATAAATAAAAAATAATAACAAACTAACTAAAGATAAAAGATAAATATAAGATACAAATAATATAGCTAACAATATTCATCACAAATTGGATCAATTGTTTTCTTTATAGTCAATTGAAATAATTTACATCATAAATTAGATTTGTTGTTTAATTTATATACTGAATTTAAATTCTTTATATTCATTATAAATTGGATCAATTTTTTATTTATACTAATTTATACTTAATTTATACTTAATTTAAATAATTTACTTGACTTGACGTCGAATTTCGAAACATACAGGAAAATTCTTCATAAAGTTGAAGCTGAACATACAACACATGATAAGTGTTGGCATATATGAAAGCAGGAGATGAAGAAGAGACTTATGATCATAATGGTTGCAATGTTGAATATTTGGATTGAAATAGTGTATTTTGACCAAGAAGGTGGGAAAAAGAGGATTGAGAAAGTCTACACTGCCAAAGCATGAGAAACGTTAGTGATACAAAATTTTACAAATGTAAGTATTTTATCTTTTAAGAGACCTTAACTGTAAGAAGTATTTCGCTTTATATGTTTTTATTCCATGTATTTATAATCATTCTCTACTTAATTAACCCCGTAATCAAGTACATATATACATTTAATTTCCTTAATTTAGGACTCGATATCCCTAGTATTTTGTTTTATCCTTCAATTCCTTGATTTGTTCAAATACTAGTGCATATATCCGTGTTTAATAAATCTAAATTTAATTTACTTCATTTTAATTTTTTAATATTTTAATCTGAGTTTATAATTGTTTTCTTAAAACAATATAATTATATGTGAAATTAAATTATTATTTTTTTCATAATAATTTCAATAGAAACTATTATATTATTATCGTTGTGTTATTATGAAAAAAAGTTTTTAAAGGTAATAGAATTTGTAACATATCTCAAAATACAGTATAAAACGATACAATAGAATAATCGCATCTAATAATATTACAACTCAGTCTTCCAAAAGAGATTCAGTAGAGATATGGCCGAACGGCCTTACAAATATAACGGGAAGTTAAAATTGCACACTAGCTACAACTAGGCCGAACGATTTACAAAAGAAAAAGGGGTAAAAAATGATACCTAAAATATTCAATTGGTTAAATATATGTATATCTATTATAATTAAAACTGGTAAACAGAACATTTTGGATAAAATTTATTGTGGATTAATGTTGTTTTAAAATCAAAATATCTATTCAATTGACATAAAGTAATAACTTAATCTGTGTGATACCTAAAATAAACTATAAATTACATGGCATCCACAATGAAATTGCTATCAAATGAAACGGTATAGGTTTTATAGTATGAACACAAATTTGGTATTTGTAGAATAAATATGTATACAAAATAAAACATAACTTAGATGAAAAACATAAAGCAAAAACTTGTTATATTCAGACATAGTTAGAGAGAAAGAATAGACTATGATAAAACATTTGTCTAAGTGACATAAATGATGGCCATACATATCTTTTTAGAAGTGACGTTAATTAAAAAGATGACACATTCAGGTAATTAAAAAGCGACACATTCATTAAACGAAACGAATGTACATGATGTTTTTTCATGATCATTTGGTTAAGAAGGTGTACATGAAAGTTCCCCAGATTTTGAAACAATTGACCCAAATTTAATTTGAAGGTTGAAAAAGTCATTGTTCAACTTGAAACAAGTTCCTCGGTATTGGTTTCTGTGAAGTATATAGATCGAAATTGATTGTCATTAAGTAAGTACTAATAGATCAGATTGTCTTACGCTTTATAAATATACGGCATTAATGATTAATTATTGGGTTTGATTACCTAAAATATATTGCACGAATGGTTAATCAATGAACGTGGCTGTCACAAGCCATCTAAATAGACAACCGATGTGCATGTACAATCATCCTTTTCTATATACCTCTTTATGAAATATATCTAACCTGAGAGTCGGAGTGTCTTCTACAGGTCAACAACCCATTGGAGTGGATCGCGTACTCGGGGAGGGTTGAAGATCAAAAGAGATCAGAGCAAAGAAGGACGACCGACCCTCGGACCAATTCAACCGAAACATTTTGGCACCCACCGTGGGGCCGAGCGGCATCCCCATGAAGCCACGAAGAACCAGTTGCGCACTCGGTTGTCTTAACATCGCTACTTCGAATCAACACCAGGTTTTGCAACAAGATTAAAATATTCCGTAATAATTCCTAAAGGCATGGCTTTTGTTTTGAGAACTTTCAGGAACGTTCAGCCCTACATCTAACATCCAACCTTGACAGGTTCTAGTTTTCATTATAATTTCCAAATTATAATATAGTTGTTTAACTCATATTTTTGTAAGTAAAAATATTATGCATAGATGGTTCAGAGCTGCGTTCAACCTTGTCAGGTTCTAACCACTCTTAATTTTAAATTATAAAAATTATAAAATATTATGCATAGGATGATTGAGAGATGTGTTCAACCTCGTTAGGTTCTAACCACTCTTAATTTTAAATTATAAAATATTAGGCACAGGATGGTACAGAGCTGCGTTCAACCTTCTCAAGTTCTACCGAATCTTAATTTTAAATTATAAAATATTATTTACATGATGGTACAGAGCTGCATTCAACCTTGTTAGATTCTACCGACTCTTAATTTTAAATTATAAAATATTATACATAGATGGTTCAAAGCTACATTCAACTTGTCAGATTTTACCAACTCTTAATTTTAAATTATAAAATATTATGCAATTCAAAGCTTCGTTCAACCTCGTCAAGTTCTAACAACTCTTAATTTTAAATTATAAAATATTATGCACATGATGATTCAGAGATGTGTTCAACCTTGTATGCACAGGATGGTTTAGAGTTGTGTTCCACCTTGTTAGGTTTTACCTATTGTTAATTTTAAATTATAAAATATTATGCACAGAAAAATGACTTCAGAAATCCCCGCTCAACGTAGGAAGTTAGAAAAATAAGACATGTCTCAGGATCGCTCGAGGGGAAGTCAGAAAAATGGCTCTAGAAATCCCCGCTCAAGAAGGAAGTCAGAAAAATGAGTCCTGCCTCAAACCGCTCGGGGGAAGTCAAAAAAATAGCTTCAGAAATCTCCGCTCAATGCAAGAAGTCAGAAAAATGACTCATGCTTCAAGATCACTCGGGGGAAGTCAGAAAAATGGCTTCAGAAATCCCCGCTCAACGTAGGAAGTCAGAAAAATGACTCATGCCTCAAGCCGCTTGGGTGGAAGTCAGAAAAATGGCTTCAGAAATCCCCGCTCAACGCAGGAAGTTAGGAAAATGACTTCTACCTCAAGCCGCTTGGGGGAAGTCAGAAAAATGGCTTCAGAGATCCCCGCTCAACGCAGGAAGTCTGAAAAATGACTCCTGCCTCAAGCTGCTTGGGGGAAGTCAAAAAAATGGCTTCAGAAATCCCCGCTCAACGTAGAAAATCAGAAAAATGACTCTTGCCTCAAGCCGCTTGGAAGGAAGTAAAAAAAAATGGCATCAGAAATCCCCGCTCAACGCAGGAAGTTAGAAAAATGACTCCTACCTCAAGTCGCTCGGGGGAGTCAGAAAAATGGCTTCAGAAATCCCCGCTGAACGTAGGAAGTTCAAAAAAGAACTCTTATCAGTGAACTACTCAACAGGTTCAGTTGTGTCAGGTTACAATGCCTTTTTCATTATAAAAATTGTTACTACCGAGGGTAGACAACCGATCGGGAAGGTTTGGACTATATGTTCCAGCCTGACATGTCCGATCGGGTGTCTCGACCTGACGGGCCGATCGGAACTCTGTAGCACAACATGGCCGACCGGGCAGGTGTGCATAAAATAGTAGACTGGAGACAGTCGTTGAATGCTCATGAATGCGTAGTTAATGAGGTAACGGTCATTGTCGAGTATTTAAAATGTGCATTGAAAGCCATTAAGAGGTAAATTAATGGATAATATTCCCTAAAATCGTATAAATAGAAGTCAAAGGGGAAGGTAAACTCTCTGTTCAATTTTATAATTATAGACTTGCGAAAGCCCATTCTGACTTGAGCGTCGGAGTGTTTGCTGCAGGTCAACCCACTTGTGATTAAACACGAGCGAAAGGAGAGCAAAGGAGAAGGACCGATCGGAGGAGAGGAGTGTTTCCGGACGAGAGGAGCGGGAGTTTTCCCCGGTCTCATTCAGTAGAAACATTTTGGCGCCCACCGTGGGGCCGAGGGAAGAAGAAGACAACCTTTACGATCATAAAGATGGAGCAGGACCCGACAGCGTTTTTACAGGAGATGAGGAGGAGAATGGAGGCAATGCAGGCGGAGATTGAGACCCTTAGGGCTGAGCATGATGCGGCCAGAGGGGTGCAAGCTAATCGCCCATCTTCTGCACGCGCCCAGTTACCAGTTGTAGAGATGTCGGAAACTGATCCGGACTCAGAGGATGACATGGACCCTATTTCTGATAGTTATGATCAGGGGGAGGAACAGAGCGAGGCTGGTTCGCATCGCGCTGCCAACCGTCCGACCCCAGCCAGTCGGGCTAGAGCCTTGCATCCTTTCACGGCAGTGATCATGAAGGAACATATTCCGGACAGAGCGTTCCCGGCCTTGGAGAAATATGATGGCTTGGGGGATCCGGAGGAGCATTTGAGATCTTTTGTTGACGCGATGACTATTTACTCTCCCAGGAAAAATGTGTGGTGTAGAGTTTTTTCTTTGTCAATAAAAGGAGAAGCTTTAGTCTGGTTCCACTCATTGAGACCTCGGTCCATTAATAGTTTCACCACCTTGAGGGATATGTTTGAATGACAGTTTTCGGCGGGTAGAGCGCGAAATCTGACGTATCTAGAACTGACCAACATAAAGCAGGAGAAGGGAGAAAGTCTTAGGGCTTTCATGGACAGGTTCAACAGAACCGCTCGGCAAGTAAGGAGGGTAGGCAAGAAGTTTACCATTAGCACTCTGGCTACCGCGCTGAGGCCTTCCCCATTTGCCGATAACCTGTTCGCAGAACCTCCATTAACTCTAGACGAGTTCCAAGAGAGGGTTGCTCGGTTCATTAGAATAGAAGAAATGAGGGTGGTCTAGAGAAGGCAGCAAGAGCAAAGCACGAGTTCGGGGCAGGAGAAAAAAGAAGGCAAAAAACCGTTCGTCTTGGGAGAACGGCCGAAAGGCCAAAAGTTTAGAGAAGGCCCGAAGGGAGGTAGGTATGAGCGATACACCCCGTTGAATGCGCCGAGAGCAAGGGTGCTTGACGAGGCCCTAAGTGCGGATTTGTTGAAGGTGAGACCTTCTCGGTCGTCACCGAAGGCAGATGGAACTAAACATTGCACCTATCACTTAAACATAGGGCATAACACCGAGGACTGCACGGTGTTGAAGGATAAGGTGAAGGAATTGATCCGAGCGGGTCATTTGCGAAGGTTTGTTAAGGAAGAGAGAAAGATGAGAAGTCCACCCAGAAGGACTAGGGTGGAAAGAAGTGACAGGAAAGAGGACAGGCGTCCCGACCGCAGGAGGAGTAGAAGCCGCAGCCATGACCGATCGCTGCGAGGAACAATAAACACCATCTCGTGTGGATTTGCAGGAGGGTCATCGGCGTCTGCAAGGAAGAGAAACCTGAGAGAGCTTAAGAGTGTTCACAGGGTAGATGTGAGAAAGCGACACATGCCGCCAATCACGTTTATAGATGAAGATTTCCATGCTCCCGACCCGGATGAAGATGACCCGATGGTGATAACGGCAGTCATTACCAGGTATAGTGTGGGAAAGGTGTTGGTGGACCAGGGCAGCTCTGTTAACATCTTATACTGGAAAACATTCCAGCAGATGGACATATCTGAAGACCTTATCGCCCCGTACAACGAGCAGATAGTAGGATTTTCAGGGGAGAGAGTAGACACCAGGGGATATGTGGACCTCAGAACGTGCCTGGGAACCAAACGGAGTAAGGAAGTGAAAACTAGGTTTTTGCTGGTGGACGCGAACACTTCCTATAATGTGTTATTGGGGCGACCCTGTCTTAACGCATTTAGGGCAATTGTCTCCACACCTCATCTCACACTTAAGTTTTCGTTGGATAATGGAAACATGTTTGTCGTTCGGTCGGATCAAAGGATCGCGCGAGAATGCTACATGGCAGGATTGAAGGTTCGACCATCTTCGTCGGATTCGCACAGCCAGAATAGGAGGAGACGATCGGAAGTAGCCATGGCAGACTTGGCTCTAAGGACTAATACCGACGATCGGATGGAACGGATGGGAGAGACAAAACCCTTCCGCCTGAGGCCGAAGGAAGAACAAGTTATGACCATCGGGAGTGAGTTAGAGGAAGAACAGGCCAACTTAATTGGCACGTTGTTAAAGGAAAATCAAGATCTATTTGCCTGGACTGCAGCCGATATGCCAGGAATCCATCCAAGGGTTATGTCGCACAAGCTGGCATTTTCAAGGAGGCCCGACCGGTAGCACAGAATAAGAGAAGAATGGGGGAAGAGAAGAGGTCGGCGGTGGCAGTCGAGGTGAAGAAGTTATTAGAAGCAGATTTCATTCGTGAAATCAAATACACAACGTGGCTGACAAACGTTGTGATGGTAAAGAAGATGAACGGGAAGTGGAGAATGTGTACCGACTTCACTGGTCTGAATAAAGCTTGTCCTAAAGATTCCTATCCGCTACCAAGTATTGACGTGTTAGTGGATGGAGCCTCAGGGTTTCAGGTGCTAAGTTTCCTGGATGCATATTCAGGTTACAATCAGATCCCTATGTTCCCCCAGACAGTGATAAGACAACGTTCATCACCGAGCGGGCGAACTACTGCTATGATGTTATGCCGTTCAGGTTGAAAAATGCAGGAGCTACCTACCAACGGTTGATGGATAGGGTATTTGTTGAACAGATCGGTAGGTGTATGGAAGTGTATGTAGATGACATGATGGTGAGAAGCCGCTCGGTAGAAGATCATGTGAGAGATCTTGCGGAAGCTTTCCATCAAGTTCGCAAGTACGACATGCGCCTTAATCTGGCTAAGTGTACGTTCGGGGTACCGGCGGGAAAATTTTTGGGATTCCTGCTAACAACTAGAGGCATTGAGGCGAACCCTAATAAGTGTCGAACGATATTGAAAATGAGAAGCCCGCGCAAGTTGAAGGAGGTCCAGAGGTTGGTGGGGAGGCTCACTTCATTATCCCGATTTATTCCCAAGCTAGCCGAGCGGATAAAACCGATCGTCAAAATCATGAAGAAGAGCTCGGGCACTGATTGGGACGACCAGTGTGAGCAAGCCTTTAACGAGGTGAAACGCATATTGGTCAGCCCACCGGTCATGGGGCGACCCGATGAGGGATACCCATTACAGCTATTCTTAGCGGTTTCGGAGGAAACTATCAGCTCAGCATTGGTGCAAGAGCAACCTGAGTTCAAACTTGTGTACTTTGTCAGTCGCACGTTGCAGCCGGCGGAGACTAGGTACAAGAGAGTCGAGAAGATCGCTTTGGCCTTAGTAGTGGCGGCAGGACGCTTAAGGCCATATTTCGAGAGTCATCATGTAATAGTGAGAATAGACCACCCGATCGCAAAAATCTTGCGCAAACCAGATTTGGCAGGAAGAATAGTAGGATGGTCTGTGGAATTGTCAGAATTTGGACTCCAATTTGAGCCGAGGGGGTCGATCCGAGGGCAGCATCTGGCTGACTTTGCAGTTGCGTTACAAGAGGAAGAAGAAGGACACCATGAGTGGATCCTTTATGTGGATGACTCTTCGGAAAAATCTGGTGGAGGAGCAGGCATTGTGTTGGAAGGACCGGACGGCTTTGTCGTAGAACAGACAATTGTTTTTCGGTTCAAAATAAGCAATAATCAGGCCGAATACGAAGCAGTACTGGCCGGGCTCGAATTGGCTAAAGACATGGGAGAAGTCTCGGTCAAATGCCGAACGGATTCCCAATTGGTGGTAGGACAGTTGACTGAGAACTTCCAGACCAAGGATGATCAGCTGCTTCGTTATTTTCATAAGGTAAAGGAGTTGGTGAAGCAGTTCCGGACGGTGGAGTTTAAACATGTGCCAAGGGAGCAAAATGCGAGGGCGGATGTCTTATCCAAGCTCGCCAACAGCAAAGGGAAGGATCACTTGTCATCATTCATAAGGCAAGTTATGATGAACGCGTCGGTGGAATGCCTGGCAGTTCGAGCACCGGAGGCAAAAAAGGTCGATCGGTATCTGCTGATAGGAGAAGACCTTTACAAAAGGGGCTTCTCTTATCCCCTACTGAAATGCGTATCTTCAGAGGAAGCCGAGTATGTGATGAGGGAGCTGCATGAGGGGGCATGTGGCATGCATACAGGGCAGCGAGCTTTGCGTGCCAGGGTGATACGAGCGGGATATTTCTGGCCGACTGTGGAAAAGGATTGCAAAGAGTTTGTGCAGAAGTGTTTAAAGTGTCAAGAACATGGCCGTAATTTCAATCGGCCACCTGTCGAACTGCACAGTTTGATGTCACCATGGCCGTTCGCGCAGTGGGGAATGGATATTGTTGGACCCTTTCTGGTGGCCCGAGCACAAAAGAAATTTCTGTTGGTGGCAATTGACTATTTTACTAAGTAGGTGGAAGCGGAGCCATTCGCAATGATCACAGCCGCTCGGGTGCAAAAGTTTGTATGGACGCTCGTATGCAGATATGGAATTCCCAAAGTTATAGTTACGGATAACGGGCGGCAATTCATTGACAACCGTTTGGGAGAGTTCTACAAACGGCTGGGGATCAAACATGTTACGAGCTCGGTGGAGCATCCTCAAACAAATGGCCAAGTGGAAACGGCCAAAAAAGTCATCGTAGTCGAGCTGAAGAAAAGGCTTGGAGAAGCCAAAGGCCTCTGGGTAGATGAACTTCAGGAGGTCCTATGGAGATACCGCTGCACGTTGCACGGCACAACGGGTGAAACCCCGTTCAGCTTAACATATGGAGTGGATGCGATGTTGCCAATTGAAGTAGGGGAACCTACCCTACGAAGGAGAATACAGAGCTTGCAGGACAATAATGAGGAGATGTGGGTAGAGTTAGATACCCTGGAGGAACGAAGAGAAGTGGCTATGATCCGAGCGGAAGCTAAGAAGAGACTGTTGGCAAGGCGCTACAAATCCAAGGTTAAGCCACGACAATTTGTGGAAGGAGACCTTGTGTGGCGAAAAACGACAGAAGCACGACGGAACCGATCGGCAAGAAAGTTAGCCGCGAATTGGGAAGGCCCCTTTAGGGTGGTATAGAACTTACAAATTGGAGCCTGCCGCTTGGAGCACCCGACGAGAAAAGCTATACCCAATACATGGAACACATCTCATTTAAAATTTTATTTCAGCTAAGAGCTTTGTACCAATCATTTCTTCTCAATAATACATTGTTTATTACAAGAAATTTTTGTCATGTGGTAACAGGCGAGCATGGTGAGGCAGATTTCTTTCGTGAACTCTCACCTTGGTCTTAGGGCACGCTTCTAGAGAGCTCCTAAGACCTAAACCAAGCGGGTGAGGCATATTTCTTTCGTGAACTCTCACCTTGGTCTTAGGGCACGCTTCTAGAGAGCTCCTAAGACCTAAACCGAGCGGGTGAGACAGATTTCTTTCGTGAACTCTCACCTTAGTCTTAGGGCACGCTTCTAGAGAGCTCCTAAGACCTAAATCGAGCGGGTGAGGCAGATTTCTTTCGTGAACTCTCACCTTGGTCTTAGGGCAAGCTTTTAGAGAGCTCCTAAGACCTAAACCTAGCGGGTGAGGCAGATTTCTTTCGTGAACTCTCACCTTGGTCTTAGGGCACGCTTCTAGAGAGCTCCTAAGACCTAAACCGAGCGGGTGAGGCATATTTCTTTCGTGAACCCTCACCTTGGTCTTAGGGCACGCTTCTAGAGAGCTCCTAAGACCTAAACCGAGCGGAATCCTTGCGAGGCAAACCAAGCACGAAACGAAAAGGATATGCGCGAAAAAGATAAGGAGCTCCTAAGACCTAAACTGAGCGGAACTCTTACGAAGCAATCCAAACATGAAACGAAAAGGCTAGGCGCGAAGACGACAAGTAAAACAGGAAAATACAAGTAAACATGGAGAAAACAAAGTTGCAGAAAAAAAAATGGGAATCTTCATTAATCTCAAAATATGGGTACAATTGATATATGAAAGCAGTAAAATCCTAGGTCTAAAGTCTAGGATTGTCCTTGAGCTTCCCCAGTCTCCCCGACCACTTCGGCAGCAGTATCGATGTTCTGGGCAGTCGAAGTAGAAGGTGGTGGAATATGAATTGGAACAAGTTTGCCATCCACCACCATCATGCTCACGTCCAGGCCGGGATCGTCGGTAGGCACTTGGAAAAGAAGATTACACTGGGTGAGAGCCTTATCAAACCCGAGCAGATGCTCGTTCACCGCTTCATCGCCCAACAACTTGTTTTTCGCCTCCAGCTGGGTTACCCGAGCGAGGAGAGAATCCCACTCGGTCGTCAAGGTTGTGTTGGAGGAGGTGGCCTTCTAAAGGTCAAGCTGAGTATCGTCCAGTGACCGTTGCATACGCCGCTGAGCAGAGCGGGCTTCGGCCAATAGTGTGCTGGCCTTCTTCTTGTCCTCCTTCGCCATTCGTTCGGTCTCGGCCAAACGCAGGGTCAGATCCTGGTTGGCCTTAAATGTGGCTTCAAAATTCTCCTGGAGGGCTTGAAGTTCGGCGGACGCGGAAGCCCTTTTCTGAGCGGCGTAAGATAAACACATGGTCGACCGTGCAGTTAACTCCACGGCCATGTTGGAGGCCACTTCCTCGGTCATCCCGCTGACCAGGACCTTCTCTTCAGAAAAAAGGTCTAGGTGGAGACGTTTCGCCACCCAGGTGTCAAGGCTCAGCAGCCTGGTGAGGGGAGGCCCATCGGGAAGACGCCTCTTGGCTCTCTTGGACTCGGTCGAAGTCTCCCGGGCGGCCTTGCGTTTCCCCTTCTTTTTGTGCTCGGCTTCTGGTAGGGGAGCCAGGGAAGCTTGTTGAGAGGCGACCTCGACCACGGGAGGAGGGATCGAGGTCTTTTGGACTGGACGGGAGGTGGCCGGCTTAGCAGCAGCCGACGGGGCGGGGGAGGCGGCCCCGTTGGGTTTCCTGACCTTGCCTCCTCTTTGGGCAAACAGGCGGGCGAAGGTGCTGTTCCCGGAAGGATCCATCTTGGACAGGAAATCTACAAAATGGAAAAAAATTCAATTAAGTCACAAAGGGCTGCTCACTAAGGTAGGCAAAAATAGCTTATCGAACACATTAGAAGGCAGATTTTTGTTGCCAGGGAACCGATCAGAGTGCGGCAAGAGGACTTAGGGGGCAGCTGACAGAGTTGGTTTATTAAGTCCAACTCCTCGGGACTCATCTGCGGTTTCGGCCAGGAAAAAACCTTCTGAGGATCTCGGGTCCAGTAGAAGAGAAACTTGGCCTCCCGAGCGGGGGCGGGTGTGTAAAAGCTCTGCTACCTAGATTTTGTGGGTACGACCTTAAAGAAGTGACCTTTGAAGTCTTTGTAAGAGCTGTTGAAGACGTTCAGCAGGTGTTTATTGTCGACCGTCCGGAGGGACACCCACGGTTTGGTCGGGTGTGGCTGCACATGAAAGAAGTAAAGAAAAGCCGCTGGAGTCGGCCTAAGCGCTAAGCTAGTGCAGATGGTGGAGAACGCTTGCATGAAGGCCCACCTGTTCGGATGCAGTTGCGTGGGGGCTGATAATGCTAATTCTTACCATTATTTAAGCATGAATTTAGTAGCAAAATCAACTCCTTTTTAACTTATAACTTGTTTAATCCTCTTCTTTTGTCTTGTTTTCTAAATAATTGTGTTTTAGGCTACTTTGATGTACTTTCATCAATAATCCCCTATTTTGTAGCTAATAATGTGCTTGGAAGGATCTCCAATAATTTCTAAAGTTGAACCAACCACTAGAAGCAAGCAGATCTGCAGAAAAAGTGAAAATGATGCAGTGCTGAAAAGTCAGGCCGGGCCCCCTGGTTCAGGGGGGCCGGGCGCAACCTGCACAGAAAACTGACCAGGCGCCAATTCTGCACACGGGTTGTGCCCGGGCGCGACAGGAGGGGGCGCCAGGCACGACCTTTTCCGAGAGGCTCGCGCCTGGGCGCGACAGAGAGGGCGCTGGGCGTGACTTTTGCTGATGTGTCAGATCTAGCTTATTTAACCCTAAAACGCGAAGGGGTTTGGGTCTTTGGTTCGTTGGAGGCGCGATTTCACTGAAAGGAGAGCTTGGAGGGCTGCTAGGGTTTGTGGGAACACTCCCTTCTTCCTCTTGGGTTCTTTATCTTCTTCCATGGTCATTTTGTAAGCTTAAAGGCTCTCCATGGAAATGGAGAGCCAAACCCATCTTGTTGGGATTAGTTGTAGCCTTTGAATTCTTGTGTAATTGTGGAATGATTTGAATATATATATGCCTTTTCTATCAATTGCTAGTATTCTTGTTTCCGATCTTAAAGCTTACATGTAATGGGGACGTTCATGACTTGATTTTGGGGTTTCATGGATTATGGGGACGTAAGATGAAACCTTGAACTGAAACAAGAGTCCTTGTGGTCATTGATTCTAGGGATGGAAGATGATTCACATGTTGTCTTAAGATCCTAGCTCTTTAATGCGGGTTTGCTTGTTAGATTGTCCAAGGGATTGGAGTTTGATAAGGAAAACCTAGGCTCTTTCACCTAAGGGATTAGGGCTAGAGTGTTTTAGTGGATTGACTTTAGTAAATTGATAGAGAGGAGATGAAATTGGTTATACACAAGAGTGCATTAGTAAAATGTGCATTGAAAGCCATTAAGAGGTAAATTAATGGATAATATTCCCTAAAATCGTATAAATAGAAGTCAAAGGGGAAGGTAAACTCTCTGTTCAATTTTATAATTATAGACTTGCGAGAACCCATTCTGACTTGAGCATCGGAGTGTTTGCTGCAGGTCAACCCACTTGTGATTAAACACGAGCGAAAGGAGAGCAAAGGAGAAGGACCGATCGGAGGAGAGGAGTGTTTCCGGACGGGAGGAGCGGGAGTTTTCCCCGGTCTCATTCAGCAGAAACAAAAATAAATATTGAAGCGTTTACTTTATTTAAAAGCATATTTTTTAGAGTGAAAATCTCGTACAGAGGAAAAAGTTTCAAAGGGAACTCTTAGCATTTTCTGTTGAGTCTAAGGAACAAATCCAAAGAGAACTTCTAGAGTTCGCCGCTCGGTACATAGAGCAATAAAGACTTAAAGCATCAAAGATAGACTCCCTAAATTCAACGTGAGCGACATCTTTTAAAGCTCATAATAATCCCTACACACATATTTTAATAAAGAGCTTGCTCGGATTTGGGGGGTTCATATACTATATGAAGTATACCGATCGAAATTGATTGTCATTAAGTAGGTACTAATAGGTCAGATTGTCTTACACTCTACAAATATACGACATTAATGATTAATTATTGTATTTGATTACCTAAAATATATAGCACTAATGGTTAATCAATGGATGTGGCTGTCACAAGCCTTATAAGTAGACAATTGATGGTTAGGTACAATCATCCTTTTCTATCTTAATAAAATATAGACCTCTTTATGAAACATATCTAACTTGAGCGTCGGAGTGTCTTCTGCAAATCAACAACTCATTGGAGTGGATCGCGTTCTCAAAGAAGATTAAAAATCAAAAGAAAGTAGAGCAAAAAAGGGCGACCGATCCTCAGACCAATTCAGTCGAAACAATTTGCAATAGCTTCTTTTATAAATAGCAGGATGGTTAATTTGACATAAAAATAGTTGAAATTAATACAGTCCAACAGTTTACGAATGAGTAGCAAAATAAAGTTATTTATTTTCATGTAAAATTAAAACATTATAAAATAAATACCATTAGAAAATTTTATATTTTTTGTTATTTTTTGTAAAGTTGTGATTTTTTTTTATTTTGCTTTATAAATTTTTTAAGTTCTACGAAAAAAATGATTTAAATAATAAAAATCCAGATAGGTCATAAGTTAATTCATATGGAATCAACGTTGGCAGCAGCATCTGGGGCCGACAAAAGGAGCAGTGGAAGTGAAGGAGTGATCAAGAGAGTAATGAGAAGAAAGGTTTTGCTAATGCGTTTTCAAACAATTGTCTCCTTCAAATTAAAAGAAAAAAAAAACAATAAAAAGCCGGATAAAATACTCGTTATTGTAAAACAAACCGTTTATGTCACAACTTTTACCTCGGTTGAAAAAAAGTTAACAATTACATTAAAAATATATGGTAAGTAATTTCCAAATTACATTTATAAAGAAGAATGAAAAGAAAAAGTGCATAGAAGTAAAAGTAGAAATGAAAGTAATTTCACATTTTATTATATTAAAGATTGACTTATATTTAAAGTATTATTTTTTCTATTAATTTTTTCATTTTTAGTTTTATTTTTTTTATTTTAATTATAATTTAAAATAATTGTTTATTTAAATTTATCTTTTAAAAAAAAAATTCGTAAAACACATCTCTCATTGAATACTTAATTATGTGAAACTTTTGAGTTGTTGAGTATGTTGAGGGAATAACTCCTATATTGATGACTTATGAACAAAAACTAATGAAAATATATTTGAGAAATACTTTACTTTAAATACAATTGAGGATACTATTATACAAACTTTTTTCATCGTTAAAAACTGTAGTTATGGAACATCGTTACATCTTTTGCCCATGTAAACCTTGCCGTGTGCCCACTTAGAGCCCCGTTGCGTTCAATCTTCTTCTTACGCCTTCTTAATTTTTTTAAAATTCTAATCTTACTCATTTTACTTTTTCATTTACATATTTTACATTTTATTTCCCATTTATTTTTATCAAAGTTACTTTTTATACATAGATCAATTCACTAAATAAGTGATCAAACATAAAATTTAAGATCATGTAACATAAAATTTAAGATAATGTACTCCAGTGATAATGTAACACTTATGCAACATAATTTGAAAAAAATCAACCACAAACACGTATAAAAAATTCAATAAACGAAGAGGCATAGAACTCAAATTTCAAAATTATTTAACAAAAAGATTTCACATACCTCAACTCAACTAATAGAACGACCTTACAAAAATTATGTGATTACAAAATAATACAAGAAAATATGAAAAATAATATTAGAGCACCTTTATCTCCAGAGGCAGACTTTGCCTTCATTCCTGTAACAAAAAACAAATCTACAAGGCTAAACGCAAATATTTTAATTCGAACCACGGGCGTGTGGTGACCGATCATAAATCTCTCCAAAAGTGTTTCGTTTTGATCGACAAACAACAGAAACTTCAACTATATTTGTATAGGGTGCAAAACATTGATGCATGACTAAAAAAGATGCAAGAAGACAAAAGCTTCAGATCATCCGAAAGGGTTTCCTCCTACCTAGAAATTGTTTGGGGGTAACAGCAGTTGACAACCTACTACCACTCAACTGTTGATCTGAATTTGAGAAGCCAAAAGCAGTTCTCTCAATAGTAAAATTCCTAAATTCTTAAAATGCACTAAAATTCTCTTCCACCACAACTACACCATATTTTGATGGCTCATCCACCTACACAAGTAAATGAAAAATTGTGTTGGATTCTCCAATTTTAAATGTAGAGTCTCTCGCATGTAAAAAATGAGATTTACTTTTTGTCAAATCCCTTACCTTTGTCCATAGGAACTCTAGTGTGAGTGGTGTAAGTAGGTAAGAATCCGAAACCGATGTCCATATCCGTTTACGGATGTCGATATCCGTTGAAGACCAAAAGATATTCGACTTCTGTTACGCACGAACCACCACCATCACAAACCGCCATGAATCACCAACGCACCACCAACACAAAGAATAAAGAGTGAAGAAAAACCGAAAATGGAGAATGGTGTGAATGGATAATGGTAGTTAAGGGATGTAGAAATGAAAAGAAAGAGAGAAAGTGAAAGTGGGGATGAAGGGTGCGGGTTTGCGAGAGAGAAAGAGTGAAAGTGAAAGGGGATTAAGATTTTAAAAAATAAAAAATAAAATAGATAAAGATAAAAGTAAAAAGGATAAGATTGAAATCTGAAAAGAATTGAAAAAATGTAGGGAGAAGATGGGGTGGTAGAGAGAATAACACTCTAAACCTTGCCGTGTGCCCACCTGAGCGCCGTCAACGTTCAAAAATACAATACATATTGAAAATATAATCTTTGTGAAATGAAATGAGGATATGACAGACATGATGAATTATTCAAAAAGTTTATTGTGAGACGCAATATGTTTTTTTTATGAGTTCATAAAATATTTATAAGCATAATGGTTTTATAGAGGATCATATCTTAATTTTGTCTATCAGAGAATTGGTCACTAAAAACTTTCTTTTTCAAATTATTACTTTAATATATATTCCTCAAGTTTACCTCTGAAGAATTTTTAATCACAATTTATTCATCTTAAGAGCCTTAATTTGTAGAAATATTCTCATTTTTTCATAAGACACAGAGATATATACATATGTGTATCTTACGAAATTTCAACATCTTGATTATAGCATCTTTATGAAATTGATCCATATGATTGTTTAACGTGCATAGTAGTTGTTGGAACTGTAAAAACAATACTATGATAGAAGAAGTTTGTGGTTCCCTTTGATGAAGCTAGCAAAGATGATCCTTGTCCTCTAAATGTCACTATCTTATTTTATTATTGCAATATTGAAAATGTTGTGTTCCTCACTACATAAAATTGTCTAACAAATGGAGATGTCAAGTATCTATATTTAAAATCTCTTTATTTGTTATAAAAAGAAAATAATAGACGTGAAAAACAAACAAAGCAGACACAATTATCAAGTAATAATTTGTACGATACAATTATCAAGCAAACACAATTATCAATGTACTTCATAAAAACTTGTTTTCTTATAAGTTTTATACTTTTTTTTTCATTTAACATATTATAACAGGTATAATGTCAGGTATTTAATAGAAAAGTTTGTCTTTTTTTCTTTTAAGTTATTCTCTGTTTTATTATTCAATTAATTTAGGCTTAATACCTCTTTTGGTCCCTTTTTAGAGGGGTAATGTCAAAGTCCGTCCTACGTTTTTTAAAAAGTTTAATGTGGTCTCAACTTGTGAAAAAAGTGTGCAATTAAATCCTTTATTGTCATGGCGTTAATTTTTTAACGGTACAGCTGACAACGTGGACAAAACATAATTACGTGTCTAGTTTTGTCATTACGTGGAAGTGACATGTAAAATTTAAATTTAAAAAAATATTTTGACAGAGAATAGAGCTGCTTGCTTGCGTTGAAGATGGGCTAAGCCCAAACCCCTCTTAGGGTTTCCTCCGTGAGAATGAGCAAGAGAAGAGAGGCCTTTACGAGGTGGCAAGGTGACCTGTCGCGAGTTAAGGTGTTGGCCGTTTGGCCTCCCGAGAAGAACGAGAAGCAGGCCGGAGACACCATGTCTCCGACGACGGTAAGCTTGGAGGTGGTTTGGGGTTTGGGGTTTGGGTTTAGGGTCACAGTCACATGACGCAAGGGTTTGGGGTTGCGGTCACGCAACTTACAACAGTGTGTTGGCAACGGTAAGCTTGGTGGTGAGCGACGGCGGTGGGAGCTTCACGGTTGCGGTGGAGACAAGATGTGGATGGGGGTTGGGATGGCTAGTTTAGAGTTTGCCAACTAAGTGGAAATTGGGGATGTATTCTTGGGTTGAATGTACTGAATTTGAGGGATTTGTTTGTTCTTTGATCCGTTTTTTTTTGTACAGATGAAAGAAAATCTTGAGATTAGATGAAGATCACGAGTTGGTATCTTGATGTTGGGTATCTATTGGTATTGAAAGTGGTTGAGAATGAACTTGATGCATTGTGTAGGATGGGTAGGATGAGGCGTGAAGTTGAACCTAAATGGGTATGATGAAAGTCACCCGTCGCGAACTCTTCGAACCTGCAAGGAAATCCTTCATCGTCAGTCTTCCATCAACACCTGCATCTTCTTCAATACAGAGCAAACAACTCCTGCCCCTCAAAATATTTTTTTTACACGTCATTTAACCTCAGAAAGCCAACATTCACATAAAACAGACACGTCATACTGTTTAGTCCATGCTGTCAGTTACACCGTAAAAAATTAACGTTGTGACCAAAAAAGATTTAATTGCACATTTTTTTCACATGTTGGGACCACATTGAACTTTTTAAAAAATGCAGGAACAACGTGAATATTACCCCCCTAAAGAGGGACCAAAAGAGGTATTAAGGCATTAATTTACTTAGAAATCAACAAATTTAACCAAACAAATAATCTATGAATTCATTTCATACATTAAATTAAAGTGTCCAATAATATTTAAAACCTTATTTGTACATAAAATTATGTATTCAATCCAAATATTATATTAATCTACATATACAATAATACTAAATTGTAGTCAAGATTTTACAAGTTAGTAATACTTAAAATAAAAGTAACTCACTTAATTTTAATGTCTTCCATTGGAATCATTAAAAATCTATAAATAAAATAATGGAGTTAAAACAATATTATAATAAACAATTAGATAAATATTTAATAAGTTTTTTAATACATTATTCCATGAATAAATAATGTTTGTACATATAATAGTGTGCATGTCTTTCATACTCATAGTTTCCATCGACACTACAAATTAAATACAAATAATTATTAATTTGAAAAGATCTCGTGTTGTGTATATATATCTATATATATATATATATATATATATATATATATATTAGATTATTAAAATTTTTATATAAATATTTAATTTTTAATTAATTTGTTTTTATTTTTTATTTTTAATTTTAGTTTAACTTATATTATTTTTTTATTATAAATAAAATATCTATATATATATATATATATATATATATATATATATATATTCAATCCAAAAAAGATTAAAGTTATATATAGTTTTTGTGATATGAAATAATTTACCTTCATGTGTATCTCTTACAATTTATGAATAGCACATGTTTTACCTAGTTCATTTAAAAAGAACACTCTCATAACAACAGCTAAATACTAGTTTTACTGACCTCGAAGAATATGCCCAATTGGCCTTCCAGTTGCATAGGAAGAAGCATCTATTACTAGAGTTGTTCTCAGGTCCGTATGTCTTCTAGTAGCAAAACATTGGAAGACAAGGCAAAACAACAATAGGAGCAGAGACACACTCTATAAGGCCTTGAAGCCATTGTTCACAACATTCAATCTATCTGCAAACTGAAACAACATAAGGTAATGGAAACGAAAAATACTTAGATTATAGAGGAGGAAACGGGAAAAATAAAATGATAAACAAAACAATCAATATGTGAGATAATAAGATAAAGGAAGAAAAAAGAAGCACGTTCATTATCACCACCGCTTGATCTGCAATATCACAATAATAATAATAATAATAATAATAATAATAATAATAATAATAATAATAATAATAATAATAATAAAGAAAGCGAAGGAAATTGTTAGTAACGAATGCTTATTTGCTAATGTTTTAATAGAGAAATTAACATGAAGTATAAGGGAAGGGTCACCGAGGGAGGAACTAGTGACAGTGGCAAACAATAAGGTATTGGAAAAGATAAATATTACATTTGTTCTTTGCGTAATGGATGTAATATATTCTTTTATATTAATGAAAATACCATCGTGTCGTATTTGACATCAGTTTTAAAAATTCTCCAATATAAAAAAAAGCCCCAATTAAACCCTAAAACTTATTTTATAGTTTTTTCATTTAAAAGTAACAAATGAAATAAAACACTTAATTAAAACGGGCCATGTAAAATCAAATTATCACCCTATACACCATGTTGTTGACTATGTAAACGAGGTTAAGAAGAAAAACTAAATTGTATGAAATTAATGAAAATTAAGATCTGATTGAAACAAAAAATATTATCACCGAATTGAAAAAACTCAATAAAAATAGGAACTAAATATTTAAATCATTATTTTATTATAATTGAATAGTATAACCCCATTTTAAAATAGGTATCTATTGAGGGAAAAAGTACCAAAATGGTCCAATTATTTTCAAATTCACAAAAATAATGTAAATTTTTAAAAAATTAAAAAAAAATAAGTTGTGCTAATTTAGTATAATTTTAATGTATTATGATATAAATTGAAGTCATATCAGATTGGTACCATTTTAATGTATGGTAATTTTTGTTTTAATTGAAGTCGTGCACTTGAAACGACTTCAATGTATTTTAATATAAAGTGAACTTTTGTTAACTTTGTAAATAATTTTTTTAAAAAAGAAAATTAATTGTTTCACAATAATAAGTCAAAATCATATTGACACAACTTCTTAACAATCAAATCACACAAAGCTAACATGATTTCTTCATTTTTAAAATTGCACCATTTCAGTAATTTTAAAGACAAAATTACACGTGCTTTTGTAAAGAGTTATTGTTCATTTTGTTGTAATAATCCAACTTGTGTATAACTGTCAAAATACAGTTTGTTAGTTAGCTTTACGTTGCTTTTGCAATGTGCCTTAAAATAAGGCAATATTCATTTGAATGAGAATAACTTACTTCTCACCATTACGTGCTCTTAGCCTATCTCTAACTCTCTTATTCTACTCATTGCACTATCAGACTTATCTGCATTAACAGTGGTATCAAGAGCAAGGTTACGCGTCGAAAATCAAAGAACTCGTTTACTGAAGAAGATTTTCCGAGGAGAAGTGATGGCAGGAATAATCCAAAGCAACTTGTCGGTGTTTGATGGTAAAAACTATGATGATTGGTGTGTGAAGATGGATGTCATTCTTGGTTTCCAAGAAGTAGATGAAGTTGTCAAGAAAGGTTTTAAAGAACCTTCAAAGGGGGATTCAGAAGAAGTTCAGAAAACGTATAAAGAAAACAAGAAACTGGATTGCAAAGCCCGAATGTTGTTGCACTAGTGCTTCTCTGCGACAATCTTCCAGAAAGTGTCGAAGGCAATCACGGCTAAGGAGGTATGGGACATACTACAAGAGGGATATGGAAATTCTGAAAAAGTGAAGAAAGTCAGATTAAAATCCTTAAAGAGGCAGTATGAGCTCCTGAGTATGGGAGAGCAAGAAACGATCGAGGAGTACGTTGGAAGAATCCAAGTCGTGGTAAATGCGACAAGGGCTTGTGACAAGATAGTAAAACACAAGAAGATTGTCGAGAAGATTTTAAGAACACTAACACCCCAGTATGATCATATCGTTGTGGCTATAGAAAAATGTAAAGACCTAGAGACGATGAGAGTGGAAGAATTGCAGAACTTCTTTGAAGCACATGAGCAACGTTTATGTAGAAATCGAGCTGGGAGGTATAATACCAATTATCTGTTATCTGGGAAATATACTTCATTATATAAACTAATTTTCTGGACAAACTATCCAGAACATCCAAATACAAACACAACACATTAATTTCTCAAACTCACAACATACAACTCAACACACAACCCATTTTCACTCTTTCTCTCACACAATACACAAACATGGAGACTCTCTCCTTTCTCACTGCCCATTAAACATGGAGACTCTCTCCTTTCTCACTGCCCATTCTCCCACGGTGCACACACTACAAGTGTGTCACAATTCATACAAGACTACATCTCCATATTTATAACCTAACATCTCTACTAATCTCCACTACTCTCCACTACTCTCCACTACTATGTGGGTAATGATAGTGCTACCACAATACCTAACTTCTTTTACAAATGGGGTGCATAATCTTCAATAAGACAAAACACTTTGTGGCAATGGGTCCATTTAAAGTTTACCCAACAAAACTCCCCCGTAAACTTTAAATTGGTCTTCTTGCACTGTATCCCATCACCTCGACTTTTTTTTTTTCTTTCTCCCAGATCTTCTGCTCCCTGTTCTCGACCTCTTCTCCCTGGATCGTCTAGGTCTTGAGTGTTCCGAATTCCTCCTCTTCAAATCAAACTTTTCCCGAAGCATTCGATCTAGTGGCTCAAATCTCCGCTGCCGGTGCGCCTCTAGAACCCGATCAACCTCTTTA
Source organism: Vigna umbellata (assembly GCF_029865625.1). NCBI lineage: Eukaryota > Viridiplantae > Streptophyta > Magnoliopsida > Fabales > Fabaceae > Vigna > Vigna umbellata. Next base: position 22,522,449 of record NC_142168.1, read on the forward strand.
CCCAAGAGCTTTGATAGGTCCTTCCACTCCTCGATGACGCACACAAAACTTTCGAAATCATCCGTCCATGATTTCAAACTCTTCTCCACAACTCGGCTGGCAGGCAGCGACTCTCCATTTCTGCCGAGTTGATCTGCCACTTTCTCCTTCAAATGTTCAAACTATGTCTTGCCTAACACAGTTGTCCCCTGTACGCGTCTATTGAAGATGCCTCCTTTGCTATCTTCTCACCGCTGGACTCCTCCTTCACAGGCGTCCTTTTCAACTCAACAATATGGGTCACAGATTTGCTCTTCCTTCTCTGTGGGTTCTCGTTTCCCACAATCCACAACATCCCAAACACCGGGATCCAATAAAAGCTTTCATCTGCAGACTCCAATCACCATAGTTGACACACTCTGTCAACTTAATTAGGGACACTGTTAGCAAGATTAGTCATCTCTTACTCTCTCTTTTTCACTCTCTCCTTTTTTTTTTCGGACACTCAAACTCTCTATCTTTTTCACTCTCTCTTTGATACCAGCAAAATTCCCTTCCAGACCGTGCACACCACTCTCCTCAAATGAAATCAGCGCCTCCACTTCTTCCAGCCTTCACAGTTCGCTTCACTTCTCCGTGAAGCAGCTCACATTTCTCAACATGCTTTTCCAACGTGTGTGGCCTCTACTTCCTCATTTAATCTCCTCTTCATTCTCAAGCAATTGGTTGCAGCAACGTGCTCACCCTTCAACAATGGGACCCGTGCCTCATTCTTCTCCAAAGCAAATCATGTGCTTTCACTCCAACCACCATAATACTAAATAAAAAAATGTATAAGGTGGTCTTCAAATGCTAGACTTCACGTGACCACTCTTCCCTTTTTTTAATGAAAGAATTTTCCAAACATCAATCATGTGCTTTGCTTTCCATGTCACCATTTTGTCCTTTTCCTCCAAAATGGCCATTTTTTTTATTACTTAAAGCACATATCTCCTCTAACGTGAATTCTTTTTTTTTTTTTATTTATTTATTTTTTTTCTTCTCCAAGGTCACGTCTGGACAAGGCACACCTCCATATTAATTTCCACTTCCAAAAACCATGGACCCACCTCTTTTTGGACATGAGTCGTGTGCTCTCCTTCAATTTCCTCTGCTGTATGCTTTCTGGACGCTGCTGCTGCTGCTTCCGTGAGCTGGCCATGACTCTTTCTCTCCCTCTCGGTGGTTGCTTCCAGCCCCCTCTCTTTGCACACCAACACACCAACTCTCTTGGCTGCTGGACTTCATGTGCGGAAGATGCCATCAACACGTTAGCCTCCAACGTCGCTGTCGCCCGTTCCAGCCCCGGAACCAGCTTTCTCGCCTTCTCCATCTTCGGCACCAACTCCTGCGCCTTCGCCACTTCCAGCGTCTCCTCCGGTTCCTGCGGGAGACACTCCAGCTGGCTCGCCTGTGGACGCGCCGTCATCTGCTCCGCCAGAGTCTTCCATCATTGCCGTCACCGGCACAGGTACCACGCACGCCAGCTTCTCCTCCGTCTCTCTCCGTACGCGCTGCCAGCTTCTGCTGGAACGCTTCTTCGTGGGCTGTATCAACTGCCCCCTGCTTGACGCTGCTGGTCTTCCATCCGTAGCTCTGATACCAATTTGTTGAAATCGAGCTGGGAGGTATAATACCAATTATCTGTTATCTGGGAAATATACTTCATTATATAAACTAATTTTCTGGACAAACTATCCAGAACATCCAAATACAAACACAACACATTAATTTCTCAAACTCACAACATACAACTCAACACACAACCCATTTTCACTCTTTCTCTCACACAATACACAAACATGGAGACTCTCTCCTTTCTCACTGCCCATTAAACATGGAGACTCTCTCCTTTCTCACTGCCCATTCTCCCACGGTGCACACACTACAAGTGTGTCACAATTCATACAAGACTACATCTCCATATTTATAACCTAACATCTCTACTAATCTCCACTACTCTCCACTACTATGTGGGTAATGATAGTGCTACCACAATACCTAACTTCTTTTACAAATGGGGTGCATAATCTTCAATAAGACAAAACACTTTGTGGCAATGGGTCCATTTAAAGTTTACCCAACAGTTTAATCGAGAGAAAGATTGCAGAAAAAAGTGCGATGCCGAGCACGAATCAAGCGTTGCAAGTCAGAAATAATCAAAGCTACAAGGGTCGTGAAGCTGGAAGAGGTAGAGGTCAATCACGAGGAGGATGATTGGGAGGCAGAAATACAAATGCTTCTGATCAAGTTGTCGAAGAAAATGGCAGCGACCATAAAGGAGGAAACAAGAGAGGTGGAAGACAGTCGAGAGGAAGAGGAAGAAAGAACTTTGATAAAAAGAACATTCAGTGTTATACTTGCAGCAAATATGGGCAATACTCGTCAGAATGCTGGCACAATGAAGCTGCAAAGAAGATCAAGAATGATGAGGCGGCAAATCTTGCTCAAGACGCATGCGATTCAGAGTCTGACCATGTTCTTTTAATGAGCACAATCGAATGACTTTTGTCTTTTAACCGGATGGGTGCCGATGAAGAAAACGAACAGTTGTTGTCTTTTAACCGAATAGGTATTGATGAAGAAAACGAACGACTGTTGTCTAAATACTGAATGGGTGTTGACAAACGAATGGGTGTTAACAATCAAATGGATGTTGATAAAGGAACCGGACGACTATTGTCTTCAGACCGAATGGGAATCAATGAGGAAACTGGACGGTTGTTGTCGTTCAACCGAACGGAAGTTAATAAAGAAACGAAACGGTCATTGCTATCAAGTAAAAATGGGAACTATGCACTGGACAGGTGTGAAAAAGCTTCAAACCACGTGTTGCTTTCTAGTGAGATGAGCCATGCAGAAGATGAGTCATCTTGGTATTTGGACACGGGGTGTTCCAATCATATGACGGGCAAGAGCGATTGGCTACTCGACTTGGATACAAGTGTAAAGAGCATTGTTCGTTTCGTAGATAATAATGTTATCACAGCTGAAGGCTCAGGCAAGATGTTGATTACACGTAAGGATGGAAAATCCGCATACATGCATAATGTGTTGTATGTTCCAACGATGAAGAGCAATCAGTTGAGTCTTGGACAACTCCTGGAGAAAGGATATACGATGAAATGCAGCAAAGACACATCAAGGTGTTTGACGACAGGCAGCGGTTGGTGCTCAAAGCTCCTCTAGCCCGGAATTGAACCTTTAAGGTGAATTTGAATGTCACTGATGTTTAGTGTCTAGTTGGGACTGATACTGGAGAAGAAGGGTGGTTATGGCATATCGCTATGGACATCTGAATTTCAGAAGCTTGGGTCAACTGAGAGATAAAGATTTGGTGAAAGGTATTCCTACAATCTCTGCACCAAGCAACGTCTATGAGGGATGTGCCATTGGAAAGCAAACCAAAAAAGAATTCAAGAAGGTCGCAGCCAAAAGAGCCAAGCAACCTCTGGAAGTGGTCTACTCTTATGTGTGTGGACCCTTTGATGTGCAGTCACTTGGAGGTGACAAATATTTCCTAATCTTTGTTGATGAATACTCTAGAAAGATTTGAGTTTATTTGCTTAAAGAAAAGAAGGAAGTTTATTCACACTTTCTTAAATTTTGTGCCATGGTGGAGAGAAAATCGGCATTGCAGATTAAAATCTTTAGAACCGATGGTGGTGGAGAGTTCATTTCTGGAGAGATGAACAAGTTTTGTGAAGACAAGGGAATTGTGGATGAGGTAATAGCTCCATACACACCCCAGCACAATGGCCTCGTCGAGAGAAGAAAAAGAACCTTGCTAGACATGACGAGATGCATGATTAAAGGGAAGAGTTTGCCACAAGGGAAGAGGCTGTATCCATAGTAGCATATTCTTTTAAACAGAAGTCCAACAAGAGCACTGCAGAATTGTACTCCAGAAGAAGCTTGGTCAAAACTTAAACCATCCGCAAGTCACTTGAGAATCTTTGGGTCAGTGTGTTATAAGCATGTGTTAGACGAGAGAAGAAAGAAGTTGGATGATAAAAGTGAAATCTTCATTCTTGTTGGCTATCATCCAACAGGTGTGTATAGGCTGTATAATCCTGAGAAGAATCAAATTGTTGTTAGCAAAGACATGCTAGTTGATGAAGCTACTACATTCAATTGGGTGGAAGTAGAGGCTGGCTTGAAATTGAATGTTGAATAGATTGATATAGATTCAGAGGTTAATAGCAGAAGACCTCAAAGAGATAAGTTCCCCTCTACAAGGCATGCAGATCATGAAGTGTTTACTGACAATGAAGTTGCAAACTCTAGTGATATTTTTCACCTTGCTTTCCTCCCTGATGCTGAAATATTTTCTTGGGAACAAGCTGTTAAAATAAAGAATGGAAGGAGGCCATGTTGGAGGAGCTGAAAGCTATAGAGAAGAATAGAACTTGGGAGATGGTAGAGCTGACGTAGCATAAACGGACCATTGAAGTTAAATGGGTGTTTAAAATGAAGTACAAACTAGATGGCAGCATAACAAAGTTGAAAGCTAGACTGGTAGCAAAGGGCTTCCTGCAGAAACCTGGGATTGACTTTATTGATGTTTTTGCACCAGTTGCTAGACTAGAAACCATAAGAATGGTTGTTGTAGTGGAAAATCTGAGAGGCTGGAAAATCTACGAAATGGATGTAAAGTCAGCGTTTTTGAATGGTCCACTAGAGGTGTATGTGAGACAGCCACCTGGTTTTATGAAGAAAGGTGAAGAACATAAACTATACAGGCTACACAAGGCCTTGTATGGACTTAGACAGGCACCATGGGCTTGGAACAACCACATAAATGTGTTGCTTCTAAGAATGGGATTCCAAAAATGTCTAGTAGAATTTGGAGTGTATGTAAAGTCACTCGGACAACAAGGTACACTGCTGATATGTTTGTATGGTGATGATCTCCTTGTAACTTGAGATTTAGCAGAGGAAATTGCAGGGTTTAAACAACGCATGAAAGAAGAATATGATACGACTGATCTTGGCCACTTGAGCTACTTTCTCGGGCTGGAGTTCGTGCAGACCACAGATGGAGTTTTGATTCACCAAAGAAGGTATGTCAATGAGGTTTTGAAGAGATTCAATATGCTAGACTGCAATAGCACCTCAATTCCTATTATAGCAAACTTAAAGTTGTCCAATCCGGAAGAAGAGAGAAAGGTGGATGCAACCCTATCCAAGCAAATAGTAGGGTCACTCAGATTTGTGTGTAATAGTAGACCGGACATCAGTTTTGGAGTTGGATTGGTGAGCAGATTTATGAGTGATCCAAGGAAAAATTACCTCACCACAGCCAAGCATATCCTACGTTACTTGAAGGGAACAACAGATTTTGGCTTGTTTTCTCCTAAAGGATCCGGCAGTGTGGATGGAGTTTTGGAAGCTTGGAGTGACACAGACTGGTGTGGTGATCAGGTAGAGAGAAAAAGCACGTATGGTTATTTGTTCAAGTATATGGGAGCACTACTCTCCTGGTGCTCTAGGAAGCAGAATGTGGTTGCGCTTTCTTCGTGTGAAGTAGAATATGTTGCCTCAGCTGAAACAACTTGTCAAAGTGCTTGGTTGGAAGCTATTCTCAGTTAATTGAAGATTGAGTACAAGAAACCAGTACAGCTTTTGGTGGACAATAAGTCTGCCATCAGTCTTTCAAAGAATCCAGTCTTTCAAAGGGGAAGCTGGAATTGGTGTATTGTTCCACTGAAGAGCAGGTTGCAGATATCTTTACTAATGCTTCAAGACAAAGTAGATTTGTAAAGCAGAGAAATCTGATTGGTGTTAAAAGTTTGGAGAGTTTGGATTAAGAGGAAGTGTTGTAATAATCCAACTTGTGTATAACTGTCAAAATACAGTTTGTTAGTTAGCTTTACGTTGCTTCTGTAATGTGCCTTAATATAAGGCAATATTCATTTGAATGAGAATAACTCAGTTCTCACCATTACGTGCTCTTAGCCTATCTCTAACTCTCTCATTCTACTCACTGCACTATCAGACTTCTCTGCTTTAACACATTTATCATCAAGGTAGACCTTTTTCTTCAACAAAACTTCAATTTAACTTATCTTAAAGTCCCACGTTTACAAGTACTCAAATTTGTTCAAATTATGTTGAAAACACGATTAGTTCAATGAAGTTGATAAAATAGAAATATTACACTATTATAATATGTTAATGTATGTTTGCTCTCAACCATTAGACGAGATGTAGTCTTTTATACTAAATTTGTAAGAACTCTTGTAAGAAATTTATATTTTTCTTGGGTTGTTATAGTGTTGAATGAATTTTAGTTATAATACAATGTAAATGCATAGTAGTTATTTATTTCATTTAGAACTAGTGTGATCTTTTATTTGTTTAAAAATTAATACAAGTAAAATCTATTATTTTATACAGATTTATAAATAGTAAAAAGTAGGATAATAGTGATTATTAATGCTTAAAAACGTATAGTTTAAAAATACTATACTTTTTAAAATAATAATTTTATTCCTCAAATATTTTTATTATTAGTCTTTTACACAATTTAAATTAGATCGTAAAAATAGTAATAAGACTGCTTTTTAATAATATATTTTATATATATATATATATATATATATATATATATATATATATATATATATATTACCTAGATAATGAATATTTTATAAACTATTTGAAGATAAAATGAAAAAAAAAACATGTATATATGTAATTGTTTGAATGAATTATAAAGAATTTAATATTGTAGTTTTTTTTATTAGTGCTTTATGCAAACTCCTGTATAAATAAAATTTTTCTTGTACCCGTTAATTACTGACATATGAGCTTTGATATATAGACTTATTATTTTATGCGTTGTGTTTATTGTATTTTTTTACTAATTATAGTTTTAAAATGTGTTTACTAGTTAATAATACTTTGGAATAAAAAAGTAACATCGAAGTAAGTAATTGTGCATTGTATAATCCAGAAGATGAGTGTAGTAAGTGTAGTTGTACATTGGTTAATTAAGTTTTGTGCATAATTTGTATTTTTAAGATTATATTTTAGATTGTAACAACCTCACCATGAGTTTAAAGTTATAAGATTTGGGAAAAAATATATGGATGAGTAATTGCTATATTTGCTTTAGACAGGACCATTCGAGAAACAAGAATGACAATGCAAACCGACTCAATCCGTTTAAGCCCGTTTTACAGTTGACCCAAAAAAAATAGACCAAGTTAGCCCAATTTTCATAAGTAAAATTGTGGATTTAATTGCTTTCTTTGTCCTCAGTTTGGTTGAATTGTGTCAAATTCATCCTCATTTTTAAAAAAGTTTCATTGTCGTCCTCACGTGGTGTAAAAGTGTCAATTGAATCCAAACATAGAAAAAATTTGTGTCAAAGTAGTCATCTCCGTTAAATACACACTAACGGTGTTAAGTGGCTGATTATTTGGCACCCCTTCGTGGCACTGACCCCTCTGCTCATTCTTCCTCATTCTTCCAGTTCAGAATCTTTCAAAGCACTCATTGACCATAAGATGGGAGGGGTGTGATTGTCGAGCATATGATCAAACAAGGCCCAAGCCTCAGTTTTCCTGGCATGCTTGAGCAAACACTCCAACAAAACGTTGCAAGTGGCAGGGGTCATCCTAAATTGGCGCTCCAACAAGGACCTGTAGGACTCCATGGCTTCCTTATCCCTACCCTTTTTGAAGAACCATTCCATGAAAGTGGAATTCACAACCCCGTCATACACCAGGCAGCGCTCCTTAAGCTCGTCGAAGAGCTCATTGGCCTTCTCCAAATTCTCCAGTTCGATAAAGCCTGAAATGAGGTTGTTGTAGAGAGGGAATCCGCGCCGTGGCCCTTAGTGAGCATCTCGCGCAAGAGGTCGACGGCTTCGGAAATTCGACCGGCTTGGATCAAACCTTTGGTGAGATGGCGATAGGTAACGGGGGAGGGACTGAAAGGAGCGTTGGCGAGGACGTGGCGATAGACTTCAAGGGCCACGTCGACACGACCCTCGTCGCAGTGGGTGTTGATCACGTTGTTGTAAAAGACGATGTTGGGGACGATATTGAATTGGTTGAAGAAGAAGTGGAAGAGGGCAATAGCCTCCTCGTACCGCTTCGACCGGTACATGGCAGCGATGATGGCGTTACAGGTGAAAACGGTGGGCCGTGTCATAGAGAACACTGCGTGCCGGGTGATGGCGGACGCCGCCTCGAGGTCGCCTGCGCGGATGAGGGACTGCACGCGGTTGTGGAGGCTCAACCGGGGGCCCACGAGCGCCGAAGTAGAGTCCGGGAGGCGAGGAGCGTTAGGGTCGCGCGGAGGACCCTGCTGCGGCGGAGGACGAATAGCATTCAGGGGAGGCTCGATGCGCAGACGCCGCTTCCGTCGGCGGCGCTCGGCCGCAGCTTCTTCGGCGGAGGAAAAGGCGTAGGAACGAGTTTGGGTGAGAGAGAAGATGGGCCGGGAGGCGGCGATGGAGGACAGGCGACGTTGGAGCAGGCGGTGAAGCGACATCTTGATATGGTAATGGAATGCGAACTGAATCTCTGCGTAGTGTTTCTTTCACTCCTCCCACACCAACAACGCTATGATAAACCCTAACTAACCCCTTTTACATTTGGAAGAATGAGGAAGATTTGAAAGTTTCTGAACTGGAAGAATGAGGAAGAATGAGCAGAGGGGTCAGTGCCACGAAGGAAGGGGTGCCAAATAATCAGCCATTTAACACTGTTAGTGTGTATTTAACGGAGATGACTACTTTGACACAAATTTTTTCTATGTTTGGATTTAATTGACACTTTTACACTACGTGAGGACGACAATGAAACTTTTTTAAAAATGAGGATGAATTTGACACAATTCAACCAAACTGGAGACAAAGGAAGCAATTAAACCTAAAATTGTGACTAAATCAATGGTTTCAGACTTCAATGACAAAGCCGCTCGAAAACGCAGAACTGCATATTTAAAACTTTTGTCCACTACAATAGTTTATGATTAAGATATTAATAACAATGCAGTAATCTAGCACAATATTTTGTACTAACGATAATTACATGTTGAAGAGATCCCAAAACAATTAGTCATATATATTTTGTATTCAAAAATTCTTGTGGTTTTTCAATTTATATATCTATTTCTTTTATGGTTTAAAATCATTTGCTCACAATTCCACTTTGCTACAATTGGAACTCAAATAAAAAACCTAATTTCATAAATTCAAAATCAAAGAGTTAAGTTTGCGAAAAATCATAGTCTGAACATTTTAAATTTTCTTTTTTTTTATAGTCTTCATAGTTAAGTTTGCGAAAAATCATAGTTGTACAAACTACAATTCTTGTAAAACACTTGATCGTCATTTCTAACGTGTGAGATAATTATTTTGCTAGAGTTACACATAACTCAAGATTTCGATATGATCATAAAAGCTTAGCTACATTATCTTTTAAATTGCAGAAAGTATAACTATGTAGAAGTTAAATTTTGCATATATTTTACAATAGAATTATCACTAGTAAAAAATTGGGTTTTTACAGCGCACATTATGCCACGGTTCAACGAAAACCGCAGCATAATGGTGCGCGGTGGCAGTTTTGTAAATAAATCGAACATATATGCCGCGGTTCTGCTCCAAACCGCGGCATATACTCCAGTCAACCATTGCCTTTGACGCCACGTATGAATAAAAAATTAAATAACAGAGTATATGCCGCGGTTCTCTGGGCAACCGCGGCATATACCCCTGCCAATTTATTGCAGGTGCTGACTGGGTCAGAGAATTTGAAAAGTTACAGGGGTATATGCCGCGGTTGCCCAGAGAACCGCGGCATATACCCCCTGTAACGTCTCAACTTCTCTGCCAGTCAGAGAATTTCAGAAGTTACAGGGGGATATGCCGCGGTTGCCCAGAGAACCGCGGCATATACCCCCTGTAAGTTCTGAAATTCCCCAGAAGGCAGTTGGGGAGACAGTTGTGTTGAGCACGTTACAGGGGTATATGCCGCGGTTCTCTGGGCAACCGCGGCATATACTCATATCTGAAATTAATTTAATATGAATTTGAAATATTTCAAGGTATATGCCGCGATTGCCCGCTGAACCGCGGCATATAGTTTGAAAATAATTTCAAAAATGCCATTTAGGATTATTTATTTAATTAGTATATGCCGCGGTTGGGCGTGAAACTGCGGCATATACCTATATTATACCGCGGTTAAGTAGTGAACCGCGGTAGATTCCCCCGTTCAGAGTTAAAAATTAAAACTTTGAACAGTGATCGTCTTCTTCCCGAAAGCCTCTGTTCTTCGCGTTTTCTTCTTCTCCGAACCACCAATCATCTCAGATATTGCGTTTTTCACCATTTAAACTCAGAATTGTTCGGTCATTATTGATTTTTGACGATAAAAACGAGTTTTAGCCGATCAAAAACGTGATTTCGTTGCGTTTTTCACCCTCTCCGCCGCCGTTCCTCTTCCAGGTATTTATGTCCTTTTGCATTCTTAACGTGATTTCTTCATTAGTTTTTCAATAATGCTATAGTTTTGGTAATGTATGTAGTTTCTATAGTTTTGGTAATGTATGGTATAATTTTTGCTTTAATTTTGATAATGCATGAAATTGTTATAGTTTTGGTAATGTATGGTATGGTTTTTGCTATAGTTGTGGTAATGTGTGTTGTAGTTCTTGTATTATTTATAAACCTTAAAATATTATTTATGTAATATTTAGGAATATGGATCGAAATTGGATTAATTTACCACGTATTAGTGCTGAGTACGAGAGAGGTGTAGAGGAATTTATACAATTTGCGCAACGTAATGAGGGGAGAACTGATGATGAAGTGAAGTTTAGATGTCCTTGTGTGAACTGTTTGAATGGGAGAAAGTTGAACGCAACTCAAATTAGAGAACATCTTATATGTGATGGTTTTCTAAGATGCTATACAACATGGATCTGGCACGGCGAAGAAATGGATTTTCCCACTGACTCTCAAAGTGTAAATGTTACTGATTCCACCATGGAAGAAGATCGACCGGATGAAGACAAATTGGAGGACATGATCCGCGATGTTGGAGCAGAAAATTTTGCCAAAGCTCATGTGTATGAGACGATGTCGACTGATGCAGAAACACCTTTGTATGTCGGTTCAACTAAGTTCACACGTTTGTCAGCGGTGTTAAGGCTCATGAATTTGAAGGCGAGCAATGGATGGACTGATAAGAGTTTTACAGAACTGTTGACGTTGTTGAATGAAATGTTGCCAGATGGAAATACACTGCCCACTCGTAATTATGATGCGAAGAAAATTCTTTGTCCAATGGGTATGGAGTATAAAAGGATACATGCTTGTCCCAATGACTGCATTTTGTATAGGAAAGAGTTTGAATTTTTGACAAAGTGTCCAAAATGTGGCTTATCACAATACAAGTCAAAAAACAGTAGTGAAGATAATGGTCAGATAGAAAAAAATGGATCTGCTTTGAAAGTAGTTTGGTACCTTCCAATAGTGCCCAGACTTAAGCGTTTGTTTGCGAATCCCAAAGATGCTAAAAATCTTAGATGGCATGCAGATGAGAGAAAAATTGACGGGCTGCTTCGTCATCCAGCTGATTCAAAGCAATGGAAAAATATTGATTGACAATTCCCTGAATTTGGTAAAGAGTGTAGAAATCTTAGGCTTGGTTTAGCCACTGATGGAATGAACCCATTTGGTAATCTGAGTACCAATCACAGTTGTTGGCCAGTTATATTGATAATTTACAACTTATCTCCTGCATTGTGCATGAAGAGGAAGTACATGATGTTGTCTATGATGATATCTGGTCCAAAGCAGCCTGGAAATGACATAGATGTTTATCTAAGCCCACTAGTTGAAGACTTGAAGGTTTTGTGGGTTGATGGGGTTGAAATATTTGATGCATTCGCTTCAGAGACTTTTATGATGCGTGCAATGTTATTTTGCACCATTAATGACTTTCCTGCTTATGGTAATTTGTCAGGATACAGTGTCAAGGGTCATAAAGCGTGTCCTATATGTGAAGAAAACACTGCAGCTCATCAATTGAAACATGGAAGAAAGACGGTGTATCTGCGTCATCGGGGATTTCTAAAACGTAATCATCCATATCGAAGGTTAAAAAAAGCATTCAATGGAGATCAAGAGAGGGACGAAGCACCAAATCCACTTACTGGCCTTGAAGTTCTTGAAAAAGTTAATAAAATACATCATGTATTTGGGAAAACATCGAAGAAGTCATCTGTAACGACCCCTTGGAAGAAGAAATCAATATTCTTTGATCTTCCATATTGGTCAAAGTTAGATGTTCGACATTGCATAGATGTGATGCATGTAGAAAAGAATGTGTGTGATAGCTTGATTGGTACATTACTCAACATTCAGGGAAAGACAAAAGATGGAGTGAATGCTCGTTTGGATTTGGTTGACATGAATATCCGAGAAGAGTTGGCTCCCAAGGAGATTGGTAAACGTACTTATTTGCCCCCTGCATGTTACACAATGTCTAGACAAGAGAAGATAAGTTTTTGTGTATGTTTAAAGAGTATCAAAGTACCACAAGGATACTCTTCAAATATGAAGAGTTTAGTGTCAATGCAGGACTTAAAGCTTGTTGGCATGAAGTCTCACGATTGTCACGTCTTAATGCAACAGTTGTTACCGGTGGCTATTCGTGGAATTTTGCCCAAAAATGTTAGGCACACCATAAACAGGTTGTGTTCATTTTTCTCGTCAATATGTAGTAAAGCCATCGATCCTACAAAGTTAGATGAACTTCAAGGCGAGATTGTTATCATCTTGTGTCAACTAGAGATGTTTTTCCCTCCATCTTTTTTTGACATCATGGTACATTTACTTGTTCATTTGGTTAGAGAAATCAAGTTGTGCGGACCGGTATACTTAAGATGGATGTATCCTATTGAGCGTTATATGAAGATTTTGAAAGGGTACGTTAAAAATCCATATCGTCCTGAAGGTTCGATGATTGAAAGGTATATTGCTGAAGAAAGTATCGAGTTTTGTTCAGATTACATGACATCAACGAATCCAATAGGAGTTCCTCGCACAGCATGGTTGAATAAATTTTCTACAAGTAAAAGCATCCGAGGTGTCAATGTGGTGACAAAAGATCGCGAAGAATTGTTGCAAGCGCATCTTTATATATTGAACAACACAGATGAGGTGATCCCTTTTTTGGAAGCACACAAAGCCATTGTTAAGAATAAAAATCCAAGACAATCAGAGAAATGGCAATTGATGGAGCATAACAAAACATTTATGTCTTGGTTCAAATATGAAATTGACAAAGAGCCACATTCTTCTGAAACTTTATTGTGGCTTGCAAATGGTTTGAAGTTTGATGTCGTGTGTTGTAAAGGTTATGAAGTCAATAATTGCACATTCTATACGAAGACTTTGGATGATAAAAGCACAGTACAAAATAGTGGAGTCAGTTTAGAAGCTGAGTCACTTCAATTTTCCACATCAAAAGATCAATCTCCTGTACTTGGATCAATGAGATATTATGGTAGGTTGATTACACCAAGTTTTCCGTTCCATTGTTCAAGTGTAAGTGGTTTGACAATAAGAGTGGTGTGAAAATAGATGACTCGGGTATGACACTGGTTGATTTTCGCAAGGTGGGTTATCGAGACGAACCGTTTATCATGGTACATCAAGCATCTCAAGTTTTTTATGTCAAAGATCCTGCGTCTGACCATTGGTATGTTGCTCTTCAAGGCAAAAAACAAATTGAAGTTAACGAAGACAATCTGATTAATATTGATATTGCTGACAACCATTCATTTCAAACTACAACAAATTTGGATGACCAATCTGTAGTTGACGATGATGTACATGCAATTCGGTCAGATCATGATGAGGGAATATACATATGATGAATCCATATCTTTATGTATGAATTTTCAATTTCTGTACTATTACATGTTTTGTTAATTTATATGATATTACATAAGTCTTGAAAGAAAATTTAATGTTGTTATTTATTTTGACAGATATATGGCTGATCATCCACATTCTTCAGGGGATGAGGCTCCCCCAACCAGATCCACTAGAGGACCCACTAGGATGAAACAACTATTAATCAGGAAAAATAGTGGTGAAAGAACTCCGGTGAATGTGAATGTCACCACGGGTGTGGCAACTGGCCCCCATGCAGATGACTTCCGATCATACCTTGGAGTAGTGGCACGTAATAGGATTAGCATTCTCATTCCATCTTTCGATCATGTGTCCGAGGGTGATCGGAACATTATTTGGCAAGATATATTGGTAAGTTAGTTAATAGCATTTGAATTAAAATTTGTTTATATTGATAATTTTGTACTCATACAACTTTATTATGTTTTTTTCAGATGACATTTGACATTCCAAATGTCCCAACACTTAGAAATAAGTGTTTGTCAACTGTTGCAGAAAATTTCAGAAACTTTAAAAGCAAGTTGACATCAAGGTACATCTTTGGACACCTTAAACATAAAAGTCCATGTAGTTCATATAAGTCCATTGATGAGGAGACTTGGCGGGTTTTTAAAGAGAGTCGGATGTCAGAGGAATGGCAGGTTAGTGTAGTTCATATTATTCAATTCCTCATTAACAAATATATATCATATGAACTGATTAATTAATGTGTATGTGACAGGCAATTAGAAGCAAAGCACAAGGAACAAGTGCTAAGAACAAAAACCCCCACCTATTATCTCGTGGTGGGTATAGGAAGCTTGAGGAGAAAATCCTCAAGCAAAAGGCAGATGCTATACCACCATCTCAGAGTGGTAGCCCTCCTCAGCCTCCTTCTCCACCGTCTAGACACGAGAAATGGAAGTTGGCCCGTATGCGACCATCGGGCACCTACTCTTCCGACACTGCACGAGAGATTTCTGAAAAAATTGTAAGTTATCACTGTTCCTAAAATAATAAATATTGTCATTATACATACTACATTAAACTCTATTAAAAAAGAATAATGGTGTTTTGTAATGTTACAGGACGCCTTGGTTGAGCAGAGCTCCCAAGGCCAATTCACTCCAGAGGGTCGCCAGGATATTCTTGCTGTTGCAATTGGACGACCTGAGCACCCTGGACGTGTACGTGCTGCAGGTCCTGGAGTAGGAATTACAGATTATTTTGGGAGCTCTTCTCGTCAGCCTTCATATTCATACAGTGATACCCAAAGGATGACAGAAGAGATCACAAAAAAGGTCCGACACGACCTTATGCAGGAGATCAGGGCCGAGGTGAGGGCTGAATTCCAGATGCTATACCAGGAGCAGTTTCAGAGCATGCGCCCGGTGCAGTCTCCTATAGAGGAACATGTTATCCCTCCCCCTCCCACAGGTAAACTTAATAAACATTAATGTGCAATTATTTCTATCTCTTGTATAATCTAACATTTACTCTGACAGGGAGAAGCGGCAAAGGAAGTTGTTCCGCATCAGCCATCCCAGAGGATGACATGGACGATGGTAGTCCATGTCTGCTATACATTTTAGAAGATACTGAGATGGTGCTGGTAGATCGTGGAACAGAGTTTAGGTCAGCGACTGTATGTCATGGTATGCAACTATTAGAGGATGAGGTGAAGGTCTCAGTGGATGAAATGATCATGCCAGATGCCTCGGTTCCACTGTCCACGGAAGAGATTTTCACTGTGGAACAAGCATATAAGTCGTTTATCACTTGGCCTAAATTTTTGGTTAAACCAGTTTCTGAACCCTCGGTATGAAATTCTTCTTTACACTTCTCAATTTTAAAGGTTTTTGATGTCAAAACTTATCTTATCTTTTCATGTAACAACAGACGCAGGAACAACAGAAGATTCCTCTATCTGAGGATGACCCTCTTTCTTCATTGCATCTACTTGCTGACATCCTTGATGATAAGCCTTTGGAGGTTCAGTATGATGCTAATGTATTTGGGCATGGCTCTGAGGTCCCAATATACCTTAATAGCCAAGATGTCCGTGAGCTTGCGTCGGGAACACAAGAGTTGAATATTTCAATTATTCAACTATGGACGATGTAAGTCTATGACCAATTATTTATATATAAAATTGATTTATATATCAAGTATCCTTATATCAAAGTTAATTTTTGATTTCAGGTATATGTCTGGGGTCACTAATAAGTTGGGGCGTTCTGATGATTATGGATTCATTGATCCCCAAGACATTCATGAATCAAATGATTTTGATCATATCAACATGAGTCTGATAAGCAGTTTTCGAAGGGGCAAGAAAATATACTTTTTGCCTTATATATCCGGGTAAGTGAACTTTGTTAACATAATAATGTTCCATATGTGATTTTAATATTTAATAGTTACGTTATTATGAATTTCAGGCGCCATTGGCAACTTCTTGTTATGTCTGTGCAAGACAACTATGCTTTGTGGTTCTGCTCATTGCACAGGCCTCCTCCCACACAACTCAGACAAGCAATTGATTGGTAAGAACCTCAATGTTTGGACTTTCTTTGTTATATAACTGAATGCTAAAACATTTTTTTATATACAGTTCTATTCCAGCAAGTATGATGATGGACGGGAGATCAATTGTTAAGAGTAGAAAGATTGCTTGGATTTCTCTCAAGGTTTGACATATGCTAAAGTCATACTTTGTTATAATTGTTTTATAACAAATGTTATTCACTAACTATTATCAACTGTGATGATATATTGTAGTGTAACAGACAAAATGGGTCATATGAGTGTGGATACTATGTAATGTATTGGATGACCCATATTGTTCGTTCTCACATCACAAGAAGCTGGGAAATGGTAATATTTAACTTTAACAAATTTTGATTTTTTAACAAATGTTGAATTCATATACACTAATTAAAATGAATTGTCTTTTGCAGAGATTCAAGACTACTACACCAGTTCCTGAGAAGTCACTACTATTCATTAGGAACGCTGCTGCGAAGTATATAGTTAGATTATACAATAGCTCTTAGATTTAGATTTAAACAATGCATTTGATTAGATAGAATTTTCTTAGACTCTCTACTTTATTTGATGTTGAAATACATTTGAACATGTGTTTGTTATGTTGAAATTGAATTTCTGTAAATGTTTTTATATGCAGGTCTGTTTTTGTGGTAGTGGATATCACAAAAACAGACCTGCAATTTTAAAAAACTGCAGGGGAATATGCCGCGATTCTAACCACAACCGCGGCATATAGTGCTTCGTTTTTTTTTTAAAAACGAGACATATGGCCGTGGTTCTAACCACAACCGCGGCATATAGTGCATTTTTTAATTTTTTTTTTAATTTTTTTTTTTAAAAAAAATGAATTTAGGCAGCGGTTCCCTAGACAACCGCGGCATATTCCGCAGCCTATATACCGCGGTTAGAACCGCGGCATAAAGTGTCTGACTTACTACCGCGGCTGAATATGCCGCGGTTCAAGAACCGCGACGTATAGTGAAAATCAACCGCGGTAAAAGCCCCTCGCTGCACTAGTGTATAAATATTAGACTTCAAGTCACATGTAGTTTTATCACTACATTCTATATACTTTCAAGAATAAGAAGATATACAAACTAGAATTTATATATGACTATATAAAAATATGACATATGTTTGCATACGTTGAAAAAATGTGTGGAGGTGCAGGGAGAAACAGTTTTTGTAGAACACATTGTTGCTGTGAAGATTAGAAGATACGAAGAAAAAAATGGGCCTTTTGTTTCATACTTTCATTTGCATGTGACTTCGTTCCATCTTTCTTTACACTTTTATTAGTCAGAATTTGGTCTTCAAATATTTAGGAGATGGTGTTGCTCCCTCCATCATCACACTTTGCTCTCTCCACCACCCCATTTCTGTTTTATCCCTTTCTTTATTTTTCTATTCCTATTTTACCCTTAATAAAATTTTAGGGTTAATATCTTTTAACCTCTAACCATTCTAATTCTTTTTAATCTCAACCCACTCTAATCCTCTTTGCAGTGGGAATTCTTCTTCCTCTTTTTTTTGTTTCATGTTCTTCTTCTTTTTCATACTTCTTCTTCTCATTCTAATTGTGGTATGAGAGTATGGTGAACTTTCATTAGTTAGTGTGCGAGATTGTAAGTAGTGATGGAAGCAATTGATCAACATGCAAGATCGGTGTGGTGGGGTGTGGTGGGGTGGTGTGGGAAGATTCATCGTAAAGAAGGTGCGTAATAAACCCTAAAAAGTAATTGTATAATCTTTAAACGGATGTGATCATCCGTCAACGGATGTCAACATCCATTTAAGGCAAAACGGATATCATCGACATCCGTTTTCCCTTAAACGAATGTTGACATCCGTTGACGGATGATCACATATGTTTAAAGATTATACATTTATTTTCTAATTATTTTTATTAGTTTATTTTTTATATTAATTTTAAAGATATTTTAATAATGTAATTTAAATGTTTTGATGTATTATTTTTGAGAAGACGGATGTGGTGGAGTTGAGAGTGGGAATCTAAAAGAAAGAGAATGAGAGTTGGTGGTAGAGCTGAGTGAAAAGTGAGTGGGTAAAAAAATAGAGTTTGAATTCAAAGTAAATAAATATGATTAAAAATAAAATAAAGGTTATTTTTGTAATTAAAAAAGATTATTTTTGTAATTAAAATTTTTTTAGAAAAGGTTGGAGAGGTGAAGGAAGAAGTGGTGGTGGTGGAAGGAGTAACACCCTTAGGAGATTGATCCTCCAAATGATATTGGTTTCTTTGAGCAGTTACCTATATTTCCTATCTTTCAGTCCTCTATGACTATGTAAAATCAACTGAGACAATTTGGAAAGAAATAGATAAATAATATATAAAATATTATTTAAAAAGAGTGAATTTGACACCTTAATTAATCAAATGCTACTTAAATTATAAGACGACTTTATGATATTAAAAATTGTATTTAACTTTCTAATATTAAAATAAATTATCAAGAAATTTAATAATTAATAGATTATTTGTCAAGTGACAAAAGAAATTCATGTCGTGCTATAAATTCTTCAACTTAGAATCGAATTTCAATGTAATTCATACCATCTTACTCTGATTAAGTTTAAGGCAAAAATTTTCTAAAGTAATTAACGTAAAACTAATTAATACATGAACCCTCTTAATCACATGCAAGAGATGAAGGTAGAAAAGAACAAAAACACATAATGTATTAGTTTTCCATAATCAAAGAACATGACTCAATAATTATGTCATTTCTAACGTTTTGAAGATTCATCAAATTATTGTATGATAATAACTTCACAGGAAAGGCTTACGATATAAACAAAGTATTTAGAAAAAAAAAAGAGATCACAATCACAATAGGCTTCCTGAACAGCCATTACAAAATAAAAATGGAGAAGAAAGAAACATTTAAAGAAAGTAAATGTTTAGAAATCTTCCTCAGTTATCGATCTCCAGAGTACCTCTTTTCTCTGTTTTTTTATGTCCTTTGAGCATGATACCCTCACAATCATTCTAATCTTCAACAACAATTCCATTTTTCCACTTACACTTTTATAATCCAGATTTTCTCTGTCAAAAATTAAGCAAATAATATTAATTTCCCCAGAAATAGAAACAATAAAAAGATAACGTACAAAAACAGAAATTCAAAGAAAATTCATTTTAAAAGGCAAAAGAACAGAAAACTCCAATAATTTAAGTCACTACTAATTAAATTCTTTCAATTTATTTTATACTTTGTAAAATAGATCATTTGTCATAAAATAATTATCTTGTATGGCATGATTATCAAGGCAAATAAAAAAAAAAAGTGTTTGTAGAAGTCAAATTAAGACTAAAAATCTTCAAATTCATATTGGAGATTTTACTTGAATTACAACTTACCATTTACTATAAAATATGTATTTATAGAAATAATTATATCTATCATCCATGAAACTAATATTGCAGTGTTTAAACATATAAAAGAAAAACCAACTTATTATGAAAATGTCACAACAATTTTGAGACTAAGATTGAAAGAGATAAAAATAAAGAGACTGAAAATATGTATTATGCTAACGATTTTCTATTATTTTATTCTATCCATAGACATTAGTTATTATCTTTAAGTAATATTCTTATTTTGTAATTGTTATTATATGGAAATGTGAATCATTTATGACAAGAAAATCATTAATCAAATTTAAAAATCAAAATAATTAATTATGTACATATCAATTAGAAATTTTTGGTACGTAAAATAGACCTTTTTATAAATAAAAAAATTATAACTAATTTGTTAATTAGATCATTTTCATTAGCTATCAATGATAATAATTTTTTAGTTTATAAAATAGTATTTAAATTAGTCATTATGACTAATTGTTATTTGTTTCTAAAATTGATTATTATTTAATGATTTTCTTATAATAATTTTACAACGATAAATAATAAATAGTGAATGACAAATTAAAATGTGATGTTATTTTTTTAACTAAATAATATATTGATAACATGTAACCATAACCATGATGTATTAACATACAAAAATATTTGTATTTATGAACATTTATGTTTATACAAAGTTTGGCTTTAAATGTGCCTATTTAAATTTGAAATACATTCGGATTTTTATTTGGTCTCAAGTAAAAAAAAACTTTTGTTTCCAAAATTTTTTAACATATTTTCTTTGTATGTTACGCTGTTTTTTAAATGTTTATCGATTTTTTCCGCGAAATATTTAAATTTTTTTCTTTACGCTCCTAAAATATTGTTTTCTTTGTCATATGTTTTGTATTAAATGGTGATATGTTGAATTAGAAAAATCACCTAGCCATCATGAAATACAGAATAAGACAAATAAAGGATAAGAAAAAAAAATATGGATGAATAAACTTGGAGAGAAAAAACATGTTTAAATATAAAATCTTTAGTTTTTTTTAAAAATTTTTTGAGATTCCATTTACAAAATTATTTTTATATGGAAAAAAGTGTACGAATATTGAAATTTACCATAAGAATGATCAGTATTGATCTTAATATCACAGGGAAAGTAATTCCTATTATAAGGAATATGAAAATTATTTATTTAAAATAATATTAATAATAATAATAATAAAACAAAAAAAAATCAAATTTTAAACACAAGGTAAAAATAATGTTACCTGCAACTTTGTTTTGTACCAGATCTTGAAAACTTTCGTTCTTTTCATGACATAAAGAGTGTCTCCTAAATTATTTAAGAACTTGAAATATGCATGACGCCAAGAACGTATTATTAAGATTGAGCCAAACACTCCCCAAAAGCTTATAGCAAATCCAATTGTCATACTTATATAATATTCATGATTGAAAATCTCATCCTCTTGAAATTTAACAATTGGTTGCTGTCTTGGTTCTCCATCAATACACAATTTCTCTAATGGTAGTCCACAAAGATCGGTATTATCTTCATATTTTGATGCATCGAAACTCTGTAATTGTGTGCCAGTTGGAATTTTTCCAAATAAATAATTATGTGACAAATCTAACATAGTGAGTCGATCAATTTGAGCAAGACTTGAAGGAATAGAACCAACAAGTTTGTTTTGTGACAAATCAAGAAATTCAAGTGATGTTAACTTTCCAACATTTGAAGGAATTTTTCCTGTCAATTGGTTTCTTGATAAATTTAATGACACCAATCCAAATAAGCCCTCTATTTCTTTTGGAATTTCTCCTGATAATTGATTGTTTGAGAGATCAATGCTATTTAAAAGTGATAATCCCATGTTTGTGAACATTTGTTCTGAACCTTTCCACATCAAGATTGCATTCAAATCATATGAATAGTCAGCTGAGGTAAAAGTAGTGCTAACGAAATAATAATGACGTTGATAATCTCTCAAAGATGTCATTTGAGCCATTGAGGAAAAGTTTCTTATGCATGTAGGAATTTCTCCAGATAAGTTGTTTTGCGAGAGATCTAAGAGTTGAATGCGTTTTAGATAACAAATTTGTAACGGTAAACACCCATGGAAATAGTTGCTTCTTAAGCTTAAAAATTGCAACTGCGATAATTCGTTCCCGATCCAATTTGGGATAGATCCTGATAATCTATTTTCTGTTATGTCTACCATCACCAACTGTGTGCAATTCTTCAAGATGGAAGGGATTTTACCTGTTAAATTATTGCTTCTCAATAACAAAACTTGAAGTTCAAGGAGTGATCCCATTGAAGAAGGAATCTCTCCTGAAAACTTGTTCTGACTCATATTTAAGTAAGCCAATGACTTAAAATGGGTCCAACAGTCTGGAATTTGTCCAGAAAACTTATTATTTGAAAGGTCTAATTGGTATAAATATTCAGCTACACCCCTAGAGCATAAAAATGAAAAAGAATTTGTGAATTTATTGTTTGATAGATCAAGAAATATTGAGTCTCGTAAAAATGGTGGAACATGACCTTCAAATTCATTTGATGCAAGACTAAGAGAATCGTAATAATTCTCTATTGGCAAATTTGGAATCGTACCTTGTAAATTATTGCATGAAATATTAATACTCATCTGATTTGACAATCCAAATTTGGTCCAAAACCATTTTGGAACGGTACCTGATATTCCACTGTTTGAAATGTCAAGGTATCGAAACTCGTTTTGTTTCTCTAGCCATTTGGGAAACAATGGACCAAGCTTGCAAGACCTCAATTCAATAGTATTTAATTGAAAAGTTGAAGCCCAATTTTGACTCATTTCTAACGTCAATGAGTTATCTGACAACATCAATATCCTTAACTTTGTCATATTATAAAAATGAGAGTCAGTTAACACACCTTTCAAAGAGTTTGACATCAAGGATAATACCTCAAGTTCTGTTGGAAATCGAAGATCTTCAGAAATTGTCCCATTTAGCTTGTTATTATCAAGGTACAATGCTTTTAATGATGGGAACATTGTGGCGAGGTTGCTAGGCAAAGTACCACTAATTAGATTCATACTCAAATATAAATGTTGCAATGAGTATCTAGAACATCCAGACAAATGATTAAATATCACTGTTAGATCTTCACTCAACTTGTTGAAAGATAAATCCAATAACTCCAATGTACATGTGCTTCCAAATGATTTTGGAACACCACCTTCTAAAGAGTTAGACCTAACTAACAAACACTCCAAATGAGATGGCAATCTAGTGCCTTCAGGTATCTTCCCACTCAATTGATTGTCAGAAAGATACAACAATTTTAAATTTGAAAATGCTGAAAGGTCAGGTATGGAGCCTCTGATTTGATTGTTTTCCAAATTCAACTCTTGTAATGAGTATCTAGAACATCCAGACAAATGATTAAATATGACCGTAAGATCTTCACTCAACTTATTATCAGACAAATCCAATAACTCCAAAGTATATGTGCTCCCAAATGATTTTGGATCACCACCTTCTAAAGAGTTAGTGCCTTCAGGTATCTTCCCACTCAATTGATTGTCAGAAATATCCAATATCTGTAAAGATGAGAACACTGAAAGGTCAGGTATGGAGCCTCTGATATGATTGTTTGCCAAACTCAAATCATGTAGTGAGTATCTAACACAACCACTGGACAAATTTTGAAGAATTGACGAAAGGTCTTCGGCCATATCGTTTGCAGACATGTCTAAAGAAAGTAGGTTGCATATGTTGATGAATGATTTCAAATCTTCACCCTTGAACACATTATAGGAGAGGTAAAGGTGCTCAAGCGAATTCATGGCCAAGCCAAAATGATTTGATGTGGAACCCGTCAAGAGGTTACCATTAAGGTCAAGCTCAACAAGGTTGGAGGTGGTGTTTGACACCCACTGGAATACCATTGGTTGTGTGAATGAGTTACTAGAAAGATCAAGGACAGAAAGGGAAGTAGAAAAATTGAAGTTGGAAGGGTTGAATGAAAGGAGGAAATGATCGGAAAGGCCACATTCAATTAAACTCAGTTCTTTTAGTTTTGGTAGCTTGGCAATGGTTCGAAGGCAGCTAGGAGAACTGTTAAAATTAGATATGGAAGTGAAGGAAAGATGGGTTAAAGAATTAAGATTAGATAACCATTGATCAGTGGTGACAATTTTGAGAGCACTATGATATCCTCCTCCAAGATAGAGTTTATGCAAATTTGAAAGGTTTCCTAGTTGGGAAGGAATGAATCCTTCAAAAGAATTGTACCTGAGATCAAGATACTCCAACCGAGAGAGATTTCCAAGTTCACGAGGGATTGAACCATCCAAATGATTATGAGCAAGATTCAAATATTTCAAATGAGAAAGAGAACTTATCTGAGTTGGAATTTGTCCGCTAAGATAAGATGAAGAGAGATCAAGATATCTCAAGTTGGTAAGAGAGCCAAGAAACTCTGGAATATTAGTGTCTCGAAAATCATTGAAACTGAGATTCAAATACTGTAAGTGTCGCAACTCCATTAACGACTTGTGGATCTCTCCGCTGATGTAATAATACCGAGAGACTTCATTATATTGGCCAAGAGAAAAAGATTCATAATGAACTTCTCCGTGAAGGTCCAGGCTTATAATATGAGCGGTGAGGTTGGTGCAGCGAATCCCCTCCCATTGGCAACAGTCGGGAGTGGTCCAATAGGAGAGTATGCCGTTGTGATCAACAGTGGCAGCCTTGAATTGAAGGAGTGCTTCCCTCTCCTTTGGAATGCATCGGATGTGGTGTTGTCCATAAGCAGCCTGCAACACCACACTCAGCACAAACATAAACATAATCACTTTGAGAATATTCATGATGATGAAATAGAGAGAGTGAATAGTATAGAATTAGATTGATATGTGTTCTGAATTTATCACTCTCAATACCTAC
The DNA here is from genome assembly GCF_029865625.1 of Vigna umbellata. NCBI lineage: Eukaryota > Viridiplantae > Streptophyta > Magnoliopsida > Fabales > Fabaceae > Vigna > Vigna umbellata. The sequence goes on from NC_142168.1 coordinate 22,547,258, forward strand.
ATTTATACTCACACCAACTCCTTCATTACTTTATTCTAAGTCGTCGTCGTGGTGTTTGCCTGTTTTCCATTTTTTTTATTCATCATATCAACTAATTTTTGTGGTCCATAAATAACTTTATTATGCATTTCATTAATGCATGTAAGATTTTAATAATATCAATTGACTTCGAAGAAGACTTGTGTATTTTCATTTTAAACGACAATATTATTTGAAATAAATAAATAAACATCAAACTCGTCCTTACAAATAATTAATGATTTGGAAATTAATATTTGAAATCAAAATTAAGAAAGTGCTCTGAAAATGCACTTCAAAATGAAATTGTGTCGAACAAATTGTACTATTTGCAATATATTTTTATTTGTGGGTATCAAGATGGTTCATTTTCCTAACGACATAGAAAGACTCTATATTATTACAAATTAATAGTTTTACACGAATAATAAAATAATGTTATTTATTCTTAGAGACAAAATATTGTATGAAAATAGATACAATTAGAAATTCGTATATTGTCTGCGATTGTTTTTATAAAATTCATAAAATAGATATTTTTCTTTAGGATATTTTAAAAAAATTGTACGTCCAGCTAAATACTAAGAAAATATTTTAATAGTGAAAGTTTATGTCACCATTTCTATGTTGTTCCTATAATATCGTCATCTCATATTACTAGCAAAGGACTTTGTTATAGTAAATTAATTTGGGGTAATGGGACAAAATGTAAAAAATATTGCCAAATTAAAAAGGAAATTTCAAAAAATATAGTCATTATTGGAAAATTAGACATTGGTCTTTATTCAAATAAAATGACAAGGGTGGGAAACATCAATATTGTCACTTTCCTCATTATCAATGGTGGGAAATTTTTTGGGACAATAATTCTATTCTAATCAATTGACTTATCCGAAGACTTGTGAAAACAAAGGTAACTAACATGAAATTGGAATTTTTAGATTAAACCACAATTTTATATAATAAATAATCGATGAAATGTTGCCTTGAAAAATAGTGAAAGAATTATAAGTCAATATTCTAAAGATAATAAAATTAAAAAAGTACTCTGAAAATCCATGTCGCAACGCAATTGTTTTTTAACAAGTTGTAATATTTGTAATAGCTTCTTTTATGAATAGCAAGATGGTTAATTTGACATAGAAAGAGTTCAAATTAACACAGTCCAATAGTTTACATATGAGTAACAAAATAACGTTATTTATTTCTATGTAGAGCTAAAACATTATATTAAATAAATGTCATTAGAAAATTTTATAGTTTGTGTGTTTTTTTTATAAAAATTTGTGAAATTATTCTTTTTAATTTTGTTTTATAAATTTTTTAAGTTCTACGAAAAAAATTATTTAAATAATAAAAGTCCAGATACGTAATAAGTTCGCTATGGTAAATTGTCTTAGTTACAAATTATAAAGAAATATTGACAAATAAAAATGGAAACTTCCTTTTTTTCTAAGACAACAAAATATAAATTAATTAATATTTAAGACAACAACAACAATTCTTTGTTACTTTTCCAAATATGAAAATTTGTAAACCTTGTGAATTTGTACTGTAACAATGATTTTAAAAGTAATATTTCTAGACATTTTCTATTTTATTTTCATCATTTGTTTTGCATGCAAAATTGCTAATTAAACACGAGATGGTATATTTTTAATTTTAACTATTTTTACATTATATTTGAATATTTTAGTTTGTAAGTGTTCTATTTCCCGTTCAAATCAGTGTTTTTTCTTTTTTGTCGTCATATAAATTTGAGGGTCATTATACATTAATACTATTCATTGTTTGTCATATCATACTTATGTGATGGGTTTACTTCACAATTTTCCAAGTCCTCACCCTAAATGTCACTCCAACTCCTATATAATATTTAATTAGTTAAATACATGTTTATATATTATAATTAAAACTGGTAAACAGCAAAATTCGGATAACACTTATTGTGGATTATGGTTTTCTTTTTTAAAATTCAAATATCTATTCAATTTACATAAATTAATAACTTAATTTACGATGCATAAAATAAACTACAAATTATATGGCATCTACAATAAAATTGTTATCAAATGAAATGTTATCGGTTTTATAGTATGAACACAAATTTGGTATCTGTAGAATAAATCAAATCGTGAGAAAAGTTTTAGGGAAATAATTTTATTCCAATCTATGGACTTATTTGAAGACTTTTGAAAAGAAAGGTAACTTACACGAGGAATTTTTAGATTAAAAGACAATTTTATATAAAAAAAATAATCCATCAAATATTTCCTTAAAAATAGTGGCGAAATTATAAATATAGATAGAAAGGTCTGAGATGAAATTCAAGACAAATATATCCAGCTTCCGGTGGAATTGAGTCACCTTATACCTAGGTAAAATGAATTCAGTCTGACCCATGTTTGTTCAAGTTAGTTTTACTAATGTTAAGGTAGAATGACCCAGACCCGAGTCAGAACATCAAATTGTAGTTGTTAAACAACTTCTTCTATCTTAAGATTCAAATCTCTCAGCTATATATGAGTTGCATCATATTTTAGGAAAAGAAGAAAAGAGAGGCTGAAGGCCAAAACTCTAAAGATTATTGAAACAATAAAGATAAGGAAGACCAGAAAATTACCCTTAGGTCTTTAAATATATCACTAAAGACAAGTGGCTGCAAGTTTTTCGTGAGAAGGGTTTATACGTGTGTTAATGAAATGGCTTTGGCATAGGAATTAATGTTTTACACAACACTTCTTACGTTTGTTGTATTATATATAAAATAATAAATTTCAGATATTAAAGTTTTTAAATTGATTGTACAATTTTACTGATAATGTAGTTTGGTTCAATTATTTATGTTAATTATCTTGCTCAATCTTTCAAACATTTCAAATCACCATCAAAACATACACTCCAAAATAGGTGAAAAATAGTAACAAAATTTGATTTTACAGTTTTGGGATTTGCGTGTTAGGGTTTGTGAGGAAGTGAAGAGTTTTCAAATAAAATAAAAAATAAAAAACTATTTTCTATACTGATTATAATTAAAATTAAAATAGAATGTTTTTTTTATTTATTACAAATATTTCATTGTGTCCACTTTCTATATCGATTAAAAGTATTATAAAAATTTCTTATTTGTTACTAAAATGTCATGACGTCCACGAGTGTTATAACTAGAATCAACATGTAAAGTTTTATTATTTATTATAAAAATGTCATTTCATTCATATTTTATATTTGTTATAAATACAATTGGTATAAAAGTGTTACCATATATTTATAATTATGTCATCATGCTATTTTTTATTTCTGATGGATTATAATTGGTATAAAAGTTTAAATATCTACGTTGTTATCATGTTAAGAGGTGAATTTCTATTTAGTATCTGGTTTTAAAAATGCATCTATTGAAACCCAAAGTTGTAGAAATTGTATAAATAAAGTATCATTCCTTAAATTAACTTAAACGAGTTAACTCCATAGTAAAATTTGACTTTTTTTTCTTCTCTCTCCTCTGTTCTTTCTACTTAGTTCAGTTTTTTCTCTTGATTCTCATAAATGAGCATTGCCCTAACAAGATCCTGCTTACATCCTTTGCACCAACCTCACTCACTCAATCTTTTCTTCACTACTTCAAGGTTAGCGGCCTCCCCAGTCCTCACCGCCCCGCTCTTCCCGTCGGCCTGTATACTACGTCCAAAGCCCTTCCCGTGAGTCCGCCTCCACCCGCAAGGGTCCATGGAGGCTCTGGAAGGACCACTTCCACGCCATCGAGGAAGAGGGTCTCCTCTACGCCCACGATAATGCCCAACACAGCTTCCTTCGTCGCTGCTATTTCCCGGCATTCATCTTCGCCTTCCTCCTTCTCTTCTCCTTTTTCTCTCTCATTCTCTGGGTCGCAAGTCGTCCCCCACCACAGATATTGCCATTGTTGCTGCAATCTTTGAGGGTCTGAACTTTATGAAGTCAATTCCTGCATTGGATTCCCATTCCTCAAATTATCATCTCTACTTCCTTACTAGCATTTATTTATTATTGCTGCAGAGAGTTAGGATGGAGTACAGACAAGTATAGTACTCAGTATAAGCTCGAAGGATTGCAAAATTGAAGCTCCAATTGTTGGGGAAAGAAGGAAAACCAAGGGTTTGCACCTAGCGTCACAGCCGAACGGTATGAGTGCGTATGTGACTGGAGAACGAATGTCCCTAGACGAACGCTACGAACACACACTACAAGAAAAATCGCATTTATATACGGCCGAAATCCGTATATAACATCAAAAATCCGTATAAAAAGTGGTGTTATATACGGATTATATACGGTCAAAAATCCGTATATAAAAAGGGCGTAGATAACATTACATACGAATAATCCGTATATAAGTTATATACGGATAATCCGTATATAAGTTATATACGGATAATCCGTATATAAGTTATATACGGATAATCCGTATATAATTTATATACGGATATTCCGTATATAAGTTATATACGGATAATCCGTATATAACTTATATACGGATAATCCGTATATAACTTATATACGGATCATCCGTATATAAGTTATATACGGATATTCCGTATATAAATTATATACGGATAATCCGTATATAAGTTATATACGGATAATCCGTATATAACTTATATACGGTTAAACAGATCAATTTGAATAGCATACCTGCTCATCTAAACAAACAATTTACAAGACCTGCCCATACCACACAGACAATTCACAAGACCTGCACATTATATCCATTCACAAATTTGATAAATAAATTAAGTCTTAAAAAGCCGACAAACAAGCGTTTCACATTAATAATCCTAATAAGAATGTTTACATAATTGTGAATTATAATAAGTTCAAATAAGATGAAATAAGTTCTTGAGGGAATAAGTTTGAGTCATAGATGCCCTACTACTAAGAACATAACTAATAATCTCCATAGACATTATCATCTTGTGGTTGATCTGTTGGTTGCTGTGCTTGGTGTGGTTGCTGTGCTTGTTGTGGTTGCTGTGGTTGCTGTGGTTGAACATTAGCTTGTGGCTGATTCTGGGATTGAAGAAATTGTTGTGCAATTGCGGCTGCAGGAGGTGGAAGATACTGCATCATGAGACCAATAAAGCCTTGCAATTGAGAGTTCATCTGTCAAGTTGGTCATCATGGGTTGATACTCGTGTGTGGAGGTTAAGAATGTCCTCTGCAATCGGTTGCTGAGAAGAAGATGCCTGTGTCTGTTGTATGTAACTATCGACACAGTCATCTTGAGCACTGACATTTCCAATGCCGTATACGCGTCCCTTGTACCTTCCACCAGCAACATCCAACCAACATTGGTTCCTCAATCTTTCCTCATCTGCAGGGTCTAGGGGAGCACATGTTGAAGCCCCAACGGTGCTGCATTTCTTTTGCTTTAATGGAATGAGAAGTAGATTAGGTGAGAGGATAGAATGATGGGGTGTTGGCAGCAGTATGCATTAGAATGAAGAGGTGATTAGGCTTGTAGTTGGTGCTGGTTGGTGTGCTCGGGAATCGGTTTGGAATAGAAGGGAACACCTTTTGGATGAGAATTTGAGAATTCTTTAATTAAAGAATGTGGAGTGGTTACGTGAAGTTGAAGACCACTTTGAATATTTTATTGTTTTTTTTTTCTTTCATGTGAAGAATGGAAGTATGAAGAAGTGGCACGGCTCCCATGAGTGAAAGGGCACGTTGATGGCTTAGGTAGATAGCAAATTCTATTTACTTTTCATATTAAAAAAATAAGGTTGAGATGGATATGGGAAGGTTACGGTTTTGGATGAGGAAAACAATTTCCTATTCTATTTTTATTTGAATTTTTACTACATCCATAACTAAAATAGAAACAACACATGTTAAAACTAACATACTTTACTACATCCATAACCACATTTCAGTACTTTACTACATCCATAACCAAATTTCAGTGACTAAAGAGAATGACACAATGCAATTGAACATCAAACAATCACAAGGCTAATTTACCTCCCCACACTAAATACAAATAAAAGGTTAGAACCACTTACTTGAGTTTTGATGTCACTGTTTGACCAGAAAATGGGGAAACTTTTTACCTGATGATTTCAAGTCACAACATGCATTGTATCAATTAAAAAAAATTGTTTTATAGTACAAGGACAACATAAAGGTACATGGACAAAAAAAGAGGGGCATTAACTTTGTAACATATCTACTACTGTACTAAAATGCATATGTAATTATTTTACTGAGTAACCAATGACTTCATTGCTTCATGTATTGTCCTCTGCCTAGACTAATCACATTGTTAAATAAATGAATATTATTGCAATATATGTTGGATGCTAATTAAGTCATAACCAAGTCCTTAAATCCAAACAGTTGGAATTTGTTGATGTGGAGTTATCACAACTTCCAAAGGGTTCACACTTCCCATAAAATTCACATTTATTTTGATCCACCTCAAGTTCCAGAAACTTGGTTCTTTTAAAAAAAAAACTCTACCAATTTTAATGTGCCATATGGGGTTACGGTAAGGATTCCAAACATTGCAGGTTTTTCAAAGTTGTATGTTAGATATGCATTTCCATTATCATTAGGCTCAAAACGCCACCCATATATGTCAATTTCCCTACACACAAATTAGACCACCCTTAAGTTTGAAAACTCTAAAAGCTGGAACAAAATGAATGAAATTAACTGACAAATTTCTCCTTTTGCTAGAATTTATCATTGTTCCATCTTTAATCAGCGTAAGAGCACCACTTTGAGAGCATTGATCAGTTCCAAAGTCAGGAAACTGAAGTTAACATTTGTTTTGACTCATTAAACATGGTTCATTGAGTTTTAGCCAACTATCTTGTTTCTTTGGTATGGTTGTTGATTTCACAGGCATGGTTGTTCTTTTATGACAGCAAGAGGGAGACAACTAAGATGTTTGAAGACAAAAGTAGATTTTGGGATGGAATTGGTTGGTGTGCAACAATTATTGTTTTTGTGACAGTGTTAAAAAAACACAGTGTGTTCAAAGAGCTTTAGCAAATAAACTAGGAGTGTAGAAAAAGGTATTTTTTGCATTAGGAGGCAAAATCTGCTTCATGATCCTCCCAATTTTGGCTATTGTCAATAAATGGTCTTGTTCCCTAATGCCACTATGTTTAGGATTGGAGGAACTGCCTCCAACATATTCCACCATCTTTGGAAGGGGGTAAGGAAGGATTAGAAGAACTACCTCCAACATTGTTCTCTGTTTTCAGATTAGAGGAACTACCTAGCCAGCTGCATGTTCCAACTATTATTGAACTTATTGCAAATATATATGTACTCTTTGTTATGCCCTTCCCGTGCCATATTATGCCCCATATATAGTTATATATACATTTCAAATGGAAACAACTTCAAACCAGGAAACAACTTCAAACCATGTAACCACTTTTTTGAAAAAATAGGATCCACTAACATGATTGTCAAAACCATGATGACTAATATCTGAAAGCAATAAAAGCATCCAAAACGAAGCAAACCATTTTCAGTGACTAGTTTTGGTCAAGACCCATTTTCAATAACAGCCAATAAAAAGAAACCAAAATATAAGCAATTCAAACTTACCAAATGTAGAAGGCAATAGCAGCTCGATCTTATCTCTTCCACTTCGAAGAAACCAACCTAGGGTTTTCAAATTCGCGATTTCAAACCTCGAAAGAATAAAGACCAAAAATAGGACAATGTAACAACACCCAGAGAAAAGATAACTCAAACAAACCTCAAATCTAAATGATTCAAACTTACCAGGAGCAAAACGCAACTACAACTCGAGCTTATCTCTACCACTTCGAAGAAACCAACCTAGGGTTTCCAAAGTCACAATTTCAAACCTCCAAACAACAAAAAGAGAAAACGAAATCAAAAATAATCCTCAAAGCTTCGATTACTCACCGTGTTCGACAAATCAAATCTGAATCCACACAAATCGCGAGCGGTGACGTAGAGTGCAGGTTTCACTGAACCAGAGGCTCACTGCCGGCGAGGTGGACTGACAGCGGAGAAGAGAGTGTAGTGAAGAAGTGGACTGAAGGTTCGAGAAGAGGGAGAAGTGGACTGAAGGTTCGAGGAGAGGTTCGAGAAGAGGGAGAAGATGTGTTTTTTTCGAGAGTGATAGAGGGGGGAAATTTTGCAGCTTTCAGTTTAATTTTTATTTGTTTTTTTCTAAAATCAGCTTATACACAAATATTAATACGAACTATCCCTACAAAGCTTCAAGTTCAAAGGCGCCAACGTTACGTACGGTAATTATATACGGCTCATCCGTATATAAATATTTTTATCATTATATACGGATAAATCCGTATATAATGAATTTCCCAATATCCGTATATAAGATCCGTATGTAATATGTTTATTACATACGGATCTAATCCGTATATAATGATCCGCGGGTAACTAGCTATTTTCTTGTAGTGACACAGTACTGCAGCGTGGATGACCGAAAGGTATGAGTAACATGTGCGACTGGAGAACGAACGTCCTTAGCCGAACGCTGAAGGAGATGAACAGAGAAAGAAAGAGTAAAACGCACAGAAACAATATTATTCACTCTGATTTCTTCAAAGTCAGTATACAAGAACAGAGGTTTAGAATTTATACAATGAAAAGGCAACTGGACAGTTAATTATAAACTGTCCTAACTAACTAACTACCAAACTCGGCTTAATTCCAACACTCCCCTCTAAGCCGAGCACTTAGCGGGGAAACATCCATTCTTTCCAGCCTATCCCGTGCATCACGTTGGGAAAACCGAACGGTTTTGACCGATCGTTGTGTGAGCGAACGGTGTGATCTTGCCAGACACGTGACGAAGGCGGACGCCAACTTGTGTGAGTTGTGCAGTCAAGGACGAACGGTTCGAAAGAACGACTGAGTGAGCGAACGGTGTGATCTTGCCAGTCACATGACGAAGGCGGACGCCAACTTGTGTGACGCCGGTTGAATGAATGCTAGGTGTGGTTGAATGACTTGACCGAACGGTAATGTCTTGGTTCTCCCATGACTCCCTGACTGAAAGTCGTGACCGAACGGTGTTCTCCATGTCTTGTTTCACTAGTGACACCGACTCCCCATGCTTTTTTGGTAGCATTCACTTCAACGATTTCCTCCTTCCACACGGACTTCTTCAAGGCCTCGATCTGACCGATCGGTTCTGCGCATGCATACATATCTTCATCCTCTGTTTGACCGATTGAGCTTGTGCATGCAAACATAGCTACATGCACCAAACCTTCCTCGTTACCAGTCCGTGTATCAGTAATGATCTCGCCAGATTCTTCACTCATTGCAGATTTCACTAGGTTGATCTGAAAAGTTTTATCCTTCGAGATCTTGCTCCTCAAGATCAGGTTCTTCTTTTTGTCAAACACTTCAACCTTATTGAAATCTCCCATTACTACCGTAAAACCTTTTTGAATTAACTGGCCAATACTCAGAAGATTGTACCTTATCGCAGGCACAAATAGTACACCAGTTAGAATGATACGCGAGCCATTCTTCCTGTTGATGACCACATCACCAACTCCATCTACCTTCGAGGTGCTCTCATCAGCAAATTTCACCATGCTCCTCTCGGTCTCACCAAAATTTACTAACCAATCTCTGTTGCAGGTCATATGATTCGAACATCCCGAATCCAAATACCATGATTTGTCTTGAGAGGGTGAACTTACTTCAGATGTAGTTGTCATCAATATGATTGGTTCTGAATCAGACTCCACTGAATCAGACTCTACTTGAGCAGCATAGGCCTCCTTTCCTTGACCTTTTTTCTGCTCTTTCTTTTCAGCATAACACTCAGTAGCGTAATGCCCATACCTATGACAATTAAAACACTCAATATTCGTTTTGTCTTTCTTTTGGAAATTCTTCTCAGATTTGCCTTCATCCTCTGTTGAAGACTCATTCTGATCATCTTTGTTCCTATCTTTTCTCCACTTCCCTTTACCATTTTTCCCTTTCCATTTCTTGAATGTCTTCTTCTCTACATGCTGAGCCTTCAAAGCCTGCTCCTCGCGTTTGATGGGATTTCTTTCACGCATTCTCATTTCATACGCCTCCAAAGAGCTTTGCAGTTCCTCTATTCTGAGTTTTCCAAGGTCTCTCGACTCCTCTATTGCCACCACAATATGATCAAATGTTGAGGGCAGTGACCGCATGATTTTCTCAATCACCATGAGATCAGTAACAGTGTCACCACAGCTTTTCATCTGGTTAACAATAGAGAGTATTTTACTGAAAAACTCACTCACCTTATCATCATCCTCCATCAGTAGGTGCTCGTACTGTCTCCTCAACGACTGAAGCTTTACTTTCTTCACTTTTTCCCCTCCGGCATGATAGCCCACCAAGATGTTCCATGCTTCTCTTGCTGAATCCGCATTTTGTATCTTCTCAAAATGCTTATCGTCGACACACTGATGGATAATCAACAAGGCTTTATCATCTTTCCTCTTAAACTCCTCTTTCTCAGTGCCGCGCAAATCAGACGCAGAAACTGCTCCCTCCATTACGCTGTTGACATCTTGAACACGAAACAAGATACGCATTTGTGTGCTCCATCTGCTCCAGTTCTTGTCTGTAAGAACAAGTAGATTAACAGACATATCTCTGCTGGCCATTCTTTACGCCCTCGATCTTTCACCAAGAAACACAGTCTTGAACTTCTTTATGCTTCAATCACTTTTCTGACAATCTTCCGCCAAGCCCTAGATGAATACGAAGCTCCCAATCACGAACCTGAAGCTCTGGATACCACTGTTGGGGAAAGAAGGAAAACCAAGGGTTTGCACCTAGCGTCACAGCCGAACGGTATGAGTGCGTATGTGACTGGAGAACGAACGTCCCTAGACGAACGCTATGAACACACAGTACTGCAGCGTGGATGACCGAACGATATGAGTACGTATGTGACTGGAGAACGAACGTCCCTAGACGAACGCTACGAACACACAGTACTGCAGCGTGGATGACCGAACGGTATGAGTAACATGTGCGACTGGAGAACGAACGTCCTTAGCCGAACGCTGAAGGAGATGAACAGAGAAAGAAAGAGTAAAACGCACAGAAACAATATTATTCACTCTGATTTCTTCAAAGTCAGTATACAAGAACAGAGGTTTAGAATTTATACAATGAAAAGGCAACTGGACAGTTAATTATAAACTGTCCTAACTAACTAACTACCAAACTCGGCTTAATTCCAACACCAATTGAAGCTTCAAATCAAACTGTGAGTGAGGTGCACTTGAACTCCATGGACACCCTCAAGGGCTCTATTGTGATTCAGTATGCTGTTTTGAGTCATGTCCTCCCCCACAGAAGATTTTAGTCAACTTAAAGGAAGAAGTTGCTGGCACTGATCGGTTGGAGAGTGGAGTCTAGCCAATGCTGCATCAAAAATAGAATTTTGTTATTACTTCACAAAAGTTGGAGTCAGTGTGTACGTAGTTTTAACTTTCGCCACAATCAAATTTTAACATACAAGAATGAAGAACTACTAATGGAAGTGATTATATAACAAATGAACCAAGAACACGCAGGTGACCTTCCCCTATTTAGAATGATTAGTGGAAGAATTGCTAATGACAGTGATTATATAACAAATAACAAATCATCTAAGAATTTGACTCAGGTGACCTTCCACTTTTTATTGTAATTCGTAATTAATTGGCATGATAAAAATTTGGTTGAATTCAAACTTCAAAATTAAATGAGATGAATATCCCCGAATTCGTTCAACTTTCTTTGATATGTCATACATAAAGTTGTTCTGCCTGAACCTCTTACTAATATATACATATCTATATATACATATACACACATAAATATACATATATATATATAGAGAGAGAGAGATTGAGATAATCATGAGACAAATATCCCAAATTTCGAAAGAATTTTCAATTCAGCACTTCAGATAGCTAAAAAGTGATCATCATCCCTCTTCAGATTTTCACAATTAAAACAACCTAAATATAGTCTCCTAGTAGCCATGTATAATAGGCACGCGAGTACTTTTAATTCATTGGTGAACAGAACAAGAAAGGTGAATACACAGGTAGCCGTTGGTGACAAAATTCCTCTTACGATGTCTAAAATATATACTTAGATTCACCCACCTAATTAGAAATTGAAAGATAAACCTTTATCTCAGTTCATGATTGGAAAAACAATTATTTCTTGAAACTGATGCAAAAATGAAATGTTAATATGAAGTATAAAGTATGGATTGATAAGATAATCCCAATAAAAAAAAGTCAAAATATACAAGAGATTCAGATTCATCAATTGGATGATCTCAAACAGAAAATGAGGCATACTCAATTCCAAATAAAACTCTTCAAAACAAGGTCATCAAAAGCAGAAGTGAGGATTTTCATAAACCCCGATCAAGATTAGAAGAGAGAGAGAGAGAGCGTGTGCGAGTGTGGGGTTAGGAGACAGAAGGAGGGTTTGAGCGCCAAAGCCATAGAAAATAAGGAACAGTGCATACCATATCGCAAGTCGTGAATCGGTGGGGGGTTGTGAGTCACTGCGGGGATGGAACTCGGTGTTGGAAGGGGTGGTGGCGGGTGTGTCGATGGTTGCATGGTCACTGTACGTAGAGCAACACGTCGGTGGAAGAGATGAAGGTGGCTGTTGGCATGAATCAGAGGGTATGAGATGAGTCTGTGAGTGCAGAGGAGAACAGAAAAAGTAAGGAAGAAGAACAGAAAAAACTGGAACATTGCTGGAAATGCATAAGAGAGAAGAAAAAGTGCAGATTCATCCGTTGGAATTAACTCTGTTTATGTCAATTTAAAGGGAGGTATCTAATTGATTACAATTTATACTACTTTGGAATAAAATAGAAGCATTTTTAAAACATGATACTAAACAGAAATTCATCTCTTAACATTGGGACGAAATAAGCATTTAAGGCTTGGTATAAATAGTTGTTATAAAAAGTAATTTTTTTGTCATATGTAAATGATAAGCTTCACTTATTGTATTCTACATAAGAAATGGTAAGCTTCACTTATAATATACTACATAAGATGTATTTTTCGTTCTTCCTAAAAATTTAAAGGTATAATGATAAAATCATAAAATTTATAGATGAAATAATAATGGAAAACACTCCATTTTTCGTTCTTCCTAAAACTGTAAAGTCATAAAAGTTATAGAGGAAATAATAATGGAAAACAACTAATTTGGTAAATTAGTAACAATTAGAAGTGAGAAAATGAGATAGCAAACTTTTGACATCTCCTTCTCACATGTGCATATGACAAAGTGGGTCTTCTTGATTTGTTAGAATTTTTTAGTTAAATTATAACAAAAAATAATTTAAACGATTAAGATTTGGTGTTGTGTTAATTGAAAGATATAAATATGCAACAAAAATTATAATTTAGATTAAAAATACTTAGATATTAAGTTTTAATTGTTGATTTTAATTAAGTAATTTAACAAATGTAAAGTTAATAAATTTTTTTAATTAATCAAATTTGAAACATTAATTAAAAAACATAAAAAATTATATGGTTCAAATTTGTTATATCATTTAAAGTTTTAATTTATTTTTTCAAAAAATTATGATAGTTGAGTTCATCCCTCTTAAACTAGCTCTTATTATATATATATATATATATATATACATATATATATATATATATACATATATATATATATATATACATATATATATATATATATACATATATATATATATATATACATATATATATATATATATATATAACTTACAAGAATAAGTATAATTCACAAGACAACAATAAAATAAAAAGGAAAACAAAATTTGTACAATAAATTTTATATTTGTTCATTCTGTCTTAGAGTTACATCCGGTTGCTAAGACAAGTTATACTGTAACAATGTATATATATAAACATGCATATAATAAAACCAATGCAAGAAATAAGCTCTTTAGACAATGTACATCCTCATCCCGATCTCCATATACCCATATCGAGTCAAATTAGATATTTCTAGTAAAAACGAGAATGAGTTTAGAATGAATTTATTTGTCATCCATATTTCTAATTCAATAACAAAAAATTAAATTACTAATTTAATCATTAATTTTTATCATAAAGTTTCCCTAACAATCATTTTTATTGATGAAGTTGGTAGCATATTTAGATAGAGGATTAGAGTATAGGAGAGTATTAGGCAATGAGAAAGATAAAAGAAGAGTTCATGACACGCTGGGATGGGCTATTAACTTTTGCTAATGAATGCATTTGCTTTGTTACTATGATGAGCAAATGTGTGATCATAATAAGAAAATAAGAAAATTGATATAACATGTGGTCATTTAATCTATTTCCTTTGTAGGAGTTTGTTTTCTTCTAATGTAGCAAGCACTATTTTATTGCTCCCTTAGAAGGCAGATCTTTGTGTAGATTTTTCTCAACTCTTTAATCTTCACTTTCTTCCTCTTTGGCCTTTTAAGTTGTTCAAAAAATTGAACTTGTCATATGTCTTTTAATGATAAAGTAAAATTAAACGTTGTTTTTAACCATGCAATATAAGTAAAATAAAATTATGATAGATATCTAGCACTACATTGTCATGTAATCCATTTCTAAGAATTGAAATTATAACTTATTCAAATAACTAAAGGCATAATATAATACTGTTGGAAGTCACACATTAACTAGAGATAAGATCAAATTATAATATATAAGTGAAGTGCAAACCTCACCTTACAAATTGGTTTTATGAAGTTGAATTAGATTTAAAAACTCACTTTCTAATAAAAATGTCACAGAAATGGAAGAAGAAAACTCTTTTATATCATGTATATTATCTTTTTCCATATACATGAACTTACAAATATCTTACTAAAGACACGTGGCTTAAGTTTTTCATTCGAAGGATCCATAATGAATGAGTTAAAGCATTGGATTGATTTATACGGAGAACAGGTTCAAGGAAGAAGCAACAACTCTCTCCAAATCCAAGTGAAGTAGCTCTCTTCTCTGATTTTTTATATCCTTTCAGTAGGCTACCCTCACAACCCTTTCGATCTTCAACAATAATTCCATTTCTTCCCTTACACTACTTCACACCTTTAATCCAGATTTCCTCTGCCAAAAGTTAAACAAATAATTCATTTCGCCAAAAGTAAAGACAGCAAAACATAATGAAAAGAAAAGAGAAATCCAGTGATTCGAAAATATTAAGATTTAGATTGCAGATCTTTCCTTTAATTACAATTCATATAAAAAAATGTATTTATAGAAATGATTATATCTATCATCCATGCCACAAACATTGCAATGTTTAAAAGTACAAAAGAGAATGACAGAACAACTTTTAGACATGACCGAAAGAGACTAAAAAATTAAGTTTGTAACATAAGGTTAAAATATATTACCTCCTATGTTGTGTGCAATTTCTTCAAAACTTTCACCATGGTCATGACATAGAAGCTGTCTGATAAATTAATTAAGAATTTGAAATATGCATGACGCCAAGAACGTATTATTAAGATTGAGCCAAACACTCCCCAAAAGCTTATAACAAATCCAATTGTCATACTTATATAATATTCACGATTGAAAATCAAATTATCATCCTCTTGAAATTTAACAATTGGTTCTTCTCTTGCCACTCCATCAATACACCATTTCTTTAATGGTGGTCCACAGAGATCAACATTATCTTCGTATTGCGATGCATCGAAACTCTGTAATTGTGTGCCAGTTGGAATTTTTCCAGATAAGTAATTATGTGACAGATCTAACACAGTGAGTCGATCAATTTGAGCAAGACTGAAAGGAATAGAACCAACAAGTTGGTTTCGTGACAAATCAATAAATTCAAGTGATGTTAACTCTCCAACATTTAAAGGAATTTTCCCTGTCAATTGGTTTCTTGATAAATTCAATGACACCAATCCAAATAAACCCTCTATTTCTTTTGGAATTTCTCCTGATAATTGATTGTCTGAGAGATCAATGCTTTTTAAAAGTGATAATCCTATGTTTGTGAACATTAGCTCAGAACCTTTCCACATCAAAAATGTATTCAAATTGTATGAACAGTTACTTGTCATGTATCTCGTGTGGACCAAATATTGATGACTTTGATAATCTCTCAGCGAAGTCATTTGAGCCATTGAAGAAAAGTTTTTTATGCATTTAGGAATTTGTCCAGATAAATTGTTTAGCGAGAGATCTAAGAGTTGAATTCTTTTGAGATAACAAATTTGCAATGGTAAACTTTCCCATAAATAATTGCTTCTTAAGCTTAAAAATTGCAACTTTGATAATTCATTCCCGATCCAATCTGGGATAGATCCTGATAATCTATTTCCTGCTATGTCTACCATCACTAAATTTGTGCAATTCTTTAAGATGGAAGGAATCATACCTGTTAAGTTATTGTTTCTCAATAACAATACTTGAAGTTGAAGGAGTGATCCCATTGAAGTAGGAATTTTTTTAGAAAATTTGTTCTGACTCATATTTAAGTAAGCCAATGACTTGAAATGGGTCCAACAGTCCGGAATTTGTCCAGAAAACTCATTATTTGAAAGGTCTAATTGGTATAAATTATCAACTGCACCACTAGAGCATAAAAACCAAGAAAAAATTGTGAATTTATTGTTTGATAGATCAAGAGATATTGAGCCTCGTAAAAATGGCGGAACATGACCTTCAAATTGATTTGATGCAAGACTAAGAGAAAAATAATGATTCTCTATTGACAAATTTGGAATCGTACCTTGTAAATTATTAGACGAAATATCAATACTTGTCCAATTTGACAATCCAAATTTGGTCCAAAACCATTTTGGAACAGTACCTGATATTCCACTATTTGAAATGTCAAGGTATTGAAATTTGTTTTGTTTCTCTAGCCATTTGGGAAACAAAGGACCAAGCTTGCAAGACCTCAATTCAATATTATCCAATTGAAAAGTTGAACCCCAATTTTGACTAACTTCTAACGTGAGTGAGTTATCTGACAACATCAATGTCTTTAACTTTGTCATATTATAGAAATGGGAGTCAGATAACACACCTTTCAAAGAGTTTGACATCAAGGATAATTCCTCAAGTTCTGTTGGAAATCGAAGATCTTCAGAAATTGTCCCATTTAGCATGTTATTATCAAGGTACAGTCTTTTTAATGATGGGAACAATTTGAGGGTGTTAGGCAAAGTACCGCTAATTTGATTCATGCTCAGATTCAACGTTTCCAACTTTAAAATTGAGAAATCAGGTATCTTCCCCTTCAATTGATTGCTAGAAAGATCCAATATCTTTAAAGATGAGAACACTGAAAGGTCAGGTAAGGAGCCTTGGATTTGATTGGATGCCAAACTAAATTCTTGTAATGAGTATCTAACACAACCACTGGAGAAATTATAAAGAATTAACGAAAGGTCTTCGGTCATATTGTTTCTAGACATGTGTAAAGAACGAAGACTGCATATATTCATGAATAATTTCATATCTTCGCCCTTGAACACATTTTGGGAGACGTCAAGGTGCTCAAGCGAATTCATGGCCAAGCCTTACAAATAATTAATGAATTGGAAGTTAATATTTGAAAACAAATTTAAGAAAGTGCTCGGAAAATGCACTTCAAAATGCAATTGTGTCGAACAAATTGTATTATTTGCAATATAGGTGAGACGTCTATATAGACGTCAGACCTATATAGATCAGACATCTATATAGACGTCCGATCCATACAGGTCAGACATCTATATAGACGTCCGATCCATACAGGTCAGACCTCTCTAAGGTTGTTCTTGACTCATGGTGATTCAAGTTTACAAATTTATATTTTAGTTGAAGAGAATGTATTGTACATTTTTTATTGGATGGTTTTAAAAACGTAGTGGAGAGAATTGGAGGAGTACAAAACGCAAGAAATCGCCGCCATAGAACGCCGCCCAAGGACACGAGAATAACTGCACAAAAACCGAACGAAAACACATTTTAATTGATTCAAATGAAAGATAATGCGTCAAAGAGTGATGTAATGAGAGTAAAATTAATTTAAAACGATGCAAAAGTGAGAAAATGAACCTGAAAAACGTAACCCGTAGAGAGAAAACGACGAAGATAATGAACAATGAGTGCGCATAAAGGTTGTCTCGCGTTCTCGGTGTTTTAATGCCGAAATTTAGACGTCGGTTCCCCCAATAACAAAATCTAAAGACATGTTAGAAGTTGGAGTCGCGAGATCAGGCGTCTAAATGGAGTCAAAAAGTGAATTTTATAATTTCTAGGTTTAGGGTTAAGACGTCGATTCCCCCAACTAACAAACGTCTAAACTACTTTAGAAGTCGAAGTGGTAGGATCAGACATTTAAATGTAGTCAAAAAGTGACTTTTTAAATTTTTGTGTTTAGGGTTTAGACGTTGGTTCCCCCAATTAACAGACATCTAAAGTACTTTAGAAGTCAGAGTGGCGGGATCAGACGTCTAAATGGAGTCAAAAAGTAACTTTTTAAATTTCTGTGTTTAGGGTTTAGATGTCGGTTCCCCCAATTAACAGACGTCTAAAGTGCTATAGAAGTCGGAGTGGCGGGATCGGACGTCTAAATGGAGTCAAAAAGTGACTTTTTAAATTTTTGGGTTTAGGGTTTAGATGTCGGTTCCCCAATTAACAGACATCCAAAGTGCTTTAGAAGTCAGAGTAACGAGATTAGATGTCTAAATGGAGTCAAAAAGTGACTTTTTAAATTTTTAGGTTTAGGGTTTGGATGTCGGTTCTCCCAATTAACAGACGTCTAAGTAGAATAAAAATTATTTTTTATTAACTTTTTCGTTTAGTTTTGGTGTCTATTCGAGGGAGCCGACGTATATGAGTATTTAGACGTTGGGCCCCTCCATAGCCAACGTCTATATAGTTGTTTTATTTACGAAAAATGTCACCAATCATTTTTTACGTTGGATATTTGAGGGTCAGGCGTCTAAAGAGTGACGTTAAAGGTCTTTTCTACACTAGTGATATTCGAGGGTCGGTCGTCTAAAGGGTGACATTAGAGGCCTTTTCTGCACTACTGAAAAGATGAAGATATTGAGAAGAACCCTAGTGTGAGAAGCTCGAATACTGAGATAAGAAAATTTATGATGAGTATTATTTCAGACAAGATGAAGAAGTCAGCCAATGTTGCTAAGAGGTTAGTTAAGATTGTTGAGAAATTGTCTAAAGTAAAAAACAAGTTGGTCGAGGTTATTGAGAAGTTGGATAGAACAAAGAACAAGTCAGCCAAATCATTAAAAGGTTCAGTTAAGGTGAAATCGACACGACCAACATGAAGAAAATGAAGAATCCATATTTGATTGAAAGAAGCAAGCTTGATTTGGGGTGATGCACATGGAAAGTCAAATAAAGGATGAAAAATTTAATTTTATAAGGGAGTTTTGTTAGGATAAACTTAAATTTTAGGGATTTATTAAGAATTTTGTTTGAGTCTTATTTTATTAGTAATATTTATTTTGATTTTGATAGAGATAAAATAGGGATCAACAATTTTTATTTTTCATGTATTTAAGTGTGATAGTATTTTATTTTGTTGATATAAGATAGAAATAGATTAAGTAATAGTTGTTTTTATTTTGAAGAAGTTATATTTTGATTTTAGTTTTATTTTGTATTTGGTCAAAGACCCTGTTTACACCTATTTAGAGACTATCAATATTTAATAAAAATCACCACAAAATTGACCTCAAGGACAAGAGATTTTATGTCATTGTGGAGTTGTAAAAATTGATGTTGGATAAGAGAAGACACATGGTGTATGATCATAGTCACAGGTTGAATATTCCTGAATCTCTTTACAAAAACAAAGGCCACAATTAGTGGTTTAGGCCTTTATTATAAGAAAATTCATACGTGTAGGAAAGATTGCATGTTATTTGGGAAAAATAATAACAAATTTGAGTTCTATAATATTTGTAAATCTTGATGATGGAAAGAATTTTCTGAAGTTTGTTCTGTGTTTGAGGAATTAAAATATGTGCAAAAGTTTCTGGGAAAGTTTTGTGGCACTTTTCATTGATTTGTTAGCCTTGAAAGACTATTTATGTGTTCAAAAACTACTTAGTAGATGAGGTGACATGATGAAGAATGATGGAAAGATAGAAAATTGAGATATCCTACTTATGGTGAAACTTAGAAGGACATTTTTATTATGAATTTGCTTTTTACTAACGAAATGTAAGACTTGTCTTATAAAGGACTTGTCATGATGGTCGTATACAACTTATCGTCTTGGTTGTGCATGAACATACAATGTTGTCATTACAATTGCCAAAAAATCATATAGATGTTACCTGCAACCATTAATTGAGGTTCATGTTCAAGACTTAAAAATGGAGCATGACTGCATCTGAACCTTCTCTTTATTTTTTACTTGCTCCATTTATTTTGTTTTACAGCTTATATTTCATTTTTCGTTTTATTTTTTTCTTTTGATTATACCAATTCAATATATTATCAAACATAATCGTAATTACTTTTTCTTATATTTATTTTCATATACAAAGAGTCAAGAAATCTATCTAATAATATCCTTCAATGTGTCGTAAAGTCTTTTTCAAATCTATTTTCATTAATTTAAGTATATTTTAGCTATTTCAAAATTATTAATCAAAATGGTACAACTTTTACATTCGTTTGAGAAAAAAATAACAATTACTTAAAAAATATATGTGGTGCGAAGTAATTCACAAAATAACATTTATAAAGAAAAATAAAAAGAAGTGCATAGAAATAAAAGTAGAAATGAAAGTGGAAATTGGGATTTTTATAGCGTTTTTTACGTAGGTCTTATGAAACTGACAGAAGAAAACGTTTAATAAGTCGATTCCGAACTGACGCATATCAAAGACGATCTAATTATAGGTTCTTAATTAAACTACTTAACTAACATGTGTGAAAGCATGTTTAATTTGACTTCCTGATTTCTCAGTATTCTTGTAAGGACCGTGCATTTTTTTTAAAAAAAGAAGAAAGTGGTGGGGCAAAGGGAGGCACATTCCTGGAAGAAAAAGGAGTGGACGGCTGCATTTTTAGTGGGAGAAGAAGCTCAAAATGGGAACGGTTGCAGCTTGGTAGGGGGCGGCTAGTGGTTTTCAGTGGGAAGCAAAGGTGAGTGGTGGGTCTTCCCACCTTAGAGTGTTCCAACCACCAGGAAGTGCTCCAAGCACCATCATCACTTACCTCCATTAGTGGATTGAGCACTGAGGAAGGAGAGTGGGACGGCTGGAATTGGATAGGCAGTGGAGTGCCCATTCCTTTCTTTCTTAAAGGGAGAACCGTGAGCTTTGAAGGGGGTTGGATTCGGCACTTGGAGATTCTGCAGAGGGAGAGAGCTTGCTGCACGTACGGGAGAAGGAGAAGAAGAAGCTGCTGCATCCAGAGGAGAGGCAGAGAACGTCCAGAGCTTTGGAATTAGAAGGAGATTCACACTACATTCAAGTTGGCTAGGAGGTCTTCAAGAGGTAAGGGGAGTTGGATTTTCTGGATGTTGATAGTGGTTGCATGAGTAGGATGCTGGAAAATTGTGGTTGTATGTATGGTTGGATTGAAATTAATATGTTGATTCATGTATGTGATCTTGTATGCTTTGGAATTGAAGGAAACTGGAATTTCATAGTTTTTTTGTCATTTGGAGAGGAAGTGAGGTAGTGATTTTGAGCATTTGGGGTCTAGAGTGTTATTGAGCCTTTGGAACAGTTTCACCCACTGTATTATGACTTGTTAGAGCCATCAAATTGATCAAAATAGGTGCAAAGTTGTAGAACTGGATTTTTGGTATCTAAGTTGTGAAAATTGGTGTTTTATGGTTGAATTTAAGTATGAATCCCTTAAGAATTGAATAAGGAACGGTTATAATCAATTAGGTAAGTCCAATCTAGTATAAAACATGAATTAAGGGTGTTAGAAGTTAAGAAAAAGGGTTGAAAATGGTAAAACGAGGTTCTGTCCTAAATCTGCAGAATTCTGCATTCTGCAGAATTCACGCCCGGCGCCCCTGTCGCGCCAGGCGCCCGGCGCGAGTTAGCGCTAGATGCGAGAGTGAACGTTCGTCCAATTTGATCCAAATTGGACGTTCGTCCGTTCTGAGCCACATTGGACGTTCGTCCAAATAGCTCGATCAAGCGTTCGGCCTTTATTCTAAGTTGAGCGTTCGGTCTTTGGTCTAAGTTGAGCGTTCGGCCTGCTGTAGTGATTGTGAGCGTTCGTCCAACCGAGCGTTCGTCCGCGTTTGTACAACTGAGCGTTCGTCCGCGTTCGTCCAAACTGAGCGTTCGTCCTTCAATCCGAGTGAGCGTTCGGCCTAAGTATCAATCTTAGCGTTCGTCCAAGAAGTGTTCGACCTTGAGCGTTCGTCCGTGGCGTTCGTCCAAAATAGTGTTCGGCCAATTGTTGATCGTTCGTCCTGTAGTGTTCGTCCAAATCATCAAAGTGAGCGTTCGTCCAGATCATCCATTGAACGTTCGTCCAAGTCATCAAGTGATCGTTCGTCCATATTGCTTTGTTGACGTTCGTCCGAGAGTGTTCGACCTGTTGCAAATGGCGTTCGTCTAGAAACGTACGTCCCATGGTGTTCGGTGAATAGTGCTCGTTCAATTAATACCTTACCAAAAACGTATTCTAAATCCATTTTCTATTAAATTGAATTATGTGTACAAATATTTGGAATGTATATTGCGATGGGAATTATGTGAAAGTATGTGAATTTATGAGGTGTGTTGGATTTACTGTAATATATGGGGATATCTGGTAAATTGTCGGTAACAGTATAATTCACAGACGTAATTCCATGGTCCTCAAGGAGGGGATACATGGTGGTGGACGTAATTCCATGGTCCTCAATGAGGGGATACATGGTGGTGGACGTAATTCCATGATCCTCAGGAAAAGGAGACATGGTGGTGATTTGGGGTGTGTTTACCTTGCATAGTGTTGGGGAGTGCCAGCTGAACTATGCGAGTGCAAATATGAGGTATGACTTACTCTACATAGTGTTGGGGAGTGCCAGCTGAACTATGTAGGTGTAAAGATAAATCGTATGTGTTTACCTTGCATAGTGTTGGGGAGTGCCAGCTGAACTATGCGAGCGTAAATATGAGTTGTGACTTACTCTACATAGTGTTGGGGAGTGCCAGCTGAACTATGTATGTGTAAGGATAAATCGTATGTGTTTACCTTGCATAGTGTTGGGGAGTGCCAGCTGAACTATGCGAGCGTAAATATGAGTTGTGACTTACTCTACATAGTGTTGGGGAGTGCCAGCTGAACTATGTAGGCGTAAGGATGAGTCGTAGGAGGTTATGAAATGTGGGTTATGAGTATGCTGTAATTGTTCCTGTATATGTACCTATGTATAATGTCATGAATTAAATGTGCTAGGAGATAACATGCTTTTTATATCTAGCTCACCCTTGCATTGTTTGTGTTGTGTGCTGTTTGGGTATGTTTCTCTGGCGATGATCATCCACTTGGATGGGAGCAGACGTTGTTGAAAAGATCACTTTGGAGCAAGAGCTGGAGAATACTGAGGCTGCGGAGTAGTCTTCTTAGGAATTCCTATCTGAACACGGGTAGTGTTCCAATCTGTAAACTGTTTAAGTTTAAATTTCCGTTTCTTTTATTTTGGATGACTGTAATTTCGTACTTTAATTACACGTCATGATCCAACTGTTCTCTTTATTGGAATGTTGACGTCTTTATTATGTAATATTTATTATTATATAATCGGGATGTTACATTAATGGTATCAGAGCAGTTCGTCCTTAGGATGACCTTTGTGTTGTGGGTTTGCCATGTCTTCTCTGTGAAGAATTGAGTGTAAATGGTATGACCTACCATTTCCTCCGAGTCTATATAATAAGGTGTGTATCTAACTGGAAGTTTTGAGAACAGAAAATGTCTTGATAAGAGTAATGAGGGTGCACACTCATGACTTTCATCGTAGATGATTTTCCTTTCTTAATTCTGAAGGTTTGAGAAGAGAAAGAGTTAGAGTTTCAGTGTTGTTTCCTATAGTAATTCCTGTGTGGTTCTTGTTTTGTGATGGTGTGATGTGCCCTAGAGTAGTAAAGAACTGTATATTCAAGGATAATTTGAGTTGTATACTTTTAGTGGGATTGGTTTAAGCATTTGAGGCAAGTTCTTGTCTCGAAGATAGAAGTTATAAGACAAAAAGTTAAGTTTCGGAGGGCTAGTGAAGATATTAGAGTTGGAAGTAATGTTATGGGTGAAGAAAATTTCAAGAAGACAAAGTCAGAAGATCTTATATCGTACGTTCGCAAGAAGTTCAGAGGTTAGATTTAGAGAAGCTTTGGATAAGTATGGGTGTAACAAGGTTTGAAAAATGAGTTGGGTATAGTATATTAGTGATGGTTGGAATCTGAATAAGAGAAGTGATAGATGGTTTAAAGCTAAAGTTAAGAAAGAAATAAGTGGACCATGGGAAATCGTTATTCTGATAGGAAGTAGAAGAAGAAGGGATTGAGGAGCAGTTCTTTCCTTAGAAACCTGTAGGCTGTGGGTGTGCTTGGTTTGTGATTGTGTACTCTGGTCTCGCGTAAGAGGTTGTGTTAATTTAAGTCAGGCTAATGATCTTTCTTTCTGTGTGAACAGAAGATGGCACCTACGTCTCCTCATCGTTCTCCTCCGCGAGTCGATCAACCTGACTCTAATCAGATGCTGAATGCGGTGCTCCAGGCGTTGCAACAGCAGAATGCTACGTTGATTCAACAGAATACCTTTGCATTGCAAAATCTTGAAGCCGCAAGGGTATCAGCTGAGAACGCAAGAGTGTCTTCTGAGAACACTCAGAGGGAGTTCATGGAATTGATGACTAATGCTAGGACTCCTCCAAGTGTTTCTTCCGTTGCTATTCCTGCGCAAGAGTGGAGCTTGGAAAGTTTTCTGCAGCATCGCCCAGCAAGATTCACTGGCAAGTGCAAGCCTGATGAAGCTGATCACTGGTTTGGGGACATAGAGAGGATATTTGAAGCTAAGGGATGTACTGATGAGAAGAAGCTAGCCTATACTCAATATCTGCTTACCGGGGAAGCTGGCCATTGGTGGAACAGCATGAAGATGATCCTTGAAAGGAGTGGGACTCCTATTACTTGGGAGTTGTTTAAGACCAAATTTTACACTGAGTACTTCCCAAACAGTGTGAGATTTGCAAAGGAAGTGGAATTCCTAGAGCTGGTGCAAGGCGACGGATCGGTGTCGGAATATGCAAACCGCTTCAAGCATTTGCTTCGTTTCAACACTATGGCAGTAGATGAAGAGTGGCAGTGCAGAAAATTTGAGAATGGCTTGAGGAAGGATATCAAGTTGCTGGTAAAAGGGTTACGCATCAGAGAGTTCCCTACATTGGTAGAGATGTCTCGTGATCTAGAGAAGACGAAGAGTGAATCTGAAGGGCAGCAGGATCAGCCTACTAGAAGTGGGGGACCATCTGGATCTCGTGGTGGAATTAGCATTAAGAAGACGCCATACGCTAGACCATCCTTCTCTTCTGGGTCTAAGGGTCCATCCTATCAACCAACGGTACAGTCAGGACCAGCTGAGCCATCCGGCACTGTTAGATGTTATACATGTGGTGGACCTCATTACCGGAACAACTGCCCTAGTAGAAGAAGAGTAGTGAAGTGTTTCAAGTGCGGGAAGGAGGGACATTTTGCTGATGAGTGTACTTCTGCAGTAGGATCAGGACCTCAGGCACAGAGGACTGGTTTGCCGACACCCAGGGAAGGTGGCAGAACTCCGACGGTGGGCAGAGTCTACGCCTTGGTGGGATCAGAGGCGGTCAAGTCAGGTAACATCCTCATTTGTAGTTGTTCATTTCTTGGTGTGCTTTGTGTTGTGTTTTTGATTTGGGGGCAACACACTCCTTCATGGCGAAGGCACGTGTTGAAAAATTTGGGTATGTCTGTAGAAGAGTTAGGTGTTGACCTGTTGGTGTCTACACCAACATCAGGATTAATTGGGACTTCTTCTGTGTGTGTCCATTATCCGAATGTCGTAAAGGGACGTCGGTTCGAGGTAAATCTCATCAGTTTACCTTTGCAATGATTAGAAGTATTTCGAGAATGGATTGACTATCCATCAAGCGCATCCTTATCAATTGTGATGATAAGGAGCTGTCGTTTCCGGATAAAGACAAAGATGTCTTTGTCGATCGGCGTCGTGAAGCAAGACCCCCCTGGATAGTGTTAGTTGCTTCTTAGTGTTAACATCGGTCGAAGCGACTCAAGTTTCGAAGCATGCGGCACGGGAGAGTTGGAGTGTAAGTCTCGCAGTAGGATTCGTGAATAAGTTTCTGGTTTACCTCCTTCACGTGAGCATGAAGATCACCTTAGGACAATGCTTGACGCTAAGAGAATATTTGTCAGTTCAAGTACAACCAGTAAGGATTAAGGATGAACTGTCAAGCGAGTCAAGGTCATCTGGGATGGTAGAACAAGCGACTCTACCTAGAAGTTGGAGGTGAGATGGGAGTAACTTATCTCGACTTGTTCTGGTAAAGCTGAATTTTCGAGGACGAAAATTTTTGTTGTTGGGGAGAATGTAAGGACCGTGCATTTTTTTTAAAAAAAGAAGAAAGTGGTGGGGCAAAGGGAGGCACATTCCTGGAAGAAAAAGGAGTGGACGGCTGCATTTTTAGTGGGAGAAGAAGCTCAAAATGGGAACGGTTGCAGCTTGGTAGGGGGCGGCTAGTGGTTTTCAGTGGGAAGCAAAGGTGAGTGGTGGGTCTTCCCACCTTAGAGTGTTCCAACCACCAGGAAGTGCTCCAAGCACCATCATCACTTACCTCCATTAGTGGATTGAGCACTGAGGAAGGAGAGTGGGACGGCTGGAATTGGATAGGCAGTGGAGTGCCCATTCCTTTCTTTCTTAAAGGGAGAACCGTGAGCTTTGAAGGGGGTTGGATTCGGCACTTGGAGATTCTGCAGAGGGAGAGAGCTTGCTGCACGTACGGGAGAAGGAGAAGAAGAAGCTGCTGCATCCAGAGGAGAGGCAGAGAACGTCCAGAGCTTTGGAATTAGAAGGAGATTCACACTACATTCAAGTTGGCTAGGAGGTCTTCAAGAGGTAAGGGGAGTTGGATTTTCTGGATGTTGATAGTGGTTGCATGAGTAGGATGCTGGAAAATTGTGGTTGTATGTATGGTTGGATTGAAATTAATATGTTGATTCATGTATGTGATCTTGTATGCTTTGGAATTGAAGGAAACTGGAATTTCATAGTTTTTTTGTCATTTGGAGAGGAAGTGAGGTAGTGATTTTGAGCATTTGGGGTCTAGAGTGTTATTGAGCCTTTGGAACAGTTTCACCCACTGTATTATGACTTGTTAGAGCCATCAAATTGATCAAAATAGGTGCAAAGTTGTAGAACTGGATTTTTGGTATCTAAGTTGTGAAAATTGGTGTTTTATGGTTGAATTTAAGTATGAATCCCTTAAGAATTGAATAAGGAACGGTTATAATCAATTAGGTAAGTCCAATCTAGTATAAAACATGAATTAAGGGTGTTAGAAGTTAAGAAAAAGGGTTGAAAATGGTAAAACGAGGTTCTGTCCTAAATCTGCAGAATTCTGCATTCTGCAGAATTCACGCCCGGCGCCCCTGTCGCGCCAGGCGCCCGGCGCGAGTTAGCGCGAGATGCGAGAGTGAACGTTCGTCCAATTTGATCCAAATTGGACGTTCGTCCGTTCTGAGCCACATTGGACGTTCGTCCAAATAGCTCGATCAAGCGTTCGGCCTTTATTCTAAGTTGAGCGTTCGGTCTTTGGTCTAAGTTGAGCGTTCGGCCTGCTGTAGTGATTGTGAGCGTTCGTCCAACCGAGCGTTCGTCCGCGTTTGTACAACTGAGCGTTCGTCCGCGTTCGTCCAAACTGAGCGTTCGTCTTTCAATCCGAGTGAGCGTTCGGCCTAAGTATCAATCTTAGCGTTCGTCCAAGAAGTGTTCGACCTTGAGCGTTCGTCCGTGGCGTTCGTCCAAAATAGTGTTCGGCCAATTGTTGATCGTTCGTCCTGTAGTGTTCGTCCAAATCATCAAAGTGAGCGTTCGTCCAGATCATCCATTGAACGTTCGTCCAAGTCATCAAGTGATCGTTCGTCCATATTGCTTTGTTGACGTTCGTCCGAGAGTGTTCGACCTGTTGCAAATGGCGTTCGTCTAGAAACGTACGTCCCATGGTGTTCGGTGAATAGTGCTCGTTCAATTAATACCTTACCAAAAACGTATTCTAAATCCATTTTCTATTAAATTGAATTATGTGTACAAATATTTGGAATGTATATTGCGATGGGAATTATGTGAAAGTATGTGAATTTATGAGGTGTGTTGGATTTACTGTAATATATGGGGATATCTGGTAAATTGTCGGTAACAGTATAATTCACAGACGTAATTCCATGGTCCTCAAGGAGGGGATACATGGTGGTGGACGTAATTCCATGGTCCTCAATGAGGGGATACATGGTGGTGGACGTAATCCTCAGGAAAAGGAGACATGGTGGTGATTTGGGGTGTGTTTACCTTGCATAGTGTTGGGGAGTGCCAGCTGAACTATGCGAGTGCAAATATGAGGTATGACTTACTCTACATAGTGTTGGGGAGTGCCAGCTGAACTATGTAGGTGTAAAGATAAATCGTATGTGTTTACCTTGCATAGTGTTGGGGAGTGCCAGCTGAACTATGCGAGCGTAAATATGAGTTGTGACTTACTCTACATAGTGTTGGGGAGTGCCAGCTGAACTATGTATGTGTAAGGATAAATCGTATGTGTTTACCTTGCATAGTGTTGGGGAGTGCCAGCTGAACTATGCGAGCGTAAATATGAGTTGTGACTTACTCTACATAGTGTTGGGGAGTGCCAGCTGAACTATGTAGGCGTAAGGATGAGTCGTAGGAGGTTATGAAATGTGGGTTATGAGTATGCTGTAATTGTTCCTGTATATGTACCTATGTATAATGTCATGAATTAAATGTGCTAGGAGATAACATGCTTTTTATATCTAGCTCACCCTTGCATTGTTTGTGTTGTGTGCTGTTTGGGTATGTTTCTCTAGCGATGATCATCCACTTGGATGGGAGCAGACGTTGTTGAAAAGATCACTTTGGAGCAAGAGCTGGAGAATACTGAGGCTGCGGAGTAGTCTTCTTAGGAATTCCTATCTGAACACGGGTAGTGTTCCAATCTGTAAACTGTTTAAGTTTAAATTTCCGTTTCTTTTATTTTGGATGACTGTAATTTCGTACTTTAATTACACGTCATGATCCAACTGTTCTCTTTATTGGAATGTTGACGTCTTTATTATGTAATATTTATTATTATATAATCGGGATGTTACAATTCTCATCTTTAAAAACTTTATCTCTTGATGAAAACAGGCTAAATGCTAAGATTCCCAAAGATATTCGATTTCCTACTCAGCTAGAGACTCTCAAAATGAATTTGAACTCTTTGGGAGATGTGATCAGTGACTCTCATGTTGCTAACATGTCAAAGTTGTATGGCTTTGGAATTTAGCCAAAACTGGACTCGGTCCTTTCAATTGGGTTATATAGGGTTGAGATCTTGAAAGTTAGGTCCAACTTTTCCTAAATGGTTACACACACAAAATGACATTGAAATTCTTGACATTTCTTGTTATAAAATAATAATAATGGTAAAACAACCGTTAGTTTTAAATGTTCACAACAATTTTTATTTTTTTCATTAACTTTTATAAATGTACAGTTTTTTTAAATGTTAACAACAGTATTAGTACAGAACATGACTCAAAAATCAATAATTATGTCATTTCCGACGTTTTGAAAATTCATCAAATTATTGTATGACTAACAACTTCACAATCACAATAGGCTTCCTCAACAACCATTACAAAATAAAAATGAAAAGAAAGAAACATTTAAAGAAAATAAATGTTTAGAATAAAAAGATTTTTTCAATATCGATATCCAGAGTACCTCTTTCCTCTCTTTTTTTTTCCTTTGACCATGGTACCCACAATCATTCTAATCTTCAAATTCCATTTCCTCTGCCAAAAATTAAGCAAATTATATTAATTTTGCCAGAACTAGAAACAATAAAAAGATATCGTAAAAAACAAATTCAAAGCAAACTTATACTAAAAGGCAAAGAAATAGAAAACTCCAATAATTTAAGTCACTACTAATTAAATTCTTTCAATTTATTTTATACTTTGTAAAAAAAATCATTTGTCATAAAAGAATTATCTTGTATGATTATCAAGGCAAATAAAAAAGTGTTTGTAGAAGCCAAATTAAAACTAGAAATCTTCAAATTCATATGGGAGATCTTTACTTGAATTACAACTTACCATTTATTATAAAAATTGTATTTATAGAAATAATTATATCTATCATCCATGAAACTAATATTGCAATGTTTAAACATACAAAAGAAAAACCAACTTATTATGAGAATGTCAACAATTTTGAGACAAGATTGAAAGAGATAAAAATAAAGAGACTGAAAATATGTCTTATGCTAACGATTTTTTATTATTTTATTCTATCCATAGACATTAGTTATTATCTTTAATATTCTTATTTTCAATTACATTATTAATCTTTCATTAAATTTCTTTTTATCTAATAAAAAATCGATTTAACCATAATATTTTTGTAATTGTTATTATTTTGAAATGTGAATCATTTATGACATGAAACTCATTAATCAAATTTAGAAATCAAAATAATTAATTATGTGGATATCAATTAGAAATTAGTAGTATGTAAAATAGTCTTTTTTATAAATAAAAAATTATAATTAATTTGTTAATTGTACTTTAAATTGATCATTGTCATTAGCTATCAAAGTTTTACATATTTAATATTATTAATTTTAAATTAGTCTCTAATTTTAAATTAAAAACTAATTTAATGAAAAAAAAACTTAATAATTATAATAATAATAATAATAAATCAAAATTTTAACACAAGGTTAAAATAATGTTACCTGTAGCTATGTTTTGTAGCAGATTTTGAAAACTTTCACTCTTGTCATGACATAAAGAGTGTCTCCTAAATTATTTAAGAACTTGAAATATGCATGATGTCAAGAATGTACTATTAAGATTGAGCCAAACACTCCCCCAAAAGCTTATAGCAAAGAATGTGGAGCCTCGGTCGCCGCGCCTCCATTGTCGAGCCTCCATCTCCACTAATTCACTTATTTCTCATGGTTCTCATCGACTCCTACGTCTCCGTCGCCGTGTGTTGTCGCCACCACGTTGCTGTCGTACAATCACTGCCTTGTGAAAGTTAATCATCAAAATATGCTTTGAGACTCATTACTTTCGATTGAGCTTAACATATAGGATTTAATAGTGAAAGTTATGGTTGCATTTTGAGACAAACATATGGTCTACCATGTTCTTGTGAATTAACATGATATGACCTTGGGGTGATTCCTCTATCTAAAATTCATATCATGTGGACTAGATTGAACTTTTCAAATATTTCATCTAATGAATCACATGCATTCAAAAGGAATTTGATTTGGTCCTCAATTGTTTCAAAGAAGTTAACATTAAAGGAAAAATGACAACAAATAGAAGTTACTTGAAATTGTTTGTCCTGCTATGAATCAATGGTACTTTAATGCATAAATTTAAATTGAAGGTTGAACAAAAGACAAAAGTTCATCGATCTCAAAGGTTTAGAAATTGTAAACTCTTATATTTTTAGCATGTAGACGCCTTGCACTCATGAGAGTTCTTCACCAAAAAAAAGAAATGTAATCTAAGGCTAAATAATTTATAACAAAGGAGAATACCCATGTTAGATCAGTTCTATCCGATTTGTCACTCGTAGATTGTCGATGTTGTTGATGTCGTTGTTGATGGTCATTGTGGGTATATATGCATCTTTCCTTTGTTAGGGATAAGTGAGAAGTCATGGTCCCTTATACAACATGATTTATTTAAAAACTTAGTTAGTGACACGGTGAATAACAAGATTAGTTGGAAGCTATGATCGACTAGAACAACTAAGGAAGTCTTTTCTAGTTGAATCATAATCAAGGGTATGTGTTGCCATACTTTACACTTTACTTACTATGTCTTACCTGTTTCTTTCATAATAACTTTTTTCATTAATTACAAGTTATAATGGACAAGTGAATGACTATAGTAGACATTGGCTATGTGATTACTAATTGATATAATCGTCAAAATATTATAATCTTCCTATTATGTACTACACCACCTTCTGATGTAAGACAACATCGACTAATATGTATATGACATTGATAACGGTAATTTTTACCATTATCTTTGAACCAATTTTCGTACCAAATCTACCCTTTTGAAGCTTGAAACATGTTTAATCCTCCCTTTTTATCTAAGTTCGTGAATAAGTTTAGTGTATGCTTTACATATAAGTTTTCATCATTAATTCCTCAAATTTGTAGGCAATTTGCGTGTATTAGAGAAGTACTTAACTACTAAGAGTGGGAACCAAGGAAAAGATTCAAAAGCAGGAGGCTAAAGGAGTAAGGAAGACACCTCGCGCCTGGGCGTGACAAAAGGGGCGCCAGGCGCAACATTCCAGAGAGTCTCGCGCCCGGGCGTGACAAAAGGGGCGCCCGACGCGAGTTTACAGTGAGTCTCGTCCAGGACGCTCGCCCAGGATAAGTGGACGCTCGTCCAGGGTGGAAGAACGAGCGGACG
Source organism: Vigna umbellata (assembly GCF_029865625.1). Classification (NCBI taxonomy): domain Eukaryota; kingdom Viridiplantae; phylum Streptophyta; class Magnoliopsida; order Fabales; family Fabaceae; genus Vigna; species Vigna umbellata. The sequence continues at coordinate 22,580,025 of NC_142168.1, forward strand.
CTCACTCAGAGAGAAGAGGACGCAGTATGGACGCACTAGAAGACGCACGTCCAGCGAGAAGAGGACGCTCGCCCTATGGACGCACGAGAGAACGCTCGCCCAGCGAGAAGTGGACGCTCGTCCAACAAATACGTTCAGCGGACGCTTGTCCAGTAAAGACGCACAGTGGACGCTCGTCCAGTGAGGACACGCATTTGACGCTCGTCCAGCGCGCTAAGAGGACGCTCGGCAGAGAAGCGCTCAGTGGACGCTCGGCAGCAAGAAGTGGACGCTCGTCCACTTTCAGTGGACGCTGAATTTTCCAGAGTTTCACGCCCGGGCGTGAGAAATGTGGCGCCCGGGCGTGACTTTTCCAGAGAGGTTCGCGCCTGGGCGCGACTGAGAGGGCGCCGGGCGCGACTTTTGCTGATGTGTCAAAATGCCTATTTATTCACGGGGTCTCGAAGCATTTGGGGATCTTTGGCTGCCCAAACACGATTTCTCTCATTTGGAGCTCTTGGAGGCGAGCTAGGAGCTGTGGGAACAGTCCTTCCTCACCCTTGGGTCTTCTTCCTTCTTCTATTTTCACCATTGTTGTAAGCTTGAGCTCTCCATTCATGGAGAGTTAGTTTCATTATTGTTGGGGGATTGATGTAGCCACTAAACTCTTATGTAAACTATTGTGTTTTGAATGAATATATGCCTCTTTCATTGATTGTTAGTGTTTAATTCCTTCTCTTAATGCTTGTTGTGAAGTTGTTATCCATGACATGATTTTAGGGTTTGCTTGATATTGGGAAATGTTGGGTAAATCTAGACTTGGATTAAACACTTAAAGGAAATAGTATCTAGGGATAGAATTAGGACCTTTGGTTGTCTTAGATCTCAGTTCTTAATGCGGAAATAATTGTTAGGTCTTCCAAGGGATTGGAGCCTAATATGGAAGTCTAGGCTCTCTCTACCAAGGGATTGGGTTTGAGTAATTAAGTAGATTGACATTGGCATATTAATGAAGAGGAAGTGATTTTCTATACATAAGAGTGAAGTAGGTGAAATAATACCCCCAAAAATACCATTCCATATCATTTCTAATCTTTCCATTTCCAAGTGTTTGAGTATCTAAGATCACTTTTATCAATTATGTTTCATGTTTACTTTAATTGCACAAAAACACAAATTATGAAGCATTCTTTAATCTAAGTTAGTTGGAAATTATACGATTGTTTGGTGACACGAGTCTCTTGGGAAACGATATTCGGTCTTACCGGTTTTATTACTTAGAACGATTTGGTACACTTGCCAAAGTTGCAACAGACATAAGTTCATGAATCCCATTTTGAGTAGATAAAGTGATTATTATTTTCTACCATTATAAAATAAGTTAAATCTACTAGTTTTATCTTTATATGTTCACCTACAATGCTTGATCATCTTTTTATGTCAGTAGGATGCAAATATTTATAGAGTTGATGAACGTTAATAGTAGTTATGTAGACTTGCATCAGGACTGATATTTGTGTCATGTAAATAAATTATACAAATGAAAATACAAAGTTGTTTAATTATATAAAAATGAAGTTGTTTAATTACAAATATCACTTCCAAGTTCAAAAAAACCAAATACATTGTGGCCTCCTCTATTGTTGGGTGCATGCTCTTTAGACATTGCATCTATTTGTAATGCCTCATCGGTCCAGTCCCAATCTATAGTGCCTTTATTGATATTGCGACAATCAATTATCGTTTATAACATTCTTTTATAGAGCCTTGCAATGACGGTAAGAACAAATAAATTAAAATTCTTTGATAGCATAAAGACATAACATTGTATGGTTACATACCAAAAACCAGATTATGACTTCAATCTCTTATGAACTAGAATGTCATTTTGGAGATGTCAACAAATTCGAGGTATGAGACTCGACCGATCATCCTCGACAACATGAATAACATAGGGATGTGATATCCTTCTTAACCACTTGAGTTATCCCTCAATGCATGAAGATAGAGAGGGCACCACTGTGACATTCATCAACACGTGCTTGAGAAAGTGCAACCAACGATTATAAGAGTTCCTATGTCAGCCTCTAGAACAATGTTTAGTAACCACGAGTTCAATTGCTCATATCTAAATTTCCTTAATATGTGTTCAGGAAGATGTTAGTGTACAATCAGATCCACTCTGATCCAACTACAGAACATGTTGATTGATAGATGTAAATGATTAATTTGATGTGCTTCATATGAGACCTAGATCATCCCATCATATATCAAGGCATCTGATTGTGCCATGGCGTCATGTAGACTGAAAATATTCCTCCTCATCACCTAACGTGCGGCCTAAGGTGTATCTTCATCATAACTAGGCAACATATGCTTCTTCCCATCGTAGGAAAGTGCTCATATATCTAACTCTAAAAAAAAGTAAAAATGTTTTTCAATAATGAAACAATAAAGGAATCAAAGATTAATATATATATATATATGTATGTACATATATATATATATGTATGTACATACATATATATGTATACACACACACACCTCTAAAATGCTTTGTCTCTACAAAGTTGGCACCAAACTACTTGTATAGTACAAATGAGCCAATTTAGCAACTCCCTAGACATATCTACCACATGATAGTAGGTCTTTGAAGAACATCAAGTATGATATACAGATGAAAGTGGAGTTCTTATCTATAAAAATAGTGCATCCACAAGATGAAACAAGTAGGCCAGTGCATCACATTGCCATTGTTAGTTGTCATAATAGCCCTTATATAGGTCTCTCAATCAGCCCAGTCTTACTTGGAGAACATGATATTACCTCAGCTCATATGTATCCCTTTTGTAGTCCATGCCCAATAGGTCCATGAGAGTTTCCAAAGCCACTTCAAAGTCTAAGACTTCATTCAGACAAAATGGTCTTACTATAGACAAATGTAGCAATGTGGACATGTCATCTAATGTGACAGTCATCTCACTAACAAGGACATGAAAATTGTTTGTCTCTCTATTCCATCTCTCAATGAACTCCAATCTCAACCTCTTATTGGTATAATCATAATAAATATTGCATAGAGGCATCAAACTAAAAATCATGACAAAAATTTGAACAGCCAAATGACATGCTTCATATTTATTTACTTTTTTTCCATGGAAGACCAACTTTTATCTCTCATCGGTCATAGTTAAAACAATTGCGTATAAAATTGAAGCAACTAAACAATCATCAAAAGGAAAAAAATTCAACTACTTTATTAACTTGACCCTACCACAAACCGAAAATGCAACATGATCAACATAACTTGTTAACAATGATATATCATGTGGACCTCCAGAAATCTACCTACTTCATGTTCTTCTTAAACAATATCTATGTGTTACTCAACAACATTATACCGATCTTCATTAACATCCTCTTACTGCTTATCAAGATAAGAATGAGAAATGGCGTCGCTTCTCCAAGACTACCCCTTCGACGAGCAAATGATGTAGATCTCCTTTTTTTTCACCTTGTATAGAACTCTCACCAGAATATGTAGAGACACCTCGAGTTATGACCATTTTGATCACAAACAAATTAAGAAAAAAAATTAAAACCAATATGCATAACAAATAACTAAATTTAAAGAGAATAAATAAAAAAATAACAACCCATATAAATCCTAAAACCATAACAAATAAACAAACCCTAAACCCTAAACTATAAACTCTAACTAAGAACAGACAAAATCCATAAAATTAAAATAAATTAATAAAACCATAAGCCATTAAAAATAAATTAAAACAAAATTTAAAAAAAAATTAAAATAAAAATTATATATATATATAAATCCTTAACCCATCCTAAACTCTAAACAACAACCTATAAAATAAATAAAATTAAAAATTTAACAAAACCATAAGCAATTAAAAATAATTAATTTTAATTAAATAAAAAAATTAAAATAATGATTATATATATATATATATATATATATATATATATATATATATATATTGGACTTTGAAATTTAGTCTAATTATTATCGAATTTAGAGATAATATCAGATTTTAAAACTTGGTTAAGGAGTTCATTGGTTCTCAATGAAACATTTACAAATTTAGATAATAGTTTAGGAAATGAAGGTACCTTATATAGTTTGGTGGCACGAAATGCTTGAAGGTTGATTGTGGGAGTGTATGAAGATGTGCTATGCAGTTATGTAAGTGAAAGAAGTCATGAAGAGGAAGAGGAAGTAGGTGATGCGACACTAGAATTTAGGAGAAAATATGAGTAAATAAAAGTGAATGGGTGAAGGTAAATATAGAAGAGAAAAATAAATTGCCTCTGTAAAAAGGACAGTTTAAATATTTCAAAAAGTTTGAAAGTATATGAAAAAAAACTTCCAAGTACACGAAGAAAGTCCCAGAAAATAAATGTGTAGAAACCTTTCTATCTTCAAATTCAACCGGCTTTTCATCTCAGAATACCTCTTTCCTCTGTATTTTTTTTCACGTCCTTTGAGCATGGACCCACACAATCCTTCTAATTTTCAACAACAATTCCATTTTTGCACTTACACTGCTTTTCACCTATAATTCATATTTCCTCTGCCAAAAATTAAACAAATAATTAATTTGGCCAAAAATAAAAACCATAAAAAGATAATGTAAAAAACAGAAATTCAAAGAAAACTCATGTTAAAAGACAAAGAATAGAAAACTCCAATAATTTAAGTGACTACTAATTAAATTCTTTTAATTTTTTTTATACTTTGCAACAACAAAATTTTTTCATAAGAATTATCTTATATCATTAAAAAAGAAAATAAAAAAAGTATTTTTACAAGCAAAATTAAGACTAGAAATCATCAAATTCATATAGGAGATCTTTTTTTGAATTACAACTTACCATTTACTATAAAAATGTATTTATAGAAAAAAAAAAACAAACATACAAGATTTATCACACATCACATTTCATACAATAGTTAAACAAATATCCTTAACATACCATGAACCTAAACCCAACCATTCGGATATATGTATTGATATTAAACTATGATAAGTTTTTGCACTTGTAGTAATGGAACAATTGCCCCCCTCCCCCAAGCTACCACACAAGTCTAATGTGTTTACCACCTATGGACAAAGAATACCAGACCATAAACTAGGACATTCTGCTACTTCTCATCACATAATCCCCTTCTCTATCTGAGATGGAGCGATTAATATTAGAGTGTTAGGATAAATTCCAAAACTGAGTCCCTACATCAATACATCACTTTACTTGAAACCACCACCAACCATTTCACCCTACAATTCTTGTCCAATCACTCCTCAATTGCATACTCAACATCAAGTATAAAACATCATACAATTCCATAATTACTTTTAAACAAACTTAAGTCCATACTATAGTTCATAATTACAAGAAATTAAAAGAAATAAAACTTCCAATCCACTTCTAAACAAGTTGCTCATTGTATGCATCACCCATTAAGACCAATTCCCCCTTGTTGAGCGAGCCATCACTCGCTCTACGAATAGCAAAACAGAGGGTTCTCGTTGCTCAATGAGAACTCTCACTCAACCACTGTTATACTCATATTTTTCACCAAAACCAACTCGCCCAATTATATGGCTCGCTCTATGAATGCAGAAATAGAGAGTTGCTCGCTCAGCGAGCCTAGACTCGCTTAGCGAGTTTGCAGAATTATGCAGAACCTGCACTCCCTAAACCTCACATATCCTAACTTATACACTTATACAAACATCTACAACTTCCATATGATATTTTAAACCTCAATTGACCTATCCAAATGTGCATTATCCAACTTAAACCTTATTAAACTCATTTTACCATGAATTTCCAAACTCACTCCAACTAAAACACCACTCTATAGTCCATAAATCAATCTCACTCATCTATCATCATAATTTGTTAGTTCAGACTCTAGAAAAGTCACAATTGACCCAAAACCAAATCCTAAACCCTCACTTTCATCACAAACCCTGTACTTTAAAATTTCACTAGTCAAAACCCCTAAAATGAGCCAAAAACCATACAAAATCACACCCTATTAACCATCAACCAATTTGATGTAAGATTTCTACTAATTTAAAGCTAGAACAAGCTTTAAATGACCCTAGAACAAACCCAAAAACTCAATTCTTCCCATTCGACCCTTACTTCAAAATCTCACCTATCCAAACCTCCTCTTAAGGTTCAAAATCAACCTACAATTCAGCCTACTCTTTACTTCTCAATATGATGAGCGGGTCGCACTGCACACAAAAATTGAGCATAAAAGAATGCAATATAGTCTAGGATTTGACTCCTAGGTCGTCTCTCAAGGACCAATATTGTGGTGGTTCAAGTCTTAGATTTTAACATGAAGTGGGGGGGGGGGGGTTGTGTGTGTGAATGTTTTGATGCAAAAAATTAAATAAATGCAGTGAAAATAAAGTTGATGAAAATGTAAATCAAGCACTGCAGTAAAAGTAAAACTGAAAAACGTAAATCGCAGAAACAGTAAATGTGCAGAAATGGTAAATTGCAGAAAATGGTAAATTGCTGAAAATGGTAAATTGCAGAAAATGGTAAATTGCAGCAGAAATTAAATTAAAACAATAAAACAGACATGGAAGTTCACGGTAAATGCAATCAAACTGTAGATTAAACTGAAAACAAGGCAGAACATTACTGGAAATTAAACCCCAAAAGCTCCCCAAAGGGGGAGGGGGAAAAATGTAAGCTCAGCAGAACGTAAGATTGCTCTCTACACTACACTACTCCTACTCCTAAATCTACTAAGTTTTTCTTTGCTCTGCTGCTTCATTTATAGCCAAATTCTCTGAACATCCTCCCGTGACTTCTCCTTCAGCATTTTGTATTTTTTCTCACTTGCCAGCCCGTGACCTTCCAGCTTTCACTTTTTAGACAACTTCTTCCACAATTATTTGCTGAGTCTTGGACGTGAGAAAATAGGGTGAGGGCCCCTCCATTTTGGAAACTCTCTTGTCATGTTCTGCACCTTGCAGTCGTGGACTACCTTCTCCATTCCAAACATCAATTCTTCTCCCTTCTAACGTTGTTGTAGTTGCTGTGTTTGGAAGTTTGCTACTGGACCGTGAAGGTGGCTTCAAGCTGGACCATGGTGTTCTTCTTCCAACTGATGGACTTCTTCTTCATTCATGCTAGCATCCCAGCTTCCTATTCTTCTGCATGCTTGGATCAATTTCTTTGCTGGGCACCAACTCCTCAAGGGCCGTGAACTTCCCTTCTTTTCCAGCCAAGCTTTGCACTTCTTCTTCAACTCATGGTAGCACCATTCCAGCCTTTGAATCACTTCTTCTCCCTGCTGACCGTGAAGGTGGCTATGTGTGCTGTCATCAACGTGCCTTCTCCTTTCCATTCATCCATGGCTTCTCTTCTTTCTTCCAATGGACGTTACAGCAACTTCTTCTCCTCATCCAAGTTCTTCCCGTGGACAAAACCAAATGAAAAATGTAATGGGAATCCGCTCCCTTCCATGTGCTGATCATCACGGTTCCAACTAGCTAAGCCCGTGTTCCACCTTTATCTTCATTCCAGCCGGTTGCTCCATTTCTCCTCTGCTGCCAGTTGCTTCACGTTCCCGTGTTGGTGCTGGATGTGCTCTCTCTCCTTCATGGTGAAGCTGGATCGTGAGTTTCTTCTGCTGCTGGACCGAATTTGCCTCCCAAAAAGCTGGAAGTGCTAATGGAAGGAGCTTGTTTCTTTGCTGGATATGGCAGCAGCAGCAGTTCCGTGTGCTTACATCTCAGACGCTGCTGTTCTTCTTTTCTCTGCTGGAGGACGGTTATGAAGATGGCTGGGACTGGACCGTGAGACTTCCAGGCATCAACTAAATGCCAACATAGTCACCTTGAGTGGGGAATAAAACCGTGAGTGATGTGTGTTTCCTGTAAGCCAATTCTGAAATTCTGAAATGAGTGCCAAAGTGGGTCATAATGTGCTTTCTCCCAACATTCTCTGCACTTTGTATCTTCCAAATGGATAAGAACCGTGAGTTGCACCTCTTGGTGGCTGCTGCCAAAAAATAAAGAAAACCGTAAAGTGGCCCCTTCATTCAACAGGCTTCACGTGTGCAGACCCCAAAATGAATTCTTCAATGTTAAGAAGTGGTGGTCCCTCTTCTAATTGAAGACATGTGCTGATTGCTTTGCACTAAAATGAATTAAATTGTCCATCATGGCCGTGTGGTGCTTTTCATTAAAAATCAAAGTAAAGAATTTTGGAGGTATGTAAGCTTTCAAGGTGAATGGACCCCATATGATGGAATATCATTTTGTTACTTCTCTCCATTCTCACGTAACCTTTAAAGTGGTGGCCACTCCTTTATGTGCTTTTGCCAAATTGCCATGAGCTCCACTTCTTGGATGAAGGCTTTCTTCTTTCTTCAATTAATTGCAATAAAATTCAGCACTTGGAACCTCCCTTGGCCGTGAGCTTCTTTAAGTGGAATGTGGCAAAAGATGTGCTTCTACAATCAGTATTCCAAGCACAAAAATTCAATGTAAAATGCCTACAAAATAAATCCCTCACGTGTTACTCTCCTTTAGTTGGTTCCATGTGTGGATCATAATTTTCTTTCAATTGGAAATTTAACATTTTCTTGCTTGTGCATCATGGAAATAAATTTTCACTTATGTAATTGATGAGAATTTTATCTTTCAGTCCCAAAATATTATCCAATAATTTTTCCTGCAATCAATATGGTAAATAATTAGTCTCAGATAACTCAAATTAATTAAAATAAGAATTACTGATCGGATTAAGCATAATCAAGAAAAATGGAGAAATACTGGACAATTAAGCACAATTCCCTGATTAATTCTAGCACAGTAAGTGAAGTGAAGAAAATAATGATTCATCACAATACAACATCTAATTTTTAACATTGCTCTTCAAAACCGATAGACACACAAGATTAATCAAGTACAAATCAACATCATCCATGGCATCATACATCAAATAACCAAGTACTATCATTAAAGAACCAATGACACTAAAACAATCATTGTAATTAAAACCAAATTTACATAACATCGTATCAACCACCACTCATACCTGTAAATTAAATTTATAAAAATCACTAGCTTCCCTCACCTGATTGGGAAAATTGTCACAGCTCTATACAACGTACTACCCGTACCTTAGCTCAAGAAACTCTAAAATCACCTACAAACCATATAATCAAAATTAGAGCAAGTCCTTACGACGTTTGATCGATAAGGAGCTAGAAATAGAGATAAGATGACACATGCGTTCAAACTATTTGATGTGCGTTAAACATAAAAATTAAAGAAAAAAGGAGTAGAAATTAACTTACTCAATAGGAAAAGCTGATTAGTAGATAATAGAGAACTCACTGTTGTGATCTCCTAGACACTTTATGATCATCAAATAAATGTCTCAGAAAAATAAATTCAAAGAAGGAGTTAGAGAGACAACATGTATTTCAGATAATGAGACGTGTTTATAAAATCTTATTTATATTATTGAATTATTTTAACATTAAAATATCTGGTCTCATTATTTTAAAATACCTATAAATTTTAATATTCTATTTTTTAGGTTCTTACAAAAGTAAAGTAAAGAGACTAAAAATATGTCTTATACTAACGATTTTTTATTATATTATTGTATCCATAGACACTAGTTATTATGTTTAAATATTCTTATTTATAATCTTTCAATAAGTTTCTTTTTGTCCAATAAAAAATCGATTTAACCATGATATTTTTGTAATTGTTATTATATGGAAATGTGAACCATTTATGACAAGAAAATTATTAAATCAAATTTAGAAATCTAAATAATTAGTCACTATATTAATTATTAATTATGTAAATATTAATTAAAAATTTTTGGTGTGTAAAATAGTCTTTTTTATAAATAAAAAAATTATAATTAGTTAGTTAATTAGACTTTAAATTGGTTATTGTCATTAGTTTTAAAAATTTTAGATATTTAATATTATTGATTTTAAATTAGCCTCAAATTTTAAATTAAAAACTAATTTAGCGACAAAAAATGTAATAATATTAGAAACCAATTTACACTCTAATTGTTATGAATAATAATAATTTTTTTAGTTTATAAAATAGTATTTAAATTAGTTAATATAATGACTAATTATTATTCATTTCTTAAATTAATTATTATTTATAAAATAGTATTTAAATTTTTTTCTTTACGCTCGTAAAATTTTGTTTTCTATGTCATATATTTTCTATTAAATGGTGATATGCTGAATTAGAAAAATCACTAAGCCATCACGAAATACAGAATAATAAGAAAAATAAAGGATAAGGAAAAAGAATATGGATGAATACACTGGAGAGAAAAAACATATTTTAATCTAAAATCTTTAGTTACTTTTTTTTTTTGAGATTCCATTTAGAAGAATTATTTCTGTATTGAAAAAAGTATAGGAATATTGAAATTTACCATAAGAATGGTCAATATTGATCTTAATATCACAGGAAAGTAATTCCTATTATAAGGAATATGAAAATTATTTATTTAAAATAATAATAATAATCATAATAATAATAAGAAAAAAAATCAAAATTTAAACACAAGTTTAAAATAATGTTACCTGCTTTAGTTTGTACCAGATCTTGAAAACTTTCACTATTGTCATGTCATAAAGAGCGTCTTTCAAATTATTTAAGAAGTTAAAATATGCATCACGCCAAGAATGTCTTATTAAGATTGAGCCAAACACTCTCCAAAAACTTATATTATGTCATTAATATAATATAAGCTTTTGGGAAAGATTCATTAATCGCATGCAAGAGAAAAAGGTAGTAGAAAGGAAAAAAATACATAAGGTATTAGTACAGAAGATGACTCAAAAATCAATAATTATGTCATTTCCAACGTTTTGAAGATTCATCAAATTATTGTATGACTAACAACTTCACAATCACAATAGGCTTCCTGAACAACCATTACAAAATTAAAATGAAGAACGAAACATTTAAAGAAAATAAATGTTTAGAAATCTTCCTCAGTTATCGATCTCCAGAGTACCTCTTTCCTCTGCTTTTTTTGTCCTTTGAGCATGGTACCCTCACAATCATTCTAATCTTCAAATTCCATTTCTTCTCTGCCAAAAATTAAGCAAATTATATTAATTTAGCCAGAAATACAAACAATAAAAAAATAACGTAAAAAAACACATTCAAAGCAAACTTATATTAAAAGACAAAAGAATAGAAAATTTCAATAATTTAAGTTTCTACTAATTAAATTCTTTCGATTTATTTTATACTTTGTAAAAGAAATCATTTGTCATAAAAGAATTATCTTGTATGATTATCAAGGCAAATAAAAAAGTGTTTGTAGAAGCCAAATTAAAACTAGATATCTTCAAATTCATATGGGACATCTTTACTTGAATTACAACTTACCATTTATTATAAAAAATGTATTTATAGAAATAATTATATCTATCCATGAAACTTTACTTGAATTGTTTAAACATACAAAAGAAAAACCAACTTATTATGAGAATGTCAACAATTTTGAGACAAGATTGAAAGAGATAAAAATAAAGAGACTGAAAATATGTCTTATGCTAACGATTTTTTATTATTTTATTCTATCCATAGACATTAGTTATTATCTTTAAGTAATATTCTTATTTTCAATTACATAGTTAATCTTTCATTAAATTTCTTTTTATTTAATAAAAAATCGATTTAACCATAATATTTTTGTAATTGTTATTATTTGGAAATGTGAATCATTTATGAGAAGAAACTCATTAATCAAATTTAGAAATCAAAATAATTAATTACGTGGATATCAATTAGAAGTTATTAGTATGTAAAATAGTCTTTTTTATAAATAAAAAATTATAATTAATTTGTTAATTAGACTTTAAATTGATCATTGTCATTAGCTATCAAAGTTTTACATATTTAATATTATTAATTTTAAATTAGTCTCTAATTTTAAATTAAAAACTAATTTAATGAAAAAAAACTTAATAATTATAACAATAATAAAACAAAAAAAAATAAAAATTTTAACTCAGGTTAAAATAATGTTACCTGTAGCTATGTTTTGTAGCAGATTTTGAAAACTTTCACTGTTGTCATGACATAAAGAGTGTCTCCTAAATTATTTAAGAACTTGAAATATGCATGACGCCAAGAATGTACTATTAAGATTGAGCCAAACACTCCCCAAAAGCTTATAGCAAATCCAATTGTCATACTTATATAATATTCACGATTGAAAATCAAATTGTCATCCTCTTGAAATTTAATTATTGGTCCTTGTCTTGCCACTCCATCAATGCACAATTCCTTTAATGGTGGTCCACAGAGATCAACATTATCTTCATATTTCGATGCATCGAAACTCTGTAATTGTGTGCCAGTTGGAATTTTTCCAGATAAATTATTATGTGACAAATCTAACATAGCGAGTCGATCAATTTGAGCAAGACTTGAAGGAATAGAACCAACAAGTTGGTTTTGTGACAAATCAAGAAATTCAAGTGATGTTAACTTTCCAACGTTTGAAGGAATTTTTCCTGTCAATTGGTTTCTTGATAAATTCAATGACACCAATGCAAATAAACCCTCTATTTCTTTTGGAATTTCTCCTGAGAATTGATTGCTAGAGAGATCAATGCTTTTTAAAAGTGATAATCCCATGTCTGTGAACATTTGTTCTGAACCTTTCCACATCAAGATTGCATTCAAATCATATGAATAGTCACCTGAGAGTGAGAAAAAACTAGTGTTGACCAAATAATAATAACTTCGATAATCTCTCAAAGAAGTCATTTGAGCCATTAAGGAAAAGTTTTTTATGCATGTAGGAATTTCTCCAGATAGATTGTTTTGCGAGAGATCTAAGAGTTGAATGCTTTTTAGATAACAAATTTGTAACGGTAAACTCCCACGGAAATAGTTGCTTCTTAAGCTTAAAAATTGCAACTGCGATAATTCGTTCCCGATCCAATTTGGGATAGATCCTGATAATCTATTTTCTGCTATGTCTACCATCACCAACTGTGTGCAATTCTTCAAGACGGAAGGGATTTTACCTGTTAAATTATTGCTGCTCAATAACAAAACTTGAAGTTCAAGGAGTGATCCCATTGAAGAAGGAATCTCTCCTGAAAACTTGTTGTGACTCATATTTAAGTAAGCCAATGACTTCAAATGGGTCCAACAGTCTGGAATTTGTCCAGAAAACTTATTATTTGAAAGGTCTAATTGGTGTAAAGATTCAGCTACACCATTAGAACATAAAAATGAAAAAGAATTTGTGAATTTATTGTTTGATAGATCAAGAGATATTGAGCCTCGTAAAAATGGCGGAACATGACCTTCAAATTGATTTGATGCAAGACTAAGAGATAAATCATGTTTCTCTATTGGCAAATTTGGAATCGTACCTTGTAAATTATTACATGAAATATCAATACTCATCCAATTTGACAATCCAAATTTGGTCCAAAACCATTCTGGAACAGTACCTGATATTCCACTATTTGAAATGTCAAGGGATTGAAATACATTTTGTTTCTCGAGCCATTTGGGAAATAATGAACCAAGCTTACAAGACCTCAATTCAATAGTAACCAATTGAAAAGTTGAAGCCCAATTTTGAGTAACTTCTAAAGTAAGTAAGTTATCTGACAACCTCAATGTCCTTAACTTTGTCATATTAAAAAAATGAGAGTCAGTTAACACACCTTTCAAAGAGTTTGACATCAAGGATAATTCCTCAAGTTGTGTTGGAAATCGAAGATCTTCAGAAATTGTCCCATTTAGCTTGTTATTATCAAGGTACAATTTTTTTAATGATGGGAACATTGTTGCGAGGTTGCGAGGCAAAGTACCCCTAATTTGATTGATACTGAGATCCAACGTTTCCAACTTTGCAAATATTGAGAAATCAGGTAATGTGCCATTGATTTTATTTTGACCGAGATTTAGTTCTCGCAATGAGTATCTAGAACATCCAGACAAATGATTAAATATCACTGTGAGATCTTCACTCAACTTATTATGAAACAAATCCAATAACTCTAAAGTACATGTGCTCCCAAATGATTTTGGAACACCACCTTCTAAAGAGTTAAAGCTAACTGAGAACTGCTCCAAATGAGATGGCAATCTAGTGCCTTCAGCTATCTTCCCACTCAATTGGTTGGAAGAAAGATCGGACGTTTTTAAATTTGAAAATGCTGAAAGATCAGGCAAGAAGCCTCTGATTTGATTGCATGCCAAACTCAACTCTTGTAGTGAGTATCTAGAACATCCAGACAAATGATTAAATATCACTGTTAGATCTTCACTCAACTTATTGAAAGACAAATCCAATAACTTCAAAGTACATGAGCTCCCAAATGATTTTGGAACACCACCTTCTAAAGAGTTAAAGCTAACTGAGAACTGCTCCAAATGAGATGGCAATCTAGTGCCTTCAGATATCTTCCCACTCAATTGGTTGGAAGAAAGATCGAACGTTTTTAAATTTAAAAATGCTGAAAGGTCAGGTAGGGAGCCTCTGATTTGGTTGTCTCTCAAACTCAACTCTTGTAGTGAGTATCTAACACAAGCACTGGAGAAATTATAAAGAATTGACGAAAGGTCTTCGGTCATATTGTTTCCGGACATGTATAATGAACGTAGGGTGCATATATTCATGAATGATTTCAAATCTTCACCCTTGAACCCATTATAGGAGAGGTCAAGGTGCTCAAGCGAATTCATGGCCAAGCCAAAATGATTTGATGTCAAACCCTTCAAGAGGTTCCCACTAAGGTCAAGCTCAACAAGGTTGGAAGTGGTGTTTGACACCCACTGGAATATCATCGGTTGCGTGAAGGAATTGAAGGAAAGTCTAAGGACAGAAAGAGAAGTAGAAAAATTGAAGTTGGAAGGGTTGAATGAAAGGAGGAAATGATCGGAAAGGCCACAATCAATTAAACTGAGTTCTCTTAGTTTTGGTAACTTGGCAATGGTTGGAAGGCAGCTAGGAGAACTCTTAAAATTAGATATGGAAATGAAGGAAAGATGGGTTAAAGAATTAAGATTAGATAACCATTGATCACTACTGACAATTTTGAGAGTATGATATCCTCCTCCAAGATAGAGTTTATGCAAATTTGAAAGGTTTCCTAGTTGGGAAGGAATGTATCCTTCAAAAGAATTGTAGCTGAGATCAAGATACTCCAACCGAGAGAGATTTCCAAGTTCACGAGGTATTGAACCATTCAGATAATTATTATGAGCAAGATTCAAATATTTCAAATGAGAAAGAGAACTTATCTGAGTTGGAATTTGTCCGCTAAAATGACATGAAGAGAGATCAAGATATCTCAAGTTGGTAAGAGAGCCAAGAAACTCTGGAATATTAGTGTCTCCAAAATAATTGAAACTGAGGTTCAAATACTGTAAGTGTCGCAACTCCATTAACGACTTGTGGATCTCTCCTCCAATGTAATAGACTTCATAGGCATAGGGTTCATAATAATTGCTAAGAGAAAGAGATTCATAATGAAATCCTCCGTGAAGGTCGAGACGTATAATATGAGCGGTAAGGTTGGTGCAGCGAATCCCCTCCCATTGGCAACAGTCGGGAGTGGTCCAAGAGGAAAGCATGCCGAAGTCATCAACAATGGCAGCCTTGAATTGAAGGAGTGCTTCCCTCTCCTTTGGAAGGCATCTGATATGGTGTTGTCCATAAGCAACCTGCAACACCACACTCATCACACTCACCACAAACATAAACATCATTACTTTCAGAATATTCATCATCAAACAGAGAGAGTGAATAGTATAGAATTAGATTGATATGTGTTCTGAATTAAGCACTCCCAATACCTTTATTCTAAGTCGTCGTCATTGTCGTGTTTGCCTGTTTCCATTTTTTTTATTCATCATATCAAATAATTTTTGTGGTCCATAAATAACTTTATTATGCATTTCATTAATGCATGCAAGATTTCAATAGTATCAATTGACTTCGAAGAAGACTTATGTATTTTCATTTTAAACGACAATATTATATGAAAAATAAACATCAAACTCGACCTTACAAATAATTAATGAATTGGAAGTTAATATTTGAAAACCAAATTAAGAAAGTGCTCTGAAAATGCACTTCAAAATGCAATTGTGTCGAACAAATTGTACTATTTGCATTATATTTATTTGTGGGTACCAAGATGGTTAATTTTTCCTAACGACATAGAAAGAGTCCAAATTCATAGTTTTACATGAATAATAAATAATGTTATTTATTCTTAGAGACAAAATATTCTATGAAAATAGATACAATTATAAATTCGTATATTGTCTGTGATTTTTTTTACAAAATTCATAAAATAGATATTTTTCTTTAACGAGATTTTAAAATATTTGTAAGTCCAGCTAAATACTAAGAAAATATTTTAATAGTGAAAGCTTATGTCACCATTTATATCTTGTTCCTATAATATTGTCATCTCATATTACTAGCAAATGACTTTGTTAAGTAAACTAGTTTGGGGTAATGGGACAAAATGTAAAAAATATTTCCAAATTAAAAAGGAAACATCAATAAATATAGTCATTATTGGAAAATTACACATTGGTCTTTATTCAAATAAAATGACAAGGGAACCCTCCACTTTTCCACCTTTGTCACTTTCCTCATTATTGGGAAATTTTTTGGGATGATAATTCTATTTCAATCGATGACTTATTCGAAGACTTGTGAAAACAATGGTAACTAACATGAAATTGGAATTTTTAGATTAAAATACAATTTTATATAAAAAATAATCGATCAAATGTTAATAGTGAAAGAATTATAAGTCAATATTCTAAACATAATAAAATTAAAAAAGTACTCTGAAAATGCATTTCACAAGGCAATTGTTTTCTTAACAAGTTGTAATATTTGCAATAGCTTCTTTTATGAATAGCAAGATGGTTAATTTGACATTGGAATAGTTCAAAGACAGTCCAACATTTACATACGAGTAAAACATAAGTTATTTATTTTTATGTAGAACTAAAACATTATATAAATAAATACCATTAGAAAATTTTATATTTTGAGTGATTTTTTATAAAAAAAAATGTTAAAATTATTCTTTTTTATTTTTTTTATTAATTTTTTAAGTTCTACCAAATTTTTTAATTTAAATAATAAAAATCCAGATACGTTATAAGTTCGCTATGGTAAATTGTCTTAATTACACATTATAAAGAAATATTGACAAATAAAAAAGGAAACATCCTTTTTTCTAAGAGAACAAAATATAAATTAATTAATATTTAAGACGACAACAACAATTCTTTTTTACTTTTTCAAATATGAAAATTTGTAAACCTTGTGAATTTCTACTGTAACAATGATTTAAAAGTGATATTTCTATACATTTTCTATTTTATTTTCATCATTTGTTTTACATGTACATTACTAATTAAACACGGGATGGTATATTTTTAATTTTAACTATTTTTACATTATATTTGAATATTTTAGTTTATAAGTGTTCTATTTCCCGTTCAAATGACAGTGTTTTTCATTTTTGTAGTTATATAAATGTGAGGGTCATTATACACTAATACTTTTCGTTGTTTGTCATATCATACTTATGTGATGGGTTTACTTTAGAATTTTCTAGTCCTCACCCTAAATGTCACTCCAACTTCTATATAATATTTAATTAGTTAAATACATGTTTATCTATTATAATTAAAACTGGTAAGCAGCAAACTTCGGATAAAATTTACTGTGGATTAATGTTTTTCTTTTTAAAAATACAATATCTATTCAATTTACATATACGTGATGCATAAAATAAACTACAAATTATATGGTGTATACACTGGTGTAAAATAAACTTTTTATATCTACTGTTTATATCGGTTCAAATTTATCAAGTATAAAAAATGATGTAATGACAATATCGTAAATAAGATAAATTTTTTTACATCGATTATACTGAAAAGCGGTATAAAAAATACTTCTACACCGGTTAGAATAAAAATAGGTATAAAAGTTCATTTTTTATACCGACTACAACTTTAAACCGGTACGGAATATTTAATATTCTGCCCGCGTTTTCCCTCTTCACTTCCTCTCCCCGCGTCTTCACTTTCACGCCGCACTTCTTCTCCTTTGCTTCTAAATCGCCAAATCAATCGTGAAAACCCTCATCCTACTGGACTGCGACTTCTCTCTTTTGCTATATTTGGGATATTAGGGTTCCACGACTCATCTAGAAGCGATTGATGCTGAAATTGCGGCCATTCTCGATGAGGCTCGAACATCATACGCCACCCACAACCGAAAGCTCATGTCACTCCTCCGAGCCAAATCCTCTTCTTCGGCTTTCTTTTCTGCCTTCTCCAGAATCCTAACTCCTCTCATTGATTTCCAGAGGCGCCTTGCCTCTGTTGAACGCGTAGTCTCCTTCGTCTATGCCCTTGCTGCCTCCGCCTCCGACGAGTTCCTCGATTGCTTCCTCAAGTTCCTCCTAGCTGCCGCTACGACATCCAACAAAACAGCCAGATTCCGAGCGTGCCAGATCGTCTTCGAGGTAACTGATTCTCACAATTTCCAAGCACTATTTAATTGAGTTTTCTGAACATTACTGAATTTTATATATATTAGTCACTGAAGGGATAGTTTTATGAAGTCTGATACTTAGGTGAAAAATGCTTACAATTTCAAGATTTATGATTGCACGGAAGATTGTTAAAATTAGAGCTAATATCTCGGATTTGTTGAATTTTAGATAATATTGCGGCTTCTAGATGACGCAGAAGTGAGCAATGAGATATGGGATTAGGTGATTGAGTGGATGATGGTGAGGGTACGAGACAAGATCCCTGTGGTGCGTAGTTTTCCCCTCATGTCATTAGCTAATGAGTGTGCCAAATGCCATGGACTAAAAATTGGGAAGGCAGTTGATGATGATGATGATGTGGGGAACTACTCTGTGCTTGCAATGGTGTTTCCTGCTAATAAGGTTTGTGTTGTTACTATTTTTTTTTTCATAAAATTGTTTCTTATGAGCTATATTTATAGGAGACCCTCTTTTATATCTAAGTGTCTGTATGTATTTATATTTATAATAACTATGCGGCATCTATCCTTACCAAACTTCTATATTTTTTTACATTTACATAGGTTTCGAAGGATGGAGTACGCCTGTCTTCAAACCTTTATTATACTATGGGATGTCCTCCTATGGGCTCAAGTGTGTTTGTTTGTGCATTACAGAAACAACTCTTGCCTACTCCTGCCAGTGGGAGCAATCAACAACATTATATGGAAAATAGTTGTCTACCTATTAATAATTGCAAGGAATTGTATCTTCAGTTGGTTCCTTCTAACAGTGGGCTACCGTTGAAGTTTAATAATTTTCCCTCATTGGACGTGTCTAAGGTGAAATCTCATGTCCAATTTGAGAATGACATTGTTGCTTCTCTTGCAACATCTTCTTCACACCTTCTTCTGTATCAAAGTTTCCTAATGCTAGTCGTTTGTCTTCTCCACAATTTGAGGATTCAGCATCTAGTGTGCCAAATCAGAAGAGTCAATCACTGATTTCATCTGATGTCAGCTTAGCAGTAAGTGATGAAAGTTCTAAGCAGTCACTTGAGACATGGGCAACTTCATGGTTATATTCTTGATATTTACTTTTAGGGAATCTTGTTAGTATTCCAATGTTTTCAGAGTGTTTTTTCCAAGTGATATGAGCTAAGAAGCTGCCAGTTGCCAAATCTGGTCATTATCCACCAAATGGGGTGGTGAAATCAATAGCTCCAAAATCTAACTCCAAAGAGTTTTCATCATTTGCCCTGCACATTCAAGAGTTTTCTGGTAAGCCTAAAGAAAATATGTAAGTATTTCTACCACAACTCATGTATTAATATTCTCTGTCCTTTGCATTATTGGCTAAATGATAAATTACTATGAACATTAAATCTGCATGTTATCTTAGTCTTGGGACACATGGCCACAAATAAAAACAAGAAAGAAAGGATAATTAGTATTCGTCACTTTGGCCCTGATGAGTAGAACATAGGCTGGATTCTTTTTTATTGTAAAAACAAGTAATTCTCTATATGGTCTCCTAGCATTATATGAGAGCAGAGGTTGTTATGGTACTATGTACAAATGTCCAATCACCATGCATTGTTAACAAGAAAGCATATAAACTTTCAAGAAAAATGCCATTTGTCCTGCAACTACATATTTTAATGCTTTAAAAAAATTGACCATATATGTAGTTGCATTTGCCTATAATTAGCTGTTATAACACTGCATAAGGAGGCTTATGCTATATGATTGTATTTGTATGGTCTGTTGGCTTACTCACTGGATGGCTGGATTATTATTAAGTGACATGCTCATATGTTAGTTGTGAATTTTCGACAGAATTCTTCAATGTATGAGGAGTTTGAGTGAACAACTTTATTAAGCACTTAGGTAGCTCTTATCACATTAGAGATTATCTTAAATTTGACTGTAAAAACAATTAAAGAAGCAAGTTAGAGATAACTTGTGTTGATAAACTTCGCCAAAAAGCTTATTTAAATAAGATAAAAGGTGCTTATAAGGGTAGAGGCCCACATAATATTTGTGGAAGCTCTTACAAATACCTCCTAACATGTGTTGAAATTTTATTCTTTTGTCCATAATAAATTCAGTGCTAATCTGCAGTTATAGAAATTAGATGTAAATGCTACAAAGATAGTTTGGGTTCCAGAACTTTTGTTTCATTTTTACCAAAGCCTTTAGACTTAACCCGTAGAAACTATCTGAATTGGATTTACTAATTTGTTACTCAAAAATGTCTGGTGGGGAGAGAGGGAGGAATTGGAATGAAAATGTACAAGGAAAAAGTTGAAAAATCCGAAGTCCAAACTTGGCGAGTTATTTTGAGAAGTTTCAGATTTGATTTCTATTGTTTTTAATTCTGTATGTTGGCTATATCTTGATTTTATTAATAGCATATCAATCCCACAATCTCAGGCATTTGTTTCCTAGAATAGGCAGTGCTTGTTTCCAAATTTATCCAATTAATGTATATATGTATATCATATGTATGTAATGAGACTATAAATTATTTTCTTCTAAACTTGA
Source organism: Vigna umbellata (assembly GCF_029865625.1). Lineage (NCBI taxonomy): Eukaryota > Viridiplantae > Streptophyta > Magnoliopsida > Fabales > Fabaceae > Vigna > Vigna umbellata. The sequence continues at coordinate 22,601,163 of NC_142168.1, forward strand.
GAAAACTTTCTTATCTTGAATGGTAGTAAGCTGGGTTGAAAATAGGATCAGTAAAACCATATGGATTTTAGTTTTACCAGCTTCCCTATATTTCAAGCTCTCATTGAACTGTCTATGTTCATATTTTCATTTTATTTCTGCTGACATATTTTCTATGCTAAAAAATGGAATTTATTTCTGACTTGCTATAAAGTTCTGTTTAATCTTGTTGAAAGGATGTTCTAATTAGCTTATATCATTGTTCCTAGATGACAATTGATGAGGTGAAGCGCACTGCACAACAACAAATGAACAAAGCATTAAAGGATCATGCCAGGTTATATTCTCTATCTTGCTCTATTATGTATGTGAGCCACAGGTAAGAAACTGTTATATCACTCATTTATAGGTGCTGATTGGATCCTCTTAGAACTAACGATGTACAAATATTCATTCACTATTATAATTAGTACTTTTAACTACCTAAAATACTTTTTTTCTGGGGTAAATAAGTTCCACATTTAGTGTTAATTTCTTTATGATTCTTTTGTACTATTCATGCACATAAAAAGATTAAACAAGATATTTTCTGGTGACAGGATCAAATCAAGGTAGCAATAATTTGACTTTGAGAGGGTGGCCACTCACTCTGAGTAATTCTGTTTAATTTGTTTTTTTTTATGTGAATTAATATTACCTATCCTGGTGAAGGCCATATTATATCCGGTTGAATGTGATATCATATTTTGACAATTATTTTCTATTAAAATCACATGATTATAAATTTATGTCCCTGAATTTGACTGACTTGATTTTTGTACCATACAAAGAGTAGTAAATAGGTTCCTAACATGATTATTTGAATGCACCTTCAGGTTTAAAAAAAACAAATTGGTAACTTATTATTAAGCCATTAATATTATAATTAAGATATTAAGCCATTAATATTATAATTTGACTCAAAGTATTTATTGTGTAGATATTTGATGACACATTTCCAATGGAGCAACATGTCATAAAGGATGTTCGGGAGCAGTGGATTGCATTTTTTTAACCATTTGTAAATGATTAGATGTTTCAATATTACATTTTGAATTTAGGAACTATTTTATGTGTAACTATATTAAGTAACTATGTTAGGTAAATATATTTAGGAACTTTGTTAGGTAAATATTACATTTTGATGTGTTAGTAATTGAAATAATATTGATTATTTTACTCGTTATTGATTATTTAAACTGTATTCTAGGATTGAATTTTATGCAAGTCTGAATATGGATAGTAGTATATACAAATCAAATATTTTTAAAAAAACGTCACTTTTTACACTGGTTAAATCTATATCAGATATAAAAAGTCTTGTTTTTTCACACCGGTTATAGTACCAGCAGGTATAAAAGTGAGATTTTTATACCTATTATAGCATCAGCAAGTATAAAAAAAAGTTTTTTTCTCTGGTGTAAATATCAGACTTTTATACCTATTATAAACAGAACAGGCATAAAAGTAAAACTTTCTACACTGGTTCTAGAGTAGGTATAAAAAATCGAAAACTTTCTATATCCCCTGCTTCTATACCTACCCAAAAATAGGTATAAAAAGCCTTTTTAAGAGGTATAAAAAACCTTTTTTGCACTAGTGATACTATGATATATAGACTAGTAATCATCAAAGATTGATCGGTCGATCTACTATAGTAGCGCTTGTCAACCAGGTCAAACCACTACAACACTCGTCAATCAGGTCAAACCGGGACAATGTTCGTCAACTATGTATTATACCTAATAGAGATCGAATGATCATACACTTAGCACCGTTCGGTCACCACTATGGCCAACCAGCGCAAACGGTTCTATTAAAGCTGGGCCATAATTCGGCCAGTGCTTATATTATTATTGGGCCCGATGTCCAGCGGATGATAAAATAATCAAAGATATCTGATTAAAAATCTTGATATGCGGTTAATGAGCAACCAATCGGATTTTAAGGTAAGTCTGTTTATATTTTATTGGACCTGTATCATTTTAGGGTCCATGAGACAACCTATAAATACAGGATCAGGGCCAACAACCAGGTACGTTTCACTTACGTTCTACTCACTCGAAAATATTCCACAGTGATAACAAAATCACTTTCTTGAGAGCTATGGCTGCATAACCTATGCCTAACTTGAGCGTCGGAGTATCTTTTGTAGATACTTCCCCTCTCTGTCAAGGAGGCAACTGAGCAGTCAGACTCTGGAAGCCGAGTAGTCCAGGTGGAAGGAGAAGGTGGAACACGTGATTCAAGCATCAGAAATCACTAGTGCAATCAAGGGATATGACCTCGATTATTTTCGGTTATAGACACCGTTTCCGTAACCGAGACATATACAAACGAGGTAAAAAATCTACCCCTTTTTGCCTCGGCTATGAACCGAGTCCAAAAATAATAGGATTTTGCCTCGGTTTCTGTTGAACCGAGTCAATATCTCGGATTCTACTGCTCCGGGACCTGAATCGAGGCGTATAATGGTTTTCGATTTTCCAGAAAATGTTCCAGGAAGTTGCAGAAAGCACTGAAGCAGAAAGCACAGAAAATGTTCACGATCTACTGCCATCCAAAATTGCAGACCCAACTAAGCTCAATCTGCCCTCAATCCAAGAGTCTACTGTCATCCAGTGCCCTCAATCTACCTCACGGTCAAACCCAACACAAATGCAACGAGCTCTAAGCTCTCAAAGAAACCCATACGCAGCGAACAGACCCAAATCTCACCTTCTCAGACCGAGACATTCTTCGCCACAGAGACACCAGCGACCAGCGAACAGAGCTGCTCCTGTCCCCGTTCCCGCGCCGTTCGTCTCCCTTACAGAGCCGCAAAGTCGTCGTTCGCTTTCTCCTCCGCCACCTCAATCGTTGCTGCCTCTGCCGCTTCTCCTCCTCCGCCGCTTCTCTCCGCCGCTTCTCCTCCTCCTCCGCCGTCATCAAACCCTAATTTGCACCACCACCATCAACATCAAACCCCAATCGCACTCACCTTTTTCACCAAAAAACTCCATTGATACACCATCACGACACTCCGTTCATAACCACCTAGCACCGCCGCCACCATTGACGCACCACCACCGGTTGCTCTTCCCTCTAGAGGCGACGCACTCGCAGGAGATTTTGGAGGCGAGAGCTAGGGGAGGGACGCGAGAGCGAAGGGAGGCGAGAGCGAGGGGCGGGAGGCGAGAGTAGAGCGAGGGGAGGGAGGAAGGGAGAGCGAGGGGAGGCTAGAGCCAGAGCGAGCAGGGAGCTAGGTTTTCCTTCAACATTTGGGGAAAATTTTGCGGAAAATTTTGGGGAAATAAGAGAGGCTTATATGCCTTGGGTCCTTATTGTGCCTGAGGCAGTAAAGGCTTATGCCTCGGTCCTTCCTACCAACCGATGCCGTATACCTCTTCCATCTCGGGTTTCTCTTAACCGCATCAGAAACTGCGTCAGAAACTGCTAATTAGGCATCGGTTTCCTTCACAACCGAATGGATAGCTCTTTTTGGCACTAGTCTAGTCTGAACCGAGGCCTATAAGGTCTCGTTAATAACGAAACTGCCACCGTGTCTGAATAGGCAGCTGTTTGGTGTAAAGAGAGGTCTATTGTTCGAGTTTGAAAGCACATTTTGTACTAGTGAATGTTAGTGTCTCAGTCTTATAAAATCCCTACCGAAACATATGGCATCTACAATGAATTTGTTATCAAATGAAATGTTATTGATTTTATAGTATGAAGACAAATTAGATCGTCAGAAAAGTTTTAGAGCAATAATTATATTCCAACGGACTTATCAAAAGACTTTTGAAAAGAAAGGTAACTTACACTTGGAATTTTTAGATTAAAAGATAATTTTATATTAAAAAATAATCCATCAAATATTTTCTTAAAAAATAGTGACAAAATTATTATAGGTGCCTTGTAATAGGTGCTTGTAAAAAATAATCCACCAAATATTTTCTTAAATAATCATTTGGCTTAACAAAATTTTGATACAGCTGCCTTATAAAAGAAAACTATAAAAGCGTATTAATAGTATGATAAAGTGTCAATATGATGAAGTTAACTATAAAAAGTAGTATATGTTGTATCTGATATATATATATATATATATATATATATATATATATATATATATATATATATATATATATATGTATATGTGTATATGTGTATATATGTGTATATGTGTATATGTGTATATATGTGTATATGTGTATATATGTGTATATGTGTATATATGTGTATATGTGTATATATGTGTATATGTGTATATATGTGTATATGTGTATATATGTGTATATGTGTATATATGTGTATATGTGTATATATGTGTATATGTGTATATATGTGTATATGTGTATATATGTGTATATGTAATATGTTATATGTGTTATATGTGTGTATATATGTGTATATGTGTATATATGTGTATATGTGTATATATGTGTATATGTGTATATATGTGTATATGTGTATATATGTGTATATGTGTATATATGTGTATATGTGTATATATGTGTATATGTGTATATATGTATATGTGTATATATGTGTATATGTGTATATATGTGTTATGTGTATATGTGTATATATGTGTATATATGTGTATATGTGTATATATGTGTATATGTGTATATCTTGTATATGTGTATATAGTGTATTGTGTATATATGTGTATATGTGTATATATGTGTATATGTGTATATATGTGTATATGTGTATATATGTGTATATGTGTATATATGTGTATATGTGTATATATGTGTATATGTGTATATATGTGTATATGTGTATATATGTATATATGTATATATGTGTATATGTGTATATATGTATATATGTATATATATATTTATTTATTGTAGTTGTACCTAGTCTTGCATAGTTAATAACTTCTTCAATAATTTATACATTAATGATTTTTTTTATGATCATGTAGTCCAAATATGTTTTTCTCCATTTGTATTGGAAGAAGTGACTCTCATGACTTTAGTTTTAGGAACGAAGAGAGGTAGTTACACCATTCACAAAGATTATGATGAAACAATTTACGAGGACTATGTTGAATGACCATTTTCTTTTGACATTTCTTTTTAGGTGCACACATTTATTTGTATTATTCATCTTTTTTGTTTTAGATTGAGTGAAATCCTAAAACAATATCAATTAAACAAGTTAGGTAATAGATAAAATATCCTCATAAATATCAATAAATATAATTGTATAAACATATCTTATCAACAACCTGTATGAGATTGATTAGTCATGTCATCATGTCATCATCAACAATAGGTATAGGCAAGGATACATTTAGCTCCAAAGCAATATCTATACTAACTTTTACATGTCCCTTAGGTAGAGGTCTAGCATGTAGTTTATCACTTTTAAAATTATACAATTTTTCATGGGCAACCAAGCAAAATGAAGGTGATTGATACAAACAATTTACAACTTGAGATCCCCTACATTATAAAATATAATTATAAGATAAATTATTTAAAGTGGCCAAATGTAGAGAGCTTTTAAAGTAAACAAATTACACTAACGTTACTTTTAATATAGAAAATAAAATTATAAGACAATCTCCAATGTGACTAAATATGAAGACCTATGTAAGTTTAAAGTAAGCAAATTAAAGTAATATTGAAAGTAATGTAGATTAGTTAGTTACCTCAACAAAACTATTTGATGACAATGTACAACTCTCTTGGCCACTATTGAGACCAAAAATGAGCTTCTTCAATAGTATTTGGTGTACCAATTTTTCAAAGTGAAATAATCTCATTTTTCATCCATGTTATTCTTTCAGTCACGTCTTTTATTTGAGTAGTCAATGTATCATGCTCATGATGTGTATGATACTTTTTGGACAGAAAATAATCTTTGTAACCGACTCCAAATCTCATCCCCTAACATGACCTGAATACTCTTAGAGACATAAAGCTTGACTCAAAATGTCAGAGTGATCATTACTCATATCTTTTGAATTAGTTTGTGACAATATCATCTAAACAACAATTAAACATATCACATTTATTCTCATTTCACGTACACAAATATATAATATATAAATATATTTTACTTACACATTTGTCCCAAACTTGTTAAACTTTTTCTTTTTCAATTATTTCGCTTTTGTTCACATAAGCATGCTTCCACACTTGACGGTCCCGATTTCTTTATCTAATTATTGTGAAAAAAATCAAACTAGTTAAAAAATTGTAATAACTGAAATTGGCAAAATTTGTAGTCTGTCACGTAACAAAGTATCTAAAGTATGGATAATGGGATAAAGAAAACCATATTTTTAATTGGACTTAAGGTAGAAGGTGTGACCAAAATAAATTAGTATCATACACCATTCGGTTAAAAAAATACTACACTAAGTGGTATTATTCAAGCATTGCATATTACTCTTGATCTATAACAGCTAACTTTTCACGTATGTTATTTAACTAACACAATAAATTCAATTAGAATTTACATCATACTGCATATTCAATAATATTCACCAGAAAGCCAGAGACAGGATATATAGGATCACAAGTATTTCATCCAACGAATACACACAGGCTAAATGTAATCTAATTAAGTTTATGAGTATGCATTGTGACACTTCAAAACAGTTTATTTCAGTAACTCAGATTTCCAAAACAATTTCCACAGCAAACATTTTTAGTTGCATCACACTAATTGGAATTCACGATCATAAAAGACAATATCTCGTTTTATACCACTGAGAGAGTTTAACTTCTACTTACATATGTTCCAATCAACCATAATTACACCCAGTTATTGTAAATCCGCTAAAATCTTTAAGTTCAAATCAGAATGGGACAGAACATATCACAAAACCCAGTCATACAAATTTAATCATCTAGTGCAGTTAACCTTGTTTAAATCTTTCTAACATTTCTATTCAGTCTTTTCCATATGCCTAGTAAACATCATGGTTTTATCACTTCATAAGAACATACACAACATAAACTAGACCCTCAATAATCCCATATTCATCAAGTAATGCAGCATAACATTTTCAGACATGAAATAAAATTCTGAACTCAAAACTGACGAAGAATGCTGTACAGAACCACCAAATCCTATAGGTGCACCTAGGCCAGAATCACTAACAACAAACTGTCATTCAGCCAATCATTGTAATAAAATAAAAAAAAGGATTATTTGAAACTACATATACATCTGGGTAAAGATCGGAAACGTATGGATAAAATCTTAATAAAAGAATAGTGCATTAATCTATGGTTGAATAATAGAATGTCATATTAACATATGTTGTGTAATAATGCTTTGAAAATACAATGCTCTATCCTTTAATTATACTGATACTTGATAGTCTACTAGATTTCCAATCATAATTAAGTAATTAAAAAAAATTATATTTTATTGTTATAATCACATATGTCTTTTGCAAAATTGTCATCATAGTTTTCAATTAATGATAAATGATCAATGTCTCTTTATTTATCAATATTCTACATTTATATAAATTATTTAACAACTTTTTGCTAATGTATCCTAAATTTGAAAATCATTGTTGTGTCCCTGTACCATCCTAATTCCATATTGAGTATATGTGCTTCATAGAATAGAAGGAAGCAAGATGACTGCTATTTTAAATATTACATACAACTTAAAAAGTTTGCTAACACACCCAGATAACTCCTAAACTCACCAGGATTTGGCCCTGAAGGCAGACCTAATCTCGGGTCAATGTCAACATGTATTCTCTCCTCCGCAACACATCGGAATGTCACATTGGGCAATCGTGTGACAGATCGACCACATCCGTTCTTTCCTGATCCTGAGGTCGACATACCTGAAAAATATTGTTTATGGTTAGTACGACATTAAATATGATAAATAAAACAACATTTAAAGTAACTAAAAAAATATCACAAAACCTATTAAGATATTATTATCTCCCAGATCTCTTCGTTGTGATCACTCTGAATTGTGTGGATCGGCTATGTCATCAACTGTGTCTTCAATGGGTTTTGATGCAAAAGTTGTTGGCTCAAGTATTTCAAGAGAATCTTCATCATCATATCCGTGCATGTTTTTTCCTTCCAATACCACTGGCCATTTTTGAATTGCTGGATCATTTATGTAAAATATTTGTCTTGCTTAACTATCCATAATAAATGGTTCATCGGTGTAATTCATCTTGATAAGGTCCACCAATGTGAAACCAAAGTCATATGTAACTGAAATTTATATTAACCCATTTACACTTGAAAACTGGGACTCTAAAACTGACATAATCAACTTCATACATTTCTTGTATTATTCCAAGATAACTTATGGATGTTGTGATTGAATTTTTGTCTTTTAAACTAGCAAAGTGCACAGCCTCAACTTGTAGTATAACCCTACTATTTTGAACTATATTTTTGTCATCTTCTATCTTTGTCTAAAAATTAATATTGTTTATATATTACCCACCATATATAATCACATATGTGTTTGGCCCAAGAGATAGCCTCAATAGGCTTTCAGAAACATTTGGAGTTGCATAAATATTTTTCTTAAACCATTGTAAGAAGGTTTTGACATGTTCATTAGGAGTCCATTTTTCACTCATTTTGGGTGTGTTGCATTTATTTCATTAACGTATTCAGTAATGTAAGGAATCACATCAACCGTGTTGTTTAAGATGTACAAATGAGCTTGATCAACTTCTTTTTTACTAACACTTTCAATTTTCACACATCGACCACCCTTACCTTCACATTTTCCTTCATGTCTGCTCTTAGGGAGTCCCACTAGTTCACAACTTGGCATATAACTTAAACAAAATTCAATGGCTTCTTCTGCAACGTACCGCTCTATGATTGAAGCTTCTGGTCGATACTGATTATTGATATATCCCTTTAAGATCTTCATGTATCTCTCAAAAGGGTACATCCACCTTAAGAAAATTGGTCCACATATTCAAATTTCTCTAACTAGATGAACAATCAAATGAACCATGATATAGAAAAAAAGGTGGAAAATACATCTCCAATTCAAACAATAGTCTTATTCCTTCATTTTCCAATTGATCTAAAACTTCAGGGTCAACACATTCTTGCAAATGGCATTAAAGAATAAACTCATATGTGTCAGAATACCTCTAACAGAAGCAGGTAATATGCCTCGAATAACAACTGGTAACAATTGTTGCATTAATACATGACAATCATGAGACTTTAAACCAATTAACTTTAACTCTTCCATAGAAATAAGGTTACTAATATTTGATGAATAACCTTGTGAAACTTTCACACTTCTTAAAGACTTATAAAAACTTTGTTTTTCTTTTTTAGAAACAGTGTGACAAGCTAGGAGCAAATAGGTGCGTCTTCCAATTGATTGTGGATGTAACTTAGAACGGATTCACATGTCAGCCAAATCCTATCGTGCTTTCACTAGTAAAAAAATGGGTTTTTACAGCGCACATTATGCCACGGTTCAAAGAAAACCGCAGCATAATGGTGCGCGGTGGCAGTTTTGTAAATAAATCGAACATATATGCCGCGGTTCTGCTCCAAACCGCGGCATATACTCCAGTCAACCATTGCCTTTGACGCCACGTATGAATAAAAAATTAAATAACAGAGTATATGCCGCGGTTCTCTGGAAAACCGCGGCATATACCCCTGCGAATTTATTGCAGGTGCTGACTGGGTCAGAGAACTTGAAAAGTTACAGGGGGTATATGCCGCGGTTCTATGGGCAACCGCGGCATATACCCCCTGTAACGTCTCAACTTCCCTGCCAGTCAGAGAATTTCAGAAGTTACAGGGGGTATATGCCGCGGTTGCCCATAGAACCGCGGCATATACCCCCTGTAACTTCTGAAATTCCCCAGAAGGCAGTTGGGGGGCAGTTGTGTTGAGTACGTTACAGGGGTATATGCCGCGGTTCTACGAGCAACCGCGGCATATTCTCCTATCTGAAATTAATTTAATATTAATTTGAAATATTTCGAGGTATATACCGCGGTTGCCCGCTGAACCGCGGCATATAGTTTGAAAATAATTTCAAAAATGCCATTTAGTATTATTTTTTTAATCAGTATATGCCGCGGTTTCACGCCCAACCGCGGCATATACCCCTATTATACCGCGGTTAAGTAGTGAACCGCGGTAGATTCCCCCGTTCAGAGTTAAAAAAATTAAAACTTTGAACAGTGATCGTCTTCTTCCCGCAAGCCTCTGTTTCGCGTTTTTTCTTTTCCCTCCGACTCCCATCATCTCCGATACGCTATTTTTCTCTGTTTAAACTTGAAATTGTTCGGTTCTTTCTCATTTGTGACGATAAACAACAGTTTTTAGCCGATCAAAAGCATTTGAAACGCGTCATTCCCACTCTCTGCGATTTCGTTTTTTTTGCACCAAGCGTTTTCGCCGTTCCTCTTCCAGGTATTTATGCCCTTTTGCATTGTTAAGATGATTTCTTCATTAGTTTTTGCATAATGCTATAGTTTTGGTAATGTATGAAGTTTCTATAGTTTTTGGTAATGTATGGTATAATTTTTGCTTTAATTTTGATAATGCATGAAATTGTTATAGTTTTGGTAATGTATGGTATGATTTTTGCTATAGTTTTGGTAATGTGTGTTGTAGTTCTTGTATTATTTATAAACCTTAAAATATTATTTATGTAATATTTAGGAATATGGATCGAAATTGGATTAATTTACCACGTATTAGTGCTGAGTACGAGAGAGGTGTAGAGGAATTTATACAATTTGCGCAACGTAATGAGGGGAGAACTGATGATGAAGTGAAGTTTAGATGTCCTTGTGTGAACTGTTTGAATGGGAGAAAGTTGAACGCAACTCAAATTAGAGAACATCTTATATGTGATGGTTTTCTAAGATGCTATACAACATGGATCTGGCACGGCGAAGAAATGGATTTTCCCACTGACTCTCAAAGTGTAAATGTTACTGATTCCACCATGGAAGAAGATCGACCGGATGAAGACAAATTGGAGGACATGATCCGCGATGTTGGAGCAGAAAATTTTGCCAAAGCTCATGTGTATGAGACGATGTCGACTGATGCAGAAACACCTTTGTATGTCGGTTCAACTAAGTTCACACGTTTATCAGCGGTGTTAAGGCTCATGAATTTGAAGGCGAGCAATGGATGGACTGATAAGAGTTTTACAGAACTGTTGACGTTGTTGAATGAAATGTTGCCAGATGGAAATACACTGCCCACTCGTAATTATGATGCGAAGAAAATTCTTTGTCCAATGGGTATGGAGTATAAAAGGATACATGCTTGTCCCAATGACTGCATTTTGTATAGGAAAGAGTTTGAATTTTTGACAAAGTGTCCAAAATGTGGCTTATCACGATACAAGTCAAAAAACAATAGTGAAGATAATGGTCAGATAGAAAAAAATGGATCTGCTTTGAAAGTAGTTTGGTACCTTCCAATAGTGCCCAGACTTAAGCGTTTGTTTGCGAATCCCAAAGATGCTAAAAATCTTAGATGGCATGCAGATGAGAGAAAAATTGACGGGCTGCTTCGTCATCCAGCTGATTCAAAGCAATGGAAAAATATTGATCGACAATTCCCCGAATTTGGTAAAGAGTGTAGAAATCTTAGGCTTGGTTTAGCCACTGATGGAATGAACCCATTTGGTAATCTGAGTACCAATCACAGTTGTTGGCCAGTTATATTGATAATTTACAACTTATCTCCTGCATTGTGCATGAAGAGGAAGTACATGATGTTATCTATGATGATATCTGGTCCAAAGCAGCCTGGAAATGACATAGATGTTTATCTAAGCCCACTAGTTGAAGACTTGAAGGTTTTGTGGGTTGACGGGTTGAAATATTTGATGCATTCGCTTCAGAGACTTTTATGATGCGTGCAATGTTATTTTGCACCATTAATGACTTTCCTGCTTATGGTAATTTGTCAGGATACAGTGTCAAGGGTCATAAAGCGTGTCCTATATGTGAAGAAAACACTGCAGCTCATCAATTGAAACATGGAAGAAAGACGGTGTATCTGCGTCATCGGAGATTTCTAAAACGTAATCATCCATATCGAAGGTTAAAAAAAGCATTCAATGGAGATCAAGAGAGGGACGAAGCACCAAATCCACTTACTGGCCTTGAAGTTCTTCAAAAAGTTAATAAAATACATCATGTATTTGGGAAAACATCGAAGAAGTCATCTGTAACGACCCCTTGGAAGAAGAAATCAATATTCTTTGATCTTCCATATTGGTCAAAGTTAGATGTTCGACATTGCATAGATGTGATGCATGTAGAAAAGAATGTGTGTGATAGCTTGATTGGTACATTACTCAACATTCAGGGAAAGACAAAAGATGGAGTGAATGCTCGTTTGGATTTGGTTGACATGAATATCCGAGAAGAGTTGGCACCGAAGGAGATTGGTAAACGTACTTATTTGCCCCCTGCATGTTACACAATGTCTAGACAAGAGAAGATAAGTTTTTGTGTATGTTTAAAGAGTATCAAAGTACCACAAGGATACTCTTCAAATATGAAGAGTTTAGTGTCAATGCAGGACTTAAAGCTTGTTGGCATGAAGTCTCACGATTGTCACGTCTTAATGCAACAGTTGTTACCGGTGGCTATTCGTGGAATTTTGCCCAAAAATGTTAGGCACACCATAAACAGGTTGTGTTCATTTTTCTCGTCAATATGTAGTAAAGCCATCCATCCTACAAAGTTAGATGAACTTCAAGGCGAGATTGTTATCATCTTGTGTCAACTAGAGATGTTTTTCCCTCCATCTTTTTTTGACATCATGGTACATTTACTTGTTCATTTGGTTAGAGAAATCAAGTTGTGCGGACCGGTATACTTAAGATGGATGTATCCTATTGAGCGTTATATGAAGATTTTGAAAGGGTACGTTAAAAATCCATATCATCCTGAAGGTTCGATGATTGAAAGGTATATTGCTGAAGAAAGTATCGAGTTTTGTTCAGATTACATGACATCAACGAATCCAATAGGAGTTCCTCGCACAGCATGGTTGAATAAATTTTCTACAAGTAAAAGCATCCGAGGTGTCAATGTGGTGACAAAAGATCGCGAAGAATTGTTGCAAGCGCATCTTTATATATTGAACAACACAGATGAGGTGATCCCTTTTTTGGAAGCACACAAAGCCATTGTTAAGAATAAAAATCCAAGACAATCAGAGAAATGGCAATTGATGGAGCATAACAAAACATTTATGTCTTGGTTCAAATCTGAAATTGACAAAGAGCCACATTCTTCTGAAACTTTATTGTGGCTTGCAAATGGTTTGAAGTTTGATGTCGTGTGTTGTACAGGTTATGAAGTCAATAATTGCACATTCTATACGAAGACTTTGGATGATAAAAGCACAGTACAAAATAGTGGAGTCAGTTTAGAAGCTGAGTCACTTCAATTTTCCACATCAAAAGATCAATCTCCTGTACTTGGATCAATGAGATATTATGGTATAATAGAAGAGATATGGGAGGTTGATTACACCAAGTTTTCCGTTCCATTGTTCAAGTGTAAGTGGTTTGACAATAAGAGTGGTGTGAAAATAGATGACTCGGGTATGACACTGGTTGATTTTCGCAAGGTGGGTTATCGAGACGAACCGTTTATCATGGTACATCAACCATCTCAAGTTTTTTATGTCAAAGATCCTTCGTCTGACCATTGGTATGTTGCTCTTCAAGGCAAAAAACAAATTGAAGTTAACGAAGACAATCTAATTAATATTGATATTGCTGACAACCATTCATTTCAAACTACAACAAAGTTGGATGACCAATCTGTAGTTGACGATGATGTACATGCAATTCGGTCAGATCATGATGAGGGAATATACATATGATGAATCCATATCTTTATGTATGAATTTTCAATTTGGATACTATTACATGTTTTGTTAATTTATATGATATTACATAAGTCTTGAAAGAAAATTTAATGTTGTTATTTATTTTGACAGATATATGGCTGATCATCCACATTCTTCAGGGGATGAGGCTCCCCCACCAGATCCACTAGAGGACCCACTAGGATGAAACAACTATTAATCAGGAAAAATAGTGGTGAAAGAACTCCGGTGAATGTGAATGTCACCACGGGTGTGGCAACTGGCCCCTATGCAGATGACTTCCGATCATACCTTGGAGTAGTGGCACGTGATAAGATTAGCATTCTCATTCCATCTTTTGATCATGTGTCCGAGGGTGATCGGAACATTATTTGGCAAGATATATTGGTAAGTTAGTTAATAGCATTTGAATTATAATTTGTTTATATTGATAATTTTGTACTAATACAACTTTATTATGTTTTTTTCAGATGACATTTGACATTCCAAATGTCCCAACACTTAGAAATAAGTGTTTGTCAACTGTTGCAGAAAATTTCAGAAACTTTAAAAGCAAGTTGACATCAAGGTACATCTTTGGACACCTTAAACATAAAACTCCATGTAATGCATATAAGTCCATTGATGAGGAGACTTGGCGGGTTTTTAAAGAGAGTCGGATGTCAGAGGAATGGCAGGTTAGTGTAGTTCATATTATTCAATTCCTCATTAACAAATATATATCATATGAACTCATTAATTAATGTGTATGTGACAGGCAATTAGAAGCAAAGCACAAGGAACAAGTGCTAAGAACAAAAACCCCCACCTATTATCTCGTGGTGGGTATAGGAAGCTTGAGGAGAAAATCCTCAAGCAAAAGGCAGATGCTATACCACCATCTCAGAGTGGTAGCCCTCCTCAGCCTCCTTCTCCACCGTCTAGACATGAGAAATGGAAGTTGGCCCGTATGCGACCATCGGGCACCTACTCTTCCGACACTGCACGAGAGATTTCTGAAAAAATTGTAAGTTATCACTGTTCCTAAAATAATAAATATTGTCATTATACATACTACATTAAACTATTTAAAGAATAATGGTGTTTTGTAATGTTACAGGACGCCTTGGTTGAGCAGAGCTCCCAAGGCCAATTCACTCCAGAGGGTCGCCAGGATATTCTTGCTGCTGCAATTGGACGACCTGAGCACCCTGGACGTGTACGTGCTGCAGGTCCTGGAGTAGGCATTACGGATTATTTTGGGAGCTCTTCTCGTCAGCCTTCATATTCGTACAGCGATACACAAAGGATGACAGAAGAGATCACAAAAAAGGTCCGACAAGACCTTATGCAGGAGATCAGGGCCGAGGTGAGGGCTGAATTCCAGATGCTCTACCAGGAGCAGTTTCAGAGCATGCGCCCGATGCAGTCTCCTATAGAGGAACATGTGGTCCCTCCCCCTCCCACAGGTAAACTTAATAAACATTTATGTGCAATTATTTCTATCTCTTGTATAATCTAACATTTACTCTGACAGGGAGAAGCGGCAAAGGAAGTTGTTCCGCATCAGCCATCCCAGAGGATGACATGGACGATGGTAGTCCATGTCTGCTATACATTTTAGAAGAAGATGAGATGGTGCTGGTAGCTCGTGGAACAGAGTTTAGGTCAGCGACTGTATGTCATGGTATGCAACTATTAGAGGATGAGGTGAAGGTCTCAGTGGATGAAATGATCATGCCAGATGCCTCGGTTCCACTGTCCACGGAAGAGATTTTCACTGTGGAACAAGCATATAAGTCGTTTATCACTTGGCCTAAATTTTTGGTTAAACCAGTTTCTGACCCCTCGGTATGAAATTCTTCTTTACACTTCTCAATTTTAAAGGTTTTTGATGTCAAAACTTATCTTATCTTTTCATGTAACAACAGACGCAGGAACAACAGAAGATTCCTCTATCTGAGGATGACCCTCTTTCTTCATTGCATCTACTTGCTGACATCCTTGATGATAAGCCTTTGGAGGTTCAGTATGATGCTAATGTATTTGGGCATGGCTCTGAGGTCCCAATATACCTTAATAGCCAAGATGTCCGTGAGCTTGCGTCGGGAACACAAGAGTTGAATATTTCAATTATTCAACTATGGACGATGTAAGTCTATGACCAATTATTTATATATAAAATTGATTTATATATCAAGTATCCTTATATCAAAGTTAATTTTTGATTTCAGGTATATGTTGGGGTCGCTAATAAGTTGGGGCGTTCTGATGATTATGGATTCATTGATCCCCAAGAATTCATGAATCAAATGATTTTGACCATATCAACATGAGTCTGATAAGAGTTTTGGAAGGGGCAAGAAAATATACTTTTTGCCTTATATATCCGGGTAAGTGAACTTTGTTAACATAATAATGTTCCATATGTGATTTTAATATTTAATAGTTACGTTATTATGAATTTCAGGCGCCATTGGCAACTTCTTGTTATGTCTGTGCAAGACAACTATGCTTTGTGGTTCTGCTCATTGCACAGGCCTCCTCCCACACAACTCAGACAAGCAATTGATTGGTAAGAACCTCAATGTTTGGACTTTCTTTGTTATATAACTGAATGCTAAAACATTTTTTTATATACAGTTCTATTCCAGCAAGTATGATGATGGACGGGAGATCAATTGCTAAGAGTAGAAAGATTGCTTGGATTTCTCTCAAGGTTTGACATATGCTAAAGTCTACTTTGTTATAATTGTTTTATAACAAATGTTATTCACTAACTATTATCAACTGTGATGATATATTGTAGTGTAACAGACAAAATGGGTCATATGAGTGTGGATACTATGTAATGTATTGGATGACCCATATTGTTCGTTCTCACATCACAAGCTGGGAAACGGTAATATTTAACTTTAACAAATTTTGATTTTTTCAAATGTTGAATTCATATACACTAATTAAAATGAATTGTCTTTTGCAGAGATTCAAGACTACTACACCAGTTCCTGAGAAGTCACTACTATTCATTAGGAACGCTGCTGCGAAGTATATAGTTAGATTATACAATAGCTCTTAGATTTAGATTTAAACAATGCATTTGATTAGATAGAATTTTCTTAGACTCTCTACTTTATTTGATGTTGAAATACATTTGAACATGTGTTTGTTATGTTGAAATTGAATTTCTGTAAATGTTTTTATATGCAGGTCTGTTTTTGTGGTAATGGATATCACAAAAACAGACCTGCAATTTTAAAAAACTGCAGGGGAATATGCCGCGGTTCTAACCACAACCGCGGCATATAGTGCTTCGTTTTAAAAATTGCAGGGGAATATGCCGCGGTTCTAACCACAACCGCGGCATATAGTGCTTCGTTTTTTTTTAAAACGAGACATATGGCCGCGGTTTTGACACTAACCGCGGCATATTCGTCGGCCTATATGCCGCGGTTCAACCGCGAACCGCGGCATATAGTGCATTTTTAATTTTTTTTTTAATTTTTTTTTAAAAAAAATGAATTTAGGCAGCGGTTCCCTAAACAACCGCGGCATATTCCGCAGCCTATATACCGCGGTTAGAACCGCGGCATAAAGTGTCTGACTTACTACCGCGGCTGAATATGCCGCGGTTCAAGAACCGCGACGTATAGTGAAAATGAACCGCGGTAAAAGCCCATCGCTGCACTAGTGTTTTATTCCATCTTTGGTCTTCCCTTTCACATTTAATAAAGTTCCTATGACATTGTCACAAACATTTTTTTCAACGTGCATCACATCTATACAATGTCGTACATCAAGTTTACACCAGTATGGAAGATTCAAAAATATTGATCGTTTCTTCCAAATGTTTTTTGCAAAGGTCTTTTTCTAATGTTTTCCGAAGATAATGTCAATGTTTTTGACTTCATTGTACACTTCTTCACAATTGTGGGGTCTGGACACAACCTCATCCTCAACACTTCCATTAAATGTTTTTTTCAATCTACGGTAAGGGTGATTACGATGAAGGAATTTTCGATGTCTTGTATATACCGTCTTTTGACCATGCTTTAATTGAAGGTAACTAGCGTTTTCTTCACAAATGGGACATGCAAAATGACCTTTAACACTATAACCGCTCAAGTTTCCATATGCTGGGAAATCATTTATAGTGCAAAACAACATTGCATGCAAACAGAAAGTTTCTTGAACATCTGAATCGAACACTTCGACCCCTTCGTCCCACATCATTTTCAAATCATCAATTAAAGGTTTCAAGTAATCATCAATGTCATTTCCAGGTTGTTTAGGACCCGATATCATCACGGACAACATGACGTATTTTCTCTTCATGCACAACAAAGGAGAAAGATTGTATATCATCAACATAACTGGACATGAACTATGTTTGCTACTTAAGTTCCCATAAGGATTCATATCATCAGTTGCAAGTGCAAGTCTTAAGTTTCTTGGATCTGCACCAAATTCTGGAAATGTTTCATCGATCTTCTTCCATTGTGGTGAATCAACTGAGTGTCGAAGAAAATTATCGAACGTGCCATTTAAGGTTCTTTGCATATTCTTTAACAGAAAACATACATTTCAACCTAGGTATTATAGGCAAATACCACATCACGTTAGCAGGTGCACCATCATTACCTTCATAACCAGTGTTTCTGTCATTTTTCTTTTTAAACCGTGATAAATCACATGTTGGACAATACTTTAGCGAAGCAAACTCCTTTATGTACAAAACACAATCATTAGGACAAGCATGTATCTTTTGATATTCGAGACCCATTGGACATAAAATTTTCTTTGCCTCGCAATTACGAATAGGTAGAGTATTATTTTCTGGAAGCATCTCCTTCAATACTTTTGTCGGTCCATCCATTCCTTACTTTTAAACTAAACAACTTCAAAGTTGCAAACAGACGTGTAAAGTTCGAGCATCCTGGGTACAACAGTTGCTCTGAATCATTTATAAGAGAATCATATAAATTAGCTCTTCCAAAATTATCTTCACCAACATCATGTATCATGTCCTCTAAATGATCACTCAACCATTCTTCCACATAATTTGTTCCTCGTGACGTGGTAGGCTGGTCCAGTACTTCTCCATGCCAAGTTCAAATGGTATAAGTTCTCATTATGCCAAACATGAATAGATGGTCACGCATATTGCCTAAGTCTTGGAGTACTTGATTAAGACAACGAACACAAGGACAAAAATATGTTTCGTTCACAGACTTTGCATTTTGTTCAACATATTGCAAGAACTCTGAAACACCCTTTTCATATTCTTCATTGATGCGACGTTCATTCATCCAGCTTCGATCCATACTATGTTCGTAACATATTTCATCAGTTTCAATTTTTGAACTCTCACAAGGTTAGGCCTTACCCATTCAGAAAAATTATTTTTCATAATTTGCTAAGACACGTGCAAAGAAGTCTAACATGATAAATTTTATAAGATTACAACAACATTTCGCATTGGTCTCCGAAATACATGAAATAAGAGTGGTCAAGGATGACCACAATCAAATATGCATCTGGAGGAAAACAACACAAATAATCTTAACCGAAATTTTATCAATCTTATCCATAAACTCCAACGTACATGTTATAGCAAATTATGAAAAATAATTTTCCCAAACTGTCCAATCGAACAATTCAAAATTTAACACAAACGATTAAAAGATTAATCGTTTGTGTTAAATTTCAAACGGGAACTAATTTTCACTCAATGATTTCATACTTATAATCTAATTAACATGTCAATCATAATAACACAACAAACTTTATCACATGTTCTAACAACCCAATCACATGCATATTCAGAAGCCAATTACATGCATAACCAAAAGCCAATAACATGCATATACAAAAGCCAATAACATGCATAGACAAAAAATTTTGAACAAGAAAACTAACCTTTTCAACAGATTAAAAACATAGTGGAGGGAAATAGAGGAGAGTACCGTTAAAAAATGCAAGAATTGTCGTCCAAAAACGCTCAAAATCACCGCCCAAGGACACGCTCAAAACTACACCAAAACGCAACGAAAACGCATTATAATTGGTTCAAATGGAAGATAATTCATCAAAGAGTAATGTAATCGAAGTAAAACTAATTTTAAACGGTCAAAAGAGAGAAAATGAACATCAAAAGCTTTTTCGTGGAGAGAAAACGCAAGGAAGATGATGAACATTGAGTGCGCATACCTATTGCATCATGTTCGCGATTTTGGTAATAGCAGACATTTAGACGTCGGGCCCCCTCCTAGTCGATGTCTAAATGACTATAGACGTTTGCGCCCCTCCCGAGCCGACGTTTAAAGGGTTTAAAATATAATTTTAGCGGACACATCTGGCGTCTGGGTTAGGAGGGGTCGACGTCTAAGACCTATTTAGACGTCGGGGCTGACTGACGGAATTCTAAGGGCAATGGAACAGTCACATTTTCAGGAAATTTGGCGTCTAGGGATGGGAGCCGACGTCCAAATAAGACTTTAAACGTCAGTGTGACGGGATCAGACGTCTAAATGGTGACTTTTGGAATTCTGACTACCCCATTGATGTCCAATGGTTGGCCTCGACGTGGAAATAGGTTTTAGATGTCGGCCACCCTAAACCCAGATGTCTAAAACCAATTAAAATATTAATATTTTTAATTCATTCGTCTATTTTTAGCGTCCAATTGCAGAGGCTGACGTGTATTCTTCTTTAGACATCGGGGACCCCCTATCCGACGTCTATATAGTGATTTTAATTACAACAATGCTATCAATCTTTTTTATGTTGAATATTTTGTGGTCAAACGTTTAAAAGATGACGTTAAAGGTCTTTTTTGTACTAATGTATACCGCCATTGTTACGTCTAAATTGCCAACACAAAAAGAAATCCTTTTGGATCAAACCGGAAAGTAAAAAATAACGTGTTGTGTACTTTATATATTAATTAATCTCAAGAAGATATACTGTTTCACAATTACTTATTATACAAAATTGCCATGGGAAATGCCAAAGATGAAAACTCCCACTTTCAGTGTACACCAGATCTTTCCGAGTACCCATATTTCAGATATTTTTATTTTTAATAATAAAAAATTATAATTTTAGTGTAAAATTTTTAATTTTAGTAATTTTTTAAATTTATTAATGATTAAGATAATTAAATAAATATTTGTTTATTTATTAGTAATTATTACATTGTTAAACGAAAAAAATAAAGTAAATATGTAATTACTTTTAAAACAATACTGCAGTAAACGTTTCTATACGGTTATTTTTAATGTTAGAAATTAAAAAAAAATGTATTTAAAGTAGAGAGAAAGTGACTATAGTCAAAAAAAGTCAAGATGAATCGACCTGAATTAAAGATTGTGATAAGCCAATTTAAGTTAAAGATCGAGATAGATTGATTGAATCCTACAATTGAAAAGAACCAGCCAAGTCTACCATTATAATATATGAAAAGATTAAAATGAATCGAATTAAGCCAAAAATAGAAACAAACATGTTGATTGAATCCTACACATGATCGATCCGACAGTGACACGTGACATTATGAGTGTTACGTCACACTATCATTGTCACGTGACACAATCTTAGCTTGACACGCGACATTTTTTATTTTAAAAAAACAAAAAGAAAACTGAAAACTAAAAATATTTAAAAAAGTTCAAAAACTACTAACAAACACGTGATGTCTCGGTGTTAATACGAAACTAATGATAAGGACCTAATTGTTCTAATTTTTCAAAAATAAAAATAAATTAAAATAAAAAAATAAGAAACATGTTTAAGTAAAATCATCGAAAAACTATGTAAATGATTGAACCATAAAAAATGAGGTGAGTCAACTAAACCAAAGATCAATATAGTTTCAGTTAGACCACCAACATAAGTTTTACAATATTTAATTTAAATTATTTTTATAAAAAAAATAAATTGTAGAATTAAAACTTAATTTAAATATTGATTTGGATTTAAAACTTATTTCGAATATTTGATTTAGATTTAAAAAAAATCTAAACGCAGTAAAAATATATTTAAATCCAAAATTGATCCAATTATTTGGGTTTAGATTAAATTTAGATTGCATCTATTCCCACCCTATTTATAATTGTTAATTATTATCTTTTAGGTCTTTACCGCATCCACAATGAAAGTGGTACCAAATGAAATGTAATTGGTTTTATAATATGAACACGGTTTGGTAGTTGTGGAAATATCAATCCTGAAAACATTTTAAAGCAATTATTCTATTCCAAATCAATTGACTTATCCGAAGACTTGTGAAAAAAAGGTACTTTATACTAACTTGGAATTTTTATTTTAAACCACAATTTTATTTTATATAAAAAAGTAAACAAACCATCAAACTCGTCCTTAAGTATAGTGGGAGAATTCTATGTTAATATGTTAAAGATATTAAAATTAAAAAGTACTCTGAAAATTCCTTTCGCAAGTTTTGAACAAATTATAGTGTTTGTAATATTTTTTATACTAATACCGGTTACTTTTTATGAGACAAAAAAAATCCGAATTAATATAATATAACAATCTACACCTGAGAACCGGAGAAAACAAGTGAGGGTTTATCTATCGCATTTTTATTCTTAAAAGTAAAATTTAATCTTTTTCTTATTGCTACGTATAAGGTATCATAGTTTTATCTCATTCTCATATCCATGAAATTCATAATGTGTATTTTGAATGCATTTTGAAATGTCCATTATTATTTGATTCGAAAAATATTTTTCAAAATATATTGAAAAACATGTATTTTGGATTGCATAATTAGAAATATAAATTTTTTAATATATTTTGAATTGTGTAATTTGAAAGATTTTAATCTAAAAGTATTGGAAGTACCTTAGTATGTAAAAAAAAACAATAAATGAGATCTGATACCTCATCCCATAAACCATCATCTTAATTCCAAAATCGCAAAAAAAATAATGAAGGAATACCTAATCAATCGATAAAGAAGATGCTAAAGGGAGGGGCAAACCTTCCAAAGGCTTCAAGGGAGGGATTGTGAAGGAAGGGTGAAGAATGAAAGTATAGAACAAAGGTGAAAAGTGAACAAGGAAGAGAAATGCAGGATATCTTTTCCCTTCTTATTATAAATATAAAAGGGGTAACTTGGGTATATGAAGAAATTAGGGGTGCATGAAGAAGAATTGGAAATACAGGAAGAAGCATCATATTTTCAATGGTAGAACATATTTGGGTCCTAAAATGCAACCTCGGTTTGCTCGTGTTAAAGAAATAGAGAACTTCTCGTTGTTTTCTTCCTACACCCCAACTTTTGCGATTCTTTCCATTTTGCCCTTATAAATTATATATTAAATAATTGCATACATATTATTTGTATTTGCTTCTTTCCCATACTGACTTCGTGCAAGCCAAACCTTAGAGTGGGGTGGGTGATTGAGCTGAAGCAAAACATGCACTAGATTCACTAGTGCAATGAACGGAAATGGCATCGGTTAATTTCACTTATGCGCACCGATTTTACAACCGAAGCATATAGAGGTGAGATAAAAAGGATAAGTTTTCGCCTCGGTTCTTTTTTGAACCGAATCAGTATCTTAAAAAATTCAATAAAAAAAATTTCAGAAAACTGCTGAACCATTTTCTGGGTCTTTTCCTCAATCCTTTAATACAGCAGCCATGTCTCAATGTAGAATTCGAACTCAAGCATTTTCAGTTATAATTCCAAAACACAAACCAACTCCAAAAATCAGAATAAGGATACATCACAGAGCATATAAAACCAAAAATCAGAGTAAGGATACATCACAGAGCAGATAAAACCAGCATAACAAATGGAAAAAAATGAAAAAAAATCCTCATTGACGCTGCCATCCTCGGCCCCCATTTCCCAGCATAATATTTCAAGATAGCTCCTTCCTTCTCCCCCATTTCCCAGTACAAAGAAGTTACCTTTTCAATTGGTAGAACCCAGCCGTTATCCTCATTGACGCTACCATCCTCGGCCTTTGAAGCGGAGCCGGACGATCCCACAACAGCTTCATCCCCGGTGGTTGAGGGCTCAGAAGGGGGCTGGACCGGGTGCTAGGCCAGCGGCTCCACCACTGGCACGGGCCGCACCAGGCGATCCACGAACAACACTAGATCTGAGATCGCATCAGCTGGTGGAGTGAGATCGCGTCTGGTTGGGTGGCAATTGGTGGTGGGGTTGGGGTTGCGGGGTGGGATGCAGCCATGGCTTTCGACAGCGAAAATGAAGCGGCAGCGTTGAAGGAGATGTGGCGATGGTGGAGCAATGGAGTGGTGACGACGGAGCAACAGAGTGGTGGCAACGGAGAGGCGGAGCGGCGAAGTGGTGGCTTTGAGATTTGAGCGAGAGAGAAGAGAGAAGAAGGTGAGAAGGAGATCTGAGCATGAGCGAGAGAGAAGAAAAGGAAGAGTGAAGGAGATCTGAGCGTGAGCAATAGAGAAGAAGAGGAAGAGTGAAGGAGATCTGAGCGTGAGCGAGAGAGAAGAAGAGGAAGAGTGAGAAGGGTAATATGTATCAGTATACTGCCTCGGGTTAATATTTACCTGAGGTAACAGAGGCATACTGACTCGGTTTCAAGATACATAGGGTCTAAAGTTTTGAAAAATAATTAAAATTTAAAAACATATACGGGTTATATGCCTCGGTTGGCGTGTAACAGATGTTGAAAAAATTTTCTACTTCGGTTCTACTAATACCCGAGGTATATAAGTTGTCTAAAACTACAAAAATACCACCGCACTTTTATATGCTTCGGTTTCAGTAAAACCGAGGCATATATATCGCGTTAAAAAGCTTCTTTTTTACTAGTGATTATGTTTTTGGTTTTTTAAATTTTGAAATCTGATTTATATTTATGGTGTTAATCAGATTTCGTAATTTGGTGGATTTTTAGACAAGATTTCAAAATCGAGTATATGATGTGGTGACGTAGATACTAAATTTTGAAATCTGATAACCATAAATAATACCATATCTAATATCAAAATATGTAATTATACACATATTCGATATTTTAAAATCCGATATACAAGATTTGAAACAGTAGGATTTCATAATTCAGTATATATTTTTAACTGAATTTCACATACACACGGAATTTCACAATCCAATTTGACAATTTCAGTAATTACCATATTTCACAATTTGATTCACCAATAACATATTTCAACACCAAACAAATGCCACGACCCCGATTATTCAACGAATTTTAAAAAATAGGTTTAAACCCTCGGATGGTCCTCGTATTTATACGAGAATCTCAAATGGGTCATCGATTTTTTTTCGGTCTCATTTAGGTCATATTTTTTGTAAAAATGAGCCAATTTTACCCTAACCGTTAAGTGCTCTCAAACGGCGTTAAGTTTAGCTGAGCTGTATTTTATATTTTGATGGCGTGGCATTGTTGATTAAAATTGATGGCTGATGTGTTTTAAAATCAAATCCACGTGGCACCGCTTCTTCTTTCCTCCAACCATTGATCACCTTTCACCTCTTTCGTTCCTCCTCTGCCCAAGTTGCTTTCTTCCCACTCCCATCCTCAAACCCTCGTTCCCCAGACACACACCCTTTCTCCCTCTCAAACTAAAAAAATTCGTCGTTGGGGGCACGTTTTTCGAACTCCTATTCTCCACCGCCGACGAAGCACCTCATCTTCCATTCTCTCCTTTGAATGTCAACAAGGTCATAAAGATCAGTGCTTTCAAAACTGTCCCTGTTTAGCTTAAAAAAAAAAATTAAAACTTGTATGTTTCTGCATAACTGCAATTTATAGAGGATGGTGGTACGGACACAAAGATATATCCCATGAAAGCCGAACATTTTGTCCACCCAAAAGTGTGTCGTTTAAAACCCGCAAAGCTTCTTCTGCACAGCTCCTGATGCATAAACCCTCAAATGGTCATCGGTAACATTAGGATCCAAATTGCCGACAAAAATCTACAATTAAACTAGGGTCATGAACAAGAACAAAGAAGAGCAGTTTCTATATTGCAAAGAAGTACGCATAGTTGTATTATTTGGATCATGCTCGTTCTGTAGCCCTTGAGGATTCTGATATGATGTTGCATGTTCAAAGTACAAGTAAAAAGATGGGTAACATTATTAAACAAAAATTCTGGAAGCAGTCCGCGGAAAAAGACACCAAAAAAAGATAAAGACAAAATACTTTGAGTATTAAAGAACTGAATCCAACCAGTAGTATAAATGTATCAATATACAATAACAGATCAAAAGTATGCAACGACCATGGGCCTGTGGCTTTTGATGTGGGCAACGGCCATGGGCCTCTTGATCCAGCTCCTCTCCGCCTGCCTCGGCGTTGCCACCAGGAAGCACCTCGCTGAACTCTACAGGGACTGCTCAACCCTTGTTCTCACCATGACCGTGGAAGGTGATTTAAAACACATCAGCCATTCAATTTTAATCAACAATGCCACGTCATCAAAATATAAAATACAACTCAGTTAAACTTAACGCTGTCTGAGAGCACTTAACGGTTAGAGTAAAATTGGCTCATTTTTACAAAAAAATATGACCCAATTGAGACCGAAAAAAAAACGATGACCCATTTAAGATTCCCATATAAATACGAGGACCATCTGAGGGTTTAAACCTAAAAAATATAACCGGATTTCACAATTATACCTTCAAACTATGTGAATTGCACTGCCACACGATAATAATTCCAAAAGCATGAATATGTTAAATATAAACATGGACCCACATCCTTATTTATAGAAAAATGGCTTGAAATTGGTGCACATAATAAACCTATCAAAATCAAACTTGAATGCATGAAGAGCAAAGCATGTTTGATACCCCGAACTTTAATCATATAATTTAGGTTTAAACCCCTCATATTGGTTGGTCAATCTCAAGTGAGTCATCGTTTTTTTCGGTCTCAATTAGATCCATAAACTTGTAAAATTGAGCCAATTAAGCCTTGTCCGTTAAGTTTTTACTGACGCCGTTTACAGTTGCTGACGTGGTGCACGCAGATGTAAAAATATTTTATTATGTGGATTTTGTTTTAAAATTAAGAGTTTTTGACGTGGCAAAATTTATTCTTAATCGAACCAAGGAATTTGTCCTTCAGAACCTCACCTCCCTCACTGTCTCCGGCGTCCAAATCAAAGCCTCCGGCCCCTTCGTCATCCTTCGCAGGGAGCAGATTTAATTGGATCTTTATTGTAAGAAAAATTAATTTGTATCAATTGAGGTTGTTTGCTTGATGGTCCTTCTACCCTGCGAGTGGTGCATAGAGACTTCTACTGGGGCCTTTCACTTTGTTCTTATCTTTTTGGGAACAATGGCTTAAGTGGGTCTTCCTTGTCAGAACCTGATGCCAAACACAGAAGAAAAAAAAGGGATTTGTGGTTTTTTTGAGTCAAAAAAGCAATTCACAGTTTATGGTTTGATTCTGTTATATCATTTTGTATTTCTGTTGATTCCTGATTACAAAATGAACAAGAAATAGTAAAAAATCATAAACAAAAAAAATAGAGATAAATCCATCATCAGAGACATCATAAAAAAAATCAATCAAGAAATTAAACAGATTCTTGAGAGTGTGTGAAATGAGTCACCAAGTGTTGTGCCCTCTTTTCTTGAAGGTGTGAAATGAGTCACAATTGAGAAAGCAATTCACAGTTTATTGAAAGTGACAAAAGTGTTTCTAATCTATTACATTATACTGTCAATTACAATTACAAAAGTGTTTATCCAATGCAGACATTCTGAAACTGAAGATCCCACAAAAGTAGAAGACAAACACATACTAGAAAAGCAGGAGGAAATGCCACTTTTCTTGTACACCCAAAAGCCACATGCAGATAAGAATTTGAAGCCACCAGTGTTACTACGTTTAACAAACATAACAATGTGACCATGGATACAACATTAATGTTGAGTTATTGATATTAATGTTGAGTTATGGGAGCTTTTAATGTTATTGAAATACTCAAGCTTGTCCAAATAAGAAGATTTCTGAGCACAATCAGGAGATTTATTTGCATTATTTTCATCATTTTCGTCCACGAAATCCTCTAAATCTCCAGTGAGGTTATTTTTCTTTGCGTCTAACTCCTCCTTGATTGAAGTCCAACCCATGAAATCTGAGAGAGTCATTCAAGGTGGTGTATTTGAAGAGTGAATGTTGGAATTTTCATCTCAGAGTTTGGGGAACTCCTCCCAAATATTGGTAAAGAATCCACTGAGACCCTTCTGTTGCTCCAGCGCCACCAACAATTATCTTTCCTCCGCGCACAAGCCTTCAACTTGTAAGAAAATTACAGAGATCTAAAAACCCAATTGGAGTAGAAGTCGTCGCTGTAAAGACCACCCTACTCGCGATCTCCACCATGCTTGAACACCATCTTCGCACATCACCATCAACACGCATTTGCAGAGAGAACCAGACCATGAACATCTTCTCAATCGCGACCTCCATCATCAATCTCACGCAACCATGGCAGCTTGCACCTCCATTCGAAACCTGCACACAGATTCGAAACCCCAATCACAAGGAGGAAACCCTATAATTTTAACATAAACCAATTAAATTTTTCCATTTCATAATCTTTTAATTTAAATAAAAATACTACGTAATCAAATAGTACACATCAACATATTAAGTGGGCACCACATCAGCAACTGTAAATGGCGTCAGTGAAAATTTAACGGACATGGCTTAATTGGCTCAATTTTACAAGTTTATGGACCCAATTGAGACCGAAAATAAAATGATGACTCACTTGAAATTGACCAACAAATATGAGGACCAAATGAGGGTTTAAACCTATAATTTATGGAGTAGAAACCCCACATATGCATAGTTATATATTTTGAGATTCAATGTGATCTTATGTATGTATTGAAGTGTAATGGAAATTTTAGAAGAATGTAAAAAATTTTAAGATAGAAAAATTGAAATTTAATACAAATTCTAGAATATTGTAAAAAAGTCTAAGATAGGAAAAAGAAAATAAAAAAATTATATATAGGTAAAAATATAGAACATTCTAAATAAGTTGTGGCTAGCGTGTTCTAGAGTAATCGATGGGTCTATAAATAATCATGTACTTACCATTTGATGCAAAACAACATCTATCACAACTAAACAACTTCAACATTTCTTTCAATTAATACTTCCACATTCTACTATCTCCACATTTTCTCTATTCCATTATCTATACATTTTTCTACCCCATCAACTATTCCTTTCACAACCTCAAAATATTAACCGTGGACGTAGATAAAATTTCCATCTACTTCTAACAAAACAATAACTCCATTTTATACTACTTCCAAAATATTTTTTCAACTCATGACTACTACCAATCAAACATCATCAATTCCAGTACCTATTTTCACATGAGAAAATTATGATTTTTAGAGTGTCAAAATGAAAACATTCTTCTGCTCAAGATTTATGGGATATTATAGAAGAGAGATTCACTATTCTAAAAGACACATCCACTCTTACTGTAGCTCGAAAGAAGGAGTTAAAGGAAAACAAGTAGAAGAATTCAATGACTTTATTTGCTCTTCAACAAGCAATTGATGACATAATTTTTTCAAAGATAATTGGTGCCACAAGTGCAAAGCAAGCTTGGAACATAATACAGGAGGAGTTTCAAGGAAGTGATGAGGTACATAATGTTAAACTTTATTCTCTAAGATGAGAGTTTGAATTAATAAGAATGAAATAATCTAAGACCAATAAAGACTACTACTCTATAATAAAAGAAATAGTTAGTTAGATGAGAGATTATGGAGAATATATTCTTGACAAAAAATCGTTGAGAAAATTTTAATTTTTATTTCCCAAAAATGTGATGCAATCATAACTACGATTGAACAAATAAAAAATTTGGCTACATTCTTAGTAACACAACTAATGAGGTCTCTTGAAGCTTATGAACACGATTGAAAAGACATGAAGAAGGCTCGATCAAAAATGTCTTTCAATCAAAACTAAAATTACGGTCTTAAAATAAAGAATATGAAGGAAATAAAAGTAGAGGAAAAATTTCTAGAAATAAAGAAAATTCTAGAAGCTTCTCCATGACTCGTCAAGGAAAATATCCTCAATGTGGCATATGTAAAAAGACAAGTCACTTGAAAAAAGATTGTTAGGATCATGAAAAACCTTAATGTCAGTACTGCAAGAAACTTGATCACGTAGAGAAGTATTGTCGTAATAAAAATAAACATCAAACAAACTTTGCAGAAGAACATAATTAGGATAAACTCTTATTCTATGGCAATCAAGAATCTCCTAGTGGAGAAGGAAGTTGATACTTGGATAATGGATGCAGCAATCACATGGCGAAAGATCAAAGCATTTTCAAAGACATTGACAAATATGTCAATGTCAAAGTAGACTAGGAAAGGCCCATAACGGAGTCTCGAGGAAAACAAACTTTCATGGTAGAGACAAAGAAAGGTACAAAATTCATTAAAGACGTTTTACTAATTCTAAATCTTTTAAGTATTGGTCAAATGATGGAGAATGAATATTCTCTTCATTTTGAGAAAGATACATGCAAAATTTGATAGTAAAATGATAAACTTTCCATGAAGAGAAATATAAGCTTTCTTATAAACTTCAAACCTGAAACTAATATTACCATGAAGGTAGAAGTTGATGACTCATGACTTGGATATAGAAAATTTGATCACTTCAACACACATGCCTATAGCTTCTATATCAGAAAAACATGATGAGAGATCTTCCATTATCATAGAAGATTTGACATTATCATCATACACTTTTTTTTTAATTCTTTGATTATGTATAAGAGTTTCATAAAGATTTCATATATATTATAAATAGGGACAAAATACAATATAAAAGTATGTGTAAATTTTACTTTATTAAACCTATTTTTTAAAAGATAAATTATATTTAAATATAACTATCTTAATATGATATTAAAAGATTAAGAGTGGTTGATTTTTATACTCAATATTCTGGACATAAATGTAATATTTTCTTGACTTAGAAAGATATATTAGAAATCTTAGATAAGTAATTTACTAATTTTATCAACTTAAATTAGACTTAATATCACTAACTAAATATTACTTAGGTAATTTAGTTATAGCTATAGTTACACAAAAAAGTGTAGTAAAATTTCTAGCATATGAAGAGAGTGGGTATTTCTTTGGTTGTTATGACCTTGGATACATTAAAGACCGGGATTGCGACACCGTCCTACACCTATCGGACCCCACAATGTCCACACCGTTGGACAAATTTGACTTTTGCTTCAACTTTATAAAGCTTTAAATGTTTTATAGTTGGTGCTAGACAGAAACATGCACTCCTTTACTAAGAAAAAGACCTATGTCTTACGACTGTTTTGTAAGATAAAAATTGTGATTATATGGGTGTGTGATTCCCATGTCTATCAGTGGTCATTGTCATTATCTCCCTTCATATTTCACACATATCAAAAGGTTGGAATGAGGTACAAGGTATACGAGTTATTCTGGTATCACATAACATAAAAAATTATTTGTTTAAGAGATGAAAATTTCTATAAATTTTAAATTGTTTACTATAGAAGTTAATAAACCTATCCTATAATTTTAATTAATATTTTAATATATAATAATAACACCCTAAAATGTATATTACTTGGTTACGTGTTAATTATTAACAATCTTTTTGGTTATTTTTCTGATTTTCGACGCCGTGAACTTTGTTTTAAAAATGGTAGCGAATTAATATAGTAAAATATTCTACGAAAATAATTATTAATATCTTTGGACGAGTTTTTTAATAAAATAATGAATTAAATTATAAAAAAACTAATTTGTTAAAGTTATTTTGTATAATATTTTTTACTTTTGAATTTAAATATAAATATGAATTAATTTAATTTGTGTAAAATTATGTTTTTATGATTTTAAAGTTTTTATATAAAAGTTCGGTGATGACGTAAGTGAAGTTTACTCATTTTTCTCTTGTCATGAGGTTCTTGTTCTTATGAGTGTTTAAGTTATAATTTGAGTTATGTATAGATGGTAACGGGTCGGGTCGAACACGGACAGAGTGATATCCAAATCTAACCCACATATAAAAATTGTATCTGTTACTTGTCCTGTTATTTGCCGCATACTCGTATAAAAAAAATCCGCGGATTTTTTACTACCTACGGATACTCGTTGGATACCTGTTTTTAATAGTTTGTGCATTATTATCCAAGTTAGGGTGCAGGAAGCAAAAATAGGAAACAATAAAAATAATAAGCAAATAAGAACATATGAAAAAAAAATTGATGGGCTGGCCCATTTACTCACTTTTAGATCAAAAACCACTAGGGTTTCTTCTTCTCAAACAAAGGGAAGCAGCCTGATGGCCACCACCACCTCCTCCGACAACCCCTGCAAACTCTATGACCTACCACCACCACTCGTTTTGTTCGCCACTATCTCATATTTCCCACCACCACCACCTTCTTCATCCTCTTCGTGCTTTTCGGCCGCACGATCAGCGACGCCACCGTGCTTTCCAGCTTCACCGTCGTCGCCACGCCCTCTACCTTGCTCTTCGTCCTGTACAACACGTCCAATTGGTTGTTGCTTTCCTTCACTTTCTTAAAGTACTTGTTGATGGTCTCCCACTTCTCTTTGCACCTTTTCGCGTTTCGGTTGTACCCGAGCTTCCTCATCGAGGATGAGATCTCCTCCCATAGAGGACCCTTTGGCCCGTTCTCCTCATACTCTGCATCCAGGTTCGTTCGGAGCGGCAGAAACCCTAAGAAGGGATCCTTTTTCTGATTTGAAAAAAAAACCCTAAAAGGGATTTGGGCTAGGCCCAACAGATTGAATATTAATTGAAAAGTTAGAAAAACAAAATTAAAGGGACAAAATTGTAATTTTATTTTTTTAACGGGTAGCGGACCCGTTAACAAGCAGATATTAAAATATTCGCTATTCACTCTTATCTGTGGATATTAAATACTCGTAACAGATTTTATCTGCGAATACTCGCGACTACATATTTTTTTTGTCATCCTAGTTATCTACTTGGAGTCAAAATCTGAGCATATTCATGAAACTATGAAGTCCTAGTAGGTCATGATGATTCATGAGAAAGTTTTTTTTTTTCATTTTTTGTTATCTCTCGTGATTCAATGTAATTATTGGGAGGATTGACAGTGGAAAAAATGTTGGTGCCTCAATTATATTATGGCCGAAATTGGGGTTGAATATATTATTATGATGTATATTTTCTTTTATTAATATTATTATATAATTAGAAAATTAATTACATACTATGTAAGATTAATTAATCAAAAAGCATCGCATTACATAATACTTTATTTTATTTTTCACCATATCACTAATTTAAAAACAAACTTAACTGACGTGGTTAACTCTTGAAAGAAATATTTCGGAGGTAATTTCCCACATACTTTTGTCGGTGATTTCCGACATATTCATTAGATCTTACCAGTGTATATTTCCGCATTTCTGTTTGTGTTTACAAAAACATTGTTGCTGACTTTATCGACAGAAATATTTCTAAATAATTTACTTTTCTTAAATTCATGTACATTGGACTTACCTGTGCTTATTATATTAATAAACTATAAAAACCACTTTCATCCTTTTGAAAACCCACAAAATGCTCCTAGAACAACAACAATCATTATGACAAACCATAATATATGATGGTATGTTTGAAGTCTTTATATCATTATAAGCAATCATAATCGAACATACTAATTAAATACGAGGATAAAGGGAATAAATCAATTGTATCATAAATCTTAATATATGTTTATGAACCAAATATCATAAACATATAACGCATATATTAGAAATCAAATATCTGGTTTAAAATAAAGCTAAAATATAACATACCAACCTAAAACTACAAAAACCTCAAATAATAAAATTCTAAATATTGTTTCTAATAATTTGAATAATGGTAGAAGGTTGTGATTGAGTAAATTTTCCTCTTGTTGATTATATTTGGATTTTTCAGTGGCTTCTTCTTGTTAATTGTTTTAGAATTTCTCGATGTCTTCTGGTTGAAAAACTGCATATTGATTTTGCTAGTCCAGGCTTAATGGTACTATTGAAAAAGAGTCTGTATATGAAAAGTGAAGGATTGAAATTATTCAAACTAGCTAGTGAATCATTTATCTCTTTTACATGATAAAACTCGTAGCTTAATTGGTTATTGAACTTGTTTGTGCAACAACTCCAAGAAAGAGCAATGTATTTGTGATAAGATATTTCCTAGTTAAACCATCTTTGATTCCTCACATAATCATTTTGTGAAGCATTAAAAAAAATAGTGAAGACTTGAATCTTTAGGTAGCTAAGTAAAGATTTTTTTTTTATATTATATTGTCTATCATGTCGTGTAAAGTATTTTTTTGACTCACACTACCTAAGTTACTACAAGAAAAATTGGGAGTTACCTACGATATTTACATTCAAATTTAAATTCGTATGTAATATAGATATTTCGTATGTAATATAAATATTACATATACGGATCCTACATACGGATTCAGAAAAATAAATTACATATAGATTTTACATACAGATTTTTACCTACCGATAATAAGTTGTAATTCATATATAAAGAAGGTGCATTATGGCGAGAATGATTCATAAAGACTAAATAAGTATGTAATGGGTTCCAATTTGTATGTAACTGAAAGTGAATCTTTCATACAGAAGTTACATACGGATCTGAAAAAGATTTTATTAAAAAAAATAAGTTACATTGAGGTCTTACAAAACCATCATCCCCTATTCTACTAACTTCGTTTTCTTCTTCTCTCAACTAAGAACCTTCTACTCTTTCGGCCTGTCATCATTTGTTGACAAAGCATTAGTGTTTGTTGATGAAGTGTTTGTGTTCGGCCTTCTCTGTCAACCTTTTAGTTGGTGTGGATAGTATCATACTCTATATGAGTATGATATTAGTTGAATTTGGATAGTACGTATCACCTCCAAAGTCTCCTTCAATATAGTAATATTTTTGTCGCCTCTCGTGTGTCGTCGTTGCCTCTCGAGCTATCGTTGTCGTTACTGTCGTTGTCGTTACTGCCGCCGTTGCCTCTCGCATTGACGCTATCGTTATCATATCTCGCGTTGCCGCCTCTCGCTGCCGCATTCAGTGGCGTCCTCCTCACTCTTCCTGTCCCTAATTTCAAGCACAAGTTTCTGGTAGTGATTTTTAAGGTTAAGAATTTTTAGAGTTTTTGGGTTTCTTATGAGCGATTATTAATGCTCCAATTTCTCTTCCCTTATTTTTTATTTGTATTATGTTGTGTAAAGAATGTGATTGAATTTATGGGTTTTTTTTTGCTTTTGTTTGGTTGTGAAGATGAATTGAATTGGAAGAATGATTCGTTATGAAGATGTATTTATGTTGTATTATATTTCAATTTCATCTTTTTTTGTGGTGGTTGATTATGGTAACTAATTAATTTTTTTGGAGAGGTATCAATGAAATATATGGTTGGATTTTACGTTTTGGCTAGAAAATTGAAGTCTATTGATTCACAACAGAGTTAAAATTTAAATCTATTGCTTAATAACATATTTAAAATTTAAGTCTGTCGAATCGAATTCTGTTCTAAAACATACTTAAAAAGTCTATTTTGTACTAGTGTATATATAGAGATACCAAAAATTAATATAGGAATTTTTTAATCATAATATATACAATTGCATTTTTTAGAGAGGATTATCTTTGTTCTTAGATTAGAACTCTTATTGTTATCAAAGATTAATATCTTTGTGGCGAATTTTCACTTAACTTATCAATCTGCTAGCATCTTCATATCAGTCTTATTTCACATTCTTCTCTGATTTATTTTTGTTATGCATCTTGAAGATTCAAATTCATAAAAAATCATAATCTTCTCTAAACAAGATTGCATTAACACTATTTTAAAATAAATTCAACATTTCAAGAAAATTAACAATTCATTTAAATCAATTTGAAGAAAATTTTCTAAATAATTAACTCTCTTTACCTTAAAAAGGAGTCTACAATGTTCTCCTTGGACACTCCCTTCTACATAAGCTTGTCCTGTATGTACACAACAAAATCCGATGATTAGATTGCAATTCTATGACCCTCCCACGTGATGAAGGTTCATTTAGAACACAAAAACATCACGTACAAACCCAAAAATTTGATCTGTCTCAAATACTAGAGTAATTTCTAGGAAAGGAAAGATTCAACTCACATGTAAATAGAGTGATAGGAGCAAAAATCTCGAACTAGTTGTAGAAATTGTTTCTATTGCTTCAATCTTCAAAAAAATAATGAATGGTGTTAGATTCCAAAACAAGTAGAGAAGAAAAAGGGAAGAACTCTCGGAGAAGCAAGTAGCAATATTTTTTCAAAACTTTTTATCTTGAAGAGGCCTATTTCAATAGTTTTTAAATTTTTAATATCTAAAAATAATCATTTAATAATCTTATATATATTGGATTCTCACGTACATATATTAATCTTGTATTTGTTTAACTTATTTCAATTTTATTATTAAAAGCTCATAAAATACTTTTAAAAAGTTAAATATTAGAATGAGAATATTATTTATAATATTTATATTATTTTTTAAAAATGCTATTTATACATACTAATTGGCGTACAACTGCATCATTGCAACCTCTATTTCACCTGTCAAATCATTATGTCATCTTAGAAGCATGGTTTCAAAATCTTCTGAATTTTTTTTTTAATATTTTCAATTTCTCTTGTTTTAAACTCGTCGTCTAGTTAGGGCTAGGTTCATTTGAGATGATTTGTGGAAGATAATTTAGGAAGAGTGATTGAATGGATTTGAGGATAAATTTTTTATTGTTTGTTTGAGTGAATTTGAAAGTAATTGGGAGTGAATTTAGAAGTAAAGTTTATGAGAATTAGTGTAGGATTTGATTGATATGACAAATTTAAAAAATTTATGTGATTCGTAGAAATCAAAGATTACCAAAATATCCCTAGATATTAATGTAATATAAAATTATATTTGTTAATGTTATATTTAATTATAAAAAAGTTTATAAAGAGTAAAATATTAACATTAATTATTAAAATTAATTTTAATATTGTACAAAAATTTTATTTTAGTAAAAAGAATTTATTTATCCACTAAACAAGTTACTACCTATTTAATTAAAAGAATCATAAAAAAAATTAGAAGATTACAATACATAATTTGATAACATGAACAAAATGGTATTAAACGGTTTAAATAATATTTTTAATCAAATTCAACCCAAAATACAACAGAGAAAAATTGCAAATGTGAATAGATTAATGACAACGAAAAAAAAAACTAGAAATGAAAACGGCGTCGTGCGTTACCAAGAGGTTATTCACTAACTCACTCGTATTGAGCGTGAAACTCGAATGTGGGGGCTTCTTCGAACTAGAATGTGTTTGCGATATTCAGAAGCCTTTCATCTTCATCAACCATGGAAGAAGCTAGGGTTCCGTTTTTTGTCCGCCATTGACAACCATAATTGCCCTCTGGATTTGCCGATGGATGTCAAAGCTTGCCTCCACCTTCCTCCACCTCCTCCAATCCCATCCTCCTCCGAAACTCAAACTCCACTTAACCTTGCCTGCAAACTCTATCTCTACCTCTTCTTCCTCAAAAAGTCCAAGCACCTCCACAACACACACCGGTCCTTCTTTCACCTGCAAAACCAAAGAAACAAGTGAGATAATAGCCATCAAAACGAAGATCTCAAGCCATCAAAACGAAGATATCTTGCACTGGAATCAAGTATGAAGCAGTGTATTCGGTTACACCCAGCCTCGTAACCGAATACGAGATGTTGAAGCAATTTTCAAGGCTATGGAACTCAATCCCAGCAGCTGGAACTGAGTATGCTGCAACACAAAACATGATGGAACGAAATCCATCTTCACGGAACCAAATACAGCCTCCACTTCTGTATTTTCTACGCGCTGGAATATATTATTGTTACTTGGAATCAAATACTTCAATTTCGCATGAGTTATTTCAAACAAAAAGTGATGGCATTTGACGAAAAGACTGAAAGTAAGGATGACATTTCTCAATAAATCAGTTCAAATCATCGTATTTCAACGAGATACTGAAAAGACATCAATTCCACAAATCATCTCAAATTCTTTCTCATTAATCATTCGAAACGAACATGAATATCTCGCAAATTATCGTTCAAAATTCTTCTTGAATAGAGTATTCCGTTCATCTCAAGGAAAACTGAATCTGAGAAGTGAAATAGTCCTCAACTGCATTTCCTTCAGTCGTGTCGTGTTGAACAGCTTCCAAAAATTAATGAAGAGCCATTAATGGACTGTGTTCTTTAAATGTTCTACAGTCATTCATATGTACGTTCAGACCTATCTCTCAGCCATTTACGCTTATAATATTGCAATCAAAATAAATATATTACGTCTTAACGTTAATATTCAACGCTTTTTCCTAACACTGTTAAGTTGAAAGTTGTTATTGCATTAAAAAAAATTAAAATAATAATTCAATTTGGTAATAAAAAATAATTATTTATCATAATAATCAATTTATATACAATTTATGAATTAAAAATTATTAATAATTAAAATAGTTTTTAAATCAGTATCAAAATTAGTTATTATAGTGATTAATTATTTTTATTATTAAACTAATCATTATTTAAATATTTTCTTTTGTACATTTATGATTTTCACGTATGGAAATAAGTTTTCAATCACAATTAAAATTAAAAGGATAGTTTAAGTCTCTACTGTAGTATTCACTGTTTTAACTGTTTTCACGGAAGTATTTAGACTGAGTGTACCTTTTTTCATGATAACAAAATAATAATAAAATTATTATTGACATAATTAGAAAAATAAATAAATATTTTTATAATGTTATATATAACTACTGTAATTTAAAAAATAGTTAAATTTTAAAAAATTCAAATAAACGAGTGGTAAAAAATAATGAGATTCAGTTATTATAATATTAAATGGTTTTATTATAAATAGTTTTGTTATAAACGAATTTCATTATTTTAAATCGTATCATTTCTCTAGAAATCACTTTTCTATAGTTCTTTAACTTCTCTTTAAAGTTCTAACTTCTTAGTCATATATTTGATAATCAGGAAGTACCTAATTGATCACGGAAATGAGGTTTACGTTTTGACCCAATCAATTCTTTGTTTAAAGCAAATAAGTTTCTACCTTTTTTCTTTTGTAATTTCAGTTTTTTGTCATGCAAAGAATTCTATTTTTCCATGTATCAATAGTGTTGCTTCCTTGATTCTTTACCAACTTGCATTTCTAAGAATTGTTCCCGATCACCAATTGGTGAGTTGTAGGCTTTTCTAGAGTTCCTTGAACTCTAAGAAAGGAGTTGACATTTTAGAGCTCCATTGACCAATGTAAGGTAAGGGAAACTAGTGTTATATTTTGATGAAATGATTGTTTGATAGTTTATGAAATTGATGTATATTGTTGAATTATATAAAATATTTGTTATTGATTTTTGAAGTGTTTTAGAAGATGAATTGTGGTTGTGTAATTTTGTTTGATCAAATGATTGTTGGTGGACTTGTATGATTTTGCGTTAAACTTCAAATTTTATGAGAGATGGTGCTATTGAGATGTGTGGTGGTGTTGTTTTGGGTTAAATGTGGAGGGTGAAGCACTTGGAAAGTTAGATGATTTCACAAGTGTAGATCTTGTCTTTCGTAGGTTTATTTTCTTATATCAGTAATGTCAGAAGTCAAAACAAAGGAAGGTGTTAGTGCACAGTGGCAGGACAATGTTTGAGAAGGCATGGTTGGGTATATCAACAATGTTGAGATATGAAGAGACTAATGGTGAAAACAATAAGGCTAAAGCTAAGAAAGAAATAGGAATTTTAGAGTGGGCCAGGGGAAACAGTCTTTATAAAAGAAGAGTAAGCTTAAGAAGAGGTTGAGGGGTAGTTGTATTGGGTTGAGTTTCTAGTTGAAAGAAAATGAAGTTTTTGAGAAGAATGAAGTATTGTAAGAGTCTTAAGTTAAGTATCTACTCAGAAGGAGATGGTGAAGTCTTATTAGCAAGTGGATGCATCAGAATTAAGTTTAGAGGGATATTTTCAAGATCGATGGTTTCTATATAAGGAAAGCTGACCTTGGGCCAAGATGAAAGATTTCAAGTGTAGAAGGAAGGAGTACATCAGAATGTCAATTTGGTTAAGGAAAGGTAACGTTAGAGAATTAAGAGCAAGGTGAATGAGGAAAGAAGAGGAAAGGTTTTGAAATAGATAATAGGGATGTCTACAACATGAGTTGTTGAAGTGATTATCGAGATGATAAGAGAGTTTAGGTTAGTTGATATGTTTAGAGATATGAAGTTGCAGTCTGTGTTAAAGTCATTTTTCATCAGTGGTGGTTTTGTGATGGTGTTGAGTGATCGACTGAGTTTGATCAAGAGAGAAGTAATTGTTGGATGCTAAGTTACTGAAGATAGTGAGTTTGTGGGTTCAGATCAGGTCAGAGAGTTGGTGTTGCAGGCTGAGGGTATTCTAAGGTTTAGAGTTTTAAAGGTAGGTTTTGTGTTACTAAAGATTCTGAGTTGAAGAGGGTATTTCTTGAAGAAGGTTTTAAGTTTAGCTGGTAGTGGTGAGTACATGAAGATTGCTATGTAATGTGGCGTTTGTGGAGTCAATCAAAGGGCTCGGGTTTGAAGTTTATATGAAGTGCTTTCTTAGCAACATGGAAGCATAACCTTATAAGAGAATGGGTCGTCTATAAACCTTTGTTCTAATGGATTTTGGTCTTCATAAGTGTTCCTCATTTTAAGGGAAGGAAAACAGTTAGGGTGCTTCAAGTGGGGGTTAAGAAAAAGAAGAAAATCAGTGTTACGTGAATCAAGGATGTTTGATGAATGCAAGTGAAGCATATATGATGTTGTCCTTTCATATGTTTGGGGTGTGATCACTAGGGAGGTTTGGTTGTTTTCAAATCATTCTCTGGTGGTTTATGTTTTTCAAGAGAAGTTTCATGTTTCAAGAAGGAAAGTTAGTGGTTATAGATCAGTTATGGACCAAGTTAGAAAGTAAAGAAAAATGGTTGTGAGAATCAAAAGAGGTTAACATGGATATTTGAAGAAAAGAAGATTGCGTCTTTATGGTGTAAGGGTTTTTGGTTGGTGTTTTAAACAGAACTAATGGTAAAAGTTCTTTTTTAGATGATTCTTGTAGAGGATGTGGAATACAAGAGGCAAGTGAAGGTTTGGTTATAGAAGTAATGGTCTGGACTTAGTGTAATCATCGGAAGAACTACAAGTTTGATAGATCTCAAAAGAAAATTAAAGGACAGATTGGAACCATTTAGTATAAGTCTGGGCAGTTAGGAGTGACTTTTGGGATGTACGTTTTTTTCCAAGAAATAGAAACAATGTTGAGGAAACAAAATGACAAAGTTGTTATGGAAGAGAAGAATT
The DNA here is from genome assembly GCF_029865625.1 of Vigna umbellata. NCBI lineage: Eukaryota > Viridiplantae > Streptophyta > Magnoliopsida > Fabales > Fabaceae > Vigna > Vigna umbellata. The sequence continues at coordinate 22,642,510 of NC_142168.1, forward strand.
CTCAAGGTTTTTGCAAGATCATAGCAATTTTGAGTAAGGTTTTTCAAAGGTGTTAGTTTTGAAGTTATAGTTGATATGAAAATGGGTGTCCTTCTCAACAAACCAATGAGTAAGGAAATATGAAATCAAAGTAGCGCAACAAATAATACTTATCAGTAAGTGGCATGTGAAGAGCTTCCATAATCATAAGTTAATGGTTTGTAAAGAGTGAGCTTCTTTAACAAGGTAGTGATGTTGTTGTCTGAGTTGAGTTGAAAGTTTGTATGGTGATCTTCAAAAGTTCTGAGTGAGATTATATGGAAAATTAGGTAAACGGCAGAGAAAATGATAGGAGTATACAATTTCAAGTCGTAGTGTTAACATTGAAGTGAGAAAGTATAAATGGAAGTTAAACAAAAAAAGTGGGTCAATGAGATGAATAAGTTGAACAAGATGTATCATGTGAGATGACTAAATACTGATCAAGCTAATGGTTTCAATTCGAGAAGAAGGTAGAGTTAAGCGTGAGTGCAGGCTAGTGGGTCAAGAAAGGAAAATGTTTCATGTTGGCTAGTTGAAGAAGTGAAGATGGAGTGTTCAAATTTGGTTTAATTGCTGCAATAGACAAGCGTTATACTTTGGTAATGGATAACGAAGTTGGAAACTATGTTCCTAAAGGGTTAAGATCAATAAAAGAAGGTGAATGTGTCATCGGAATGATTGTGTTTAAAGGTGATCAAGAGTGTTAACAGTTGGTAGTAAACCAAAAGTCATGAGTGACTAAGATAGTTGTATGATGTTTCATAGAAGAAACTAGAGAAGGTTAATTGATATCATTTAGGTGTAAATCCGAAGTAAAGAATACCTAAAGTGTTAGAAGGAATTTACAAGAGGTAGCAGATGACCTATGGGTGGAGCTTGCAGTGTGGAAAATACAAATTGAGTGGTTATGAGGAAGAAAGATCCGTAAGACCAGAGGTTTAGATATGAAGGATTTGTTTTGAGAATAATGGCTAGACCAATCTACATTATTTGAACACTGGAGCATTTTAGCATAGAGGCAATGTTTTTCATGTTAGTAAAGTTGTTGAGGAGTAGTATCTTTGTCAAATAGGTGGTGATAGAGAATGAGAGAAGAGTAGGTTGTTCCTTCTATTTGATAAGTTAATTTTCGAGGATGAAAATTTTTCGTATTGGAGAGAATGTAAAACCCCTGAAAATGGTATTTTAGAAGTGATGGTAGTCTAAAAATAGTGAGAGTCAGATATTTTAATATTAAATGGTTTTAGTATAAATAATTTTGTTATAAACGAGTTTCATTATTTTAAAATGTATCATTTCTTTAGAAGCCACTTTTCTAGAGTTCTCTACTTTCTCTCTTAGAGTTCTAACTCTTGAGTCATCTCTTTGACGATTAGAATGTACCGAATTGTCCATGATGACAAGGTCTATGTTTCTACTCGACCAGTTCTTTATTTAAAGCAAGTAAGTTTCTACCTTTTTTCTTTTGTAATGTTAGTTTTTGGTCATGCAAAAAATTCAGCTTTTGCATGTATCAGTAATTTTCCTTCCTTGATTCTTTGTCAGCTTGCATTTCTAAGGATTGTTTTCGATCACCAATTGGTGAGTTGATGGTTTTTCTAGAGTTCCTTGAACTCTAAGCAAGGGTTTGGCATTTTAGAGCTCCATTGACCGGTGTAAGGTAAGGGAAGCTAGTGTTATATTTTGATGAAATGATTGTTGGGTAGTTAATGAAATTGATGTATATTGTAAAATTTTGTAAAATGTTTGTTATTTATTTTTGAAGTGTTTTAGAAGATGAATAGAGACTTATCGAGGTAGTTAATCAGTTGAAATCTAATATAAAGTGAAATAGTAGTACTTTAATGGTGTTTTGAGTTCAAATTATGGGGTTTTGAGAAATGAAACTTTGAAGTAATGGTCAAATGACAGAAAATGTGTTTTTAGGAAGATTTTATAGTCAATTGAAACTTGTCTAGACTCTTAGTTAAGAGAAATCTGAGGTAAAATGAATTAGTAGTTGAGATGTTGAGTTTTGTATGGTTTTAGGTTCAGTTTTAAGGGTTTTAACTAGTGAGATTTCAAATTAGAACTTATGGGCTGTATGTGATGAATTGTAATCTATTATTGGGTCTATTAAGACTTGTTCAATTGGTAAGGTTGCATAAATTTGGTGTATAAGGTGTAAATATGAGTTTAGGTGCTTTGGAGTGTAAAAAACGATTTAATGCAATTAATCTTGAGTCTAATGATCAAATGAATACTTATTTTAACTTATAAATTTGTATTTTTATCAATTCTAATGTTTAAGGAACCAACTCGATCCATAGAACAAGTTATGGCACAAACTCATCCAAACTGGTGGCTCCCCTGTGTCACCCTCTTCAAACTCGTTCCTTATGACCCACATAAACCTTTGTTCACTCTTCTCCAACCTAATAGTGATCTCTCTTAGCTGCGTCCTAGAGAACCTTCTCTAAGCAGCCCTGGATGCTCCATTCTAAAGGCATCAGCGCTAGCGCCTGTTTCAATGCTAGGGCGTTGAGTGTCAGCCCTTAGGCGCCCTTGAGCATCACTACACGATATTTAGGGTTTTCAGGGTTCTGGATATCATTTTTGGATGTTCTTTAGGTTATTTTGGGCGATTTTGAGCCTTCTAGAGTTGTTGGTGAGGGTTGTCAAGCCGTTTTCTTTACCTAATGCACATATTAAGATACTATAAAGAAAAACTGTGTTATTATATGACTTTTGATGACTTGTAATGGTGTTTTTGAATGTTTATTGTATAATTAGAGGTTTCATGTGATAATATGAAATGTTTGCATGAAATATATGTATATATATATATATATATATGTGTGTGTGTGTGTGTGTGTGTGTATATGTGTGTGTGTGTGTATATATGTGTATATATATATATATATGTGTGTGTGTGTGTGTGTATGTGTATATATATATATATATATATACACATATACACACACACACACACACACACACACACATATATATATATATATATATATATATATATATATAATTATAAGAGGGATTTGTTGATGATGAATATGTAGTTGATTATCTAAATGACATTGATGGACGTAATTCCATGACCCTCGTGGAGAGGTTACATGGTGGTGTCCTGTGTTGTTGTATGAATGTATTTGTACTTGGAGTTTATCCTGATGCTCTCAATAACCCCAACTCAAGTAGAGGTGGTTGGTTATGTCGTGGAGAGTAGCAGGAAGTCCAGTCTAGGGCTTTACCTTGGCCAAATATATGTACAGACTAACCTTGTATGATAGCTTGGGATGGGTCAGCTCTATTACCATTACAAGTACATAAACTACTATTGTTCGACATTCATACTATATCTGGATTAGTCAAGTCTAAGGTTGTGATATGATGATTTGGGATGTATGTTTTGTCATGTGTGTAATATAATGTATGATTAAATTTTTATTAAATTTATTATGTATTGTTTACCACTAACTTACCCTTACTTTTGTGTTGTCTTTTGTTTTTTTTTTGTGATGATCACCTTAATTGTATGAGCTTAGGAATATGGTCTTTTCAGTTGTTTTAGTAAAAAATAAGGATAAAGCAGTTGAAAACTCAGGTGATTTTACAAATGTAAATATTGTCTTTCATAAGGTTGTATAATAGTTTTATTACCCTACATATATTATTTTATTTTAATAATATTTAAAATGAAATGTTACATAGTAACTATCTTTATATGAAATTATTATATCTTTTTCTTTCTTAATAAACATTGGAAATAAGTTAAAGAAAAATAGTTTATAAGTTGCTTTAAATAAAAAAAAATGAGATAAATAATTCCGGATTTATTTATTATTAGCAAGAGCATGTGCTACCCTAATGCAAGTAGTTAAGCATGGAAAAGGCCACAAAATTATTAGCTGTCAGTACTCAGTTTGGAATTAAAATGTCTAATTTAAATAGCTCCAAACTTTTATAATATGAAAACCATATGTTCAGTTAACGTTAAACTTCATCGATTAACGACTTAAAAATGGTTAAAATAGACATTCTTCCTTAAAGCTATGTCTAAAAAATTATTCATGAAAATTTATAAGATCAAAAGTTTTGATAAATTACATGAGAAAATTGAAATTATGTTATATGCTTAAACAAATTCAAGAAGAGGTGGCTTTTAAACAAAAATTTCTCGCTAATGAAATGGTAAAATATATTCTCCATGGAATTCATTTACTTCTCAAGAGAATCTAAACTTGTAACATCATTCTATAGTAATCTTGACAACATTGAGAATTTACAACAAGATAACTCATCATCATCATTATTTTTCTGAATCTCACACTTTTCTAGTAATTATTAATAAGTCTGAATAAATTATGCTTAGCAGGATAATTGCACAAGCATTACCTGAGTTAGTGTGCTTTCCATTTTTGCACTAACTCGTTCAAAGCAACCACAGAAGATCCACCTTCACTCATTGCTTCTTTCGCACTGATTTTCATTTTAAACATTCTCTGTCTAATCTCTTTTCCCCTGTCCGAGTCCATCAGCTCCTTCACTCGCTCTCCCAACTCGGTAGAACTCACTAAACCTTCTTTGTTCCTCTCCACACCCAAACCCACCTTCATTTCCTCCACCAAAATCACCTTGTTCAGCTTCTGCTCTGCATACAGAGGCCACGCCACCATGGGCACCCCTTCCCACACTCCCTCCAACACCGAGTTCCACCCGCAGTGAGTCACGAACCCACCCACTGACTCGTGATTCAGAATTTCAGCCTGTGGGGCCCAGTCTCTCACCACCATCCCCTTCTCTTTTGTCCTCTCCAGAAACCCCTCTGGCAGCAACTCGTCCAAACTCGGTGGCTCCCCCGAGTCACCCTCTTCGAACTCGCTCCTCACAACCCACAAAAACCTTTGTTCACTCTTCTCCAACCCAATAGCGATCTCTCTCAGCTGCGTCCTGGAGAACCTTCCCATGCTTCCAAAGCTCAAAAACACCACACTCTGACTGGGTTGCGAGTCGAGCCAACTCAGACACCCATTATCGTCCCCTTTGCCAGGTTCAGAAGAAATCACAGGCCCGATGCAGAACACGGGTGGCGTGGTTCCTTCCATCAACCCTTCGTTGAACGCTTCTATGACCCTCCCTTCGATGGCATCACAACTGTTTACTATAACCCCGTAACTGTCCCTCATGCATTTCCCTATGTCGATAAAAATCTGGCAACTTTCGCTTTGACGATCCTTTCCCGTATCAGGGAGGTCATCGGTGTGGATCCTGGGCACCCCGGGAATGGTGAAGTGCATGTTGAGGTCCTTGATGGACTTGGTAGTGCTTTCATGAATGATGATTTGCTTAAGGAGAATGGCGAGGGTGGAGGCACCGGAAGTGTAGTAGAAGTACGTGGGGATTTGGAGCGCGTCGGTGACACGTGTGGCTGTGTGGTTCATAAAGTCTAGGACGACGGCTATGAGGTTCGAGGAATGCGAGATATAGTTGAGGATGCGGCGGAAGTGGTGGGTGGTGGCGCGGCAGAGCTCGAAGTTTAGGGCTTGAGGGTGGAGGACGGTGGGGAGAGAGATCTGTGGTATGCGGTGGAAGGTGATGGAGGGGGTGGCGGCAGTAACGGCGGTAATGTATTTGGCGGTGGCGGCGCAGGTGAAGGCGGTGGGGGAGGTGGGGGTGTCTTGGTTAGGGGGTGGAGTGAGGAAGAGGATGTTGATGGAGAGAGAAGGGTGATGGGATAACATGAATTTGCCTAGTTCCACCATCGAAACCAGGTGTCCTCTTCCCAAAGCTGAGTACAGAACAATGGAATCCTTCTTCATGGTCATGGCGATTCAAGAGAAAGTCTTTGTTTCTCTTATGATTCAAAGGAGGATGCTTGTGTGATGAAGGTGAAACTTTATGGCTCTATTTATAGGAAGAAACACGACGCCCAAGTGTCTTGGATTAAATATATGTCTGCTGGGAAATCTTAAAATTTAAATTCTGAAACTAGATGATAATAGGTTGGATCCGACTTCAATTTAATTCAGTATAATCTAAATTTAATATTTTAAAATTTATATTTGATTATTTAATTTATTAGATTTCACATTTAAATTAAAAATATTTAATGAAAAAATTATTTTTGTTTTAAATAAATAATACAATTATAATGAATTTTTAATTTAAAAAATATGTATAACTTTAATAATTATTATTATAAAAACTATGATTTTATATAAATTACTATTAAATTTTAACAAAAATATCATATTAAAATTAAAATTTAAAATTTAATATATTTCCAAATTTATAAATATTAAAATATAAATTTGAGGAATATTTTATCATTTAATGTTTTCAACGTTATATTGAAATTTTAAAAACAAAATTGATTGCTTATTTTTATGAATAGATAAATATTCATTTTAAAAATTATTATTGATGCTAACACTATAGGTACGAATCATACGCAACACCCTTGCATTATTTTACTCAACAAAAATTATATGAAAAGGTATAAATAGAGTTTTTTTTTTATTGAAAATCACAGATGAACCTTTATTTATGTTTCGTGTTTGCACGAATTCGTGAAAAGAAGAGTTTCCCTTTATAAAAAAGGTCAGCATTATACTCAGATTTTGAATAATTATGCATCTCACGTTCATAACAAATAACAATGCCTTCAAAATTAAACTAGAAACTTTCAGAGGACCACTGAATGTTTATTTTATGCTTATATGTGCTTATACAGTTATGTTTATGCATACTGCATAGAAGATTGTGAATTGCCCTTTCATAATTTGAAGTTGTTTATAACATTGTGGTTTGTATACTTAATTGTTTTCCTTTATCTTTTTCTCATCATACTGATGTATTAATCAATTTTACTTTTATTTTTTACTTTTCATGAGTGAGCAATATATAGATTTTTCCTTGTTTGTTGTTTGTAACAGTGAAAAATAGAACGATTAATTGTGAGAGGAATGAAAACAAGATAATTGTATTAATTTCTTTCATGTAGAAATGAAGAATATGACTAAAGGTTTGGAGGAATGTGCAAAATACATGCTTAACAAGTATATTTGATTATTTTCTAATTTTAATGAAGAATATTCAATATTAAGCATTTTAAGGTACTAGATTATTAGATGAAGAATAAAATATTTAAATAAAATAATAAAGTAAATGCAATAAGGTGATTGTAATACTAAGTTCTTTCACTCAATTCTTAGATGGAAATAAAAATAAAAAGATGCTAAGAGGAGATGAAGTATAATGGGCTTGGAGTAGCACAAGAGGAAGTTAGAATATATTATGAATAAATCATTTTTTTTGCTCATTTAAAATAAATGTAAAGTTTTAATTCATGTTTGCATTTAAAATAAATGTAAAGTTTTTAACGTAAGCTTCTTTCGATTAGTTATTAGTGTAGTTTTTACTTTTAAAATGTTTTATATGTTTTAGTATTAGAGTAAACGAAATATATTAAAATACAGTGATAATTTTGACAATGTATTAAACTTATAAGTTTTACTTCTTGAAAAAAATCAAAGTTTAGTTCCTTAAAATCTGAGATTTAAAAGTTTACTAAAATTTTAAAATTCTCTCTCTTTTTAAATTACTTTATAGGAAAAAAGAGGTATAGGTTCTAATTGTTAAGAAAATCAAAGCATAAAAACATTTTCATGCTTTACGTTCTAAATAATCGAAACTTAAAAGTTAAATTAAAGTTCAAATTGGATAGAGTCCTATGTCTTCGTTATTTTTAAAACTAAAGCTTATTACCCTTTATATTTCAGTTTTACTAATAATCGAGTTTTAAAATTTTGTCCAGAGTAGCGAAAGTTCCACAATGTCTTTCTTTTTCTTATTTTGTTTTGCGATTTCTTCTTTTTCTTCATCTTTGTCATTTCATCTTCTTCTTTGTCATGTCTTTTTCTTCATCATTTTCGTCATCTTTTATTCTTCTTCATGAAATTCTACTTCGTTGTCATTCAACTTCGCACATCCACTGTCGCTTAACGTCCAACTGATGAACTGGTGAATACTTATTACAGTTTTTTTTGTGGAGTTCATGTAATCCTTGGGTTCTTTATTGGTAAAGTTTCATCTTTTATGTTGTCATTGTTGTTCAGGTATTATTATATTGTGGTCGAATTGATTAGCTTTTCAAAACACGTCCATAATTGCATCTTTATTGTTGCTCATGTTTCACGCTTCTTGGTTCCTATTATTATCTTGAAAATTTAGTTTTAGTATGAGCCTGTAATTATTTTTTTGTAATGAAAAATTTTATTTTTTATATGTTGCATATGTGATTAATTATATGCTTAAATATATTGATTTATTTTGTTTTATTTAAGATTGTTGTTGCATCGAGTTAGTCTTATTTTACCATTTGAGATTAAATACGAAAGTTATTTACTGTCTCCAAGTTTTATTTTAAAGAAATTGTATGTTCTAAAAATTAATATAAAAGAATATTGTAATAATAATTCATATCTATTAAATCTTGAATTATCCGTTAGATAGTTTAAGAAAGATTAATAACTTTTTAATAGTTTATAAGTAGATCAGTATGTAATTACATATGGATAAATCCGTATGTGACGTTACCTACGACTATTTTACATACGAATTTTTGTCCGTATGTAATATGTAAGTAACGTTGCTTTATCTATGAATTTTTAAGTTATATATGGATTTGAACCTTAGATAACAACTATTTTTCTAGTGCTAGGTTATGATATCAATAGTTAAATCGAAGGTTTATAACTAGGCCAAAAACTATAATTAACATGTGTAACTCTTTATATTTAAGAGTATAACAATTCAACTGCCACAATTTGATTGTGTCGTGGCTAGACTTCCACGTGACAATTGATATAACTTGCTAAGACGACTACAACAAGGAGATTCTCTCTAGCTCCATTTTTATTAACAATAGTAGGAAAGAAGACTTAGTGAATTAATAAGAGAGATAATCTGGTAAAATTTATTCAGGATATAAGGTGGGAAATAATATAATAGAGGTTAACATTTGATTTATTACATAGGGAGGAAATTACAAAATATGGATGTGTTCAAGAAAATCAATTCAAGAGACTTAACTTTTCATGTGGAGGACAAGACGAAAACGTAATGTAAAAGTATTCACAACATGTTTACTATTCATGCAACATGATTTCACCAAATTGGACTTCACTTTTGAGTATCTATTCTTTGGAGATGGCACACATCGCAAACCTTCTCATCATGCCACTCATTCCCTGTTGTAGATAACAAAACTCCAATGCACGATAATAAACTCCATGTTGATAGATTTTTCTTAGATTCAAGTATTCCATACTCGTTTTTGTTTGTATAAATATTCAATGTGAATAATAACGTATTTCAGTATCAAAGAACCTCACAGATGATCCATTGTGAATACTCATTTGATCATAACATCAAAACTAAGCTTATAAATGATTTGCCAAGTTGTCTAAAGAAATTTCACATACTAGATTTTTTATTTATATTTGTCTAGTTAGAGATGTTAGAAAAAATAATCAAAATAATAAATAATAATAATAAGTAGAGTAGATATTGATAAAGCCAAACAATTTTTATAATAAAAAATTAAAATATAATTGTAAATGAGAAAAAAAAATACAAAGAGCTAGGTTAAGACATGTAGAGAGTTATTTCTAAAGAAAAAATATCCTTGTTGTACACAGGAAGACAAAATATTATATGTTTCTCTCCCAAAATAGAATAATCCCAAGATACAACGTGTCGGATCGATCCAATTCAAAGAAGGATTTCTGAACTTTATGAACACCACTGTTTTAAATTACAATATAGAAGATAGTACTGAAAATAAATTTTTATAAACTGTTTTTATTTGTTGTGTATTTCCATCATGCAAATCGGTAGTATTTATGAGAGGAAAAGAGTAAGATATGATTAAACTGTAATAAACCTATTTAAAAAAAAATAATTTGTAATAAATTTAAAAAAATTTAACCCATACATAAATTTATTCATAAAATTAACCGTCCGTAAAAACATTAGTAACTATATAATAATTCATTTATTTATTTTATAAATTACATTAAATATTTTCAACAATCTCTCATATAATTTAAAAAATAATTTAAAAAATAAAATAAAACAAAACATATTATCTTTTAAAATGAAATATTTTGTATTTCAACGTAAGGAATCTTCTAGGTTTGAGCCATACACGTGCTTATAAACTTTCAAGGACTTAATTGTCTTTAGTTACAAATAATAACGTTTTAGTAAATAACATATACAATATCAATGTTCATTTTAGGTTCTAATAAGTGATTACACATTATGACCTTATGCATATATATTGTTTTTTGAGTGTCCTTTAAAGACTTGTCCATGTCTTGCAATGGTGATCCCACCATCACATTCACTAAGTAAACTCTCAAAGGGTGATTTATGACTCACATGCCTACAATAATTGTCATTGAGTTTATTAATAGGTATTTTATAAAATAAGCATAATAATACATATACATCAACCTTATTATTGCCACAATTTATAGTATACCTCGCCATAGGAATAAGACATAATATTTAGTCAAATCTGCTGGTGTATTTTATTCAACAATAACTTTGTTATTAACCTTGGAACTCCATTCCATGGGACTGTCATTCATATAGAAATGAGTCTCCATTTTTGTAACTAATTTATAGGTTTAGTCTCATTCCCCTCCATGGCATAGGTTCTTGTTGGATCCATCAACCCTTCGGCAAGCGAATTTACAATATTTCTTTTTGACCTAACAAAGTCAAGAAAAATAATATCATGAGTAATTAAGTTTGTAATATAATTGTGTGTCACTTTCATATGCCTTTTTTTTTGTTAATATAATAACTTGACTCTCATAATATATTGAAATAGACTTATTTAATAATGATGAATCACATAAATATGATTTTTCTTAAGAAATTAAAGCTTAGTACTAGTATTATCTAAAGCAATAATCTCGACTTCCATGGTTGATCATGAAACGACATTTGTTTAACATATTTCTATAATATTGCACCTCAATCTAAAGTAAAAACATAACCCATAGTTGATTTTGTCATTAGAATCAAAATTCAATTTGCATTAATATACCATTCAACAATCTCTAGAAATTTCAAATAATTAATATCATAGAAGAATGACACATAATGTTAAAACATTAATAGAGCTATCACAAACAACTTTAGTCAATTTATCCTTGATAGGAAACATCTCTACTTTTTATAATAATATTGTAAGAAACTTTATTCACTTCAGAATAAATAACCAAGAATTTTTCTTTTCCAATTAAGAGGTATATTAAATATTACAATACACCTCACACTTTGAAATATTTTAAATGCTTTCTTTTTTAATTCAAGGAGTTTTATTCCAATCTTTATAAGAATTCTATTTAACAACAAGTAGAATATAAAGTTTCACCCTACAGACAAGTTAGTGCTTAACATTCAAAATATCAAACAAAGTTTTATTTTTTTTTCTTTTTGAAACCCATTTCAATTCAAGTAAATTAGATTTTCCATTTGTACTTCAAATCAATAGAAGATTTAGGAATCAGATTAAGAGACATTATTCATCTAATAAAACTTAAATTTACGTGACTTAGTATAGCATGTCACATATTACAACTTCCAACATTTGTAATAATAAAAAAACTAGATATTTTGTTTGAAAATAAGACATAAGACTTAAACAAACCATCACAAATATATACTTTACCAAAGTAATTTCTGAAAATAACAATCTTATTGCACTCAAAAAACCACGTTGTAACCTTATTAGACAATATGAAAGTTTATAAATTCATAAACATAAAACCGCGTTTAAAATAAGATACTCTCTGCAAGAAAACTCTAACTTCATTTGACATTTTTCAAGAACATGTGTCATGCTTTCATTTCCCATATTTATTGTACATGTGCTTGTTTTTTGATATAAAAAAGATATATTTTTATCAGCACGGACGTGGATATATGTGAATATTATTCTTAGAGTATATAAACTATTGATTTGAGTTAAAAATAATAATTTAACTTAGGAATAGTGAAATGGTACCTTTCAGATGTAAAATCAGAGGCAACACCTATAGTAATATAAAGACAATCAAAATATCAAAAGAAAAGTTTTCAGACTTATGTTTTAAATATTGAAAACAATGAAGGAAGTAATTTTAAATCATAAAACTCATCAACATGATGTCAAGTAAAAGAATTTCTTTTAATTTCATATAATAAATAAAATTTTCATATTCATAGATCTAACGAAAATTAGATTTATTATCAGTAATTTGAAATTAAGTTATTTTTTCACACAAATATCGAGATAACCTTTTCTTTCGCAAATGTATATTTTATTTCAAGTGTTTGTGATAACTAATAGTAGTTTTAGTGTGACAAATTATGTTATAAATGTTATCATATTTCTTGTTATCAGCACAAAAATTTTATCCATAAAATTTCCCGACTTACTCGAGCGATTTAATCATATCTATAACAAATATATTATATAATAGATTTAATCATTTTGATAATCCTTATAAATGTTAGATTTATAAATGTTAGATTTTTTTCTTAATTAGATTTTTAATTGAAAATCAAAATAATTGGATTTCTACAGTTAAATTAGACTAACAAGTTAAAATTAAACTGAATTGTCATTGAGGTTAAAAACCTATATAGTAAACTGAAAACTAATTTTACTATCTACGAATGTTAGAAAAAATAATAAAAATAATTAATAATAATAACAATAAGACAAAGATAAATATTGATAGAGTCAAAGAATTCTTATAACAAATTTAAGGACATAAGATAAAATTGTAAATAAGAAAATAAGTAGAAAAAATTTGGATTAATGTAGTTCATATAGGGAAAATGTTTCCATTGCACATGGCAAGACAAAATATTGTGAGTTTCTCTTTCAAGATACAATAATCCATCCTACTAATTGAGTACAGGATATGTGAATATTATGAACATTAATATTTAAAAAAATAATATAATACAAAAAATTGAAAACCAATTTTATATAAACTCTGTTTTATTGTGTATTTCTTTCATACAATAAATATGTAATATTTATAGATAGAAAAAGATAAGATAAATTAAATTGTAACTTGAATTATAATAAAATTAAGTTAAAACAACTTATAAAAATTAACAGTTCATAAAAATAAAAATATAATAAAAAAATTATTTATTTACTTTTTAAAGTATATTAAAAAATTTCAACAACATTTAATAGATATGTTTGCCTAGATTATGTATCATCTAAAAATATTTAAAAAACTGATTTTAGAGAATGCTTTGATTTAAAGTCCATTTAATCCCATTTGAATAAATTTTAACTAAAAAATAAATTAAAACTCAATAATAATACAAGAAAGTTAAAATTAAATAATTTAAAATTACATAGAAATACACTCATAAAATAATAATATTAGATAATTACTACGGTAACTCCAAAAATAAATAAGTTTTAATATAAAATATATTTTTATAAATATAATTTTTATTTACATATAAACTACTTTTATCTTATAAAAAAGTTAAATTTACATTTCATTTCTTATCTTTTTATCTAGCAAAACCTTTGAAAAATGATTGAAACCAGGTCCTAGATTTTCCTCCTTAACATAGTTTCGTGAAGATTCAAGAAGATCCCAAAGAAAAATGGTGTGTAGAAGTGTTTTCCTAAATGTGTGGCTGCGTAAGTGTCTTGAATTATAAAACTAACTAGAGAGTCCACGGTGTTGATCTCATGATGTTTCAGGAAAAGGTAATCTTTGCTTCTTATTCTTTTTTCTTTTTTTTTCCATTGTTTCTCTCCTAATTCAAAGGCTTTCTTTGGACTTCGTGTTTTTGAAAGAAAGTTTCTTGCCCAATTTATGGCCATGGTGGGAAGAAGTAGCGTAATTAAATGCCTTTTGGTTTATATGTCGGCGATATATTTTAAACAACTATCAATAACTGTAACATTATGCATGATTGAGCTTCTAGATAAATAACAATTTCAAATTTATACGTAATTATAAAATACTAACTAAACATAAAATTTACGTTAAATATTAAATCCCTTATAAATTATAAAAATAATTGTTGATAATAACTGGTTTGGTGTATATTTTATTTTAAAATATATTTTAGTAAATGTTGTATATGTAGTTACTTAAATCAGTATACGAGAAATAATGTTAGATGTGATGTTTTCAATTATAATGACTTGTTCTAGAAGAGTTTTGGAGACATCCAATTAATACCACCAAACCAAATGTCCAGCTCAAAAGGTTGCACTCAGAATTTCTTGGAGCCTAACAACTCCAATACCACCATCAAATATTAAATTAAACCTTTATTATCATTAACCATTAACCAACAATACAGAGACTTTAGGAAGGTGACATTTCTCATTTACTAAAAGTTAAAGTTAATTAAATTTTAAATTAACTGAGTTATCATAAATTTATGTTAACAAAATTTACTTTTATTAAATTTATTTTATTAATATTTTATGTCATTGTTAGATTATTTATTAACATCTAATTGAAGATTATACATGGATTAAAGATAAAATAAATTAACAATATATAAATAAACACGAATTTTACTTTATAAATATAAAATTAAGTTAAATTTAAATTATCTCTTAATACTATACTTTATAAATGTAAGTTAAAATTGACGTTTTAAGAAATTAGATGAGAAGAATTTTGTAAAATGTGATACTAGAAGACCTACATGGTTAGAAAATATTTTACATTTCTTCTTTTAAAGAAATTAATTAAATGCATGAGTTAAATTTATGTAAAAATTTAATGTGTTGTTGCTGATAAATAATCCTGAAGACTTTTTCTTGTAACAACTTGAGTCGTGAAACAACAATCTTAAACGTTGTCAGCATATTAATTAGATGGCACTGGCAGCCATAGTTTTAACTTATATGATGTGAAATGGACAATTAAGCAGACTTGCCTAACTACAAGAACCACATGCTGCTGTCACTTCTCACTGTATTATTGACTCTTTCTTTTTGTTTTCTTTTTGCATATTTAGACATCATGTTCTGGAAGAATATGCTAGTGTACATTCTTTAATGCTTGCCTCTGATTCTGGTATTCTATATTTTGGATTCTTCATTCACTTTTTTTTCAGTGTGAACATTGTGCTGTATTAAATTTTTAAAAAGTTAATTCTTCTTTATTTTGATTGTGCAACCGAATAAAAAATTTAAATCAGCTTTATATATTGTTTTCACGTTTATATTTTATTTACTTAAATTAACAGGTTTAAAATGATTTCAAAATATGGAAACTTTATATCTCTACTAGTTACATTTCATTTTAGAAAAAAAGATAAAAAAAAGTTATTGTTTAAGTATTTGTACTTAAACTTAAGAACATATTTTTCTTAAAATTCGTGTTAAGAAATCTTTTAAATTATTTACCTTCACATTTTCTACTTTTCTTTTACCTTTATTAAAAAAAATTAGATATTCAAGAAAATAAAAGAAGAAAGGAAAAATACTTTTAATCAGGCCAAAGTTCTTTTCAATATAAAGCAATGTTTTTAAGTTTATAAAATATGGAATGAATTTTTTTTTAAATAATGATAATAGCTTGTAGGATATATCACTTAAGAGGTTTTCAAAAACAAGTATTTCTGTCCCACAAATTTCAGTTTATGATTAATTAATTTTCCTATAGAAAAGTAGAATTGTCCTTATTATGGGACAGATACACATGTCCTAGATTTTTCTTTTTTTTTTCTATATGGACCCTTTCTAGATGCACAAGTTGTGGTCAACTGTAAAGACTTTTGAGTCAGTGCATGCCCAATTTATGATCCAGAGTCATTCCCCTGTCACAACGTGTTGCCAATTTTCCAGTGCTGGTCCATCAATGTTTTGTCATATTTACGTTAAATATTATACTAGTTTAATCCCTCAAACATTAAAATATAGATTACTATGATGTATTATTGTTTATCTCACATATTATATACATTATAACAACGGTGGGTATTTTACCTGCATTTTATATATGAAAGAGACAAGTTGATATGTACTATCATTGCATTATTACGATGTTACTTTCATGGAAAAATAAATACTTTAGAGGATTAAGAAAAGTAAGCCCTAGTATGATGGATAATAGTTTATAATATCCTTTCCGCTTGAAATAGTTCTTAGTATCATGAATAATTTAATTAACTCGTAAAAGGAAAACACTCTTTATTTAATTTTGTGATGTATAAGTTTGCATGAAAATAAAAGTTGTCTGCCAATAGTAACATTGATTTTCCAATATTGGTGAATATAAATTATAGTAAGATAGTTGGTGTAATGCATAGAATTAACGGAGGGCATTAAAAAAATGTTATCATTTGTGGTGGTTCAAAATTAGGGTTCTTAGTAACAAATAGTATTGCCGATCGACTATATAAAACCCTTCAAATGTTGTCCAAATAAATAAATTGAAGTTGATTTTTTTTCTGTTCAGGTGATATGAATGAGATTTGGTAAGGAGACAATGGTTTACAAGAAAAGATAGCATAAATACCAGAAAGAATTGTAGGAAACAAAGTAAGATAATTATGAAATAAAAAATATACTCCACTTTAGGTACATGGAGAATTTGTAACATAAAATTATATAGTCTTTTGAAATATAAATTTCATACATATAAAATATATGTATATGAAATGAATACAATTATTTAAAAAACAATAATAAATAAAATTTTAACTTATAAAAATATTATGATGAGCAAACCAAAAATAAATCAAATTTATTAAAATATCAATATACAAAGAATCACAAACTTGATATTCTAAATAAGATCATATTTGTAAACTTTGATATCTTATTCATCTTAACTCTCCAAAGCCCATTAATCATTTTTCGTCGTATAAAAATTTATTAAAAATAATAAAAAATACAAGCATGTAGATCATATCAAACCCAAGATAAAAATTATACTTCAAACATAGATAAATTATACCTATTATAAAAAAAATTAAATAAATACATGAAGGTAAAACATTAAACTATCTACATTTTTTTTCTATGAACCAAAGCTAAATTAGTTAACTTATCAACAAACAGATATTCAACAAACACAATTTCGATTAACGCATTCCGTAAGATTCATTAACTATATCCTACTAGGGACTAACATTTGCTCCAATCTAGTACTTAGATTTACAGAATGAACCTACGAATAAATAATAAATCGGGATAAGTTCATTACAACTTAGGTTCACGCATCTATGCATGTCACAGTGTGTATAAATTAAAAAAAAATATTTCTTGTCCCTTTAATAAATTGGATTTGAATGTTTATTATAAATATAATATTGAGAATATAATACTTTTATGAATTCAAAATCACAAATTTAGGATAATAAGTAGACTATTATTTATTTTGTATGTTAAGTATTGATACTTATATTATAACGAAAATTTCCTTATTTAATTGATGGTCCAAGTCATATAAACTAAAATAATAGGTAGTAAAAAAAGTAATGAAGAATTCTTACACACCCTTCATGTATAAATATGTGGACATAAATTGTAATAAACTTAGTATAATTCTTAGGTTCACTCATAAACCTAAATACTAATTTGGACCAAAGGTTAGTATCTCGTAGAATATATTTAATTTAGTGTAAATTTGTAGTAAATTATGAAAATGAAAGAAGTTTAAGAAATATATTTGTATGATTAGTTGTGATTCTAAATATCCTCTTCAAAGTGAAAAAAACTATGTTTCATGATTTTGAATTATATATATATATATATATATATATATATATATATATATATATATATATAATTTTAATTTGTTGAAGAAATTATTTTTGGTAACTTTGATTTGCTTTTATTTTCTTTAAAATTACACTAGTGCAATAAAGGGAAATGACACCGGTTAATTTCGCTTATAGGCATCGGTTCTGCAACCGAGGCATATAGAGGCGAGGTAAAAAGGATACGTTTAATGCATCGGTTGTGAACTGAGTCAAAAAGAGATCGGTTTTTGCCTCGGTCCTCTTTTGAACCGAGACCGTATCTTAGAAAATTCTAATAAAAAAAAAATCAAAAAACTGCTGAACCTGCTGAGTCCTTTTCCTCAAACCTTTAATAGTTTAGAAAATCACTCCAAGGATGATTCATTACAGAGCATCAAAGTTCAGATACATACATTACAGAGCATATAACAAAAGCTAGTGGGATGAAAGAATCAATGTTCTTCATTACAGAGCATATAACAAATGGAAAAAAAAAATTACAAAATAGAATCCAAAAATCAATACAGAGCATCAAAGTTCAGATACATCAGAAAATAAGAAAATAATAGTTCAGATACATTACAGAGCTGGAAAAAAATCAAAGAAACCAGGGATTCATACTTTTGAAATTGCACACTCAAAGTACTCAATAACCTCCTCATTTTCATGCTTCAGCAATAGAATCTGTCCCAGCCTCAAACCCCATTTCCCAGTTTCTGAAAATCGTCAACGGGAAGCAGCTCCCGACGGCAAGCGGCAAGCGGGAAGCGGCTCCCGACGGCAAGCGACAAGCGGGTGCTAGGGCAGCGACTCCACCACTGGCACGGGCCGCACCAAGCGGTCCACGAACAGCACCATCTGAGAAACAAAAAGAAAAGGGAGAGAAAGGGGATTGGGATCTGGATCTGGATCTGGAAGACGCACTCGAAGCCGTCGCACACGACGAGGTGGTGGTGGCTCCCGATGGCGACGAGGCGAAAGGTGGCGTGGAGAAGGAAGAAGAAAGCTATCGATGCGTGGTCGCGGCCTCCATGGAGTTTGGATGAGAACGAAGGCGTTGTGGTGGCGGCTTGCGGGTTTGCGCGTGGTGGCCGGCGGCGTGGTTGAACGACAGTGCTTGCGGCAACCGTAATGGCTGGTGATGGTGGCTGTCTGATGATAGGGTTTGGTGGAGAGAAGAAATCGTGACGGAGGGAGGGAGACAAAGATGAGAACGAGAGATGAGAGCGTGAGAGATGAGAGCGCGAGAGATGAGAGCGACAGTGCGAGAGTGCGAAAGTCTGAGAGAGAGGGTTTTTGATTTTAAAACTGGTGCCTAAACCCTTTAACTGCATCAGTTACACAGCGAACCAGTGCCTAAACCATTTAAAATTTATATTATATGCCTCGGTTGGCCTTCTACTCGAGGCAGTAACATCTATAGACATCGGTTCAAATATAACCGAGGCATATAACTTCTCAATATTTACCGAAATGTCACCGCACTTTTATACGCTTCGGTTTCAGTAGAACTGAGACATATATAGCGCGTTAAAAAAGCCTTTGTTTACTAGTGTTAGGGACAATATATTTGGTATTTATTCATTTTAATGAATATGTATTATATTGTCAAGTTTACTTTGTCTCATTATTTTTATAAATCTTCTTCATACTTTCTTGTATGTAGTGGTTGGATCAATATTTGTGAGTTTTTTTAATGGCATAATTATCAAGGAGGAAATTGTTACAAAGTGACATTAATTATCCCATGTTAGAGGTAAGACAAGTCACAATCTGTTCATGGAAATTGGACGGTTACATTCTTAACTAGAGTGAGTTAAACCATATCAATTATAAATAGGTGGACAAAATTAATTGAACGGTAATGAACTATCAATTGACTACATTATATTGAACAAAAAAAAAATTGATGTTTACAATAGCTTAATTGTACTATTTTATAGTTCAGTTTTAGAAAACTAAACTTCTAAAGTTACATATCAGTTAACTACTTATTAGCTTAAAACTAATTTCTTTTATACTTTTACATATTTCAGAGTCTCTAAAAATGTAATTCAGTTTGCCTACTAATGACTTGACTAAGCTTTGGTTGATGCTCACTCAGTCGAATTCTGTCCCTTTTCGATTAGAGTTGACTCGTCAAAATTAGTCAAAATTTGGAAAGGGTAGAATTTGTCAAATTTTGATTGTAAATGACTCAACTAACTTAGTTGAATTTCACCAATATTTTGCTATAACTAATTCGATCGAATTTGGTTGATTTTTGGCTATGAGCAATTCAACCAAATTTAGCAGATTTTCGGTTAGGACAGACTCGATCGAGTTTCGGTTAGGACTAACTCGACCAAATTTCGGTTAAGGCCGTTCTAACCGAATTCGGCCGATTTTTTATTAGGGTCGATTTGGCTAAATTTCGATCCAAACCAACTTGATTGAGTTTCGTGTGTGACTTCCCATCCTATTTCAACCAAGGTTGAGACTCACTTGATTGAGTTACAACTATCTCTGTCTCGGCTAAATTTCTATCAAGTAAAGACAAAACTTTACTGTCTATTAGTTAATTTTTATATTTTTTTAAAATAATAATTTAGTTTAGTTTAGTTTGTTAGAAATAAAGTAGTTAATTCGTTTGAATTAGTTTTTGTTTTAATGTAGTTCAAACAAATTAATTTTTAATTTAATGTAAATTTTAACGGTATAGTTCATTTTGTCCATCTAAGCAAGTGTATGCCATATACTTTTATAGCACAATGCAAACGTTTGGTGTGAAACAGTCTTAGACAACCCTCAACAAGTGAAATGACAACATTTATCAGGTCTTGCAGTTGCGAGATTTGTGAAACCCCTTATTAAGAGACTTAAATGTTACACTTCTTTTAAAATGATTATTTATAAATGATATATAGTATATTAAATTTTCACTCTAGGAGCATGAATAAGGTAAATATTGCAAACACATTTATATCACAACAATATTTGAAAGAGCCTCGACCTCAAATAAAACAAGCTTGAGCTCTACACAAAAGTTATATCAATAATTTTTAATAGGGTTAAATATGTTTTTAGTCCCTAAACTATTGGCCGTTTCTGGTTTACGTCCCTGTTTCAAAGTAAGGTACAATTTGGTCCTCATTCTTTTCGAAACGTTCGTTTTAGTCCTCGAAAACTAAACACTGTTTAAAAATTTGGTCCTCATTTAGCAACAAATGAGGACTAAAACCAAAATTCCGAGGACTAAAACGAACGTTTTGAAAAGAATGAGGACCAAATTGTACCTTACTTTGAAAGAGGGACGAAAACCAGAAACGACCAATAGTTTAAGGACTAAAAACATATTTAACCCTTTTTAATATATATTAAAGCTCTCTCGTTCTTGTTAAAATGAGGATTAGGTTCTACAAAAAAAATTCACCAGCTTCACTAAATACTCGAATTTCAATTTAGGTGGCTTGCATATTTTCTAGCAT
Organism: Vigna umbellata; assembly: GCF_029865625.1. Taxonomy (NCBI): domain Eukaryota; kingdom Viridiplantae; phylum Streptophyta; class Magnoliopsida; order Fabales; family Fabaceae; genus Vigna; species Vigna umbellata. Next base: position 22,663,806 of record NC_142168.1, read on the forward strand.
AAAAAATACTGTAATTGAAATATCTTATGAATCAATTTTATCAATAAAGGTTGCAACATGAAAGTTCAACAACTTGACTATTTTCTAAATTGTATTCAATGTAATGTTAATCATATAAAATCCACATGTAAGAATAATTATTATAGCTCAATTCTTATAATTTATGCCACAAGCACTAGTAAAAAAAACGTATTTTAACTCACACATAACGCTTTGGTTTCAGAAAAACTGAAGCGTATCAAAACGCGGTGGCAATATCGCAATTTTAACAATCTTATATGTCTCGGTTATTGATGAACCGATGCCTAAAGACAATAATGTCTCGATTGTTTGAGTGACCGATGCATATAATCATTTCTGGGTGGACCAAACGACCTCGCTTATTTGCAAAACCAGACAGTAGTTGACCGAACGATCTCGGTTGAGCACCTAACCGAGGCATTTAGTCCTGTACAGACTGTATAGACCGAACGACCTAACTTGTTTGCAGAACCGAGACAGTAGTTGACCGAACAACCTCGGTTGAGCGCCTAACCGAGGCCTTTAGTCCTGTCATCCCGGCAAATCCTCTATTGCCAATGTAATGTACAAACTGAAGAGACCGAACGACCTCTCGTCTACTAACGTACACTCAACAGACCGAACGACCTCGCTTGTTTGTAGAACCGAGGTAGTACTTGACCGAACGGCCTCGGTTGAGCGCCTAACCGTGGCCTTTAGTCCTGTCATCCCTGCAAATCCCTTTGCTGCCACTGTAATGTACAGACTGAAGAGATCGAACAAGCTCGCTTTTTGCAGAACCGAGGCTCTAGTTGACCGAACGACTTCGGTTGAGCGCTTAACCGAGGAGTTTAGGTTTAAATTATTTTTAAAAATGCCATTCACTGAAACTATTACGCATCGGTTGACCGAACGACCGAGGTAGTAGAGCATTTCTGGCACTACACCTCCACTTTCGCGAATAGTTTTCTTCATCTGATCTTTCTTCTTCCTCCAAGCAAACACTATTCTCCCACTGCTCGAGCCTCCCCCTCCGCGTTCGTCGCACCTCCCTCGTTGTTCTCGCCCCGCCTCCTTTGCTCCTCGCTCGCGAGGACTCGCTCAAATCTCACAGTTCTTGTAACCTTGTACCTTTGTCGCTCCGTTGTCATGGGTCGTCGCCACTGGCGTTCATTGCTGCCACCTTTGTTGTTGTCGCGTCATTGGTGTCACCGCTGCTGCCTTCGTCGATGCTTCCATCTCGCTGCATGTATTTCGTGAACGAAGCATCCACCTCCATTTCTTTTTAGGTTGCCTGCATTGCTCTCTAGGATGCACCACTGCCGCCGTCGCCACTGCCAGGTGCACCACTATCATGGTTGGGACCGTTCTTCATCCGCCATTGGTGTTGCTGTTCTTGTTGGCCTATTGTTGCGATATTGGGGTTAAAGTTCAGATTGAGAAACTTAGGGTTTTAAGTTTGGGGAATTTCTTTTTGAGGATCCGTTCGCGCTATTATGGTCTGTGAGGGTTGTTGATGGTTGTGCTAGTTGGAGAAGAAGACTTTGCGTGTGCCTATGGTACTTGGACAAAGGTGGCACGATTGTTGGGTGGTGGTCCGATGTGAGAATGGAGTGTTGAAGATTGGTGGCACAGTTGTTGGGTGGTGTTCCGATGTCAAGCTTCTCGATAGTGCAAGCGAAAAAGCAACCTAGACGGTGGACGCAAGTCACAACCGATCGGTCTCGCGAGAGGCGGAAAAGGTGGACGCAGGTCACAACCGATCGGTCTCGCGAGAGGCGGAAAAGGTGGATGCAGGTCACAACCGATCGGTCTCGCGAGAGGCGGAAAAGCTGGCAAAACCAAACGTTGAAAAAATAAAATAAAAAATACTCTATTGCCTCGGTTAGGGTCCCAACCGAGGCAGTAGAGTCTAAGATATACCCTCGGTTCAGAAGGAACCGAGGCGAAAACCTACCCTTTTTTTATTCGGTTTAGAATCGAGACAAAAAGCTTATCCCTTTTTACCTCGCAAGTATATGCCTCGATTGCAGAACTGGTGCCTATAAGTGAAAATAACCCGTGCCATTTCCCTTTACTGCATTAATGAAGTAAGGCTCAAAAAGTCTACATAATGAAATCTCCATCACAAATAGACTTACTTTAACTCAGCCGCTCTAGTAATATATATTATAGGATTTCAATAGGCTGAACAAATGACAAATCTAGTTAAGTAGTCTCTAACTCATGACTCTAATATTATGTTAAGGATAATTAACGAGAAAAGTTATACTTACAAAAGAGAAAATTAGGATTTATATAAGGTCATGGATAAAGGTAGGAAAACTACCATAGGCATGCAAACGTTACAAACATAAAATTAGAAAGGTATATATCATATTAAAAGTGACCATAGGAACAATAAAGAAGGCTGAATCAAATTTACTTTATGGACTAAACCAGAATTCCAAAAATATGACAAATCAATGAATCAAGCCTATTTGGGGAGCAATACCTGTAGATAACAAAAATTCATTCTAGGAGTGTTTTAAGGTGAACAACCAATTAAACTAATTGTCATTCTTATTTTAGTATGTTCATTAATCAATGTTTGTTTGTTTATTGTTACAGATGAAGGTGCAGTGGAAACCTGAACATGAAACTCAAATACAAAGAAATTTCCACATGAAAGCATCTCATCGATTGTCAAAGATTTTTAGGGATTCCTGCAATACAGGGAAGCTCCTTTACTGGTTGGGCAAGCACATTTGGAACTCTTTACTCGGTCATTAGAATTCAGCAGAGTTTCGCAATAAGTGTGCTACAACCCAGAGGAATAGAGCTTCTAAAAAGGGTGGGACCCTGCATACTGGTGGGTCGATCACGGTTCATGAGCATGTCATTCGTATGGTAAACTTTCAATACTTTTTTGTTTCTTTCATATATAACACTTATGTATTTTCTATTTCATGTACACTTCTAACTCTAAATTATGTTACAGGCACAAGCTCTAGGACGGGGTTGTCCATGTTGATGAGGTCTTTGCACAGACTCATGTTCAGAAGGACACTAATGAATTCGTTGATGAAAGATCTCGGAAGACTCATGTAAGCAAATAACAATGCTACTAATAGTAATTTTTCATTATGTTATTGTATCATTCCCTAACATTGCTTTCAATGTTTGAACAGGAAGAATTTTCTACGAGACTTTCATAGGTTAGATCCGAACATGGGTCAGCTCCTACACCGGATGATGCGAGTAATGAGGATGACGACATCCATAGGACACAATGCTAGGTCTACATTGTTGGTGGGAAGAAAAAGGGACGAATGTACGGTGCATGACAACTTGTTGCAAACTATACAACATCAAGAGGAGGTACTCTGAAGCACCAACCTTTGTCTTCCACCACTACTGCTGACGAGGCCATCGAGCGCTTGACACAGCTACTACAACAACGTGACCAGGAAAATCGTGATTTGAGAGAAGAATACAATGACTTGAGAAACGAGTTTACAAACTTCAAGTCCTTAGTCATGAGAGTGTTGCCTGGTGCTTCAGACATTCATTCCACCGTCCCTCCGACACAACCCTCCCCGTCACCCACTGTCCCTCAGCAGCCCACATCAGTCCAACCCACATCATTCCAGCCCACACCAGTCCAACCATCTATAGAGCAGTAGGATGATGAAGATCATTCTGATGATGACTATGTAGATTATTAGTTTTATTTTGTTATTGAACATAGTTGTTAGAACATTTGGATGTTAGAACATTATGTTTCATGTCTAGATGATATTGTTTTATGTTTCATGTTTCATTTATAAATAGAAGTTCTTAAATTTGAAGAATACAAATGATGTTATATAGGTTTTTTTGTCATTAATGATTGGATGATTTTGGGATGCATATTATGGAGGTCTGTCTATGGTTTGAAAATATTATGTAGCTCTGTCTGTGCTGTGAACATTTTATGCAGATTTGTTTGGTTGGATAAGAAATACAAATATGAATTAGTTTTGTCTAGATCTTACCAAAGGATTTACCGAAGACTTTTGCCGTTTGGTTATTACCGAAGGCTTTCGCCCTTCGATAATTACCGAAGGCTTCCGCCCTTTGGTAATTACCGAAGGCTTTTGTCCCTCGGTAACTGTTAGTGACAAGAGATTTACCGATGATATTCTGGCCAACAATAAGCCGTCGGTAATGACCTATTACCGACGACTTTTGGCTATTTCTGAGGGATTGTGGCTTCGTCAATTCAAAAAATATGATATAGTTTGAGATATAGTTTGAGATATAGTTTGAGATACATGATATTAAAATGGGATGTTACAGATATAGTTTGAGATACATGATAGAATAATTACTCATCCTTGTCAATTCAAAAAATATGAAAAAGATATATAATAATAATAATAATATTAATAATAATAATAGTAGCAATAATTAATAAATTAAAATTTTTCATGCTTTTGAGATAAAAGTTTAAATTTTTAAAATTTGCAAAGGTAACCATTTTACAGAAAATGCTATAGATTATCAATGATGACTATACAATAATCATATATAATAGAACAACATAATAATAATAATAATAATAATAATAATAATAATAATAATAATAATAATAATAATTATTATTATTATTATTATTATTATTATTAATAATGTTATTATTATTAATGTTATTATTGTTATTAATATTACAAGTTATGCTGGTATTAATCTATATATCTAGGTTATATTAAATGTGTAAATAATGCATGAACAAGCAGCGATGTTAACTTACATTTGTTGCGTCTATATAATTAGTGAAAGTCTAAGCCAATGCTCATTAATAATATATATCCATGTTTCAAGCAATTTTATGTTATGTCACTGACATTAGTATCCACCCTTTCAATTTAATTTTAACTTCAAAAGTTGCTTCTACTAGTTATAATCGACTCAACATCAACGATGTTGACCCTAAATAAAAATTATAGTTTAACTTATAACTTCTGTCATATGCAGTTCTTAACCTCTAATTTATCTAAACTAATGTTGAAAAACATATCCTGAACAATTAATTTTACCAAAAAATATTGTAATATTAGCCACCACAATTTCAGGTCATCCATCCGCAAGCAACTAGTTGACAATAAACACAAACTGAGGCATAAATCATGGCCTAAAATAGTGCAAAAATGCACTGCATCTATCTCCTTCCGATAACTTGGATGAAAAAACAAAATAATGACTCTATTAATTGAAGTTGATCCTTATTTTGAGCCTTCAATGAATCAACAACTCAATATATTTTGCCATTCAAAGAAAATGATTTTTGGGTATATTTTTTATAATTTCTTATCGGTGTACGTTTGTTTTTCAAATACTCAATCTGACATTTATTCTTCTTCTTTTCCCGGAAAAGGAAGAAATTTCAATTTCTCCATGTAACATTATTAAAGGAAGTTGGGAAATCAAGTGTAAGTCTAAGTCTCACATTGGATAAAAATGAGAAAGTAGAGCATTATATAAAGTGAAAGACTCACTAACACATTGCCTTAAAGAGTGGTGTCAATTCTTTATATGGTTGAGTTCATATCTCTTTGGTATTGTGTCTCCTCGGTGAACCTCCTCCTCGATAGACCCAAAGCGTGTCCTGTTAAGATGAACGACGGTACAAAGGGGTACTCATGGTTGGAAGCAAACAAACACACAAAGACAGAGAAAATGGTAAGTTAATATTAAGTCATCGTATTTTTTTTATCTCAATTAGGTCCCTGTTTCTATAAAATTGAGTCAATTGGAACCTTGCCGTTAGTTTCAGTGGACGACGTTAAATTTACTGAGTCATGGCATGCTGACCAAACAAATTTTAATGATGTGGCACATTGAGATCGCATTAGGTGGAATTTAATTATGAATTAGGTGAAATTTAAAGCATTGTCTTCTTCCTTGGATGTCCTCTTCCTCTTAGGGTTTTCAAAGTTGCAAAAATTACAGGGAGATCATTCAAAAGTATTTTATCTTTTTTGTGTTTCTCTTAGCCATCAAATACCGCAGACACTGAGATCAGTCAATCAACCACCACAATCAGTGCCTCAGCTCCATTCATCAAATACTATTTTTGAAAACAGTAAGCAAAAATGGACTAAATGTTTAAACTTTTAAATTAATATAACTTAAGGGGTTTATACATTCTAGAATCTTCAAATCTTAAACAGTAAATCATCATTGTTGGGTAATTCAGTTACCTTGAAAGTTCGTCCCAAAGAACTGAGAAGTTCAACCAGATAGAGAAAACTAGAATTACAATACCCCCAAGCTAAAAAGAATACACCTTTTAAGATCAACAATAATTTATCCCAGATTCCAAAGCAAATACTTGGAAAGGGAGGGGAAATTATGCATGCCTTTGATCACCATCTCCTCAACAGAAACGCCTTTGGAGGCCAAGAAGTGGAATTTGGGGACAAGCGTTCGGGTGAGGTCGCGATTTTAGATTCTCTACTCAAAGGAAACAAACAGAGCCTAGATTCTCTGCTTCTCATTCTGAAACGAGGAGGCTGTGATTCAAGATTCTCCTCCGCTAGGGTTCTGCAATTCATTGCCGCGGACGCTGAGTCGAAGATTTTAGTAGCCGAGAAGGAAGGCGTGGTTGCAGAATTGCTGAAGTCGGCGACGTCGAAGAACGATCCGACACTATTCGAGGCCGCGCTGGCGAGCCTGATCGCAATTTAGGCACCGAAGCGGAACAAACTAAAACTGGTGAGTCTCAGCGCGGTAAGCGCGTTGTTGAGGCTGTTAGCGAAGGCGGAGCCGAGAGCAACGACGGTGGAGAAGGTGCTAAAGTTGGTGGAGGCGGTGTGTTCGACGAGGGAGGTGCAGAAGGAGATATGTGAGGACACGACGTGCGTGACGACGATGTTGAGGAAGGTTCTTAAGGTGTGTGGCAACGGACATGCTATTAGAATAAATTAGGTTTAATTAGGTTCTGAAGGTTATGAAGGTTTAATTATTTAAAACTTGAAATAAAATAAATTCTACCTAAGGCGACCATGTGCCATGTCGTTAAAATTTGCTTGGTCAACATGCCACGACTTAGTAAATTTAATGTCGTCTACAAACATTAACGACAAGATTTCAATTGACTCAATTTTACAGAAACATGGACCTAATTGAGATAAAAAAAATATGGTGAACTATTTGAGACTATGCTGTAGAAATAAGGACGTTTGAAATTATTAAACCTATTAAAAATTATACACATATAATCATTCACGAAACTTATAATTAAATAATCAATAACTACAATTTCTAAACACATTCAACTATTTGACACTAAACTTACCATCTGAATAAATGTATTGATATTGAACTATAAGGGCTTTATCCTGAAGGTGGTGCAACAACAACACCTCATCTCTATCAAATGCCATACTCTGAGGTTAATTCATTAAACATCTACGGCCAAAATAATTGACCATCAGACTAAAGATTTTCTGCTACTTTCCACCACATAACTATCATTGTCGTCTTGAGATTTGAAAGTTATTGAGAGCGTCAGAATAACATCTAATCACTAGCTTCCTATATTAATACATACACTATATACATATACAATTTCATACTCAGAATCATTTCATATCCACTTAATATCATGTATATATATATATATATATATATATATATATATATATATATATATATATATATATATATATATATATATATAAATAGCATTCATTAGATTTTCAATATAAACAAGATAAAGTCCACACAACACATCTCAACTTCATACATATGATAGACGATAGAAAAATATCATAAAATTACAAAAATAGGGCTTGCTCAACGAGCAAAGTTACTCGACCAACAAATTGAAGGACAACGGTTAAAACTTAAGATAATTGATTATCTCACCTAATAATTAATTATTCTAGAGTATTAACGTAACACCCCAAAATCTCACACTTGATAATTCATAATTGATATATTGTAGCACTACATTTAGGGTAACATCCCTTAATCTTACACTTGATAATTCATAGTTGATATCTATATATATATATATATATATATATTAGTAGTGCAGAAAGGGCTTTAGACGTCCGTTCTTTTGGCCTTTTGACGTCCGACGTTCCCCCGACGTCTTTGTGGGTGACGTTACTCAGACGTCCATTGTGTCAGGCCGGACGTCTATATAGACGTCCGTTGTGCAAGGCCGTACGTCTATATAGACATCCAGCTTGACACAGGACCGCGACGACCACCTGCCTGAATTGTTTTGTGGTAGGGCTGGGGTTTGACGTTCGTTGTGCACTGCCAGACGTCCGTTTGTGCACTTGGTTGACTGCTTCTATAGATAAGGTGGAGCGTCCTTGGCTCAGCATCGGCCGGCGCTACTACAGCGCTTCGCTAACTCGAAGCCTCTCGGTAAATCTAGCTTCGATAACGCTCGGCTAAGTCTTGAATCGTCGCTCGTTCGCTTTCTCAGTAGCAAAAGCGCTTATCTTGCTCCCGCTTCCTCGCATCTGCGCTCGTCAAGCCAACTTTCCTTTTTGGTAGGTGAAACTACGGTTGAAGCGGACATTTCCGGTCGAGCGGGAGGTGAAGGCCACAAAATTGCCCTCCCGGTAAGAAAGAGAGGCCATAAGATCGCCCCCCTGCTTGCAGAAATGAATGGATCAGAAGGGGAGGCTGGGTTCTAAATAAGTGAAACTCTCGACGTCCGTTGTGGAGGGGGACGGACGTCTATAATTATATAAACGTTCGTCCCCCGATATTGGACGTTTCGGGTGCTGCCAGGGTGGTTGAAGAACTAATTGTCTTCAGCCCATCAAACGTCCGTGCAGGAGGGGCACGGACGTCTATAATATTATAGACGTCCGTCCCCCTCCACACGGACGTTTAAGTGGCTGAGAGACAATTAATTCTTCAAATACCTGTCAGCACCCCAAACGTCCATTGTGGAGGGGGACGGGCGTCTATAATTATATAAACGTCCGTCCCCCGATATTGGACGTTTCGGCTGCTGACACGGTGGTTGAAGAATTAATTGTTTTCAGCCCATCAAACGTTCGTGCAGGAGGGGCACGAACGTCTATAATATTATAGACATCCGTTCCCCCTCCACACGGACGTTTAAGTGGCTGAGAGACAATTAATTCTTCAAATAGCTGTCAGCACCCCAAACGTCCGTTGTGGAGGGGGACGAACGTCTATAATTATATAAACGTTCGTCCCCCGATATTGGAAGTTTCGAGTGCTGACAGGGTGGTTGAAGAATTTATTGTCTTCAGCCCATCAAACGTCCATGCAGGAGGGGCACGGACGTTTGATGGGCTGATAGGGGAGTTGAACCTTTATTTTTTCAGCCTCTTAGACGTCCGGGCCCCTCCCACGGACGTCTATAGTCTTATAGACGTCCGTCTCCCCTCACAACGGACGTCTAGAGTTTCACTTATTTACGAATATGCCACCGGACAATTATTTACGATGGGGCTTTTCTAGACGGACGTCTATGGAGGGACGTTAAAAGCTAACTTTGCACTAGTGTATATATGTTTTAAACTCAGATTTCAACTATAAACTCATAAATATAACTCGAATTATTCTAATTTATTCTTCTATCTCTTTCTTCATTGGCACCAAATCAGACGACATTCCTCCATCTGCTCCTGTATAAAGAATTATACGATCATCGCACATACCCAAACACAAACAAGTAGGGTGAGCTAACATGCAACCAATCATTTATAAAACATGCATATTTACTTTGATGCACTCAATAAACCTCATATAATAATTATGTCAGACACACTCATACCATCATACAACAATCGCATCATAGATACTCATCCATTACTTTGATACACTCAATAGACACTCATTCCACAATACCCAATAGACACTTATCCTGATGATATGTTGATGAGCGGTCATGGGAGGTTATGCACTTGTGATGCCTTCTACTTCTCTTACAAATACACTTCCAAAATATTTCATACCATCCACGAGGTTAGTCCTCAACACTATGTCCAAAATCGGCACATAGACTAGGACCTCCTACCCCTCTCACCACATAATTCATCCTTCTCTACTTGAGACTGGATGATTATTAGAGTATCACGATAACCTCCAACTTCAGGACCCTCAGCATCAACATATACACACATACCATGGCATTAAAAAATCTCTCCGCGAGACTCATACGATGCTCACATTCCTCAACTCATATTATACCCTTACGAAATCTCTCCATAATACTCATATCATGTTCAGATGCATAAATTTAAATCCAATATAATAAATTACAATCATCACAGAAATCATACAAAATAAATATATCACAAAATAAATTAAAAATACTAAAATATCACCATAAAATGTCACTGGAGAAGAATAAAATGTTTGACGAATCAAACTCACCATAAACGCCAGTACATATGACTAGTCACAACTTACTGGATTTGACCAGGGCTGCTCTATGATCAGGGATGTACCAACTCCGGTTTTTAAGATTCCTCTATCATACCATCACAATTATAATTGATAATTCCATATCTACCACAATAACATGAATTCATCAGAAATTTCCATTCCAACAAGATATATTGCACAATAATTTAACAGTACATAATCTGTTCAATAGGATTTAAGTTAAAAACTTGTCGAGTAGACTTCCAGGAAAGAGTGGTGCGTCACAATGAACAACTTAAGTACCAAGTCTTTCCTTAGCCAAAGTGTTCCTCAACTAGTTTTTAACAAATATTTTATTTACAGATTCAAAACAACAACATATAATATTAACACAACAATTCAATACAACAAACACCTATGCTCTTCATTAACAATATTCACACAGAATTTCAAGACATGAATAATGATGAAACAATACTAAATCATAATATAAAAGCTTAGAAAGGTTAGCTCCCCTACCTCTATTCCAGACTTAATCTCTTGCTCAGAATTTGTTTCCCCGAAAATCCTCCAGAACCTCTACTCTTCTTGCAACTAAAAATTTCTTCCTAACTCTTTCTTCTCTATTTCTCAAGATTTCTTACTTGATTCTTCTTCTCTTTGTGCAAAATAGTCTCCCCTCTCATGGCTATTTAAAGTTCAAAAACTTTACTATTCAACATTTTTTTAGTATTATTTATTATTTTAATATTATTTTATTATATTAATATCTTAATCACCACTTACATAATGGATTCCTCAATAATGCCTTAAAACATGGAGTGCTTTATCCACTATCAATATTTTAATTTTTTTTTTAACAAAAAGGTAGAAAAGAGTTTGAACCCATGTTCTTGAAATCACCACAATTTTCTGCCAATTAAGCTACCAAAATTTCTTATTTAGCTTTCCATATTTTATTTTTACATAAACTTATTATATTTTCCATTCACAAAGAAATTTATTACTACTAGTATTAAAATTGTTACTATTAAGGTAAATATTTTTCATGGGTCTTACATTCTCCCCAACAACAAAAACATTTTCGCCCTCGAAAATTCTATACTTCAAGAAAAATTTGTGATTGTACGATATATATATATATATATATATATATATATATATATTAATTTATTTATTTAGTTTCAAGTCAATTACAACTTCTAATAGTTAAGTGTTAGTACATAATGATTATGGTAATATATTTTGATTCTTCAAAAAATTATTCACATAAGTCATACTATGAGTTTTATATATATATATATATATATATATATATATATATATATATATATATATATATATATATATCAGATGTACTGTATATCACTGTTAACTTCCTTTATAGGTTACTTAGTCAATTCAATTTATACTAATTACTCTACATACAAATACCAGAGCATTTTTTTTTCTAAAAAAAAATATAACAAACATCTAGCCCTTTCACAAATCAAAATACCATACACAAGAAATTTATCCAAGAATTTCCCATACTTCTCACGTATACCAATATTATTATTATTATTTAAATAACCAACACTGTGACACAACCGGTAGCAACAACCGAAACTGTTGCTACAGTGAAAATGTTTGGCTATAAATAGAGTATTCCTCCGCGTTGAGCAACACTTGAGTCTCATAGTGGAGCGTGAGTTTACTCTCCTTGAGTGTCCTTCGAGAGTGTCCTAATTCTGTGAGGAGCCTCTCTCTCTCTAAGTGTGCCTTTTGTTTTTCGCATCCGTGTAAGTGTTTCATCCTCTTAATCTTTCGTTTTGTTTCTTCTTTCCTTTAAGCTTTCTTTTAATCCATTTTCTTTTGCATTTACGTTCGTTCCTTGTTCTTGTTATACTTGTTTATTTGTTTTGTTATTTCACCACTCTTCACCTCTCTTTTTTTTATACTAATACACTAATAATGGGGTATATAAGCTGGAAAACCGTTGTTAACCTCCCTTCGTTTGAAGGTATGATAGAGGAATTCGGGTAGAACAATGCTACGTACCATAAAAATTATTTTAACTTAAACAAATCATGGATATAAACTTGTTGGACTTAGATCTAGTAAGATCCTTTGCGAGGACCGAATGATACATCTAGACTTGACTTCAAACTAGACTATGGACAAAATTGAGTTAAAACAGAACTAATTGTATCAACCCTCTTTGACACAAACATAATATTCCTTCACTTTTGTCTCTTAGAAAAATGAACAGAAATTTAAAACATTTGGAAGTTCAAGACAAGCTGGGATATAAACGATGGAGTCCTACTAAAGAACAAGTTATTCTACTAGAGGCCCTTTGCATTTGGGATACGAAATCCAAATAGAGAGCAAGTACACGAGATTGCAACGAGACTTAAAATTTATGGGGAAATTGGAGAGTATAGAGTTTATTGTTGGTTTCAGAATTATGGGTATCGTGAAAAGCAACGATGCTTGAAGCAAAGCACCACCACCACATCTTACTCTCCACTACCCCTCTTGCCACCTTTTATGAATGGTAAGATATGTTGTATTTTTTTTTATTATTACCTTAACATTTCTAATTTTATTTATTTGGAGATCTTTCATGGATAGCGTTGTCGGTTCCAGATCAGGTGACATTGGATCTTTTTCCAATCCCTCCCGTTCCTGAAAAAAGAGAGGTTTCTCCTCTCCTACTGTTCCAGGTGAAAGCTCCTTCCCTTGAGCTTTCCTTACGATTGCCTTCCACCAAAGAATAGTCTCCTTGAGGAGACTATAATTGTCTTTATTTATTTCTATTACTATGGACTGTAATCTTTAACGACCACTTGTGGTCGACTTTTGAACATCTTTATTATTATTATTAGTATTATTATATATTTATTTATAGACTTAAATCTAACGTAAACTAGCTAACCATCATTTTTTTTAAAACATGGTTTAAAGTTGATTCCTTGATTCACGGTAAGGTAACTTTGCGTTCTTACTGTCAGATCTGTTGGTTTGTTTTTATCTAGGAGCATTAATTTGTTTATTTATTTTTTTAAGTAGTGTAAGATAGATTTTATTTATCACAAGGGTAAGACCATCTTCGGTGTAATGGTTAAGACATTTGGTTTTTCAATAACTCTACTCAATTTGGTGTTTCTTCCTTCCTCGGTCTATACTAAGGTAAAATTGGACACTTGAAGAGTTGTATTGATTTTGGGTATTTACAAGACTCAAGCCAGAAGTGAAATTTTCAAAGGCTTAGGAAGGAAAATCTATTATTGTATATTTTTACTCTGATGAGGAAATTAATTAAATCTTATGTTTTTCCTTGATTCATTCAGTTTAAACATATCCTACTTACCTATATATATGTGTCTAACCGGTTTAACGTGCAATGCTAGTTATTAATTAATTCACTTAATTGGTATCTACACTTATAATATTAAGACCTATTCTAATATAATTTAGTACATTATCCAGCAGTACCTTACGTTTATAACTCCTAATCCTATCATGTATCCACACCATAAAAATTATAGATTCAATAAATCAATGACAAGTAATAGTTGAGACTATATCAAACATGTTTATAGAATTGAAGTTCACTCAAAACAACCATGAATCGCTACACTAATACCATAAAACAATGACAAATATTATTTGTTCATCATGTGAATTATGAAATCATGATCAACCCTATACTAGACATAATGTATGTAAATTCCACATAAACTAATAACCAAAGATAATATCATGTGGAAATCAATAGCAAAAGATTGACTTCATTTACCTAATTAATTTATAATTCATTTCAATAAACAGTCAAACATATACGCATCGTAATGCCAAAGTAATTAATTTCAATTTGCTCATTCGATACACGTACTAGAAACTAGATGAGCTTACTCCCCAAAGCCCTTGCCAAGCTAGGCATATTAGAGGTGTCATAGTTGGGTTGGGTACGTGTCATTTCTCTGTTCACATAGAGAATTATTGTTATTATGATTCGTAATGAGTTCGTAGGATAAATCCACAACTCTTAGGTCGTCATAAGGACGAACCGCTCTGATAGTTTCTCTGTTCACATAGAGAATTATTGTCAGTATGATTCATAATGAGTTCGTAGGATAAATCCACTTCTGACACCACTGATATACAAAACCAAGTTGATTCCTTAAACCTTGCTACACCAATGCTTACCCAATGATCCTCTTATTCTAGCCTTTGAACTCAACTCTTCTTGTGAAACGTAAGATATCTGATCTCCTGATTTTGTTCTTGAAAACTTCTTCACACAAAACATTACTTCTAAATACCAACATCTTCACCCATCCTTTGAAACCTAAACTCTGGTCTTCTATCTCCTTATCTTCGAGGCAACAATTTGCCTCAAAGGCTTTAACCAATTCTAATGAAGATATACAGGTCAAGTTGTCCTTGAATCTGCATCCCTCTACCACTATAGAGCATAGTACACTACCACAAAGGCAAGAAGAAGACAAAGATTTCTAAATACAACCACACTGGAACCACAACTCTATCTTTCCCCAAACCTTCATAATTAAGAAAGGAAAATCATCTCTGGTAAAAGTCATGAGTGTGCACCCTCATCACTCCTATTAAGACGTTTTCTGTTCTCAAAACCTCTAGTTAGACACAATACTCTACTATCTAGACTTGGAGAAAATGGTAAATTATACCATTTAGACTTAATTCTTCACAGAGAAGCACGACAGACCCACAACACACAGGTCATCCTAAGGACGAACTGCTCTGATACCATTAATGTAACACCCCAAAATCTCACACTTGATAATTCATAATTGATATATTGTAGCATTACATTTAAGGTAACATCCCTTAATCTTACGCTTGATAATTCATAGTTGATATATATATATATATATATATATATATATATATATATATATGTTTTAAAATTAGATTTCAACTATAAACTCATAAATATAACTCGAATTCTTCTAATCTATTCTTCTATCTCTTTCTTCATTGGCACCGAATCAGACGACATTCCTCCATCTGCTCCCGTATAACAAATTATACGATCATCGCACATACCCAAACACAAACAAGTAGGGTGAGCTAACATGCAACCAATCATTTATAAAACATGCATATTTACATTGATGCACTCAATAAACCTCATATAATAATTATGTCAGACACACTCATACCATTATACAACAATCGCATCATAGATACTCATCCATTACTTTGATACACTCAATAGACACTCATTCCACAATACCCAATAGACATTTATCCCGACGATATGTTGATGAGCGGTCACGGGAGGTTATGCACTTGTGATGCCTTCTACTTCCTCTTACAAATACATTTCCAAAATATTCCATACCATCCACAAGGTTAGTCCTCAACACTATGTCCAAAATCGGCACATAGACCAGGACCTCCTACCCCTCTCACCACATAATTCATCCTTCTCTACTTGAGACTGGATGATTATTAGAGTATCAGGATAACCTCCAACTTCAAGACTCTCAACATCAACATATACACACATACCATGGCATTACAGAATCTCTCCGCGAGACTCACACCATGCTCACATTCCTCAACTCATATTATACCCTTACGAAATCTCTCCATAATACTCATATCTTTTTCAGATGCATAAATTTAAATCCAATATAATAAATTACAATCATCACAGAAATCATACAAAATGAATATATCACAAAATAAATTAACAATACTAAAATATCACCATACTGAATTTGGGAGAATGGGATAGCGAAATCTCAAATTCTAATTTCACTAAATTGAACTTACTGAAGGGCGCATTCCTTCGGTACTGTCATTGTCCAATTACCTAAGGACAAAAGCCTTCGATAATCAGTAACTCAAATGACCGTCGATAAATCCTTCGGTAAAGAAACTTTACCGAAAAACAAAAAGCCGTCGGTATTAATCCTTCTATAATAAATAGATTTCTTGTAAATATGATATATAAAAATGAAAATTAAATTTCATAATTAAGTGGCATAGCTAAGTGTTGGGTCTTAAAATTAAATCTATGCTCCTGTATTGAAATGTTGAATTATAGATTTTCTAGACTTTAAGTAAGAGTGTATATTAAATAGATTTTCTTATTTAAAGGTAATTAAATATTATATGTTAAAAATATTATAGAATAAATTATTATAGTATAATATCTTGAAAATATTAGATAATTAATTATTATATATTATAATCTTTTAAAAATTCTCCATAATATCATGCAGAATATAATATATATATATATATATATGTGTGTGTGTGTGTATAATATATCATTTTTTTTCTGCATTTACTATCCCTTGTTCCTTTCTTTCAAAATATTCTTATTTCATGTTGTTAGAATCAAGGATCATGTCTATGTGAAGCTGAAGCTGATTTAGTGCCTCTTTCGAGTGATATTTTCTAGAAATATATATATAATTAAAAATAAAGATGGCAAAGTTTATGTTTTTGTAATTTTATTATTAAAGGAATAGTAATTATGAAAATTCAATTATTTTAGTAATGAATTCAGTGAAATCAATTATTTCATAAAAGTCTATTAGTTGTGTCACCATCTAAGTTGAAAAATTAAATATTGCTCGCAGAAAAGAAAAATATAAGTTATAATATTTTGGTTGAATAATATTAAGGTCCGTAAAATACAATAATAACTCAGACTTTAAAACCGATGAAAAGATATATAATACTAAAAATACATCAGCAACTACACGTTGTATCCACGTAAATTATAAAAATCTTAAACTAAATTCAATTTGATATTAATGAATGTAAAAGGAACGCGTTTCTGTTTGTATTTGAGGCATGCAAAGTGACTTAATATTAAAAGTAATAGATATGGGTTGAAAGAATGAAAGACGACACGTATAATACCAAATAATACACGTAAATTGGATCTGAGATAAAAGAACATTTTCTTAGAGATAATATTTCTTGGTTTATAGTTTCCTGTTGAAGACGAAGGACAGGTGCATTGATTAGAAGACAACATTTTCTCCTTGGAACATATCACACGCCAAATAAACAAACATACAATAATTATTTTAGTACAAAATTATTTTAATATATATTTCTATTATGATATGAAGATTAGCGTGCACTAAAAATCTTGGATGTTCGGATATCTTTCTTCGTTATCATTTGTCTTTAAATTTTGTTTGATCTAATTGAAACATTATTTAAAAAAAATAATCTGATGTAAAAATTAGAAATTAACTAATTATTTTAGTAGTTAATACATAATAAATATAATTATTTATCTTTTTATTTTGTATTTAAAAATTTAGAGATGACTTTTGACTTATTAACAATCTAATCAAGATCCAATTGATATTAATATATTTTGTCATAAGTTAATCATCGTATTTAATAGATTTTTAGAGTAATCATTCAATTTATAATTACAAATGTTTGACTTCGAAAATGATTATTCTTGTAATATTTTTTTATTGTATTAACCGTATGATTCTCAGTTAATCAAACAGTTATACAATACACTCTATATATTAATAATAATTTTGAAAATATAGAAGAAATAAAATATAAATGTTTGATATTATTAAATTATGAAATTTTAAACCACCTAATATCCTGAAGCAGTAATATTTGTCAACGATTTTGCTATCAATCTAGTGGAGCAATTAAAAGCTATTAAGTTGTCACATCATCCTTTCATCATGATAGAGTGATATTTCATGAAAAAAAATTAAAAAAAAAAAACTGAAAACATAATTACTTAAAAATATACATGGATGGAGAAATTATTATGCAACGGGACCGCCAGATATAAACTTAAAGACGTAAACTAAAATATCAAGGGAAAAATGGTTAAAAGACAAATTATTATACTGCTTTTCACTATTCGATCTGAAAAAAAAAATTATCTATCATTCGATATGTTATTTTTTGTCATATACTCTATTGAAAAATTCAAGTGAGTTTTAAACAATTTGTGACTATTCGTGAATTTTTTTTGAAAAAATCTTTTATAAAGTGTTAAAATAAAATTGAGTATAAAATTTAAAAAAATATAAAATATAATATAAGTTAAGTTAAATTAAATTAAATTTTAATTATAATTAAATTAAATTTAATAAAATATAAATTAAATTTTAGTTTTAATTAAATATAATTTAATAGAATATAGATTAAATTTTAATTTTAATTCTTTTAAAATAACAAATACTCGGATACGAATAAATATTAAAATATCTATTATCTATACTATTCATTCTCATAGACACAGATATTTTTAACATTCTTAATCATTAATATGTACAAGAATCCCACTAAAACAATATATTAATTTCATAAATAGATCTTAATATTGATATCTTATGTTGTTAAAGTATTACATGAGAGCAATATGTTATTAAGATTAAAAATAAATGAGTATGGTTAATAAGGCTAAATAATACGTTGGTAAATATCTTATTCATTTTATTTACTCAAGTTAAGTAAAAAATAACTTCTTCATTTTATAAAGAGTTATGTATAGAAATGACAAAAAGAACATTCATACTTACAAATATTTGTAAATAAGATTTGTGATAAATATTAAATAAATATTTTCAAGATTTGTTGTTAAATAATTTTATTTAATATATATATATATATATATATATATATATATATATATATATATATATATATATATATATATATATATATATATTCCTGAATATCAATGGTTATTGCATGTATTTTTTTATATCCAACAAGTAATGAAAGTGAGTTTTTTATAGATAAAATGGATAACTGACAAAAACTAGCTATACTTGATCCGATGCATTATCATCTCTATGTATACCACCTATTCGCACCACATAATTTTTTCTTCTTGAAATTCACTAATCCATCTCTCTATCACAACAATGACACATAATTTCCTTTTCATTGATGTGTTTGGAATTTCCCACTTTCCATAGCCACCAACTTGTTCGTAGCCACCACCTTAATGTCTTATTCCATTATAAGACACTTTAATCTATTAGGTTCTATCATATTATCTTAGCATCATCACATCTCGTGTTATCTTGTTTTAGTAGAAGTACTTTGGTTGAATCCTCACTCTCCCAGGTATTATGCATAAACCCTAACTCCAATTTCACACAACTTCTTTTTTTCCTTCGTTCATAATGAAGTTTTATACAAAAACATGTTCAAAATACCATATTACCGGATACTTGATTGATAGGTAATTATCTATAAATCTAATGAATCAGTAATTATCTTCTGATGATCCTCTGTAAATAATATATTCGTAAGTAAATCTATAGGTAGTATTATCTACGAAAAATTTATTTATGGTTTTTGATAGTAAATAATTTTATTTTTTTAGGGTAAAAAGGTTTCTTAATTACTTAAACCTCGTAGATAGCACGACTAAATCTCTAGGTGAAGCTTTAG
Source organism: Vigna umbellata (assembly GCF_029865625.1). Taxonomy (NCBI): domain Eukaryota; kingdom Viridiplantae; phylum Streptophyta; class Magnoliopsida; order Fabales; family Fabaceae; genus Vigna; species Vigna umbellata. The sequence continues at coordinate 22,683,642 of NC_142168.1, forward strand.
CATCACTTGCAATTGACTTGACGTATGAATAAAAAATTAAATAACAGAGTATATGCCGCGGTTGTGCAGAGAACCGCGGCATATACCCTGCCAATTTATTGCAGGTGCTGACTGGGCCAGAAAATTCGAAAAGTTACAGGGGGTATATGCCGCGGTTCTCTGGGGAACCGCGGCATATACCCCTGTCACGTCTCAACTTCTCTGCCAGTCAGAGAATTTCAGAAGTTACAGGGGGTATATGCCGCGGTTCCCCAGAGAACCGCGGCATATACCCCCTGTAACTTTTCAAATTCTGTGAAAGGCAGTTGGGGAGACAGTTGTGTTGAACACGTTTCAGGGGTATATGCCGCGGTTCTCTGGGGAACCGCGGCATATTCTCCTATATGAAATTAATTTAATGTTTATTTGAAATATTTCGAGGTTTATGCCGCGGTTGCCCGCTGAACCGCGGCATATAGTTTGAAAATAATTTTTTAAATTAGTATAAAATGCCTTTTATACCGCGGTTAAGTAGTGAACCGCGGTAGATTCTCCCGTTCAGAGTTAAAAAACAAAACTTGGAACAGTGCATCGTCTTCCTCGCGCGTTCTCTCTGTTTTCGCGTTTCTTCTTCCTCCGAACCACCCTTCATCTCAGATTTTGCGTTTTTAACCGTTTAAACTCAAAATTGTTCGGTCATTATTCGTTTTTGACGATAAAAACGAGTTTTAGCCGTTCAAAATCGTGATTTCCTGGCGTTTTTCACCCTCTCCGCCGCCGTTGTGTTGCGTTTTTCACCCTCTCCGCCGCCGTTCCTCTTCCAGGTATTTATGTCCATTTGCATTTTTAACGTGATTTCTTCATTAATTTTTGCATAATGCTATAGTTTTGGTAATGTATGAAGTTTCTATAGTTTTGGTATAATTTTTGCTTTAATTTTGATAGTGCATGAAATTGTTATAGTTTTGGTAATGTATGATATGGTTTTTGCTATAGTTTTGGTAATGTGTGTTGTAGTTCTTGTATTATTTATAAACCTTAAAATATATAGTTAGATTATACAATAGCTCTTAGATTTAGATTTAAACAATGCATTTGATTAGATAGAATTTTCTTAGACTCTCTACTTTATTTGATGTTGAAATACATTTGAACATGTGTTTGTTATGTTGAAATTGAATTTCTGTAAATGTTTTTATATGCAGGTCTGTTTTTGTGGTAGTGGATATCACAAAAACAGACCTGCAATTTTAAAAAACTGCAGGGGAATATGCCGCGGTTCTAACCACAACCGCGGCATATAGTGCATTTTTTAATTTTTTTTTTAATTTTTTTTTTAAAAAAAAATGAATTTAGGCAGCGGTTCCCTAGACAACCGCGGCATATTCCGCAGCCTATATACCGCGGTTCGAACCGCGGCATAAAGTGTCTGACTTACTACCGCGGCTGAATATGCCGCGGTTCAAGAACCGCGACGTATAGTGAAAATCAACCGCGGTAAAAGCCCCTCGCTGCACTAGTGTAACCATCTTGTGCCTGGTCTTCTTGTATATACATATGTATAGTATGTTCATTTGGTAGTACATAAAAGGGATGTTGTTAGGATTTTAACTAATTAGAGTGATTGTAAAAGCTTATCATCATTTGTACTAGCTATAGTAAAAGCATTAACTGGATATAAATATCTTCAGTTTAAAAAAATTGGGGCGGTGACATTTTTATAATTATTGTAAACGTATATGTCTCGGTTAAAAAAGAACCGAATGTAAAACCGGCACGGTGATATTTTTGTAATTATCACAAACGTATATGTCTCGGTTAAAAAATGCCTAAAATTGGTCCGGTGGCATTTTTGTAATTATCACAAACGTCTATTACCTCGATTGTTTAGAGAGCTGAGACATAAAATAATTGAATTTTTCTTTTTTATATTTTTGAGAGGGCTTAGGCAGCTGTTCTTTATAGAACCGAGGCAATAAATCCTTATTACTTCGGTTAAAAAAATAACCGAGGTAATAACATGTGTTTAGGGTTAAATTTCGCAAATAGAGGAATTTTTAGACAGAAGCTTTTTTGTGCATGGTGTGCGATACTGCTCTCTGGTCTTCCATTTTCACGATCATCATCTTCAAGTTTTCTTGCCTTTCTTTTTTAGTTTACGTTGATCAAGTGCTTAAGTATGATTTTATTTCGTTTTGACCAATTGATTTTGTGCACAGATGTTCTTCAGCTCTTCGAATAGATACTTTGAGATGTTCATTTCAGTTCGTTTTAGCGCCAAACTCATCTTCAAGGTTAGTTTCGTTTTAGATTTTTCATGTTCTCGTTTGGTTGGTTGTTCTTCATACACCATACACATCAAAACATAGGTATAGGTAAAACGAAGAGTATGTCCAAACGAACTCTAAATGAAATGAAAGTATGTATGAAGAACCAAAACATCATGAAAACCCCTCACAAAAATTTTCAACTCAAAATTCAAAGTGTAACTATTTTAAATATTTTTCAAAGTTTGAAAAAAAAAAAAAAAATTCCTGATAAATAGAAAACAATGTTTTCTGTGTTTGTTTGTGTTTCTGGGATTTTGTCATATGGTTTATGTGATACAGAAACAATAATTTTTCTTTTTAAAAAAATATACTTTAGACTGCAATTTTAGTAAAAGATGAGGTAAAAAAAGGTTTATTGTCTGGGTTCTGGATCCAACCGAGGTAATAGATCCTTTAATTAATTAATTTTACGGGTCTACGGCCTCGGTTCAAACTAGAACCGAGGTAATAGACCCAAGTTTTTTTTATTTTTTTAATCGCTCTATTGCTTTGGGTTTTTTTTGAACTGAGACAAAAGGTATTGACTTTTTATCTCATCTATATCTCAGTTGTAAAACTGCTATTGTAAACCCAAAACAATCGAGACAATATCCCTTCGTTGCATTAGTGTTTACAATCATTAATGTACTTTGTATGGTTATTTCATTTTGCATAGAACGTTCTACATAAAATTTATCCACGTAACAATTTTTGGAGTCTACATTTTATTAAATTCAAGTAGCATAAAAAATGTGCACTTTTCATGGAAAAAAAATCATAAGCGTAAAGCACATAAAATCTAAGAAAACTAACGTATTGTTTTTAAAATTACTATTACATTGTTTATAATTAAAAATTTAGAAAACGAAAATTCATCTTTAGAATAGTTTTTCATTCCCACATTAAGTGTCAATGTATCGAAATATGTCAGAATCATTAAAAACGCACCGAAAAACCCTCTAAACGGATGCCAGGTGTCAAGCGGAGGAAATCCGGAAATTTAGATAATGGAATGCAGGTATCAGCAGATGAGCGGACATTCGTTTGACGTGGGAAGCAAAACTGAGTTTTGGAAAGTTTACGTCACACTCTCTCTGCATGCACCTTCTTCTCCAAACTCTGATATTTTCAAATTCTCCTTCTTCTCACTAAAAAGCTCTCCCTTCTCTCTACCAAATCTCACCTTTTCTTTTCTCCGATCACCGTTCAGGCACCGTAGAAGCTTTTCCGGCGTCCAGAGCTTCAGTTTGAACCGAACGATTTCGAGTTCTGAACTGGTAAGTTCTTCTTGTCCTTAGCCGTTCGTTATCTAGTACATGCAAACCAAGTTCTGGTTGCATGATTTCATCTTGTCTGAGCCATTGTTGGTATTCGATTATTTGGTGTAGTTTGAAGAATTTTGGAACGTAAGGGTAGAAGGAATTGTAGTCAGGCGAGCCTTAATTCTGCCTCTAGGAACGTATGTTCACGCTCAGAGGTAAGGGAAGCTTATTAATTTAATTTGTATGATTATGTGTGTTGCATGAACGTTCGTTGACTTGAATGAATTAATATATGATGGTTGATATGTTTGGATTGTATGAAGTATGAAAATTGATTATGATATGAATGTATAAAGTTATGAAACTATATGTTAAGAAATGAGTTGAATATAAATGAATTCTGAATATGAAATTTCCCTATGATAGTGTACGTTCGTCACTGAACGGTCATTGACCGTTCGGTAATGCTAATAAACTTGGTTAGAATTGGATTCTTTCATTTGGGAAGAATCCTAGTTGAGGACGAGCGTCTTCGCTTTGTAATACTATGCTTGAGCGTTCGGCCAAGTGTAGTTGTATATGGGTATTCTGTGATAAATTTCAATATATATATATATATATATATATATATATATGTGTGTGTGTGTGTGTGTGTGTGTGTGTATTTGTATATCTTAGTTTATTCTTAAAACACTATTCTAATAATATCTTATTATAATTATCAAAACCTTATAATATAAGTTTAGTAAGTGTTCGGTCTTACACCTAGCGTTCGTACTGAGTAGTGCTAGGTCTTACACCCAACGCTCGTACTGAGTAGTGCTCGGTCTTACACCAAGCGTTCATACTCGTTTCTTTTATAATCTATTTTGATGGAATTAGCGTTCGTCCAACTTCGATAGAGTTTTCTCTCTACCGCGCTCGGTCATTGACGGACATGCGGTTGTATTGATGTTAAACTCAAATAAGCTAAGTTTTCATAAGCGTTTGGTTTCTTCATTTGAATCCTTCTAAGTATTATTCTTTGAATGTCTTGAAGTGTCTACATCCATTTGGTTCTGGCATAGAGCCTTAGTACTTGGCATGGTCTTTTCGGTGTTCGACTGGAGCTCTCAAGAGTCAGTTCATCTAATTGGCTCACTTTACAAGTAACGTTCGTTCTAGTCGTTCTTGTTACATATGATTGTACTCAGTTTATTTCTCAACCCGATAGTAACTCTCTTGGTCTTAATCTATTATGGAACTAGAGATCTCTCGGTCTCGATTTAAGCGTTCGTTCTTGTTATGAGTCGGGGTTGAATGTTCGGTATTTGGTATCCTTAGGGATCTTTGGACGAAGTGTTTAAATGAAATGATTATTAATGAAAGATGAAGAGAATGTGATATGGATTGAAATGTTTGGATTATGGACGACCGTTCCGGGGAGGAACGACTCATGGTTGAATATTGGAATTGGTAAAGTATGAATGTGGTCATGCTAAGCTAGTGGTTCATCCTGATGTTCCGTGAGTACTCGTCCTCACGTAGAGGAGGGTAGGTCATGTGTGGGAACGGCAGTAGGTCCTAGTCCTTAGGGTTACTTTGGACAGATAGGACTAACCTCGGGTGGGAGCTGTTGAGGGTATCCCAGTTATTACATCACCCGGGTGCACGAACGTCGTAGCTACACAGATCTCATACAGTCCGGACAGTCAGTCTAGTATTAGGCTTTGTATGAAAAGTATGATGAAATTGATCTTGTGTGTTTGATTGTGTGAAATGTATGTTTGGACATGAATTAAATTACATAAGCTTACCCTGTGTTTCCTGTCTTGTCATATTTTGTACGTTCGTCTTGTCATTGCAATGATCATCCGTGTGGATATGAGCAGAAGGAGACGAGCTGTTGGAAGATGCGTTGGAAGAAGAGAACCTGGTCGAGGTAGAAATGAAGACTGAACAGTAGGACGTTCGGTCAGTAGATTAGTTTATAGTAAGGTGGTCGTTCGATCACCTTACCTTTTGCTAAGTATGACCGTTCGGTAGTTTCTTTTGTAAACCGTTCGGTCAAAATTGTACTTCTGTACAGCTTTGTTTTCTCATACTGCTTTGTAAGGCCGTTCGGCCATAACCGTACGCTCTTCTTAGTGTAAGACTGATTTGAATTATTATTAAATGTTAATATTCTATTATATAGTTTTAAACTGTATTTTTGAGATGTTACAACATAAAAGCTATATTCCCTTATGAATAATTTAAATCTCATTGAATTAGGTTAACTTTTTTTTGTAATTTTATGAAGCATCTAAATCAAAGAGAAAAGAAGCCGCTTTTTGAATTGCATTACACCTTTTTCTTTTTCTTTTTGAAGCATTATTGGCTGGTTGAACTTATAAACTGAAATAATATTAAAATCAGCACATATAGTTCCTCTAAAACGACAGATAAAAAAAATGGATGACATAGTATTACATATCACTCCATGCGAACACATGCATGTGAGTGGTATTGTGGTTAAATATTTAACCTTCTAGAAGCACAACAGGAACATAAGAATAAAATAAATAATTCATGTTAATTATATATACATTATTGTTTTCGGTCCATTAATTTAAAAGGGAAAAATCTTAAGGTTGGAGAACAGAAGGGAATATTCTCCAAAAAAGTTATGCTTAAATACTTCTATTATTAGCTAAAATTTAATAAAAAATATTAAGTTTCTTAGTATTTAGTTATTTATAAATAATACATTCTGTTGGAAATAATATGCTCCTTAATTGTAACTACACTCTTTAGTAGAGAAAGTATTTCTAGAAACCAAATGTTAACATCTAGAGAAGAAACTAAGAGATTGAAGAGAGAAAAAATAGGTGTAATCAATTTTTAACAATGAACTAAAGTAATGAAGAAAAGTAACAACAAATGCATCTCAAAGTAAAATTATATTTTTCTAAAATAACGACAAAAAGGACATAAATTTATTCTCATATTAAAAGTATGTTACTATTTCTTCCACAAATTTAATATTAATCTAGGGAGCATCCAGATCCAATCCAACTTAACCCTTTCTCTGTATTGCTATAAAATAATAAAAAAAGAAAGTAGAAATATTTTAAAGACTTGTTAATCAGCGTTCTTACAATATATGAACACTTATTAAAAAAATAAACAATAAATATTTTACAGCAAAAACTAAAAGAAAATTAAAAAAATACCATTTGAAAACATTTTTTTATTATTATAAATAATTTCATTAACAAACCGCTGTACTAAGAATATTTATTGAGGTTTGTCATAAATTAAATAAAATTATAAGCTAAATGCATAGTCAACCTAAAGTATAATATACTTCATCTTAATATAAAATTGTGTTGACGTGACAAATTAAAATAATTTATTTTCAAATTTATTCTCATTTATCTCTAAATTCACTCAAATAAACGATAAAAGAATTTATCTTTAAATCTTTTTAAATCCTCTCAAATCCATTTCTTTAAATCTACACAGGACCGGGCAGAATTTAATAGTACGAACATAAAAGAAAAAAAAATTTCCCAATGATATTAAAGTTAAAAAATGTGTGTTCAAATACTGAAAAAGCACAAATAATCGAAACATAAAACACCACTTCATTTAGCGAGTAGCCATTATTAAACTTCTAGAAGTTTAGGCATTTACAACAATAAAATTATTACTTTACTTTTTGACAAATTCAGCGAGTAGCCATTATTACTTGTACTTTTTGACAAATCTAATTTTGGCATTTATGTTGTATATGAAATATGATGTAATTGTTTTAACTTTATTAATAATTTGGAATTTAAGAGTGCCAGTGAAGTCAATCTAATCAACTAGTGTATTAGCCAGTGAAAAAACGGGTTTTATATTTTTCTATTGAATTAGAAATCTCAACCCCATTCAACAAGTCATGGGTTACGAGTTAAATTAAGTTGCTCGACATAGAATTATGAAACGATTATGAATAATAAAGCATATTATTTATAACTAATTTTTAAAAAGTATAAACCATTATTATATTATTAATTACAAAAATAAATACAAGTGTATCAGTAGTATAGTAAATCAGTCAATTTTAAAATTAGAAAATAAATAGAAGCTGAATAAGTCATCTTAATCCAATGTATTAATCCGTCACACGGTATTGTTTTTCAACCACAGCATAATATATATATATAGAGAAAGAGAAAGTAGAGATAGATAGATGAAAGATACTCAATCCTTTTACAAATAAATCAAATAGAAAAACACCATAACCTTCAGAATCATAAAAAGAATCTATAGAATGTACTCAACATATCAAATAATTTGATATCTTTACACTCCTTCGTGAAAGAACTAAATGACAACCAATTATATCATTAAAATGAGATTATTAGATGAATACTTTTTTTCTAAAAAGGTAAAAGTTTAAATTTCTCAATATCAATCACAAAGTAACAAATACCAAGAGATCAAACCTATCATTTTGATGAGATTTTACTGGTTTGATGCTAATAATGTGACTCTTCATCCTACGTGTTTTTGGTTTTGAGAAATGTGGTCTCGCCTTTACAAAATATATATATACTTGCTTTTATTTTAACAGGAAACAAATTTTTACATAATATATATTCTATTTTATTTTTTATTTTTTTTCTTTTTTATAAATATAGAAAGTTAACTTTTTTTTAGTGAAATATCTTTAAATTTCTATATGGAGAAATTAACTTTTTAGTAATCGAAATATCCTTGGCAATCTATATATATATTAAATATTTTTGCAGCTTTATAACAGTTTAAGACAAGATTGTTTACACCACAATTATTATTTTAAAAAAGGAAAATGTTATTTGGACAACGAAATTTTGACACAGATTTAACAACGCCACGTGTCAGCTCTTGATTGGCCAAATAAATTGAAAATAAAACAGAGAAAGGGTTACGGGGCGAGGGGTATTTTGGGATTTCGAGGTTAAAATTTGAAGAATTGGGTTTCGCGGTTTAGGGTGGGAAAGACGTTCGTTCAACCCTTGTCGCTCTCTCGCTCTCTCGCTCTCTCGCTCTCTCGCTCTCTCGCTCTCTCGCTCTCTCGTTAAAATTTAAAGAATTGGGTTTGGGCGGTTTCGGGTGGGAAAGAAGTTCGTTCAACCCTTCCATATTGTGTCTCGCTCTCTCGCTCTGTCGTTCGTCTTCGAAGCTTCCATCTTCGCTGTCGTTGTCTCGCTCTCTCGCTCTATCATTTTTACTTTGTGTTAATCTCACTTATAATGACAAAAGTAGTGATTGAAAAATGAACGCAACATTATAATAAGAATTTGAAAAGTACGAGACCATTTTCAGTAAAATTAATGGTAATTAATGGGAAGGAGTTGATCAAATTCTGAATGGGGAGATGGGTGTTGGTCATTGATGTAAACGCAAGAAGTGTGGAGTGACCCGTGATGAGTAGGGGGACGAAGTAGTGCAAGGGATGAGTGAGAGTGTTGAAAAAATGGTCTAGTAATCGTTTACAGAATCCTGGTAAACGATTACCCGAGAGAAAATTGGATTTTGTACATAAAGTCCAACACAGGTAGTCAGCCAGGTGAACAGGGGTCACCATTGGAAAAAAAAGCTCAGTTTTAGGCAGTTCTGCACCTGTCTGAGGCTGGTCCAGGTGTTTCAGTGGTGGGAGAGGGTGGTTGGTGATGTGATGTGTGTCCAAGGAGTGTGGGGTGACCCCTCATCAGTTGGAGGAGCAACCTCTGCAAGGGATGAGTGAGGGTGTTGAAAAAAGGGTCTGGTAATCGTTTACAGCATCCCTGTAAACGATTACTCGAGACAAAACTGGATTTTGTACAGAAAGTCCAACACAGGTACTCAGTCAGGTGAACTAGGGTCACCATTGGCCAAAAAGGTGAGTTTTAAGCACTTTTGCACTTTTCTTAGGCTGGTCCTGGTGTTTCAGTGGTGGGAAGTGATGTTTTGGCACCCCATGATGGAGGAAAAAAACAATGTTTATGAGATGAGCAACTTGGTGAGATAACATGCTGTCAACTTTGACCTTTGCTGGCTATTTTACTGATAACTTTTCCCACCGACCTCCAAATGATGTGATTCTTTTTTTATTAGAAACTAGACTCAAAAATCTTTCCAATGACTACTAATTTGTATTTTTTGGACATCTGAGTTGGTACAGTTTATTCTTTCAAGTTAGCGTTTCATATATTTTTGCCAACTCTGACCTTTGCTTGTTCTTTTTCTCATAACTTTCTCCACCGAACTCCAAATGAGTTGATTCTTGTTTTGTTGGAATCTATACTCAAAGACCTTTCAAATTATGCCTTAGAAATCAAGTTTACACCTTTTTTGACACTGTAATCGATTACAAGGACACTGTAAACGATTACCCGAGACAAAACTGGATTTTGTACAGAAAGTCCAACACAGGTACTCAGTCAGGTGAACTGGGGTCACCATTGGCCAAAAAGATGAATTTTAAGCACTTTTGCACTTTTCTTAGGCTGGTCCTGGTGTTTCAGTGGTGGGAAGTGATGTTTTGGCACCCCATGATGGAGGAAAAAAACAATGTTTATGAGATGAGCAACTTGGGTGAGATAACATGCTGTCAACTTTGACCTTTGCTGGCTATTTTACTGATAACTTTTCCCACCGACCTCCAAATGATGTGATTCTTTTTTTATTAGAAACTAGACTCAAAAATCTTTCCAATGACTACTAATTTGTATTTTTTGGACATTTGAGTTGGTACAGTTTATTCTTTCAAGTTAGCGTTTCATATATTTTTGCCAACTCTAACCTTTGCTTGTTCTTTTGCTCATAACTTTCTCCACCGAACTCCAAATGAGTTGATTCTTGTTTTGTTGGAATCTATACTCAAAGACCTTTCAAATTATGCCTTAGAAATCAAGTTTACACCTTTTTTGACACTGTAATCGATTACAAGGATACTGTAAACGATTACCATAGTGTTTTTTCTGCAGATTGGGTCTGCACTTGTCCAACTTGGTCCCTTCAGTAAGAATGGCTTCTTTCCCACTTCTTGGGGTCACCTCCCATCACCTACCACCCTCTACCACCAGTCAAACACCAACACCAAGTAAATACAAGTGGACTTGTGCTTTAAATTAACAGTTTTTGCCAATGATCACCCAGGACACTACAACTGACTACTTCAGTTCAACTTTCTGTACAAAACAGTGATTTCTCTCGTGTAATCGTTTACGAGGCCACTGTAAACGATTACGACAATGTTTTTTCTACAGATTAGCTCTGCACTTGTCCAACTTGGTCCCCTCAGTAAGAATGACTTCTTCCCCACTTCTTGGGGTCATCAAACATAACCTCCCAACCAGTAATGACCCTTAAATTCACTTGTATGGTTTTTTGGTCAACAAATCCCTTGCAGAGCTTGCTCCTCCAACTCTTGAGGGGTCACCCCACAGTCCTTGGACTCACATCACATCACCAACCACCCTCTCCCACCACTGAAACACTTGGACCAACCTCAGACAGGTGCAGAAGTGCCTAAAACTCAACTTTTTTTCCAATGGTGACCCCTGTTCACCTGACTGAGTACTTGTGTTGGACTTTCTGTACAAAATCCAGTTTTGTCTCGGGTAATCGTTTACAGGGATGCTGTAAACGATTACCAGACCCTTTTTTCAACACCCTCACTCATCCCTTGCAGAGGTTGCTCCTCCAACTGATGAGGGGTCACCCCACACTCATTGGACACACATCACATCACCAACCACCCTCTCCCACCACTGAAACACTTGGACCAGCCTCAGACAGGTGCAGAACTGCCTAAAACTGAGCTTTTTTTCCAATGGTGACCCCTGTTCACCTGGCTGACTACCTGGGTTGGACTTTATGTACAAAATCCAATTTTCTCTCGGGTAATCGTTTTACCAGGATTCTGTAAACGATTACCAAACCATTTTTTCAACACTCTGACTCATCCCTTGCACTACTTCGTCCCCCTACTCATGGGTCACTCCACACTTCTTGCGTTTACATCAATGACCAACACCCATCTCCCTACTCAGAATTTGATCAACTCCTTCCCATTAATTACCATTAATTTTACTGAAAATGGTCTCGTACTTTTCAAATTCTTATTATAATGCTGCGTTCATTTTTCAATCACTACTTTTGTCATTATAAGTGAGATTAACACAAAATAAAAATGATAGAGCGAGAGAGCGAGACAACGACAGCGAAGATGGAAGCTTCAAAGACGAACGCACACAGAACAAAGTGAAGCGCCACGAAACGCGACCTTCGACCTTCCAAGAGAACGCACCTTCGTTTCCAATGGAACAGAGAAAGGGCTATTTTCGGAATTTCAGTAAAAATAAGGGTTACGGACTTCCGTTTCGTAGGTTTTAAAAAAATTTTATTTTTAAAACAAATCAATCAAACAACGACACGTAGCGTTGTCAAAACCGTGTTAAATATGCGTTGTTGGAATATCGCGGTCCTTTAAAAAATGATAATAATAAACCAGCGGTCATATATTCCAAGACAAACACTTTGTTCCTGTCCATAAATAGAACAAGAAATTCCTTCTCTCCACTCACACCAATCATCCTTAGAAAGTGGAGAGAAAGAGAAAAAAAAAACAAAAACCTCTCTCTGGAATCGCCATGACCATGAAGGATTCCATTGTTCTGTACTCGGCCTTGGGAAGAGGACACCTGGTTTCCATGGTGGAACTAGGCAAATTCATATTATCCCATCACCCTTCTCTCTCCATCAACATCCTCTTCCTCACTCCACCCCCTAACCAAGACACCCCCACCTCCCCCACCGCCTTCACCTGCGCCGCCACCGCCAAATACATTACCTCCGTCACTGCCGCCACCCCCTCCATCACCTTCCACCGCATCCCCCAGATCTCCCTCCCCACCGTCCTCCCTCCCCTAGCCCTAAACTTCGAGCTCTGCCGCGCCACCACCCACCACCTTCGCCGCATCCTCAACTCAATCTCCCTCTCCTCAAACCTCAAAGTCGTCGTTCTAGACTTCATGAACCACAGCGCCGCACGTGTCACCCACACGCTTCAAATCCCCACCTACTTCTACTATACTTCCGGTGCCTCCACCCTCGCCATTCTCCTTCAGCAAATCATCCTTCACGAAAACTACACCAAATCCATCAAGGATCTAAACATGGACGTCCTCATCCCCGGGCTTCCCAAGATCCACACCGATGACTTTCCGGACACGGTCCAGGATCGTACGAGCGAGGCTTACAAGGTTTTTACCGAAATCGCCATGTGCATGAGGGACAGCGATGGTGTTATTGTAAACACGTCTGAAGCCATAGAACGGAGGGCTATAAAGGCCTTCAACGAAGGGTTGATGGAAGGAACCACACCACCCGTGTTCTGCATTGGGCCTGTGATTTCTTCAGCCCCTTGTAGAGGGGACGATGACGGGTGTTTGAGTTGGCTCGACTCGCAACCGAGTCAGAGTGTGGTGTTTTTGAGCTTTGGAAGCATGGGAAGGTTCTCAAGGACGCAGTTGAGAGAGATCGCTATTGGATTGGAGAAGAGTGGGCAAAGGTTTTTGTGGGTTGTGAGGAGCGAGTTCGAAGATGGTGACTCAGGGGAGCCAACTAGTTTGGAGGAGTTGCTGCCGGAGGGGTTTTTGCAGAGGACAAAAGGGACGGGGATGGTGGTCAGAGACTGGGCCCCACAGGCCGCGATTCTGAGTCATGACTCAGTGGGTGGGTTCGTGACTCACTGCGGGTGGAACTCGGTGTTGGAGTCTGTGTGTGAAGGGGTGCCCATGGTGGCGTGGCCTCTGTATGCAGAGCAAAAGCTTAACAAGGTGATTTTGGTGGAGGAAATGAAGGTGGGTGTGGCTGTGAAGGGGGACAAAGATGGGTTAGTGAGTTCCACCGAGTTGAGTAATCGAGTGAAGGAACTGATGGACTCAGACAGAGGGAAAGAAATTAGACAGAATATTTTCAAAATGAAAATTAGTGCCACGGAAGCAGTGGGAGAAGGTGGATCTTCCATCATTGCTTTGAATAGGTTAGTGGAACTGTGGAAAGAGCACTAACTATAGAATTAGAGAGGGAAATCATGAGCTTTATGAAATGAATAATATTAAGTTTAGCAAAGTCTGATGCAGCATAAAAGCTCAATATCTTTCTCAATAAAGAATGATTACTGTAAATTATCAATGTTCTCAAGATTAATTATGAATATAGATGTGTCGGGGCATGTTTTCAAGTTAAATGAAATCGATCTACGACAAACCAGAGTACTACAAAACATTCTCGTATAAAATAATTTCTTTTATTTGTAGCACGAAACTCAGACTTAAGATAGTGTTCATTTTAATTTATTCCTTAACAATTAGTCTTTCTGTTCATACAGCAACTAGTTTAATAAATATGTAGCTTGGATCTTTTGAACATGGTTAGTATTGACTTATTCTGTGTTGCGTTCGATGGAGTTTCAATCAGTCGGTGCTTGATTGCAGACTATAACATTTTCTTCTGCTATATGAGCGTCACGAGAGTTGGCCATTTGTTTCGAAAAAACATTAAACTAGGTAAGATGCAAGGTTAAAAACTATAAATGAGGTGATGGTGGAATTTGTGGATTAATAAATCTCTTTAAATATAGAGACCGAAAACCTGGTTTTCTTCAAATAGGGGCCAAAAGAAAATTAATATGGTATAAGATTTTTGTAGCTTTTAGTCTTATGGATTACTTTATACATGACATATATTTAAGAAAAATGCTTGAGCAAAACGTAGAAATTTATGTTTATATTTATTTATTTTATATTAAAAAACAAGTCTATTTCATTTTCTTTCGTTATATATGGTCATGCCTTTGAATTTCTGCAGTTCTATTGATTTTGTGTTCTTAATTAATTGTATCTCCTAGGAATAATGCCTTTGAATTTCGACACTGACGATTTTTTCTTTTAAGTTGAAAGGTTAAGAGGAAAGATGTATTTAAATTAATTTTAACTTTAACTTTTAAATGATGTAGAATGATTAGATTCAATAATACATTTTGTAACATTTTATTTTAATAGTATAAAATTAGCAAAATGTAACGCTACATAGCTGATAACTTATTAAAAACTTTTCAAAACTATTGAGAAAGGAGATCCTACACTTAGAAAATAAATTCTATTTGTGTTGTTGAGCCACCCTCCTCTTCATTGTGAGATGATCAAAGAAAATCCCTTCCTAAGCTTACACCATTTAAGGTGATTATTGCAAAAGAGAAACATACACAATCAAACAAAGATAAAAACAAGGATAAACTAGTATAAAAAGAAATATCACATTTACTTAAATTCTCATATATATATATATATATATATATCACACTCAATCGAAGAAATTTACATTGTGCAGTATCACACAACAACCATAAACCTGACTCATCCGAATATACCATGAATGTCGAGTTATAACATATTTTGCCCTTTTATGTGATGGAACAACTGACCCCCCCCTCAACTACAACACAAGGTTAGTCCGTTAAAACGCTCTTTGCCAGATGGAGAAAAGACCCCATTCTAGGACCATGGTGGGTTCTGCACTTGTGTGGTGAAACAACTTACTCACTCAAAGCTACCACACAAGGTTAGTCCTTTAACTTGCCCTTTGCCAATTGAAGAAATACCCCAAGCTAGGACCTCTTGCTTCTCTCATGACATGACTCACCACTCTCTACTTGAGCATGAATGATAATTAGAGTGTCAGGATAACCCATCAGAACTGAGCTTCTTACATTCATACTTACAATACTTGAAACCCCCACTAAGAGTTCCTTCCTTGAAACTCTATTCACCACTTTGGTTCACACATACACACACACACACATTGCATACAGTACATGAATCCACTTAACATTCACCAAAGAACCATAGATCATTCATAGAATCAACACAGACAACCAAAACAACATGTAAAACAAACCTCTTGACTGGTACTCAAGCGCCCTAGGATTCGCGCTTAGTGCCCTAACTCCTATTTCCTGGCTCTTAGTGCCTTAAGGCTGGCGCTCAGCACCCTGAACTTTGGAAACTAGCGCCCAACGTCCTAAAAGGGGCGCCCAGGTGCTATCAAAAAACCATACTCCTTTTGGATCATTATGCACACTTCTACATAATTCGACATCAACTTTACGTCTCGTTCCCTTAGAGTGGACGCCAAATCTTCCTTTAAATATAACTATTTATTCACATATTAGACGTCATTCTCTTTACTACTCGACGTGTATATAAACAAGTAACGTTAGCCCTACAGTATTCAACATTAAAGTTACGTCTCCCGATATGACGTCGATCACGAATTCGCCGTTAAAAGCCCAAAATATTCGACGTTGTACGCTGTTTTTGTACTAGTGTAACCACCCTAAAACATATGAAATCTAATACCTAACTCAAAATGACTACTCCAACCCAACTTACTACCTTAAACCATACCAAACTCAATTCCATCACTTGCAACACCCAATTTCTGCAACTAATAGCTTGAACAAGTCATAATGAACTTAATAGTAGTTGGGCGAGTAGAAGTAGCCCAACAATTGATGTGAAAAAAAAATAGAAAATATTAGTTGCCTCCTAACAAGTGTTTGTTAAATGTATTTTAACTCGACATTTGATATTCATGGTTGGTGATCGATCCTTCTGGGTGGCTTAATCTCTTAACGTCCATGTATGGTCCTACTTTATTATTGTTGCAACTATAGTTTTCCTTGAGTAAGACTCCTAAATTTCAATTTTTCCACCAACTCTAATTTTTTTGACAAACCATACCTTTAACAATTTTCATCTTCATCTTCTAGGGATAATCTTCAACTACTTTGGTTGACAAAACTTCATAGGTTGACCTGGTCTGAGTTCATTTGTTCCCATCAAAGTGTGGTGATGAACTGGAACATCCTATTTTGATTACAACTTAGGATCCTTTTCCTTGTCTTTAGCCATTGATAGGAGAAACAACTGGAACACTTTGTTAGCAACTTTGAAGCATGCCATAGTCCTTTCACAACTTCATTTACAACATTAAGGTCCTTCTATTCCTTACTAGAATTGTGTTTTGCTTTAAACACATTGAAATTCATTTCTTCATCTTGATCTCTTAATTTTAGCGTCCCATCATCAACATGATGATGATCATCTTAGTTGTTTTCATAAATGGTCTACCTAAGATGAGAGGTATCTTTGTGTCTTCCTTCATATCAAGAATGACAAAATCCATTAGAAAAGTGAATTTGTCCACCTTTACAAGTACATGTTTGATGACTTCATAACGACATTTAATGGACCAATCTTCTAGTTGCAAGGTTATTCTTGTTGGTTTGACCTATAAGTCTCAAATCTTCCTCATCATAGAAAGAGGAATTAGATTGATGCTAACTCTCAAATAAATTAATGCTTTCGCAATATCTTGGTCACCTACGATGCAAGGAATAATGAAACAATCAGCGTCTATGAATTTTGGCAACAACAACTTTTGTATTATAGCACTTCAATTTCCTTGAATCTCAATAGTCTCCTCTTCTATATACTTCCTCTTCTTAGTAAGCAAGTCTTTCATAAATCTTGGGTAAACAAGCATTTGTTGTAGTGCTTCTAAGAAAGGAATGTTGATCTCTAACTTCTTTAAAATATTCATGAAGTGATCGAACTACTTCTCCTTGTCTTTCTATGAAGGAATTGGTGGGTATGGAAGAGATTTTTCCACACCTTTCTCTTTGATTTTCTCTTTCTCTTCCTTCCCTTGACTTCCTTCCTCGACTCTTTCCTTATTCTTCTCACTCATTTTATCTTCAATCTTATTTTTTTTTCAATCTTTTCCTCATCATTCTCATTTTCTCACTCTATATTTTTTCAGCCTTTCTTTTTTCCACTTTATCCTTCAATACCTTTCCATTCCTAGTATTGGTAGAATAACAATGCATCTTTGGACTAACCTCAGTGTTGGCTATAAAGAAAATTTCAAGTTTATTCCCTAACTTTTGTGCCATTTTACCCATCTGAGTCTCCAAATTTTAGATGGATGCTTTTGTATACTTGTGATTGGAGATAGAGACTTGCATAAATTGTTGAAATATTTCTTCAAGTTTTAACCTCCTTTCATGCCAAAAGGGTTGTTGTTGGAGGTGGTGTTAGGGTGGCCTATTTGAAGGTATGATTTGTTCGATGCTTGAATGAGACTTTCATTCTTGATTATAATTCATGTAGTTGTCTTCCCCACCTTAATTTCCTATGTAATTAACCTCCTTCTAAGGCTAGCTTTGTATAACACATTGTCCATGAACATGATATCCACTATACAACACATAAAATTGTACTAGTTGTAGTTGTTGGTGTTGGGCTTGAGAGATATTTTTGAGCTCTTGAGGTAGTGTTGAGAGCTTTTTGATAAGAGTTTCCATTTCTTGAGTTATTAGCTTGTTTTGAGCTAATTATGCATCTTGAGTTCACAGCTCCAATAGACCCTTTTTATGCATTTGAATTCTCTTGTTCAAAATCATTGGGTACCATATTTTCTATCAATGCCTTAACTTTTTTAGTTGTCTTTGATTTGATATGTCTCCAACTTGATGGCATATGCCCTAGCCCTGACCAAACACATACAAGAAGAGTTGGAGTCATCAATGGAAGATTGACTTATGATCTTATCATTACATGCCATCATTTTAAGTAGTTTTTACAAGGTATGAGCAGCTATTTATAACCAACAACCCTAGAGGTGTCTCATCAAAGTAGAAACAAAAATCCTCAAAGCCTTAACTTTGTTAACTTGGGTAATAAAGCTAAAATCCTCTCTGTTAAAAGGGTGACATGTGGGCGCTATTATGAAAAAAATCCTCTCCTTTAGTAGAAAGACACGTGACTACTTACTAAGGAAAAAAAATCTCCATTAGAAGAGCAACACATAGTCACTACTCTCCCAAAGAAAGAGCCAATCACGCCACTTGCCTTGCCTTCAAAGGTGATCTAGGTGGATTTTGACTAAAATTAATCTATAAAAGGTGCCACCTATGAGTTAACTTGGAGAGTTGACTTATGTTGACCAAACTTCTACACTATTTGACCCATGATACAAGGTCCAAGAAGAAAACCTAGACTACTTGGCCTATTATACTAAGCATAAAAGAAACCTATTTTACTAAGAACTTATATTACAAGAATTTGTGATTTACCTACAGATAATTACATACAGATTTGGACCCATAGGTAAATTACTTGTTACATACAAATTTTACTTAGGGATATGAGAAATTAAGTTACATATTTTTCGTAAGCAATGCCAAAAAAATTTTCCTACCAATTTTTCATATATAAAATCCATGTGATTTTGTCATCTTAGAATGGAATTTTTGCGAAGGATATTATGCGTAGGTAATGATATAGGATTCATAGGTAAGTGAACAAAAAATACCTACTAATTTCAAATACGAATTTGGAAATAATTCATTATTAAAAGTTAAAACTGATAATATGCTTACCCTCAAGCTCACCACTCTCTCTCCCTACCTCAAAATATTTCCTCACTATTAAAGAAGAACATCTATCGACATTCACTCACTCTCGCTTACAAGTGCTGATCTTAATTCTTCGTAAGTTTCCTATTTTTCTTCGTTCAACCTTACTCTCTCTCTCTCTCTCACACTTACCATTGTCATCTCACACTGACTCACAGAGAAGAAAAAGTTTGTTCTTCTCGCTCTCACTCACTTTTCGTTCTTCTAGAGTTCATTCCTTCTCCATTCATTTGGTAAATAATCTTCTTCGTTCATTCCAAAATCCCTAAATCTCTAAAACACTAATTCCCTCCCCTCTTTGCTGCGATTGGCAGAAAACACATTGATACGAAATTTTCATTGAGGCGAAGGTGTTGTGTTTGGGAAAAATTGAAAATGCTATTAAAGTATGTTTCATTGTTTGAGTGTATTTTTATTTGTCTTTTCTTAGACAATGTTGGCTTTGGCTTGTTTTGGGTTGGCTTAAGGATTATAGTAGATTCTTTTGTTGTGAAGACACTCAGGTACAATAGCTTGCTCAATTTCTTTAATAAAGAAAATGAAATCTTAAATAATGAGAATCATCATTCAAACCAAGTATTGAGATTGCAATGCAGAGGAAGAAAAATAGAGAAGCAAAAATAATTTGTATTACCCCAATTCTGCATAATGTAGATATATATATTTATACATTAAGATTATAACAAAATTAGTTATAGTTCTATCTAATCTACCAGCTATATAAACATAATAATAACAAACAAAAATAATAACAAGCAAGATTTTAAATCCTAACAAGATATTAAATCATAACAAATATTAAATCCTAACAGCCCTCCTCAAGCTCGAGAATGAATGTCAATCATTCCCAGCTTGGAAACCAGAAATTTGAAAGCTGCGGGAGGAAGTCCTTTTGTGTAGATATCAGCTAACTGGCATGTAGAAGGATTCGACAGTAGTTTAAGTAAGCCAAAACAAAGTTTTTCCCTTACAATATGACAATCTATTTCAATGTGTTTCGTGCGTTCATGGAAAACCAGATTTGCAGCAATATGAAGGACAGATTTGTTATCACAGAACAAGACTGCTGGTTGTTGAAAATTTACGTGAAGATCCTGTAGAAGAAAAGTTAACCATTGAATTTCGCAAGTAGCTGTGACAAGATTTCTATATTCAGCTTGTGAGGAACTTTTGGATACAATGGCTTATTTTTTCGATTTCCATGAAATAAGTGAGGAGCCAAGATAGATAGAGTAACCAGTAATACTTCGTCTGGTATCAATGCAGCCTGCCCAATCAGAATCGCTGAAGCCTTTTAATTGTATGATGTTATTGCTAGGAAAGAAAATCCCTTTTCGAGGAGCACCTTTAAGATATCTAAGAATCCTGGAAGCCGCTTGTTGATGATTTGTGTTGGGATTTGAGAGAAATTGACTTAGTTGTTGTACTGCAAATGAAATATCTGGTCTAGTGTTGGTGAGATATAACAATCTACCAATCAAATCTTCTATAAGAAGATGAAGCTGCATCATTTAGAGGTTGGCCAGAATTTGTGTTGAGCTTTGTACGATAGTCACAAGGCGTGGAAACGGGCTTAGAGTTTAAGTAACCTTCATCTTTGAGAATGTCCAGAGTATATTGTCTCTGGGAAATGGAAATACCTTCTTTGTTTCTAGCCACTTCAAGACCAACAAAGAATTTAAGATTGCCAAGGTCTTTAATCTTAAATGTTGCGTCAAGAAGATAAGTAATATGAGTGATTTCTGTGAGATCATTTCCTGTGAGCACTATATCATCAACATAAACCACTAAAATAGTGACATTGGAATTAGAATGTTTGGTGAACAAGGAATGATCAGATGCAGATTGGAGGAAGTCATTGGATAAGAGGAAATCAGATAAACGAGCATACCACTATCTGCCTGCTTGTTTAAGACCATAAAGTGATTTTTGTAACTTGCATACTTGATTGGGTTTGATACAGTTGAGCCCTGGAGGAGGTATCATATAAACTTCTTCATTTAATGTACCATGAAGAAAAGCATTATTAACATCTAGTTGCTTAAGATGCCAATTATGTGCTGCCGCAAGAGCTATAACTAGTCTAACCGTTGTGATTTTAATCACTAGAGAAAAGGTATCTAGGTAGTCTTGACCTTCAATTTGAGTGTAACCCTTGGCTACCAATCTGGCTTTATATCTTTTAATGCTTCCATCAGCCTTGTGCTTGATTTTTAAAACCCATTTACACCCTACAGTAGTTTTGTCAACAGGTAAATCTGTGATTTCCCAAGTGTTATTTCTGGCCAATGCAGCAAGCTCATCATCCATGGCTCTAACCCAGTGAGGATATTTGGATGCCTCAGAATAAGATCTAGGCTCAATGTTAGCAGAGATATGCATAATAAATCGATAATAAGGTGTTGCAAGTTTCTTATATGAAATGACAGAAGCAAGAGGATGTTTGATACCTGAAGAATGAGAGGTAATAGTTGATGCATAAGAAGTTTCAAATTCAGATAGTCTTGAAGGTCGATTTTTCTGTCGGGTGGATCTTCTAATGTTAGGAACAGGTAGAGTGGAAGGTGAACTGGGTGGAGAAGGATGCGAAGGAGCTGTATGAGGTGTGGGCATACATTGGTCAATATAGAGCAAAGGTGGGTGGGTGAGAAGGTGGGAATTAGAAGTGGTGTATGATTCATTGTGGTAAGGAAAACAACTTTCATGGAAGACAACATATCTAGAAATCTCAATGGCCCTAGTTTTGAGGTTGAAGGTGATGAAGCCTTTTTTGTGTGGTTTATAGCCAAGAAAAATAGCGGGTAAGGCTCTTGGATCAAGTTTATGTTTATTGTTTGACAAGGTGTTGACAAAGCAAAGACAACCAAAAACTTTAAGGGTGATGATATAAAAAAGAGAACTGTATAATTGTTGGTGTGGAGAATGGTTATTTAGGAGAGGAGTGGGAAGGCCATTAATGAGGGTAGATGCATGAATAAGAGCATAAGACCAAAAAATGTTTGGTAAGTGTACTTGAAAAAGAAGAGAGCGGGTAACATTTAATAAGTGCTGGTGTTTTCTCTCAACTAAGCCATTTTGCTGGGGGGTTTCAACACAAGTTGTTTGGTGAACAATTCCAGTATTTTTATAAAATTCGGCCATAATAAACTCAGTTCCATTTTCAGATCTAATGGTTAAGATCTTGGTTTTAAGTTGTCTTTTAGCATAGGTAATGAAAGATTGTAAATGTGACTGAGTTTCAGCTTTTGAGATTAAAGGAAACACCCATACATATCTAGAAAAATCATCAATAATGGTTAAAAAATATTTATGACCATGAATGGAAGTAGCAGCACAAGGATCCTAAATATCAACATGTAATAAGGAGAAAATAGAAGAAGCATGAGAAGTACTGTGAGGAAAAGAAGGTTTTCTTTGTTTAGCCATATGACAAGGAGTACATATAAAAGAGTGATCAAAATTAATCACAGGATATAACTGTTGCATTACATCTAATCTATCATGAGATGGGTGGCCTAATATGTAATGCCAAATATCAATGGCTTCCTTATTACAAATTGTTGTGTTGATGGAGCTAAAAGAAGTTTTGAGTGTATACAATCCATCTTGTGCATCAACTATACCAATCATCCTCTTGATGTGTCTGTCTTGTATAAAACATTGATTGTCAAGAAATATTAGTTGACAATTATGGACTGTGGTAAGCTTGGAAACAGATATAAGATTGAAATTAAATTGTGGAAGATATAAGACATTAGAAATAGACAAAGAATTATTAATCTTTACTGTTTTAGAATATGAGGCTACGGTTTGTTGTCCATTTGGTAGTTTTACTGTGATGGGATCAATAACCTTATAGGATGAGTATAGATTCAAGGAAGAAGATACATGATCATTGGCTCCTGAATCTATAATCCACATGACATGGTCTGTAGCATGAGAAATTGGTAGCACATTACCTATAAAAGAAGTATTTGGAAAGAAAGTTGTACCAATTTGATTTATGTGGGAAGTAGTTGTAGAGGATCCCAATTGTGTTTGTTGTTGCATCAGGGCTATCAAATGTTGATATTGCTAAGGAGTGACTTTTAACTCATTCGAATTAGATACTTGAGTGTTATCAATGGGTCCTTCAGTGTTGCTTGTGGCAGCATTGTTCACCATAACAAGTCTGTGTAGTTTATGCCCAGGAGGGTAACCATGCTTCTTAAAGCATTCATCAACAGTGTGTCCAATGATATTGCAAAAAGTGCAAACCTTTGAGTTGTATGAACCTGAATTTGATTTCCGCCAAAGCCTCCTCTATTTAATGAATAACCTCGACCTCCTCTTATCCCTTTGTCGTATGAGGATCCTGAAGATCCTGATGGATAGCTATTCTTTTTGTAACAATTTTCAGCAGTGTGGTAATCTTTTCCACAGAATGTGCAAGATACCTTGTTACTGGCATTTGTTGTGGCTGCATTTAGCATACTCATATTACTCATGGTTTGGTAAAAAAACGCAAAGAAATCAAGAATGGGCAAGAATCAAATGAATATCAGAGGCACAACATAACTCTTCAATTGAAAAACTCTGATACCATCTTAAATAATGAGAATCATCATTCAAACCAAGTATTAAGATTGCAATGCAGATGAAGAAAAATAAAAAAGCAAAAATAGTTTGTATTATCCCAATTCTGCATAATACATATACATATATTTATATATTTAGATTATAACAAAATTAGTTATAATTATATCTAATCTACCAGCTATATAAACAAAATAATAACAAATAGAAATAATAACAAGCAAGATTTTAAATCCTAACAAAATATTAAATCATAAGAAATATTAAATCCATGAAAAATAAAGAAATCAAAGTCTATGCTAGATCTATTATTGGGCAACTTGTATTGCCATGGTCCAGGTTCATAGTTTTGGGAGTGAGATGGTGTGTTGAAACTTATAAGCCAGCTTAGTTGTGGTTACCACTAGGCTTCATTGTCTTTGAAAAACTACCTATGGAGGGATTGGCCAGAAAAGGCTAAATGCAGCGTCATAGTTTGAAGCCATCAAAACGCTGGCTCTTAGCAGGTTGACATCTCACATCAACTTCAAATAAAAGTTAAGTAGTGCTTGGTTTCAAAAATAGGTTACGGATAGTCCTCAAGCTAGTTTTGTGGGATGTGTTTGACCTTAAGTCCAAATTCCAAGATTCTGATACTTGGAAGGGTTATCTTTTGATCATAGTAGAAGGCATATTTCACTCTTGCCATTTTTTATCGTGGGTTGTAGATCTAATTATACAAGGCCGAACAATCTGCATAATATGATTGCGTGGTTATAAGCATTCAGTTTGTGTATTTATTTTATGTCCTGATTAATTTATGCTACTGTTGATGGTGTTACAGTCATCTGCTGTTACTTTACCTTAAGTGTATTTACTACGAATATAGAACCCTATCAAGTATAAAACTTTCCTCCACATTGAAGGGTTGTTTTCATCTGAACCAAGTATATATTTTAACTTTATAGGTTGTCTAACTTTTTTTCATAAACAAACGAGTAAGTTCTTTCCCCAAAAATCCGTTCTATTTATTTTTAATGTAATTCTAATCCATATTGTGCAATAATATGATCAATCCGTGACAGATAATGCATTCATAAATCGTATAAACTATATGCAGGTTATATGCCTTCTGATCTTTATAACTTCACAAAAAAGGAAACTAATCTTTTATTGGAATTAATTAGTTTTTTTTTTTAATTTTTAAATGCATATTTCGATGAAAGTTGTCAAACTTAATATTTTAGTATTCATTTTGCAAAGTAAACCTTGGTCTTGCTTTATGCAAAATATGAGTGTTTCGGCATATTTTGGAGGGTAAACAAACATTTAAAAAAATTGAGTTTATTCTCCAAACTGCTTATAGAGCACTCCTTAAGAGGAATTCAACCACAATTCTAAGGCTTTGTTCACTTGAATGGATTTTGAGAAGAGTGATTGATTGAATTTGAGAGGATTTGAAGATAAATTTTGTTGTTGTTTATTTTAGTGAATTTGGAGGTAAGTGAGAGTGAATTTGGAAATAAATTTTTTTAATCTGTCACATTAATCAAATCTTACACTAATTCTCCCAAACGTTGTTTCAAAATTTATTCTCACTTGCCTCCAAATTCACTCAAATCTTACAACAACACTACTTCTCCAAACAGAGTAGTACTTTTTTATTGTTAATGATTTGATCCTTCTAGAGCTGGTACTAGAGTGGATCCTATGTTTAACATTGCCGAACTCCACCTGAGATTAAGTTATCGATCATTTGATCCTTTCATTCTACCAACTACTGTCAAACAGGTTTATTATGTGCCATATCCACCATTCCTCAATATTGACAAGCGTGGTTGGGCTATTGCAATACAAACCAAGCCTAGAGGTCGCATTGACTCAAATGAGGTTGAGGAAGATGTTGCCTACCAACTTGACCAAATGTCACAAGCACAAGAAATTATTGAAGTTGAACGTATAACCGCATTGCACGACCTTGATAGTGATGGAGATGAATTAGAAGCACTGATACAAGTTTGACAAGAAGACGAAGAAGAAGAAGAAGAAGAAGAAGAAGAAGAAGAAGATCATGATGACGATGATTGAATGTTGGACATCTATTGTAGTAAATTTAACTAGCATTTCAAAAAAAAATCCAATTGAGTTATGCAAAATACCATCTTAAAAGTTGTATGCAATTATTTTACATTCACTTTAATTTGTACTGATCCTTCCTTAGACTGTTCTATTGTTTCACTTTATTTTTAACCATTTCAATGCAGTCATGACAGGAGAAGGTTCAGAACGTCATGATAATGGAAAGGGGGTAGCAAGACCTAATAAGAGGCAACGGTAAGCACCAAAGTATGTACTTAGGGTGCCTGTTACACTACCTACCACTGCTGCCCCCAGTTCATCATCCGTGGGGCCTCCTCCTACCCCTGCAGTACACCCTCCTCCTACCCTTACAGTAGACCCTCTTTCTCCTCCTGTGAATATTACCCCTACTCCTCCTCTTGTGATTATTACCCCCACTCCTCCCCTTGTGATTATTACCCCCACTTCTCCCCTTGTGATTATTACCCCTACTACTCCCCTTGACCCTACTTATATACCTTCCTCATCTTGTATACCGCCTTCTGAGACTGCCACACCATCTGCTGATCCAAATTCAGCTAGTGATGGTGATGGTGTTGACCCGCCCCTCCATGATCGAAAATAGATTAAGCCATATGGTAAAGGGTAAGACTTTAATCCCTTTTTTAACCATTTTGATGTTTAAAGATATCCTTAATTCAAATTACTTTTTTTTCTTTATATGCAGGTTTATTCCATCCAAGGTTGCTTCCTAGGCCATCACACGATCAATTAAGCAACAATATTTGAGTCCATGACCTACTTGGGGAGAAGTACCTATAGATGACAGAAAGCCATTCTGGGAGCGTTTTAAGTTGAACAACCCATTAAACTAATTGTCATTCTTATTTTAGTATGTTCATTAATCAATGTTTGTTTTATTTATTGTTATAGATGAAGGTGCAGTGGAAACTTGAACATGAAACTCAAATAGAAAGAAATTTCCACATGAAAGCATCTCATCGGCTATCAGAGATGTTTAGAGATGCCCACAATGCAGGGGAGCGTGATGAGTCACCATTTTTCTCTATACACTTAGCTTCTCGCACCATACTTTGTTAGTGAATTGTGCTTAATTATCAATTATTGTTGCCTTTTCACTATTTGGGCTCAATTTCAAGACTAATTCTTATTTTAATTAATTTGAATTATTTGAGCTTAATTATTTCAATCATTTTATGCAGGACAATCACTGTTGAAAGGTTGAGTAACGATCTGCTGAAGATGGCCGAACGATTTTTTGAAGGCTTGTCCGAATGGTCCGTGATCGAACGGTCTTGGAGACTTGACCGAACGATCTGTCAAAGACTTCACCGAACAGTCTCTCAAAGACTTGACCGAACGACCTGTCAAAACAGCTTGTCAAAGACTGACCAAACAACTGCTGAGAACCTGCAATGAATGACCGAGCATTACACTACCGATCGGTTTGCTGAAGGATTGGCCGAACGGTCTGTGGAAACCTAGCTCAACTGATTGAACCGTACGACATAGCCTTAGTGCATGAGTTTCCCTGAACCGAACGGTCTGTTGAAGTCTGCACCAAACGAGCTGAGAAAGTCTTGCTGGAAGCCTCCACCGAATGGTCTGTGGACGCATATACCGAACGATTTGTGAAAGCTTACACTGAATGACCGAACACTAATGAACCGAACGACAAACAACTGTTGCTTAAGAGTGGATGACCGAACGGTCTGGTGAAGACTGCATAGTACTAGCTGAGCCTGCAAAGCCCTTACGGACCGAACGGTCAGATGTAGTAACCAAAGGAACTCAACAGCAGTGTTGGAAGCACATTCTGGGACTTCAAGAGGGTGTCCACATCAATGGTGTAGTTTAATTTCGTTTTAGAAGGTGATTGGGTCAAACTTTAGGACTTTGGGCCCAATTTTAGGTCATTCTGTAGGAAGCCCATTAGGAGGGCATTTTGGTCTTTTGGGTTATATAAAAACCCTAAAATCAGATTTCTCAACACTCTCCCAGCCGCCACTTAGATTTTCAGTTCTTGGGAGCTTCTTCTTCTTCCTCCCCCATGGGGGAGATTTAGGTTTTGCTTTTATTCCATTTTCATGTATTGAACTCCTTTTACATTGTAAATTAATAGTTGAAGTCGTTAATGCGTTCAGTTCCCGCTCATTTCATTTTATAAAGCTTTGCCATGCTCTAGTTCGTTTCTTCTTCGTTACTATTCACTGTCTTCTTCACTGCTGCGTTCTGGTTTTACGCTTACTGCTCATTTCGTCTTTCATTTGTTGCTTCGTTCTCTTTCGTGTTTACTGTTCATTCTGTGTTTAAGTTCATTTAATGCATTTACATTCAGCTGCATTTACGTTTTCTGCATTCTGCGCGTTTACTGTTCTAGCATTTTGTTTCTGCAATTTCGTTTCCGCTGCACTGTGTTTTGAATTCTGCAAGTTTACTGTTTCTACGTTTACTGAAATTACTGTTCGATTTTCCAATAACACCGTTCGATCTCTAACAGGCTTTACTGTTAAAGACCGTTCGGCTTTCTTCTGCATTGACTTGTCTAGTTTTACATTCTCATTTCCATTCGGTCTTTCTTTTATTTCGTTCGGCTTTCTTATGTTTTAACTCGTTTCCATTTCTTATTTAAATACTGTTCGGTCTCCTCATCAGGACCGTTGGGCCTTATGAACAGAACCGTTCAGTATCTGGCACACTCGTGTTAGAACCGTTCAGCCTTGTGAATAGGACCATTCGGTTCGGTCTTCATGTTTTCCACATTTAATTCAATGCTTTCAATTCTGCTTACATCTTTATTTAATTTCCAGTTTAATTTAGTTTAATTGCATTCACAATCTCTTTCAACCCCCCCCCAACTTCGTGTTTGACCTAAGTCCTTAACCACATTTGGTCCTTGAGAGACGACCTAGGAGTCACTTCCTAGTCTATACTGGATTCTTATTTGCACATCAAATTTGCATGGGCCGCGATAGCCCTATCAGAGCGCCCTCACTGGTTGGGCGAGCACTTTTAGAACTCTTTACTCGCTCATTGGAATTCAGCAGAGTTTCGCAATAAGTGTGCTACAACCCAGAGGAATAGAGCTTCTGAAAAGGGTGGCACCCTGCATACTGGTGGGTCGATCACGGTTCATGAGCATGTCATTCGTATGGTAAACTTTCATTAGTTTTCTGTTTCTTTCATATATAACTTATGTATTTTCTATTTCCTGTACACTTCTAACTCTAAATTATGTTACAAGCACAAGCTCTAGGATGGGCGGTCCATGTTGATGGGGTCTTTGCACAGACTCATGTTTGGAAGGGCACTAATGAATTCGTTGATGAAAGATCTCATAAGACTCATGTAAGCAAATAACACTGCTACTAATAGGAACTTTTCATTATGTTATATCATTCCGTAACATTGCCTTTAATGTTTGAAAAGGAAGAATTTTCTACAAGACTTTCACAGGTTAGATTCGAACATGGGTCAGCTCCTACACCGGATGATGCGAGTAATGACAACGACAAAATCTGTAGGACACAGTGTTGGGTCGATGTCGTTGGTGGGAAGAAAAAGGGACGAGTGTATGGTGCAGGACAACTTGCTGCAAACTATACAACATCAAGAGGAGGTACTCTAAAGCACCAACCTTCTTCTTCCACCACTACTTTCGACGAGGCCATTGAGCGCTTGACACAACTACTACAACAACGTGATTAGGAAAATCGTGATTTGAGAGAAGAATACAGTGACTTGAGAAACGAGTTTACAAACTTCAAGTCCCTGGTCATGAGAGCGCTGCCTAATGCTTCAGACATTCATTCCACTATCCCTCAGAAGCCCACATCAGTCCAGCCCACATCAGTCCAGCCCACACCAGTCTAGCCATGTATAGAGCAACAGGATGATGAAGGTCATTCTTATATGATTATGTAGATTATTAGTTTTATTTTGGTTGTTAGAACATTTGGATGTCAGAACATTATGTTTCATATCTAGATAATATTGTTTTATGTTTCATGTTTCATTTATAAATATAAGTGCTTAAATTTGAAGAATAGAAATGATGTTATATTGTTGTTTGTGTCATCAATGATTGGATGATTTTGGGATGCATATTATGGAGGTCTGTCTATGGTTTGAAAATATTATGTAAGTTTGTTTGTGTTGTGAACATTTTATGCATGTTTGTTTGGATGGATAATAAATACAAATATGACTTAGTTTTTCCTAGATCTTACCGAAGGATTTACTGACGATAATCTAGCCGTCGCTAACAGGTCATTATCGACGACTTTTGGTTGTTTCTGAGGGATTACAGCCATCGGTAATTCCCTTCTCTTTTGTAGTGCATGTTATGCTTAATCTATTAAATGCATTAAATGTAATTTGGTTACAACGGTGCTAATTGCTTAACCGATTACATTAATAACGTAATCAATTAATTTGCGTCAGAGTAGCTATTTCTATAAATTGACGCATAACTCTCGACATTAAACAGCTTTTGAATAAAATCTTTCATATCTAATAAAGTTTGTTGAGTTCTTAAATTCCAAGAACGTCTAGTTTGCACGAATCAAGAAGCAGTTCATTTGGAAAGAAATCAAATTAAGGATTTTTGAAGAGTTACTAAATTTTCAAAGTGCGATCAATTTGCACTAATAGGTGTACTGGTGGAAGATCAGAATCATTTGCAATCTTGTGAGATTGTGATTTCCTTATTATTGCTAGCTAGGAAGAGAACTTTGGAGTTCTAGTTACTTTGAGTGTGGTATCTCAAACGGGTTGCAAAAAGAGGATTGTTCTTTTTCTGTTTTTCTATAGTAGATTTGGAGATAGAGAGAAGGATACATTGAGATGGTGTCTCTGTATTGCTTGTTGTAAAACTCGACCGATATAGTGGATTACTTTCAATCTCAGGTTGATTGAAAGAGAATGAATGTAGGCATTGATGTCGAACCAGTACAAACCTTGGTTTTGTTATTTCTATCCTTTATCTCTTTTATTACCTTGCATTCTTTATTTGCTTGCATTCCAAAAAAGGTCAATAATTTTGAAAAGGTTTTTAAAAGAACAATAATTGATTTTCACGAGCAATTATGAGAATTTTTAAGCAAATTTTTTAGCATTGTGTTTTCATTAAATGCATAATCAATTATCATAGTTGACAACAAATTTTTGGATGGAGGTATCCTTGAGTGACATCTCTATAAATTAGATTGAGACTCTCATTCTAAAATACGAAATACAACGTAGGAAAAAGTGTATTTCGAAATTCTTATCTGCAGTGTGCGGTGATAAGTGTTATAGAATTTGTGTAACCCTTATACTGTGATTTTGAGAAATTGGCGTCTTTTGCATAGAATCAAAACTTTCATTGGAAGTTTGATTGAGTGTTATTGTTGTTGGTGAGTTGAAAGTTTGTCATGTGAAGATTCGAATATATATATATATATATATATATATATATATATATATATATATATATATATATATATATATAAGAAAGCAAACAATAATATTTTTCTTTAATATGCAAATTTATTAATCTAAAAATATCATAGTTGATTACACAAGTCTAATCAAATATGATAGAGCACTGGTAGAAGACAATAGAATTTGGCAATCGACTGTATCGCGAAAGTGACCATTTCCGAGTCCATCTAGAGGGAACAAGCAGCGACATACATTGGAATCTGTGCCACAATTTACACGTTCATGTCTTTTTCTGGAAAGCATTAGCTGGGAAATACTATTCTTGCCTTGCTTCTCTCGTGGGTTCTGGGTTTTGTCACGAAAATGATTTAGGAAAAAAAGAAGAAAAGAGTATACTGTTCAGAAAAGAAATTAAAAAAATATTTTTTTAAAATTTTAGTTAAAAGATTTAATGATTTAAAATTAAAAAAATTTAAAAAATTTAATTTTACTTAAAATAAAAATTTGATTTTTCTTCTTCATATTTTTAGTCTATATTTTAATTTTGGTAATTTTTATTTCATTTTTGTTAAATTTCTTTTAACATAGTATTTGTAACATCCCAAAAATATAGCATAAAACTATATACAAGTGTCAACATTTAATAATATAATAGAACAGTTACTGCATTAATAAAGTTAAACTTACAGTTATTACAAAATAACCATAAAATTTAAAACTTTACAAAAGCTTCCTATACTACTACAAAACTACACACATAACCGACCGGTTATATACAAAATTATAGTGGTGACCGAACAGTGCACCCAAAACTAAGACCATCCACATGACCGATCGATCATAAATCTACTTAGCAGGATTTTTGCCATCCAGCTCCTGCTCCAGTGTAAAATCTCCCCCCTTTGCAAACATGGACAAAACAGGAAATAAGGGTAAGCTACTACAATTTAATTGGGCATACATACATACAATTCACACAAGTACAAACAATACAAAGCCTAAAACTATAGCATACCGAAACCAATGCAGATAGACATATACAAATTAAACCCTATATTACATGCATAAACCAAACACCTGACTTGACCATCCGGATTGTATGAATATGTAGCTTGAGACCGTTCATGCATTCGGGTGGTGTAGTAACTGGAAAACCATCAGCTTCCACCCGAGGTTAGTCCGTTATAACTCACCCAAGAACCTATGGGCTAGGACCTCCTGTCATTCTCACACAATGTATTACCCATCTCTACTTGAGAATTAGTAATCATCAGAATATCAGGATGAACTCCGTGAATTTCACTATCCATATTCATACTTTACCACATCAATACACATTTCACTGAGACATTCCTCCTTGAAATTTTCTTCCACATTACATGAAACATATACCTTATTTGAATAACAATATAATTTCTCATTCTAAATAGATCAATACAACTATCTCAAACACTCAGAGTCAAATAGAGAAAATCATATTTAAAGACTAATCAATCATTTATAGAAGACGAGCAAACGATAACAACACCACCCATGAATATGACCGAACGAAAACTCCCTAATTGTGACAAAATCGAACACTTAGAGCTTAGACCGAATAGTAAGAACTTAGACCTAAATTCAACTGAACTCTTAGTGTAAGACCGAAAGATAGTTCACTATCCACATAACAGGACCGAACGGTCCATACAAGGTAAGGATGAGGATATGACCGAATACTAGAACTAAATAAAAGACTAACACGAGACTGTGCGATATAACCCAAGACGAATACTTACAGTTTAGTCTGAACACTTTTCGTTACTCCTAAATATTATTCATCAAACCTAATACTTTTAAGGAAACCGAACATTAAAACAGTATGACCGGATTATGTACAGAAACTATTATCTGATAATAACAGAACGTATTTTTAAACCTATTACATTTACAAAGTCTAACTCTAGTAAAAGAATGATCGTTAACAAAAGACTACTAAATCTGATAATACCAACCATTATTCCACAACCAATTACAACTAGGAGGCCGACCACTCAACTAAGACCGAGCGATCATACTCAGATAAAACCCAAGGAATATAAACTCATTGAAATCCTACTGGTTGACCATGACCGAGAGGTCAACATCGAATACTCAGTTTTCTGCATAATTCTGCAGAACCCCTACAGACTTATACAGAACCACCCAAAACCCATGAATATAACAATTCATACAAACATATACAAATCATTCAATTTCACACATACACAGAATCATCACACAAACCATTAAATTAAATAGCTTCCCTTACCTCGTCACAGAACACAACGCTCACAGTACAAAAATTTGCCCACCACCCAAAATCTCAGAAGCCAAGATTCACTGTTTGAGGGAAAACAGACCAACCACAAGACCAGAAATATGATCAGATTTTTAGAACAAGAAAAAGATAAACACATGCAAATAGAAACTTGGTTTGCATGTGCCAAAAACTAGATTTTCTTAGAAGTAGAAAGACCTACCAGTCCAAATCACCACTTGATCGTTTGAAAAGAGAACTCTTGCAACCAACCAAACTCAAACACAATCTAATTGATTATCAGATGAAGGAAAACATGAGAATTTATAGAGAAAAGGAGGATAGTTTAGAGAGAAGTTAGAGAGAAGGAGGAGAAAATGAGAGTTCATAAAGTTTGGAGAAGAGAGTGCATGCAGAAAAGTGACACCAGATTTGAAATTTTCACTTAAATACTACCGTCAAAACCGGACATCTGGCTTTCAAATCACCTACCCTACATCTGGCTTCCACTATTACTACTGAAATTAAGGATTATGACAGTATTGATGTAATTATTTTTGAGTTGATATTAATTATAAACATTTTTTTAATATTGAAAAAAAGTTATTTTGTAAATCTCTTTTATATAAACACAAGATTAAAATTAAAAACAACATGAAAAATAATATTTTTACTATATTAAGTAAAGAGATATATATGGAAGAATTTTTTTTTCAAAATAATAATTTTTTCTTTAAAAAATTATTAAATAGACATATTAGAACATTATTTTCTCACCTACTGAAACATTATTTTCGTGGTGAGTAATATTTTGATGAAGATGAATTAACAATTTATCCAATCGTAACAATATTTTTATAGGTGTGCTATCTAAGTATTTTAGATCAGAGTGGTCCGTGGATTTTAATTGAATAATTTTCAAAATGTGTAGGCGAACTGTGTGAATGCTCATGCCACATTAACATTGGCTTTGGCTGGGGACTTGGCTGAAGTTAATGCAATCAAAAGGGTTTTTAATGATACATCAGAGTTGAAAATGAATGCAACTAAGGTAAGAAACAGTGCGCACTTAATGCAAATAAATTTTTTTACGTCTTTGAATTGTAAAGATAATGAAGTCAAACTTAAGATAAATATTTCTTGTGTACTCTGTATTAGGTGTGGCAAATGGTGTAATCACAATTAATGAGGCATGTTTTAGGTATAGCAACCTTAATAAAACGAATTAGATCATCTACAGGTATTAGCCGTTACTCTCCACCTAAACCAGAAACCAGTACTAAAAAATATGGCAGGAGTTAATGAGTTAGAACAGCAGCAACCGCAAACTGCTATTCATCCCGTGTCTCCATCTACAACCATTCACTTTTTTATACTCTTATTTTCAGCCATTACCAAGTTCAATTTGTTTGTATCCTTTATTCCCTGATCCATCTCTCTTAACTTGTAATCGAATGTAATTTTGATCTTGAACTTCATCTTACAAGACGATAGCTACAAAAACTTTATTAAATGAGAATAAAATTTAAAAACTAAAAATAATTAATAATTATATATAGACTAAGTTAGATATTATTTTATAAACTAAAATTATTAGTATTTAAAATAGTTTTTGTTAGGTTTAATCATTCACGAAGTCCCTAGCGTGGAATCTCAATTTAGTTCCATTGTTTTTGGAAATCTCAATTGGATCCCAAATTTATGAAAATTGCAACAATTGGATCTTTTCCGTTAAATCGGACCGGATTCAAATTTTTCTGACTCGCTAATAAATGAGTCGGGTTGGGTTCACTCACTAAGTGACCAACCCGTGGTCGGGTCGGGTGGCCCGTTTTGACAGCTCTAGTTGATAGGTCCAACCAAACGGTATAATATCCCCTAAAAATGAAAAGAAAAACAAAAAATAAACATATTAATATCTTATTTTTTTAACGAAAAACATTATAGTTGTTCAGTATAGAACCGATGTAATATACCTTTTAATGCATTTGAACCCTCTTCCCTTTCGTTTCTAAAACTTTTTGTCCCCTCTCCCGTCCTTATCTTCTCTCTTCCATTCTTGCAGCTCTATCCTTTTTGTTTCCATTCTCTTTCCCTGAACCTCTATTGTTGCATTTCCCTCTTTTTGTAAGAACCTCTATTAAGCCCTACATTTTGGTCTTTCATTCTTGCCCTAGCTCTCACTCACCACATTTGCATTCAAGAAGAACAGAGCCCTTGCCGCCATAAGAAGCTTCATTTTTGTTGTTTTGAAAAGCTTCATTCGTTTCATCTCTTCATACTAATTTGACTGGTGTCACCATCCAGCATTGAGAAGCCTCCACACCGTGTCATTGTTGCAATGCGAAGAAGGTGTTTTCATGCAAAAGAGGCACGACTTGTCATCGCTTTGTGTTGAACCCTAGTTGTTGTTGCAGTTGTGCGAAGCAACACTATCACAAAAACGGCTTTTTAAGTATGTTATTTTGGGCTATTTAAGTTTGTTTTACAATAGATTTAGATTCAGCAGACCAACAGACTTAAATTTTAAGTCTATAGTTGACCAACAGACTTAAATTTTAAGTCTGTTATCGTCCAACAGACTTAGATTTTCGTATAATTATAAATAAAAATGATAATGAATTTAAGTTTGTTGTGACCATAACAGACTTAAATTTACTATATTTTTTTCTTTTATATTTTTAATTATTAAACTAAAACCTGAAATACAACAAATTTTCCATAACAGAATATATATTTTGTTAGGAGTTGGAAAGTCTAGGAAAGGAGAAGGAAGAAGAGTACCTAATGGTAAGGGAATGGGAAGAAGAGTTTGAAAGGTAGGGGAATAAGAGTGAAGGAGTCGAACGTTATCTACACTAATACCGAACGGTGGTTGCAAGGGACGAAGGAGTGAAGCACCGAAGGGTCTCTATACTAATACCGTTCGGTGGCTGCAAGCGGGATGGAGTGAAGGGTCGAACGGTATAAGGTTGATAATACCGAACGGTAGAGGATGAATAAAAAGGGCGGGAAATTTTTTTAGGTTGCTAGGGGGAGCGAGAGAGTATAAATAAACATTCTATGATTTTGTTGAGTGACTAGCCATTTCTTACGTTTTGTAAACAAGTCTTGGACCTTGTTTGAGGGGGATTAGGCTACTGTTATTGTATTTCGTTTTACAGTTACATGAATATATACAATCATGATGAAATTCATAATATTCCTTTGTTTTCTCTTGTTTATTTTCTTTGGCGTGAGTGGGTGTTGCGAAAAAAGTTAGGTCTCTTACTCAGAAACCTAACAAATTGGTCCGACCTGTCGGATCTCTTTTGCGAGGGAACATTGAGATGGAGGGAAGAAATGAGGGGTGCCTGAACGTGCTGGAGAATAGGCTAGAAGCGATTGGGATGGCAGTAGACGGATTGAAGGCCGAAACCGCGACCATCTGCCAAGATCTTCAAGAAAGTCATGCAGATTTTGGGAGGAAGGGCGCGTGACCAGAAGGGGATGTCTGACGGTATTCAAACGTCTGTAAACGCCAATCGAAGGACGAGATGGAAAGACGAGATCGGAGGAAGAGTCGGAGAGCGCGACAAAAGTCATGGCGGGTGGCGAAAACGGGTATTATTTCCCCTTTTCGAGGGTTTTTATCCGCTAAATTGGATCTATCGCACGGAAAATTTTTTCGAAGTATAAGGCGTCTCGGAGGAGGAGAAAGTGCGATTAGCATACATTAGAATGGAAGGGAGTGCAGAATACTGGATTCGGGCCTGGAGAACGAAGGCCAGGAACTAATCATGGGAAGGGTTGAAGGATGTGCTGGTAATGAGGTTTGGGGATCGAAACAGAGGGTCGGTCTTTGAGCGATTAGCAGCGACTAAACAAATGGAGATAATGGATGAGTTCATCCAAGAATTTGAGGTTCTAGCGGGGCAGACGAAGGGGTTGCCAGAGAAACAACTACTAGGTATTTCCTCGCGGGCTTGTAGGAGGATATACGAAATCAAGTTCGAATACAAGATCCCCAAGCACTGATGGCCACCATGCGAATCGCTAGGGACGTGGAGGAAGCTCGCAACGGAAATAAGAATGGGTGCTGGAACGAAAATAAAAATCCATCAGCGTGGGGGTAGAGTGTAGGCAGAGGAGGTGCGGTTGCGAGAGTCGAACCAAATCAGAGCAGTGTGGGAAAGACAAGGGGAGTGGAGATCGCCGAGTTAGTCAAGAGCGAAGGACCCCAGGGTGGGACGCCAGATAGGACTGGGATGACCAGGGGTAGGGATAACAAGGGGAGGGGCGTCAGAAACTTACCCTACCCGGAGTTCTTGAAGAGACGAAGCTTGCAAGTGGTGATATTGGGCGAGGATGAAGAGGAGGATATGGAAGAGACTGACGCGGATATGGACCAGAGGTAGATGGAACTTTCCTCGCTCTCTGTAGGAGGATTAACACAGCCCAGAAAAATGAAGTTGCAAGGGGAGATAAAGGGGAGAACCGTGCTCGTATTGATTAGTGGGCCAAGCCACAAGTTCATATCGCAAGGGGTGGTCGAGGAGCTGGGTTTGGAGGTAGAGGCGACCAGGCCATATCACGTAAGCCTGGGGGATGGAAAGAAGAGGAGGACCCAGGGGCTATGCAGGGGGTAATACTGAAAATAGGGAAGGTTGAGGTTGAAGAACAGTTTTATCGTTTCGAACTAGGCGAAGTAGAGGCGATATTAGGGGTGGAATGGCTAACAAAATTAGGGGAAGTAATGACCAACTAGGGGAACCTCACCATGGCCTTCAGGCAGGGAGAAAAGGAGGCGGTGATCCAAGGGGATCCAGCATTGGCTAAAGAGGTGACCATAATGTTGGAATTTAATAGAAGGCAGGAAGAATGGAAGTTCTTGGAGGAGGAATTGCCACCACCCAAGTCGCCAGACCTGAATTGGAAGGCAGTAGCAAGTGGGGTTCCATCATATGATAAAATGAGAATGAAGAGGAGCCATGAGATCAAGCTTCCCAGTTTCAACCTTGAGGACAAGGTTGTTCAGCAGCAGGGTGTTAGGAGTTGGAAAGTCTAGGAAAGGAGAAGGAAGAAGAGTACTGAACGGTAAGGGAATGGGAAGAAGAGTCTGAACGGTAGGGGAATAAGAGTGAAGGAGCCAAACGGTATCTACACTAATACCAAACGGTGGTTGCAAGGGAGGAAGGAGTGAAGCACCAAACGGTGTCTATACTAATATTGTTCGGTGGCTGCAAGGGGGGATGGAATGAAGGGCCGAACGGTATAAGGTTGATAATACCGAACGGTAGAGGATGAACAAAAAGGGCGGGAAATTTTGTTAGGTTGCTAAGGGGAGCGAGAGAGTATAAATAAACCTTCTGTGATTCTGTTGAGTGGCTAGCCATTTCTTACGTTTTGTAAACAGGTCTTGGACCTTGTTTGAGGGGTATTAGGCTTCTGTTATTGTATTTCGTTTTACAGTTAAAGTGGATATATACAATCACGATGAAATTCATACTATTCCTTTGTTTTGTCTTGTTTATTTGCTTTGGCATGAGTGGGTGTTGCGAAAAAAGTTAGGTCTCTTACTTAGAAACCTAACATATTTCCAATTGTTCATGTCTAATACATAATAAAGAGTTCCAAAATCAAAATAAGCATTAAGATGTCTAACTTAAAATTTGTAGTTTAGAGAAAGTCTAACTTAAACTTTTAAGTATAAACATAACCTAAATCAAAACTTAAAAAACACATAATCAAAATCTAATCTCCATGTTGTAGAAGACAACTTGCCCATTCATGTGTTATTTCAGCAACGGTCTCTTTCAATGTTGGTGATGGATCATTGAACACTTAAAACAAACAATGTTATTATGTAGTAGCGTACCTAAAATCGTAGAACTCGTGCATTAGTTATAAGGGCTTACCTTTTGTGAAACTATCATAAATTCCTGCGTGGATGATTGCTTTGTCCAATACATCACGTATTTTAGCCAAACAACAAGTATTTTTGGTGCAGAATCTCCAACCAAATAGCAAGAATTTTGGTGCAGAATTTTTGTCAAAACAGCAAGTATTTTGGTGCTAATTTTTCACTCAAAAATTCAATGATGGGCGCAGAAATTTACGTGAAAGACCCCTCCCTAATAAACCTTCGTACAAAGTTTTAACTCTCATTTATCCCACCAAACTACACTTTTACTGATCATGTATTTCCAAAAGCTATTTGTATGTGCCCATGAACCCATTCTCTAGGTATACTTATATATAATTTGGGTATCCATTATGTACGAACAAAGACAACCAAAAGCATCCAAACTTCCCTAAACCCATGAACCCTAACAAATACACTTACACACCTCTTACATTTTACATCTCAACTACGGAAAACAATGATGGAAACAAGAAGAAAATATAAACCCAACTACTAACCAAAGTATCCAAAACATTCATACAATATACAATCAATTATACATGAAAGAAACATAATTATACTACTTGAAAACACATCAACCATATACACACAGAAATATCTCATGTTAGCATCCCCTACCTCAAGGAATCCTAGCTTTCTTCCTCTCTCACGTTCCCATTATCTTTTGGCACCCTTTTTTCTTACAATTTCTCTAGGTTTTACAATTTCCATTTTTCTCCTACCATTAAACCCCTGCGGGACCCGCAAGAACCTCTCTTTGCTCGATTTCCACCATCTCACACTCCCTTACTTCTCTCAACAACACACAACCAATACTACTTTCTCCCTCCAGAACTTCACCCATCTCCCCCTCATATATACTAATACAAAATTGGGATACTAACACGACTAATATGCCTCGGTTCGTAAAAAACCGAAGCATATGAAAACGCGGTGGCATTTTTGCAATTTTAGCGAACTTATAAGTCTCGGTTCATGGGAAACTGAAACATAAACTGAGTTAGTTCCTCGATTGCCGGGGGAACCGAGGCATATACCCCTGACAAATCCCCTGTGGGCCCTGGTAACACTGACTTATCATGTTTATGCTTTAGTTTTATTTTACCCGATGTGTATAGTAGTGTGTTTATGTTTCGGTTTTATTTTACCCGATGCCTATAGTGTTTTCTAGGGTTAAAATAGAAATCCCTGCAAGTAATCACTATTCTTCTTCCCAAGTTGCGTGAAAGCTCTCTGCCTCGCCGTTCACCACTGCTCTTTGCCTCGTCGTTCACCACTTCTCTTTGCCTCGCCGTTCACCACCGCCGTCGTTTCAATTCCCACTGCCAGGTGGCCCACTACTGTCGTCGTCCCTACTGGCTCAACCTCTGGTGCCCTGCCGCCGCTACTGTCTCGCGCGAGAGGGATCTTTCTTTCTCATCGCTTTCTCACTTCTTCCCCCTTTCTCACTACTTTCTCACTGTGACCCGGGGCACCTGTCTTCTTCCCCATTTCTCACTGCTCTCTTTTTTCTTTCTCGCGCGAGAGATGACCCGAGGCATAAAATTACTTCTTTCTTCTTCCTTTCTTGCAGACAAACTGGGATGACGCGACACCATGAGGGTTGTTGCGGCGCTTCCTCCACAAGGGTTCCATCTCCGTCGCGGCGGCGTCCTGGTCCCAAAATTAGGGTTCTACATATGGGGGAAAGGGGAAAAACAGTGTGCCTTCTTACTCCTGCGCCGTTGTGGAGAGGATGGAGGCGCGACCATGGATGGCAGCTTAAGGAGTTCGCAATTGAAGCTCGTGGCAGTGCTTGCGAGGAAGATGAACTCGCGAATCGCAGCGGTGCCGTTCTGGGTTCTTTTATGGTGGTCCGGTTGCGGAGCGGTAAGGGAAAGCGTTCTGGGTTCCATGAAATTAGGTTTCTGAAATTGGGAATTATTGGGTGTTTGTTTTGATCTTGGGTTGGGATTTTGTGCTGTTGTTTTGATTTTCGGTTGGGGTTTTTGTCGGACACAGATTTTGGAAACACTTTAGAGTTTGAGACACTAGACAACAATGCAGAGGAAAATGCAGTAAGGGGATATGGACTTAGGGGATGAGAAAAGATATGAGAATTTTGATTATGGACTTAGGGGATGATAAAAGATATGAGAATTTTGATGTTGGATGAGCCTGATGATTTCACCGAAGAGGATGAAGATATAATGGATGAGCTTGGAAAGTTGGAAGAAGAATGCAGCAGGCTAGAAGAGTCTTCAGGAAAAAGTTTTGAATATAAAAATGCTTCAGCAATCAATGAAGCCACATTCACAAATTGATTATAGCATGGTAACAGCACGAGCTTCCAAAATTCAACACGGACAGAAGCCTAAAATAAGAAAAAACAAACACATGCTACTGCCTTGGTTACCTAAAAACTGAGGCATAATCCTACCCACTTTTGTTTCGGTCCATAACCGAGTCTAAAAGCTTATACATTTTTACCTCGCTTGTATATGCCTCGGTTTCATAACCGCTGCCTATAAGCAAAAGTAACCGGTGCCGTTTCTCTTCATTGTACTAGTGATATATGATTCTGCAACGCACCCTTTTATATATATATATATATATATATATATATATATATATATATATATATATATATATATATACATCTATTTTTTTTACAACCCATTTTATTTTTTTCTCTCTCTTTAACACATTGCCAACATAATTTATAAACGGGAAAAAGCAGAAGTACCCTTCAAAGTCTAAAACCTTCCTTCCTCTGCATGAACAATTCTACGTGTGAAATACTACCTCCATTCCCAATGAATCCTAACTCATATATACTACCCGCTACTCTCCCAGACTCACTCTTCACCCCCTCCTGCTACCAACAACGTTCAAACAGCACCCACTCTCACGACAACTCTCCATTCTCGCCCAACACCCCTATTTCGACTCTCTTGGACCCAAGACCTTCTTATTCTTTATATATATATATGTACATCTTCTACACCCACCCATTTTACTTTCCTAAGAAAACCTATCATTTAAAATAAAACATGCACATCTTTCACCCATAAAGAAATTGATTCATTGTACCTGTTGTTGTTTCCCTTGCCGGAATAATCCTATTGTTGATGGAAGAATTTTGTTGTCACCGAAAAAATGTTGTTGTGGCTGGTTTTTTTAAGGGATGAGCAAGTGAAAGTGAAAATGTGAATCATTTGGAGTAGGTTAAAAGACATTTTTAAGTTTATTACAAAAGATACAGATGTAGAAATATTAAATTAAGTCTATTAAAAAAGTAAGAGATGTAAAAATAACACATTTTTAAGTCCGTTAGAAAAATAGCAGATGTAAAAAAATACTAATTTAAGTCTGTTAGAAAAGTAGCAGACTTAAAAGTACTAATTTAAGTCTGTTAAAAAAGTAATAGATGTAAAAATATCACTTTTATTTACAAAACTGCCACCGCACATTTTTTAAGTGTGTTTTTTTAACAGACTTAAATTCACAGACTTAATAAGTCTATTTTGCACTAGTGCAAGTGTCACCGTTGCCGTGCGAAGCAGGTGCATGCAAGAAGCACCCTCCTTCTGCTACTTTTGAGAAGACTCCATCTAGTGTAGAAATTGCATTTTTCTAAACCGAGGCGAGAAGTGGTTTATTGCCTCGATTAAGTAAAAAACCTTGGTAGTATCTCTTTCATTAGTTACTTCTCAAAAAATGTAAAAAAATTGACCTATTGTTCCTTCTTCTTCCCTGTGAGAAGACGATTGTTGCTTTCTCCTTCTTCCTCGCGCAATCATTCGCTCTCGAAGGCGAAGGGAAAGTTATTGGTTTGTGGCCTTCATTTCACTTGCGTGAAGCTCCTGGTGTGGTCTCCATTTCTATCGCTCGAAGGTTTCTCCATTTCTCTCGCGCGAACAACGTTGTTTGTCGCCGCCACCAGATGTTCATCGCCGCCATTGGTTGTTCGTTGCCGCCCCCGACCGTTCATCGTCGCCATCGGCCGTTCTTCGCCACCTCTGGTCGTTTGCAAAGCCATAGTCTGTTTCTCCTTATTGTCAACATGATACTAACATTTTTATTTCATTACTTTTTTATTATGTTGTTACGCTGAATTTTATTTTATCTACTATTATTAATCCCTTAGCCAAGGTTACTAATAGTTAAAAAGAGTTGATGAATTAGAGATATAGAATTTAGAGTGATGTGAATTATTTTGAATTAGAGATATAGGAAAAGTTGGTGAATTAGAGATATAGACTTTAAAGTCATGTGAATTGTATTGAATTAAAGATATAGAAAAAGTTGCTGAATTAGAGATATATAATTTAGAGCCATATGAATTGTTTTGAATTAGAGATATAGAAATTAAGGGAATGGAAATTTGAAATGTTTGTATTAAATTTTTTTATTTGATGATGAAATAAACTTTAAGGTTAGGAATCATGAGACTAATTAATGTGTTGTTTGTTTTTGTCCTCATATTGTATTTTTGTGATGAGGTTTTATAGCTTCTAAAACGCGAACATTTTCCATTGTTGACCGGCTTTCACGCTCACAAATTCTTAAAATTTCCTTTTAATATGAACATATAATTATTTTTTTACTTGAATATATTGTAGGTTTCATATGTAATTATTTGTTTGCTTGAATATATTGTTGTTGTGAATTACCTTAGTTTCCCGTTTGAGATTCAATACAAAAATTATTAATTATCTCTAGATTATTAACTACATTAGAAGTATTGAATATTTAATTGTCCGATTGGACAATTTAAGAAGAGTAATAACTTTTTCATAGTTTATTAATATGTAAATTTTAATATACGTGTCTTAAATTTCATGAAAAATTGCAATTGTGTTTTGCATTGATCTTCGAGTGCATATTTGATTGTGATTTATAATCACTTTCATTTGGTGTAACCTAAAGACCAATGTGAAATGTTGGTAAAATTTCGTAACATTTTAGATATGTTGTTTAAAATTTATATGTTTAATAAACTAAAAAAAAAGTGAATCTTCTTGAATGTGATAGGGTCACACCTTGAATACAAAAGCGATCATTCAAGATTATTAAAATTATTTCAAGAATTTCAGTAAATATTCGTACGAATCGAGATTGAATTATTTCACTACGAATCAGTGATGAGTACGAGAGAGGGGTAGAAGAATTTATATAGTTTGTGCAATGTAATGAGAGTAGAAGTGATGATGAAGTGAAGTTTTGATGTCCTTGTGTCAACTATTTGAATGAAAGAAAGTTGAAGGCAACCAATATTAGGAAACAATTTATCTGTGATGGTTTCCTACGAAGTTATACAACATGGATATGGCACGACGAATTATTGACTTTCCAACTGTCTCCCTAACTGAAAATGTATTTGATTCAATTATGGAAGATCGACCGAAAGAAGACAAATTAGAGGACATG
The DNA here is from genome assembly GCF_029865625.1 of Vigna umbellata. Taxonomy (NCBI): domain Eukaryota; kingdom Viridiplantae; phylum Streptophyta; class Magnoliopsida; order Fabales; family Fabaceae; genus Vigna; species Vigna umbellata. The sequence goes on from NC_142168.1 coordinate 22,728,388, forward strand.
ATCCGCGATGTTGGCGTAAAAGGTTTTTCCCAAGCGCATGTCTATGAAACTGTTGATAAGGGGAGGAGCTATGTACAGCTCAACCCATATATCACACATATGTGTTTTTTATGATAACAACATAAATGTTTAATAGTTTCTTGCACAACAATATGGCAAAACTATTGCTTGTTTATATATATATGTATGTGCTTGAACTATTTGTGATGTGTATTCATTGTTTACAAATGAATCATTGATTGAAAACACTTTGCACATTGTATATCTGCATGAATTAATCGATTACATAGTTTACAAAATCTGTTAAATTCATCAAATTTCAGTATATGCTTAACTATGGCAAAACACCAAGTTTTAACCGATTACATTATGTGGATAATCGATTAAAACTTGTGGTTATGCCTGTACATGTTTATTGAGTGCACTGATGTGTTTTGAATGAAAAAGTTTTCAAAATGCTTAAGTATGGAACTTAACCGATGACGTTAATTTTCTAATTGATTAAAATGTGTTTTGTGTGAAACCTTTTTCATAAATAGCCATAACTGTCATAACGGTCATATTTTTAAATATTGTGGCTTATGTGAATTGCTTAATCAATTACATGCACTTCTTAATTTGTTAAATGCTGTGAAATGTAAATTTGTTATTGATGAAGGAATTGCTTAACCGATTACATTAATTAGGTAATCGATTAATATGCATTAGAGTTGAGAAAATATATAAATAGACGCATTGCTCATTGTATTCAAAAACTTTATGATTCATATCTTTAATATCTGATTTGTTTGTTGAGATCTTATTGTAGGAGGGTCCTGAAATTCTCTAAGAATCAAGATTACAACATTTGGAAGAAATTCTCAAAGATTCTTGAAGAATTGAAGTGTTGTCATAGGTTGATCATATCTGAATTTTCTACAATCAAGGCTGATTGTAACCATGTTGTTGTGGACTAGAAGAAGACTTTGTGAAGTTCTTTGACTTAGAGTGAGGTATCTCTAAGGGTCACATAAAGAGAATGTTCTTTCTGGGTTGCTATAGTTGATTTAGAGTTAGGAAGGAGTTACATTGAGAAGATTGTTCTCTTTAAGTATTGCTTAGTAACAACTCAATCAATATAGAAGAATCCCTTCAATATAAGGTTGATTTAAAGAAGACTGTACGTAGGCAGTGAGCCAAACCAGTATAAACAACTGTGTGAATTTATCTTTCCCTACACTTTTACTTTGTTCTTATTCTTTGTTGATTACATTCCAAGAAACATCAAAAGATTTCAAAAATATTCTTAAAGAAATTATTTTTACAACCCACCCCTGGTTGGGACGCTTGGCCTAATCTTTTTCTACAGAAACGATGGTGTTTTTTAAAATAATGCAACTCGTTTATAATGAAATTATTTATATTAAAATCATTTAATATTAAAATAATCGAGACACACTTTTTTTAAACTATTGACACTTCTAAAATACCATTTCCTAGGTATTAAAATAATGAATTAATTAATTAGCACAAAAATAAAAAAATAATAAAATCTCAATAATTAATGATGGAAAAAATCTTATACATTATAATTTTGAAATACAAATTTGAGATAAATTAATAAAACCTAAAATTAAAAGAGTAATAAATTAAAATTAATTAATAAGCACAAAAATTAAAAGAGTAATAAATTGTCACAAATTAATGATAAAAAAAATCTTATAGTACAATAAATTTTTTCGTTTATTTAAAAGAAAATTTAATTAAATAATTCATTAATTAAAACAAAAATTAAAAGAACAATAAATTATATAAAATTAATGGTGAGAAAATATTATACAATGAAACAAAAAAAATTGGGATCAATGTTTTTCTATAATAAAAAAAATTTCATAAATTCCAAGTAATTAGCACAAAAATTAAAAGAGTAACAAAATATTAATAATTAATGGTGAAAAAACTCTTAAACTATAATAGAAATAAAATTTATGATCATTGTTTTCCATTAATTAAAATTATTTTTAACAATCAAATCTAAAATAATTAATTAACACAAAAATTAAAAGAGTACTAAATTATCACTAATTAATGTGGAAAGAAATCTTATACTATAATAAAAATAAAATTTGAAATAAATATTTTCTTATAATTAAATTTATATTTATCTCTAAAATTTAAATTAATTAATTAATTAATTAATTAAAATAAAAGTTAAAAGAGTAAGAAATTATCAATAATTAATTATGAGAAATGGTTATAAAATAAAACAAGAAATTTGGGATAAATATTTTTCTATAATAAACATAAAAAATCCATAATTCTAATTAATTAGCAAAAAGACTAAAAACGGTAACCAAATATCAATAGTTAATGGTGATAAGAATCTTATACTATAACAGAAATCAAATTTTGAAATAAACGTTTTGTTATAATTAAAATTATTTTTATCAATAAAATTTAAATGAATGAATTAATTAATTAGCATAATAATTTAAAACATAACAAATTATCAATAATTAATGAAAAAATTATACTATAATAGAAATAAATATTTTCTTATAAAATTAAAATAGTAATAAATTATTAATAATTAATAGTGAGAACATATTGTCTTATCAAAACAAAATTTTAGGATAAATGTTTTGTGTAATTAAAATTATTTTTAAGAATAAAATTTGAATGAGTTAATATTTTAAAATTTTAAATATTGATGGAAAAATTCATCACTAATGGAAATATAAATTACTATGAATTTATTGACGAATTTTTAGTTGGTGAATAAAATGTACATTGTTGACAGATTTATTGATGACTATTTCTGTCAGTAATAAATCTGTTGGTAATGAAAATTTATCAACAAATTTATTTTCGTAGGTAATATTCCCATAATTGAAATCTTAACCTCAACACATTGTTATCTTGAGGCTCGAGCGTGATCATATTTTTATACCAGTAAGATGCAAATATTTGTACAATTGATGACGTTACTACCTCTTATATTGACCTAGTTGAACCATGACTTTTATGTAATGTGTCGAGATATGTAAATAAAAATTAATGGTTGTTGTTAATTAATTACAAAGTTTTACACGCTCATGCATATAAATCTTATATCTTCATCAGAAAAAAAAGTACATATAAATGAACAAATATCCCTAGTGCAGAAAAGACCTTTAACGTCACCCTTTAAACGTCTGACCACCGAATATCTAACGTAAAAAATGACTAGTGGCATTGTTGTAATTAAATCACTATTTAGACGTCGGTTGGGGAGCGTCTAAAGAATAATACACGTTGGCCCTTGTAATTGGACGCCAAAAATAGACGAATGAATAAAAAATATTAATATTTTAATTTGCTTTAGACGTTCGGGTTCAGGGTGCCCGACGTCTAAGACCTATTTAAACATTGGGGCCAACCATTGGACGCCAATGAGGTAGTCAGAATTCCAAAAGTTACCATTAAGACGTTCGATCCCGCCACACTAACGTTTAAAGTCTTATTTAGACATCGGCCCCCCATCTCCTGGATGCCAAATTGCCTGAAAAAGTTTCTATTTCATTGCCCTTAAACGTCCATCAGTCAGCACCGACGTCTAAATAGGTCTTAGACGGCCCTCCTAACCCGGGCACGAAATGTGTCTACTAAAATTATATTTTAAACCCCCTAAACATTGGCTCGGGAGGGGGCAGACGTCTATAGTCATTTAGACGTCGGCTAGGAGGGGACACGACGTCTAAACGTCAACTTTACCAAAACCGTTAACACGAGGCAACAGTTACGTGCACTCAGTGTTCATCATCTTCCTTGCATTTTCTCTCCACGACCAAAGCTTTTTGAGGTTCGTTTTCTCTCTTTTGCATCGTTTAAAACTAGTTTAACTCTAATTACATTACTCTTTGATGAATTATCTTTCATTTGAACCGAATATAATGCATTTTCGTTGCGTTTTGGTGCAGTTTTGCGTGGGTCCCTTGCCGACGATTTTGAGCGTTTTTTGCTGGCGATTCTTGCGTTTTTGAACGGTACACTCTTTCATTTCCCTTCATGGTGCTTTTGAATGGTGTACATGCAGACATATAATGGATTACAGAGCCAAGATTCGTTTAGGACATTAAACGTCAGTCGCCCATAGTCAGACGTCTATATAGACGTCTAACCTGTACTATTTGACGTTTATATAGACGTCTGACCTATACTATCTGACGTCTACATTAACGTCTCCCAATAAGACGTTGGAGCGAGATCAGATGTTAAAAACCCTAAATAACAGACATTAAAAGCCTTTTTCTACACTAGTGTATGTAAATATGTACTAGGATGTTAAATAATATTCATAAAATAAAATGTTCCTTCAGTCAAAGTATGAAATAAATCGTCGTAATAATGGAATTCATAATGGAAGATAATGTTATCCATACGAAGATAAGCATTTGCCACGTACATTCTTACGACCAACGGGCATGTCATCTGGAATATGTCGTCGCAAGCAAGATTGGGTTGGTCGTAATCGATAGTAGGAATAACATACAGATGGAAAACCCTCTAGAACCACTGTAGGTATCCCTAAACTAAATCAAACGGAGATGACGTCAATCTTACATGACTTATAACATGGTCTGCATAGTGCAACCAGACAACATCAATGGTGAGTATGTCCACCTCTACAAAAACATGTGGCGGTCATGGGATGATCTACTAAAACCTATACTACCTCAAGACACGTTTAGGAAAATGTTGATGAAGCATCTCAACAATGTTGATCCACCTAAAGAGCATACAGATGCCTAAAAATGGACGAGTGGCCCAATGTGACTCATATGGGTACCAAATCACCTCATGGTATGTGAGGCCATCAAAATTTGACCTCGCTTCGACCAGGTTGAAAACCTACCTCCTTGTTACCCATAGAGTGACATGCGGTCTGTCTTCATCATAAGAAGACAACACACGCCTCCTTCCTATCCCAAGGAAGTGCTAAAAAATCCAACTCTAAAAAAAAATTAATTCTTGATCAACGATAATGACAAAATCGAAGAAAATCAAAGTGCAAAGTATATGTGCACTTGTAAAAGAGTCATATATCCTATCATTTGCTTTGTTGAAGCAAAATTGGCATCTCCTAGCTGCTCTTACATGTGGGATAATGTCATATGTGTGTAAGTCTTTGAACAACAATAAGTAAAACACGTTAATGGAAGTGATACTCTTTTTTGCGAAGATAGTGCATCCAACTAGATGCAACAAATATGCTCGGACAACTTACTCCCATTATTGTTGCTTACAAAACTCATCATAGATGTCTCTCAACCAGTTCAACCTCCCTTTCGAACTGCATGTGTCTCTCATCTCAGCACTAGCCTTCCCACCATCCATGTCTACAATCTCTACAATTGTCGATCGAGCTTCTTCAAATTTCAACTCCTCAATATTACAAAACAATTAATAAGAGATCAACTTGATTTTCCCTCAATCCTACACAATAACAATTAATATAAAATTTGTTGAAACTAAATAATAGCCATTAAAATTCAAGTTTTGCATTAACCTAGTCGTATCATAAGGCATAAGCACCATGTTCAACATAATCAGTCAATAGGAAAATATCCTTTGGACCTCCTAAAAATCCACCAACTTCCTCATTTACTTGAGGAACATCCTCATGCTCTTCCTCCTAAACAATATGTTTCTTAATTGGATGATCCTCAAACTGAACATCTGGATGCTCCTTAAATTGAACATCAACTTCAACATCTCTACGCCTTCTACGAGATGAAGCAATAGGCCTACTCCTCGCTTCACCTTGCAAGGAACTCTCTTCTTGATACGAAGATGCACCTCGGATACACTGTCATACCTATCCATTTATTTTCATTCAATAGTAAAAACATAGGTCAAAATTTAATAAATTAAAATAATTATATAATTATATAATTACAAAGCCCTATTAAATTATTAAAAAAACACAAAAATGAGTTAAAAATAAATGACATTACACAATTAATGGATTTTGAAATTCGTTGAACACCAAAATAGATTTCAAAATTCGTTGAAGCCAAAAACATATTTTGAAATCCATTGAAGCCCAAAATGAACATTTTCAACTATGGCAAATTCTTAAAACATTTTCATTTCAAAAGTTCAATAAGCCAACTATTACAAATCCTATTTAAATCAATCTTTTAAGCATAAAATTTCAATTAAAATTCAAAATTAAAGCTTAAACGAGGGCATAAATATGCATTATCCTTTAGTAATGCAAGAATGGGTGCACTAGTCAACTCATGCTTAAGGGAAACGAAGTATTTTTCTTGTTTTTATTCCAATTTAAACCTGATATTCTTTTTAATCTAATTTAGAAGGACTGCTAAAGTGCTAAAATTCTTTATAATTTTTTTTGTAGAAACTATCTAGTATATGAAAACTTCTAACCTCACTCAAATTTTTAGGGATAGTTCATTCTTGGATAGCCTTCACCTTTTCATAATCTCTTGAACCCCTTTGACGCTCACCACGAAACCCAAGATGTAATTTTTTTAGTGAAAAATGTGTACTTTTCAAGATTAACATACAAGTTTTCCTTTCTAAGCACATTCAAAACAACACACAAATGTTTCACATGCAATTCTAGACTAGTGTTATAAATCAAGATGTCATCAAAATACAACGCAACAAATTTGTCTATAAATTCTCTCAAAACATGGTTCATTAATCTTATAGAAGTACTCGAGGACATTAATTAGCCCAAAAGGCATTACAAGCGAATCATGCAACCCATTTTTTTAAAGGCAATTTTCCATTCATCCCACTCCCAAACCCTAATTTGATAGTACCCACTTCTTAAGCCAATTTTTGAGAATATACTAGCACCATACAACTCATCCAATAAACCATATAACGTGGGAATGAGATGTCTTTACTTGATGGTGATGTTATTCAATGCTCTACAATATGTGCACATCTTTCAAGAACCATTCTTTTTAAATACTAAAATGACTAGAATAGCACATTGGTTCACGGTTTCTTTCATCCATCCTTCGTTAATCAATTCTTCAACTTGAGTTTGAATATCTTTTGTCTATGAGGGTTGCTTTGGTAAGTTGGACTATTTGGCGTAGATGCTCTAGGAAGAAGGTCAATGTGATGTTCAATTACCTTTAGAGGTGGTAGTCCTCTTAGTATTTCATTTGGAAAAAATATCCTTGAAACCATACAAAAGAGACTCAATAATAGAAGGAAGATTCATTTACTTAGAGTGGTTAGCAATCAAAATGTTATTTCTACCATGAAGTAAATAAAGAGGTTTTCTTGAAAGTAACAACTTCTTTTCACTCACTTTCACTTAATCCCTCATTTTTTTTCTCACGTGTTTCTCTCTTTTAGGTGTTTCACTCTTGCCTATATGTGTTTCACTCATATATGTTTTCTTTTGAACTTTCTTTTTTCTCAATTTCATTTAATCTTCACACACTTCTCTAAGAGATAAAGGTTTGAGAATATCTTTTTCTTGTTGTGCATGAAAAAAAAATTATTGGTGAAGCCATCATGGATGGCCTTAATGTCAAACTACCATGGCCTTCTTAAAAGAACCTGATTTGCCTCCATTGGAACCGTATCACACAAGACTTTGTCAATATCTCTCCATGTTCACTAAGCCATTGACGTTTGTATGGCCTTGGGTAGGGTTTTGTCTCCAAATTCAATTTGGTAACTATGAGTGAACATATTTTCCCTTGAATGGAACATCTAGTATGAAAAATATTTTCTCTTTGGATTTGGTCCAAAGCTTGAATCTTACTTCCAGAAGCCTCCTAACGATTAACAAATCAACCTCCAATGCATTCACCTCCACCTTTGTCTCTTCCTTCTCTTCTTCACTTGAAGGTTCACTATCTATTTCTTCATTTATTAACATAACCATATTCTTTTTTTTTTCCAGAAATTATGAAGCATAATGTCCTCTTCCCAAAAACTTAAAACATTTTATTTCACTAATCTTCCTTTTAGGTGATGAATTATTATACCTATTAGGTGACTTTCCATGTGAAGATGTGTTAAACTTGAGCGAACTCCTTCATCCTTCACAACCTTAACGTTCCAACTAGAAGTATTATTATTATTAAAGCTCCTCCTCATGGTTCACTTTCTCTGAAATGTTGGAATTGTGCAACATAATAATGATGTTTAGACAAAACCAAGAGGGAATGAATCGATTTGTTAATAAAGCTATATACTTTTTTATAAAGCAAAATGTATATGTTTATACACTACATGTTCATACATTATATGCGAGATTTGGACAGTAAATGTGTCACTCTTTTTACCGAAGAATTTATCGTTCATAAATGCATTGGTAATAAGTTATTAATTACCGACAAATTTTATAAATAGATTATCCATTTATCGACGAAAAAAAATTTCAGTTACCAATACATATTTCATTTATCGACGAAAAAATTCATCGACAATTGAAATATGTATTATTAACAAATTCACTGACAAAATATTTTGTTAATAACAAATCCATTGATAAAAAATTTGTCGGAAATTAAAATTTCTAAATCCATCGATAATTCAAATTTATCGGCAGATTTATTTTTGTTGATTAAATTTTGTTGGCAATTTCAGAAATTTTGTAGTGAGTTAACATAGGCTGAAGAAATGAACATAGTTATCTAGGTAAAAGTCCGAGTTGAGTTGGCTCGTATAAGATCTAGTTGAGTCGGCTCGTGTAAGGTCAAGTTGAGTCAATCATAGCCAAAAATTGAGTCGAATTGACATTGTCTTAGATTAAGTCAAATCAATTTTTTTCTTAGTTAACCTAAACTCAAGTAGAGCTGAGTTGACATTGATCCAAGTCAAATCAAGTCGATTCAGAACTATATTGGCTTAAATAAGCTTTGACTAATATTGAGGTAAGACCATTCATACTTAAATCGAGTCAAATAAACTAATTAAACTCAAACAAGCACAAATAAGCCTGAATTTAAGTAAAACTGAATCAACTTAAATATATTATATCAATCTCACTACAATTAATCCAATTGATAAAATAAATTTAATGTAAATTTAATGAAAGAATTAAATATAATAAATCTAATTAAAATGAAATTAAATATAAATTCAATCTATTTTATTAAATTTAAATTAAATTTAGAGTGACATCATCATACTTAGATAGCTACTTATGTGAGATATACCAACATTGGGTTGTGTAGCCACGTTACCTATTTTCACATGTGGTTGTCGTGAAAGTTCAGATTGAGGTAACATGACGGTGATAGAACACAATATTGCATCTTCATGGACACAATACGTAAAATTATAATATAATTTTATAACTATTAGAAGAGAAGAACAAATGGAACATAAAACTTAAAAATAGAGGTTAGATAAGTAAAAAAAAAAAAAAAAAACTCGTATATCATGCATAAATGATATTTTGACGTACATAAACTTTTTATATTTATTCATTTGATACTATATGTTATGCTATATTACACTTCTCCATAACATGGCCAAGTTATCCAACGCAACACGTGAAGTTCCACCTTCACCCAATGCTTCTGCTGCAATGATTTTCATTTTGAAAACCCTCTGACGAATTTCCTTCCCCGTGTCCGATTAACATGATGGTGACAGAACACAACATTGCATCTTCATGAAAATTTTATTAAGTTTTTCTACAGAATTTGTTATTATTGGAAAAGAAAAAACTTGTTAAATGGAACATAGATTTATAACTATTAGGAAGAGAAGAAAAACAGATGGAACATAAAGCTTACAAACAGAAGTTAAATACTGAAATAACTCGTTTCCCATAACGTAGCCAACTTATTCAACGCAACACGTGAAGTTCCACGTTCACCCAATGCTTCTGCAGCACTGAGTTTCATCTTGAAAACCTTCTGACGAATTTCTTTCCCCTTGTCCGATTCCATGAGTTCCTTCAGTCGCTCCCCCAACTCACTCCCACTCACTGACCCATCTTTCTCCTCCTTCAGCGCCAAAGCAACTTTCATTTCCTGAACCATAAACACCCTATTCAGCTTCTGCTCGGCGTACAATGGCCACGCCACCATTGGCACCCCTTCGCACACGGATTCCAGCACCGAGTTCCACCCGCAGTGAGTCACAAACCCCCCCACTGAGTCATGACTCAGAATCTCCCTCTGTGGGGCCCAGTCCCGCACCACCAACCCCTTCTCCTTCGTCCTCTCCAAAAATCCTTCTGGCAACAACTCGTCCAGACTCGGTTTCTCCTCCACCGAGTCACCACATTCCAACTCGGTCCTCACCACCCACAAGAACCTTTGCTGGCTCTTCTCTAACCCAATAGCCATCTCCTTCAACTGCTCCCTCGAGAACAACCCCATGCTTCCGAAACACAACAACACCACGCTCTGACTCGGTTGCGACTCGAGCCAACTCAGACATCCTTTGTCTTTTTCCCCATATGATGCAGAAATCACGGGGCCCACACAAAACAACGGAGGCACGGTCCCGTCGTCGTTCAACACTGCAATGGCTTTCTCTTCAATCGCTTCACAAGTGTTTATTATAATCCCAGAACTACCCTTCATGGCTTCCGCTATCTGAGAGAAAATCTGGTTAGTGTAGTTCAAAGGATCGATGGATTCGTTTGGAAAGTCATCGATGGAGATAGCAGGCAACCCTGGGAAGTGAAGTAGAAACTGTTGATCTTTGATTTGTTTTGGGAGAGTGGTGGAGATATGAAAAAGCACAACGAGGCTGGAGGCTGCGGATGTGTAGTAGAAGAAAGTGGGGATGTTTGTGGTGAGATTTTCAGTGAGAGTTTTGGGGTTGCTGAAGTTTAAGAAGTCAATGACAAGGGCTTTGATGTTGGAGGCTTTGATGAGGCTTTGGAGTGCAAGGGCAACGTTTTGTGTGCTGTGTCGGGAGAGTTCGAGGGAGATGAGGTGAGGGGGGAGGGAAGGGGTGTCGAGGGGGAGTTGGGCCATGGGAACGCTGTGGAAAGTGATAGCGGGGATGGTGGCGGAGACGGCGGCGATGTATTGGGCGTTGGAGTTGCAGGCTAGGGTGAAAGTGGCGTTGGGGGATGGGGTGAGGATGAGGATGGTGATGGAAAGAGAAGGGTGGTGGGATAGAATGAGCTTGCCTAGCTCCACCATGGACACTAGGTGACCCCTACCAATGTTAGGGTACAGAACAATGGTGTCTTTCATGTTGGAGAAGAAAGGTGAGTAGAGTATGGAGTCCTACGCAAGTTGCTTCTGGCTCTATTTATGGACAAAGAGCCATGTGTTTCGTTCTTTTGTCCTATTTAGCACTGGTAATATTCTTTATTTTGTATAATTATTACATCCTTATTATTTTTCTTTATTATATTATGTATTTTATAAATTTATAAATTTTGTTTCTTTATAAACGTATATTAATGGATCAACATATTATATATATATATATATATATATATATATATATATATATATATATATATTTGTTTATTTTCATTCAAAGTATGATATATATGATTCATAGTTTAAATTTGAGTAAAATAAACTCATAACTGCTCATGTATAATTTTATTTTTGAAAATAATAAAGTAGTTGTTATAATTTTTTGTTTAAACATTTGGTTGATTATCGTTTTTTTTAAAAAAAATCTTAGTTATATTCATAATAGTCTCAATGAGATATTTTTGAAAATGTATAATAAATAGGCTCTAGTTAATAATGTTGTCTAAATTGTTAATGACGATGCACAATAGACATACTTTTGTGGATTTTATTATGACGTGGAATTTTAATTTTGTTGTAGTGCTTTAGGTTAAAATTACAACATGTTGATACTCTTATAGATAAAACACAGATTTAGGGATTTGAAGCATTTGAGTATTGATCGAAGGACCAGTGAATGTGATTTTGAGTCCAAATTGTGTGTACGTTGATGATGAAACGTTTTCACTAGTGAATGTGAGTTTCATTTCATTTCATGGATGGTTGTCGATTATTTTAATTCGCTGGGTATTTACTGTCGTGGTTGGGTGCTGCATTTTCGTTTTGAGATGAGAATGTTTTGTTGTTAGGGATAGTAATTGTTATTTATGCATTGTCTTGTTGAATGTGGTCAATTTGTCTCTTATTTTATTAAAAGACAAATGAGAAGAGAGAATGTTCATTGAGGGAAAGAAAACAAGAGCACAGTAAGCCATAAATTTTCTTTAAAATGTGAAAGCCTATAGTTGGTTGATTTTTATTGTTAAAGCTCTATAATTAGCTAATTATGGGAAGCTAACTTTATCCAATTATTTGTATACTTAATTGTTAATTAAATTATGAATATCTTGAATTATTTTTTAGAATATGGTGATTTATTTGGAGGATTTGCGAGACTTGAAAGTTACTGTACTATGTATATTCTCTACTTATGAATTCATAGTTGATTCTTTTTCTGTTCTATAAATGGAATCCTTTTAATGCTTTCGAAAAATGAATTAAACGAAAGTGAGAAAGATAAAAAAAATATTGAAAAGGTGATATTGAAGGAATAGATCAGTGGTTAGGTTTCCTTTTAATTGTATTTAGAAATAAAGTAAGAATTAGGGTTTCCTTTTAATGTTAATTAAAATTAATTAGGGGTTGTTATATAAAGTAAGAATTTTGATTTCCTGTTAACGTTAATTAAAAATAATTTGGGGTTGTTAATTTCTGTTGTAAGTGATAAATTTTAATTATTTCTCTAATTCTAAGTGAGAAATTTAATTAAACCAATTGAATCCTAATTACTCTAGTTAAACCCCAAATGCCGATTCATCTCAATACCCTAATCTGAAGAATTTTTTCCCCAATTTTGTTTGTCTTCCTCTTCTTCGCGGAAACCCCAACAAAAAATAATAATAATGAATTTAATTGGGCTAGTGGACTTGCAAGGTCTGGATTTTTGTTGGACATTGGGTTATAAAATAAGAGATGAAACATTAACAATTAAAAATGAGAATAATAACAATAAATATTTAATTAGTGGAAATGGAATTGGAAAGAAAAATTAAAATATTGGAAATGTAATTAGAAATAAAATTAATTGGTTTTAAAAAGGAAATAATGAAGTTACAAGGGTAATTAATCGAGTTACAAAAGTAATTGAATTAATAAATGATTGATGTTTTCTCTTGATGTTGAACGGTATATTGTGTGACTTATTGTTTGATTGAAACTCAAGAGAGGTCCATATTAGAATGACATTAGACAAAGATGAAACTTTATGGTTGAATGATAAAAAAAAGGGGTATAGATAGTATTTAGTTTGACTATCAATTATGTTTGATTGACTTTATGAAATTTTGAGTTTTAAAAAGTGAAGTCGCATAGATTGAGTTACGAATTTAATAGCGTAAGGTGGAGTTTGGGTCTTATTAAGTGTTATGCACTTGAAGAGAGGGATGTGTCTATCTTGTACCTGTAAATCCTGACTTGGACTATCTACCATATGATACGGGATATGGGTATCTTTGGCCTTTTGTGCGAAAAGAGAGTGACGTTTGAGTGTTGTACCTTCTTTGTAGGTGGAATGATGTTTTGCTTGGTCTCCAACTCGTTGCTGAGTATAGTACCCGGTGCGTGATGTGTCAATGTTTTTATTCGTAAGTCCTTGCGGAGCAGGGAAGCAAGTCCTTTAGCCGTAAGGGCAGGACGACTCAAATGAGCCTGTATGGGAAAGCTACAGGTGGTATGGTTATGAGCCTGTATGGGGAAGCTACATGTGGTATGTTATGAGCCTGTATGGGGAAGCTACATGTGGTATTGTTATGAGCCTGTATGGGGAAGTTACACATGGTATTGTTATGAGCTTGAATGGGGAACCTACAAGTGGTATGACTATGAGCCTGTGTGGGGAAGCTATAGGTGGTATGGTTATGAGCCTGTATAGGGAAGCTACAGGTGGTATGGTTAGGTACAGGAGACATACCAATGTCCTTCGTGATAATGTTGGGAATTCGTAGTGACTTTGTGTTTAGAGATGATGTTGATAAGGATAACGTTGATGGTATAGTAATGATATAGTTAATGAGAATGTTAATGATGATCATGGTCTAGAAATCATTCCGTTAGTAGGATAGCGTTGTAGACAATGATTTATTATTAAGTTAAGTTGCTTCTTTTGGACAAATTTTATTGTTATTGGTTGTGTTATGGTAGCTTACCCATATTTGTTTGTGTTTGTGGTTGTGCGTGTGTCTTGTGATGATCGTATGACTTTTGGTTATACGCGAGCAGAGGATGTTGCAGATGCTCCAGATGCATGATAGAGACGCAAGAGTGGGAAAACAACTTGGATTATTTAAAGCTTTTGTGCTATAAATTTTAGAAACAATGTAATTGGATTTACTTTATTTCATTTTTATTTTATTAATTTCGATATTATATAATTGAATTTTTGGAATGATATTATGATTTTAAAAATTTTAAATTTCACTCGTAATCGGAACATCTAAAAAATCGGGGTGTTACAGGGTCATAATTTGTTTATTATTTTGTGGGCATAGTTTACAGGTGCAAAAATATATAGGTTAGATTGTCTTAGGAGCGTTTTAAAGTGGTGGTCCACCATAGTGGACACTTTTTAAGTGACGATAGTTTGAAATTTTAATTTGATGGGAAATAACACACTGGTTTTGTGACCCACATACGTAGAGTTATTTTGAGATTGTAGGTGGATAAAGACTTGAGACGTGTTAAAGTGAAGGAGTTATGGTACTTAGGAGGTGGGTCAATGTTGGAAGATAGGTTGAAACTTTTGACTGACGACAATGGTGTTATGCATATGCTTAATATAACGAAGTTAAACAATGTAATTCCGTTGTATATGGTACATAAAATGTTGGAACCTAAGATAATAGATTGATTTAGTATGTTAAGTTGGAGGTTGTTGGTCAACCTAGGTTAACTGAGTTAGAAGAGGATGATCAATTTAAGCGTCTTGGTGAAGGTAAAAAGCAATTAGAGTAGAGGGGTCAGTTGGATTGTGATGGTGAACTTGGGTTAGAAGATTTACAAGAAGGTGGTTAATGTCAATATGGTGGTGAAGTTGAAAAGCAATTATAAGGGGAGGGGGATTGTTGGAGGGTCATGTTGAACCAGGTGGATTAGAAGATCTAGACAGGGGTGATTAATTGAAGGGTGATGGTGAAGGTGAAAAATAGGTGGATGAGGGTGGTTAGTTAGAGGATGTAAATGATGACAATGATACTAAATGTGAGTCTTTTAGTGATGAAGGGGTACTTTATATCAACATTGATTGTAACATAGATAACGATATAGATAATGAATAGGATGGTAATGTTCAATATGAAGTGGGAAGTATTGCACTAGACCTTGTTAGGACTTCAAGGGCAAAAATAATAGAAGAAAACTGTAGTGGACTAACTATAACTTCAAGGGCAAACGTCATAGAAGAACAATGTAGTGATTCAAATTATGATGTCATTGGACTGTGGGATATTAAGTGACACTGAAATGGGCTAGTTAGTGCTACAAATAGAAAGGAGAAAAATGTTGATAGAGAGAGTTATGGTGGGTTTGTTGATAAGAGAGTTTCAGTTAAATGTCAAATGTTTGGGTGTAAAGGAAGAATGCAAGTGGTATGCTTATTGTGCTTATATGTGTGTTTTGAAGTCATGGAAAGTAAGAAAAATAATTGATTTCATAGTTGTAAGACGGATTTTAACATGAAATTAATGAATGCCAAATGGTTAAGTAAGAATATGGAGAAAACACACTAATGGAAAATAGAAGACTAAAGCCTTGAGAGATAAAGAAGGATGATATTGAATTAAGAAAGGTAAGGTTATGGAAATGATGTTCTGCTTATAGGGAACTTGGACACAAGAAAACTTTTAGCCGACAAACAAGTGAACAAACTAAATCAACACCATCTCCACCACAACAAGCATAATTAGCATTATTTATAACACAACAAATTGAATCAACAGTTTCTCCATATAAACACATTTTAATACACAGTCAGTGCCACCAACACAAACAACAAACTCTAGTGAGTAATCCTCCCATGTTGTTGTCATTCCACCTCAACACCTCTCAAGAGATAGACAAAACATCAAGCACAAACGAAGGCTAAAAGGGGATGTCTTCAAAAGCCATGACCTTAGAGTTGTAATGTTTAATTTTTGTCTATGTTAACATGTTATTTGGTGGACATTTAGTTTGATGTGCTTACTTTGTGCATGTATTTCCTTTGTGCATCAAGAGGCGATGTATTTTAATGTGTTACTTTGTGTCTTTATTAAACTATATTAGCTAAACCCACAATATCAATGATATCTGTGTTTTTGATGATGACAACACATAGTTAATGAAAATACATGTGTATGTATTATGTTACATGTTACATGCTTATATGCTTATTGTCTTATATTTGTATAAGCATAACTGTGAACATATTGTCTTGATTATTGCATACTACTGGTTAGAAATGTGTTTTTATCTATGTATGCATAATATGAGTTTTCGGAAATGAAAAATCACAAGCACCTAGCTTCAACTATTTGAACTTTAAAGTGTGGCAAAACAACGAGTTTTAAGTCGATTACATTATTGGTTAAATCGATTAAAACTCGTATGATTGCACAAATATTTTTCAAGTGTGCTATGGTGAATGTTGAGAAGAAAAGTTTTCAAATATATGCTAAGTGTTTCTCCTTAATCGATTTCATGCATCTTATATTCGACTAAGTTTGTTAAAGTTTTGAAAATTGTTTAAATGCTTGACATAACTGTCACAACGGTCATATTTTTAAATATGTTGACCAAGCATTTATTACAAATCGATTACATTAATTGCGCTTTCAATTAATGCATTAGACTTTTGTTAATCTATTATAACTGTCAATTGTATTCGACTAGATTAATAGTGTAATCGATTAAAATGCATCTGATTTGTCTTATACTATATATAGACGCATGATTTGGTTTCTGTAAGAAGAACTAATCTTGACACTTTTATATCTTTTTCAATGTGTATTTTGAGATCTTACAAAAGAGAGAAAAACTCCAAGAATCAAGAATTACCATGGTGATAAAGTCTTAAGGATTTCTTGTGAAGCAAGTGATTGATAAGAAAATACTGATCTTTCTGCACAGGAAGGTGCTTTCTACGTGATCAAGAAAAGATTTTGCAAACATTGAGTGTTGTTGGTGCTCCCTGTGGTGTATACAGGAAGAAGAACGTGGTTCTTGACTTTGAGGGGTATCTCAAAGGGGTCAACAGTAGAAGAGGATTGTTCTTGCTGCTTGTCTATTTTGTGTACTCCCTATACTTAGATTAGTGAGTTAGAGAGGTGATTTACATTTTGACGTGAGGTCACTGTAAAGCCCTTGGTGTAAAAAGTCAGATCTTTATAGTGCATTGGTTTCTATCTCAGGTTGAGTAGAAGAAGACTGGATGTAGGCTTGGCCGAACCAGTATAAACTGCAGTGTTTGATTTTTCTTATCCCTTCTCTCTACATTAAGTCGATTATACTGTTATTGCATTCGAATACGTTTACTGTTTCATTGCATACAAATTGACTTGCAATTCAAGAAAAGTTTAAAGACTTCCTACTTTGCGACAAAGGTTTTAAAAGAATCATTTTTACACATCACCAATTCACCCCCCTTTTGGTGTGAGAAACGAAGCACTTCTTTTTTAACAATTGGCACCAGATCTGGTTTTCAAAAGATATTTGAAAAACAAATCAATTAATATTTTTGTCTAATCGATTCGATCCTGAAAATGGCTTTTGTTTCTCAGACATTTGGTGAAGGTGCATCAACAAATAGACCACCTCTATTTGCTGGTGTAAATTATGCTTTCTAGAAAATTAGGATGTAAATTTTTCTTGAATCAGTGGATAAAGGTGTATAGGATGCTACACTCAATGGTCCATTTGAACCCACTCATGTTGTTAATGGAAAAACTGTTTTAAAAAAGTTTTCTGAGTGAACTCAAGATGAGAACTAGAGAGCACAGTATGACATTAAAGCTCGTAATGTAATTGCCTCTGCTCTAACAATGGATGATTTTTTCAGGGTTACCCAATGCAAGACAGTAAAAGAAATGTGGGAAGTTCTTGAAGTAACACATGAAGGAACTATGAGATAAAACGTGCTAGAAAGAATTCTCTTCTGCAAGAATACGAGATGTTCAGGATGAAGGCTTGAGAGACTATCTATGATGTGTAGGAAAGATTCACATACATCGTAAACCATTTGATGGCTCTTGGTAAGATGTTTGACAAGGAAGAAATCAACATCAAAATCTTGAAGAGTTTGAAGAGAAGCTGGCAGCCAAAGGTAACCTTGTTTGGCAAGCTCAGGGAACATGAGCTAGAGCTTGGTAGATTGAGAGAGGAAGAAGAAATTGAGCAAAAGCAATCAATTGCTCTCCAAGATACAAGCAAAAAATCATCCAAGAAAGCTGAATCCGAGGCTGAGTCAGATGCAAAAGTGCTAGAAAAGGAAATCAAGAACATGATGGTAAGAAAGTTTAATAAATTCATGAAGAATAGAAATACTGCAATTGATAATGCAGGTTATTAAAGAGGAGGAAAGAAGAGCGCAAAGAACTACACTGTCACATGCTATGAATGCGGCAAGGATGGTCATATAAAGCCGGATTGCACAAAAGTGAAAAATAGGCAGAAGGCTAACACCAAGTATCCACAGGACAAGAAGAGGAAGAAGAGAAAAGCTTATATAGCCTGGGAGAACAGTGATGATGATTCATCCAATGATGATGATTGCAGTGTTGAGGAAGAGTCCAATCTATGTTTTATGGTAGGCTCTGCACATTCTGATGACAACGACAGTGATTTTGAAAGCGAACCAATTGAGGTTAAGTACGACATGCTACTTGAGGCCTTTAAGAGATACATGTAGAAGCCATGCGACTTCAGTATATGGTAAATCGATTAAGCTAAGAAAGAAAAGACTATGAATATCGAATTAATAACCTTGTAGTGGAAAATGATAAAAACTGTTAAAACTGAAATTAAGATTATAGAGAAAAATTGTGAAAATTTCCCTGTTCATTAAGAGAAAATCGATTACTTAACAAGCATTCTAGAAAATTTCACTCAAGGAAAAGATAATTTAGAAGTTGTGTTAAGATATTCAAGGAGAGCAATAAATAAACAAGGCATTGGTTATAAAGCAAACAGTAAAAGGATTAATCCTTAAAAGTTTATTGATCTGAGTAAATCTATTACAAATGCTTGTTTCTATTGC
Source organism: Vigna umbellata (assembly GCF_029865625.1). Classification (NCBI taxonomy): domain Eukaryota; kingdom Viridiplantae; phylum Streptophyta; class Magnoliopsida; order Fabales; family Fabaceae; genus Vigna; species Vigna umbellata. Next base: position 22,747,633 of record NC_142168.1, read on the forward strand.
AATAATATTGGTCATATGTCAAAAATTGCTATTACAGAAAGGTTCGATTTCCTAAGGGGAAATATAAGTGGATTCCAAAGGAACAACCTATTGTATCTAACCACAAAGGACCCAAGTTTGTTTAGGTACCTACTTCAAAGCCATTAAACTGTTTTGCAGGAAAGTAAGTTACTGACTGAAGCAGTACAATGCTCAAGGAAGAACTGCAGTGGAATAAATCACAAGTTCTTGAGTATCTTGATGTGGTAACTAAAACTGTTATTTTTATGCACTCATGCATCATAAGTATCTGTATGGATGATTGTTATGTGCATGTTTGTTGAGTGCCTATATGGTTGATCTGTTTATATGAAATATTGTTTGCACGATTTTAAATCGGTTAGGTTAATAATGGAATCGATTATGATTTGTGTGTGGTTCTCTGTTTTTAAGTGAAATAGTGTTAGACACAAAGTCGATTCAAATAGTAATAACACCGATTAAATTTTATCTGTTATGGGTTTTTCTATTTTTGAAAATTTAAACGGGGTTGATACTGATGTCTTTGTTGCGCGCCCTTATATGTGTTGTGTTTGAAAATCTAGTATACATTAAGTGTGTTCTGTCAATGAAAAACTCGAAACCCTAGTACTGTGAAAGATTATCTGGAATCCTTAATCAGAATGGCTTCTTCATCACACCCATCAAGAGACAGAGGAAAGGCTGTTGTTGTCGCAAGAAATGTTGGTCCCTAGGGATGGATTAGTGATGAGGAAATTCGTGGAAGGTTTCTGAGAGGGAAGAAGATCAAGACCGTTGTTCCTCACAAGTATCTAAACCTCAACTTGTTTGAAAAAGAGGGATTCCACTTCCAAGAATGGATTGAAACTCAGGTGGTTGGTATCCGGACTTAGTAAGAGTCTTTTACAACAATCTCAAAAATGTAGGTGGTGTTATTCAATCTCGAGTATGGGGCGTAAATGTTCACATTGACAACAATGTTTGGTTGCAAGTAGCAGGATTGAAAGCTGAAGGATTATTTTCATATTTACGGAACTCTGAAACAAACATGTGGCTGAAGAAGAGAGATGTGTACAAAAATTGGCTAAGGTTTCCGGGTAGGTACACAATAGAAAGTCTGTATGTGCATGAGGGGCTAAACAAAGAAGAAAATATGACAACATACATTCTTGCCTGGGTGATTCTGCCGGGAGGAATATTGTAAGACAGAATGACAACAAAAGATGTCTTTCTGTTGTATGCCATAAAAAATGATGTTCCCACCAATTGGATGGAAGTGATAAAAGACCACATGATTGATGCTGAACTTAATCAACACAATATCATCCATATGTTGTGTTCATCAGCAAAATCTTGACCCTTCAAGGTGTGGATGTAAATGGTGAAAAGAAATGTTCTTCTAATTGTTCAAATGTGATCAATATAAAAACCCTGGCCTCCATTGAATTGGTGAAGACCATGAAGAGATGGTGCTTCAAGGATGAAGAAGATATGGTTCAAAGTTCTGGAAGCACTCCTACTTTAAATGAAGACTGCACCAATTTCTTCCGTGAGACAAATTTTGAACGATTTGTTGTTGAGCAGTTTAGGTATACAAGTGAAAGAATTACAAGGCTGGAAGAGAAGATAGATACTCAGCGAAGAATTCATAGTTCATCTGAAGGATCTGATGAAGAGTCCAGTAAGGAGGATTCCATGGAAATATCTTAATTAAATTAGGGTCTCATTGTTCTGTATTGAGTCTGATTGTTTGTTTTGTCTTTGTTGTAGTTTCTTATTGTTTTGCTGATGGCATTGATTACCATATCTTCTATTTTGATCTCATTTGATTGTATTCGGTTTTAATATGAATGAAATTAGATTTCAGTTTAAATCAATCTGTGGGAATTATATCTGTGATTGATAACTTAATCTAATTGCTAAAACCGATTAACTTGTATATATATATATGCAATTTGACCAATGTCACTATTACATTCATATCATTTTATATTCATACCTTAACTGTGTTGATCACTATACTGCATTGATACTAAAATACTTAATCTAGTTAAGCCTGAAAGGTTATGCAAGAACAGTGTTTGCTGACTGAGCTAAGATGAAAATTCAACATTACTCTACAGTGCGAAATCGATTAAAATGAAGTTCTAATCAATTGGTTTTCATAACTTGGTTTGAAGATTCCAAACTTCTGATATCTTATATCTTTAAACCTTGCTTGATTATCTGTTAACTGATTATTCAGCTTATATCTCTGTGTTGATCCGCTGTGAATATGTTTTGAGATTATAAGTGATAAATTTGTTTTGTTAATTCAACATGTATCAAATTACTCGGATGTGAAGTGATTCAAATTGCTATGATCCATTGCTTAAATATGATTGAGTGATACATACTCTGATATATTTGTATTATGCATGTGTGATTTAATGTTTAAACATGCATAATGATAGGGGGAGCGTTGTATATGATTGATTAGTTCACATGTTTTCCAAAGGGGGAAGAAAATAAATAAACTTATGTGAATATCATTAATAGGGGGAGCGCCACATTAATTATGTTATTTTGAATGATGTATCTCTATATGCTTGATTATTTGTGTTTCAATTACAGTATACTCTCAATTCCTTTTTTGCTAATGCCCAAAGGGGGAGAATTGTACTTGGGGATAATTTGTGTTTAATCTGTGATTGTGACTGTACAACATGGTTTTATTAATCATGGTTGTACATCATCAAAAAAGGGGGAGATTGTTGAGATTGTTGACAAGGGAGCACAAGATTAGCTAAACCCACAATCTCAATTATATCTGTCTTTTTTATGATGACAATACATAGTTAATGAAAACACATGTGTATGTACTATGTTACATGTTACATGCTTATATGCTTACTGTGTTATATTTATATAAGCATAACTATGAACATACTTTGTTGATTATTACATACTAGTGTGTTAGAAATGTGTTTTTATCTGTGAATGCATAATATGAGTTTATGGAAACGAAAAATCACAAGCACCTAGCTTTAGCTATTTGAACTTTAAATTGTGGCAAAACAACAAGTTTTAAGTTGATTACATTATTGGTTAAATTGATTAAAACTCATATGGTTGCACAAATATTTTCAAGTGTGTTGTGATGAATGTTGAGAAGAAAAGTTTTCAAATATATGCTAAGTGTTTCTCCTTAATCGATTGCATGTATCTTGTATTCGACTAAGTTTGTTAAAGTTTTGAAAATTGTTTAAATGCTTGACATAACTGTCACAATGGTCATATTTTTAAATATGTTGACCACGCATTTATTACAAATCGATTACATTAATTGCGCTTTCAATTAATGCATTCGACTGTTGTTAATCTGTTATAAATGTGAATTGTATTCGACTAGATTAATAGCGTAATTGATTAAAATGCGTCTGATTTGTCCTATACTATATATAGACGCATGATTTGATTTTTATAAGAAGAATTGATCTTGACACTTTTATATCTTTTTCAGTGTGTACTTTGAGATAAAGTCTTGAGGATTTCTTGTGATGATAAAGTCTTGAGGATTTCTTGTGAAGCAAGTGACTGATAAGAAAAGACTGATCGTTCTACATAGGAAGGTGCTTTCTACGTGATCAAGAAAAGCTTTGGCAAATGTTGAGTGTTGTTGGTGTTCCCTATGGTGTATACAGGAAGAAGAACGTGGTTTTTGACTTTGCGGGTTTTAACTCATTGGCAAGTGTACGAAATCGTATCAAGTAATATAAAATTGTAAGACCAAGTATCATATCCCAGAAGACTCACGACACTAAACAATCGTGTAATTACTTAACTAATTAAGACTGAAAAACTATTTTGTTGGTTTTTAAATGCAAATGGAACAAAAGAAAATATGAATGCACATTGATCAATTGAGGCTAAAACACAAATGAATAGATGGTGTTGATGATCTGAGATGATTATGTTGTTGGGGTTTAGATTTCACCTCTTTCACTTTCATGCATACTAGAACTCATCTTCTTCATTAAAATGTTAACTTCGCTTTCTATCTTACTTAGAACCCCGATCCCTCGGTGTAAAAATCTTATCCTTAATTATTAGACCTTAATCTCTTGCATCCCTAATAATCAATTATGAAAAACCAAACATTCTATCCCTATGTCTAGGCAATAGTCCCTTTGGGTAAAATTCCCCAAATCATGATTCGTAAGATATTTCCCAATACTCAGACAAATCAAACATCAAACTATGAATGGCCAAAACATAATTAGCATTATGAATAGAAGAAAATCACTAACATTCAATAAAAGAAACATAAAATGTTTAAATCATATTCCAATACATGAAAGTTCAGCGGTTACATCTTCCCCAACAATAGATGAATTTAGCTCTCCATTGTCATGGAGAACCTTGGCTTAGAATGGAAGAATGAAAATGAGATGGAAACCCTAAAAAGATAAGGGGAGAGCTCCCGCATCCATAATTCTGCTCCAAAGGGTCGAAAAGTGTGTTTTTGAGCTGTAGCCGTCAAAAGATGTGAACCCTAGGGCGTGCAAGTTCTTAAATAGATCAAAATTGGATCATGGCCCAACGTCATTGGCACTTAGCGCCAAAACTAAGGGCAATCTGGCACAACTGTGAAGAGACTGGCCCTCAACGCTCTGGTTGAGGACAACTAGGCGTTCTATGGTGTAGCTAACTGGCGATCAACGCCTTTGAAGGGGGCGCCCAAGCGTGCTTATGAGATGAGCGGCGCTCAGCGCCCCAGATGGGGGCAAGCAAGCGCCCTTCCGAGACTTCCCACATTGAGGGCCCCTAAAGAGGGCAACCAGGCATGGTTGTGTGACAATCACTGGCCAGGGCCCCAAAAAAGGGCAAGTAGGCGCTCTGCGCCTTCTTCAGCCTTCTTTCCTGGTGCTTTTGCTGTACCTCCTGGGTTCCAACTCCTTGACACTTTACTCCTCTTCCAAAACATACCAATAACCTACAAAATTGAGGAAATCAGTGATAAAAATCATTAAGTATAACTTCTATTCACTTATTCTCCAAATTCAACTAAAAAAAGAGTTTAAGCAAGTTTCAAAGTCAAAGAGGGTTAATTTAGTATAAAAATTGCATCACAAATAACGGTAAATTCAACCGTTACGACAACCCCAAACTTGAAACTTTGTTTGTCCTCAAGCAAACTATAACCTGGCTTAAACAAAATAGTCATACTACAATGGTCTTGAACACCAAAAAACATTCTCTTCTAAGACAAGTAAATTACTCATGTCTACCCATCATAGAAAGATCAATCAAGGTATAATAAAGTCTTAGCCAATCAAGCTTCAACTATGGTGCTCACCTAACAAAGAATACACAACAGATGCAAAAGCCTTATGAGTGATCAACAACAAAGCAACATGTTATCCTATAGCATGGAACCATTCCTCACCAAAGAAAGTGTTTCACTCAAGCTCAAAGGTGTATAGTGAGGTGTCTCTTTCACTCTACTATCATAATGTCATACAATTCAACTTTGTCTTTCATTTAACAACATCAAACATATTCACAAGCAAGTTATCATCACAAGGACTTTTTTAGGCTTGTATTGTGGTTGGGCTAAGAAGAAAACTGGTTTTTCTGGACAACAAAGTTCCTTGAGTTAAGAGAGTGAATAATTTACTTCATGATTTAACATTAATCTCTCTTTCTACTCTTCACTTGGGCAACCACTTCTCAACTTAATCCCAACTTTTATTCATTGAGCACATCCTTTCTATTATTGTTTCTTTCTTCTCTTGCTTTTCTTGCTTTCTTTGCTCAATGCTCTTTTTCTTTTTTCTTTTCACTTTTTCCAACAACCCAAAACTTGAACCATTCTCTTGTACCATACATGCATACTCTACTCAACTCAAGGCAAGGATTTCAAGGGTTTTTCACATTAGGCTCAAGGTTCAAAGGAAAAAATTTTAAAATTTTGGGGAGTTAAAATTTTTGCATTGGCTTACAAGGCATAAGAACAGATGGCCTTGATCATTTGTAACAAGCAAGCAAATAGTTCAACAGAAAAACTCAGGAAAAATGTGATTCCAAAGCAATAGCATTCAACAACAATAAACTATGGGGCACAACATCTCACAGGTTCATTCAAGTTCCACAATTTGATAAACATCATGCCAACCACATTAATCACAATTGAAACCATGCATCTATCTTAAACAACTATGAGAAACTACCATCTGTGCTCAAAAGCTAAAGCAACCATTATCTCAACATCACTTTCAAAACAATAAAGCAAACAAAAGACAATATTACTTCTCACAAACAATTTATCACTTCACACCAAACCATTGCAGAAAACTATCCATTTAACCAAGTACAAAGCTCAATTAAAAACAAAATGAACAAAATTCAAATAAGCATAAAAATAACAAAAACAGGAGATGTTGTCGTCACTTCCCTCAGAGGCATCTGAATCTTCCTCCAAATCATCCTTTGCCATGGCTTCGACTCCGAACATGCCACCTCCTCCACTAGCTTAGGCCTGGTCCCCAGGCCAAGACATGCAAGTGATGAACTCCCCAAGTGAAATGCACTGAGGTCCGGGAGAAACAACATACATCCTCACAGTAAGCGCTTGTTTAACATCATTAGCTTGACACCACCATGCTCAATTTGAATTTTTGATGCTGGCGTATTTCATCCTTTCATGACACCAACAAAATCTCAGCAGATTCCTAGTCACCAACTTTACTCTCCTAGAATAGGGAGCCTAAATCTCAAAAACTCCCTTTGTTTTAATATCCTTGATAACTCATAACCTATTCTTGAATTTCACTTAGTTGGCCAGGTTTGGGTTCATTCTAGCACAGGGTCTTGGTGAACTAGTTTCTCTTCCTTATCTTTATCCTCTTCCTTCAATTTTGGAGAGATAAAATTACGATTCCTCTTGAACAACTTTGCAGCTTGATCCGGTAGACTAGTTACTGAGAAAAATTCATCTAGTATTTTAGGACTAGTCTGATTTACTTGTGTTGGCTGCACATCATCGAAGACATTAAAAGTCACCTTCTCATATTGGTCTTTCAAAGTTAATACTCCATCATCTACATGAATTACAACCTTGGCTATCTTCATGAATGGTCTTCCAAGAATGAGAGGGATCTCTACATCTTCCCCCATCTCCACTACATCATAAGGATGCTTGATGGATCTGGACCACAACATCTTCCACTACATCATAAGGATGCTTGATGGATCTGTCTGCCATTTGCAAGATCATATTTGTAGATTTGACCTCAAGACCACCAATCTTCTTCAGCATAGATAAGGGCATCAGATTTATGCTAGCTCCTAAATCAACTAGAGCCTTCCCTATATCATGATTCACAATGGTGCAAGGGATGGTGAAACTCCCTAGATCTTTGAATTTGGGAGGAAGCATCTTCTGTAATATGGCACTGCAATTATCCTGCACTTCAATTGTTTCCTCATTTAAATACCTCTTCTTCTTAGTGAGGAATTGTTTCATGTGTTTTGCATAAGCAGGAACTTGTTGTAATGCTTCAGTAAAAGGTATAGTTATCTCCAATTGATTGAAGATATCCATGAAATGCCCAAATTGTTTTTCTTTTTCCTTTTCTGAATAACTTTTTGGGTAAGGAAGGGGATGCTCAATTATTTTTCCCTTTTTTCTCTCATCCTCTTTCTTTTTCTCCCCCTCATCATTTCTCTCTTCATTCACCCCTTCTTTTTCCCTCAACTCATCTTTCTCTTTTCTCTAATTTTTCTCTCACCTAACATCTCACCACTTATACGCATGATTGTGTTACATTCTTCCTTAGGGTTCATTTCAGTATTAGCCCCAAAATCATTCTCAAACTTATCCTCCAACTTCTTAGCTAGTTGACCAACCTGTATCTCCAAATTTCTAATGGCAGCTTCAGTGCTTTTATGATTGAAAATAGACACTTGCATGAATTGTTGGAGTGTCTCCTCTAGTTTTGCAGTCCTATTAGATAAGGAGGGTTGTGATTGCCATTGCTGCTGTGGTAGTCTATTGAATTGTCCAACTTGCCCTTGACCCATGCTTGGGTGAGGTTTCCACCCTTGGTTGTAGTTACCTGGGCGGCCCTGATTACCCATAAAATTGACTTCTTCTTGGGTATTGGCTTGCATAGCACATTTTCCATTGAAATGATCTCCACCACATAGCTCACAAAGTTGATGTTGAGCTTGAGAGACATTTTGAAGTTCTTTAGGAAGTTGAGAGAGTTTCTTCATCAAGGCCTTAAGTTACTGAGTCATTATCTTATTCTTAGCTAATAGGACATCTTGAGATTGCAGTTGGAGAACTCCTCTTTGTTGAAACTGGGCTCTTTCATTATGTGTCTCATTATCATTTTTGGCCATATTCTCTATCAACTCATAGGCTTTATCGGGAGTCTTCCATCTAATGTTACCTTCAACTAAGGCATCCAACATCAATTTAGTCTGAGATTTAAGTCCTCCAAGAAAAAGAATGACCATTGTAGGTTCATCAAATCTGTGAGTAGGAGTCTTCTTCAATAGTCCTCTGAATCTATCCCATGCTTGGCCTAAAGTTTCATCCATGCCCTGCTGAAAAGAAGAGATTTCCTACTTCCCTTTGTTTATCTTGGACTGAGGGAAGTACTTGTTCACAAACTTGGCCACTACATCTTCCCACTCAGTGAAACTATTTTCAGGGAATCAATTTAGACACATCTTAGCATTGCCCCCCCAAAGAGAAAGGAAACAAGCTAAGTTTAATAGCTTCATCTGGCACATCCTGAATCTTCACTATATTGCATATTTCTGTGAAAGTGGTCAGATGTTCATATGGATTCTCATGAGCTAAGCCATTGAATTGCTTAGTCTGCACCAAGTGAATGAAAGCAGGCTTCATCTCCATGTTGGTGGCATTGACCCTTGGCTTGGAAATACTGTTAAAATGCAAAGGGTCAGTGAATGTTGCATAATCCTCCAGAGTACGTCTAATTGGACCCATATTCTGATTGTCAGCTATGTCTTCTGTTTCTTGATCAGAGACTGAAGTGTAGTGTTGTTCAAGAGTCTTAAGAGAGGGAAAAAGTTCTCTAGCAACCATTTTCTGCCTTCTTCTTCTACTATTCTCCAGACTTGTAAAGAGAGGTTCAGATAATTTTGTGCTCCTTGTGCGAATCTTGTTCTGCATACACTAAAGAACACTGCACTAGAGCATTAGATTAGCCCAAACAAATAAAAATAAACAAAAATTAAAAATAGTAAAAATAAAGAAAAGTCTAAACAAGTTAAGAGTCACACAAAAGTATAGTATGATATCACGAGTCCCCAACAACGACACCAAAAACTTGTTAACTCAATGGCAAGTGTACCAAATTATATCAAGTAATATAAAATGGTAAGACCAAGTATCGTATCTCAGAAGACTCACATCACTAAACAATCGTGTAATTACTTAACTAATTATGACTTAAAAACTATTTTGTTGGTTTTTAAATGCAAATGCAACAAAAGTAAATACGAATGCAAATTGATCAATTAAGGCTAAAACACAAATGAATGGATGGTGTTGATTATATGAGATGATTATGTTGTTGGGGGTTTAGATTTCACCTATTTCACTTTCATGCATATTAGAACTCATCTTCTTCATTAAAATGTTAACGTCACTTTCTATATTACTTAGAACCTGATCCCTCAGCGTAAAAAGCCTATCCTGAATTATTAGACAACAATCTCTTGCATCCCAAATAATCAATTTTGCATTACGAATAAAAGCTTAAGACAACCAAACGTTTTATCCCTATGTCTAGGCAATAGTCCCTTTGGATTAAGTTCCCCAGATCATGATTCGTAAGATATTTCCCAATACTCAGACAAATCAAACATCAAACTATGAATGGCGAAAACATAATTAGCATTATGAAAAGAAGAAAATCACTAACATTCAATGAAAGAAGCATAAAATGTTTAAATCATATTCAAATAAATGAAAGTTTAGAGGTTACATCTTCCCCAACAACAGATGAATTTAGCTCTCCATTGTCATGGAGAACATTGGCTTACAATGGAAGATGAAAATGAGATGGAAACCCTAAAAAGATAAGGGGAGAGCTCTCGCATCCCCAATTCTACTCAAAAGGGTAGCAAAATGTGTTTTTGAGCTTTAGCTGTTAAAAGATGTGAACCCTAAGGCGTGCAAGTCCTTAAATAGATCAAAATTGGATAATGGGCAAACGTCGCTAGCGCTCAGCGCCGCAACTAAGGGAAACTAGGCGCAACTACGAAGAGATTGACCCTGAACGCCCTAGCTAAGGGAAACTAGGCATCCTACGATGTAGCTGACTGGTGTTCAGCGCCCCTAGAGGGGGCGCCTAAGCGTGCTTACAAGATGAGTGGCACTCAGGGCCCCAAATGGGGGCAAGCAGGCTCCCTTTCGAGGCTTGCCATGCTAAGGGCCCCTAAAGAGGGCAACCAAGTGTGGTTGCGTGACGACCAGCGCCCAAGGCCCCAAAAAAGGGCAATCAGGCGCCCTGCACCTTCTTCAGCCTTCTTTCCCGGTGCTTGTGTTGTCCCTCATGGTTTCCACCTCCTTGATACTTTACTCCTCTTCCAAAACATACCAATAACCTACAAAATTGAGTGAAACAGTGATAAAAATCATTAAGTATAACCTCGATTCACTTATTCACCAAATTCAACTAAAACAAGAGTTTAAGCAAGTTTCAAAGTCAAAAAGGGTTAATTTAGTATAAAAATTGCATAACAAATAGCGGTAAATTCAACCATTATCAAAGGGGTATCTCATAGGGGTTGACAACAAAAGAGGATTGTTCTTGCTGCTTGTCTGTTTTGTGTACTACCTATACTTAGATTAGTGAGTTAGAGAGGTGATTTATATTTTGATGTAAGGTCACTATAAAGCCCTTGGTGTAAAAAATCATATCTTTATAGTGCATTGGCTTCTATCTCGGGTATAGTAGAACATTCGATGTAGGCTTAGCCGAACCAGTATAAACTGTCGTGTTTGAATTTTCTTATCCCTTCTCTTTGCATTAATTTGATTATATTGTCATTACATTCGAATACGCTTACTGTTTCAATGCATACAAATTTACTTGGGATTCAAGAAAAGTTTTAAGACTTCCTACTTTGCGAAAAAGTTTCTAAAAGATTCATTTTTACACATCACCAATTCACCCCCAACTCTTAGTGTGAGAAACGAAGCACTTCTTTTTTAACACATCTAGAGAAAATCGATTACTTAATAAGTACTATATCAAAATTTACTCTAGGAAGAGATAATCTAGATGTTGTGTTAAGATCTCAGGGTAGAGCAATAAATAAACAAGGCATAGGTTACAAAGCTAAGAGCAATAGAGTTAACCATAAGAATTTTATTGATCTGAGTAAACCTATTACAAATGCTTGTTTTTATTGCAATACTATTGGGCACACTGTCAAGAACTGCTACTACGGAAAGGTTGGAGTTCCTAAAGGAAAATATAAGTGGATTCCAAAGGAACAACCTACTGTAACTAACCACAAAGGACCCCAGTTTGTTTAGGTACCTGCTTCAAAACCATTCAATTGTTTTGTAGGAAATTAAGTTATTGTTGAAGCAGAGTAGTGCTCAAGGATGGACTGTAGTGGAATGAATCATAATTTCTTGAGTATCTCAATGTGGTAACGAAAAGTCATTTTCATACATCCATGCATCATGAATTGTTGTATGTGAATGCATGTTGCGTGCTTGCTCATTGGTTGACTCTTTGATTGATGTGATTGTATGAAAAACTATTTTCACGAATTTTAATCGGTTATGTTAATAATGGAATCGATTAGGACTTATGTGTGTTTCTCTATTTTGAGTGAAATTCTGTTAAACATAGAATTGATTCTAATAGTAATGAAATCGATTAAAAATTCTCTAATATGGGCTTTCATTGTTTTAAATTTTTAAATGGGCTTAATACCGAGAATATCATTGTGCGCCCTTATATGTGTTGTGTTTGAAAATCTAGTATACATTAAGTGTGTTCTGAAGTTGCTATAAACATAACCCTAAAAATTTGTATAAGAATTTTCTTGTGAATCTTGCGAAAATGGCATCATCTTCCTCATCCAAGCGCGCCAAGAAGGTCGCTTCATCGGCAAGAAACGCAAGCCCTACAGGATGGATAAGTGAAGATGCTGCTCGAGAAAGGTTCTTATGTTGGAAAAGAGTCAAAATTGTTGTTCCACACAAGTCGCTTGACTTGTCTCTGTTAAGAGATGAAGGGTTCATTTTTCCAGAAAAGATAGCTCATCAGGGACTTACTAACTTTGCTCTAATGAAGGGTGATTGTTATCCCGAATTGATTAATGTATTCTATAATAATCTCAAAGTTGTCAATGATGATATTCACTCACGAGTGAAAGGTATGGATATCATAATCAATGATAATATGTGGATACGGGTTGCTGGGCTCAAAGATGAAGGATGCATGTCACACTTATCTGATTCTATGCATAATAGAAGGAGTATGAAAAGACAAATGTATAGAGACTGCATGAGGTTCCCTGGAAGATACAGGAAAGAAAAAGGATATCTGCACAAGGGATAGAGAGGAAAAAATGATTGCATATATTCTTGATCGAGTGTTGTTACCTCGAAGATATATTCATTATAAATTGACTTTAGAAGATCTGTATCTACTTAATGCAATTAAGTTCAGAATTCCAAGAAACTAGGTAGTTGTATTCAAGAAACATATAATCAATAATGGTATAAATGATGAGCATAACCTACCCTATGGTGTGTTTATTATTAATGTTCTGAAACTGAATCACGTGGTTCTTATTGGTGAAACAAAAGTTATATGCAACAGAACAAATGAGATTGGAAAAGCAATACTAACATGTATTGATTGAAGAAAACTACCTTAGGATGGATGTTTAGTGATGACCAAACTCAAACTAGAGATAAAGATGAGTTGTCTGATTCTGAAAATTCAAAAATTCATTTGAGAGATTTAAATTTGAGAGATTTGTATCAGGTTTCCTTTTCTCCCAAATCTTAATTTGAGAGATTTGTAAGAAACAAATTCAAAATGTCATTTGAGAAAACTAACAAGATGAAGAGATCAGTGAAGCGTATGGAAAGGAAAATGGAAGAATCATCAAAAATTATGTGAAAAGCTCTACATAAACAGAGGAATCAGATGAGGATGATAAGTCTAGTGAAGAGCATTCCATGGAAATATTTGACTTAGAATAGGGTCTTAGTGTTTTGCATTGAGTCTGTTTTTATGTTGTTTTCTTTTGCTAATGGCACTACCATATTGTGGTTTTAAACCAGTTATAATCTTTTCCTATTTTAAATGAAAGTAATATTTTGGTTTAAATCAATTTGTATGGATTAAATTTGTGATTGATAACCTGATCTGATTGATAAATCGATTAATCAATTTGTATGTATGCAATTTGAACATTTTACTGTTACATCTCATCATTGCATAATCATACTTTAACTCTGATAAAGATTATTGTACCGCATAAATACTAAATTGCTTGATATAAATATATAAGCCTGAAGGGTTAGGCAGGAATATAGTTTGTTGATCAAGATCTAATCGATTAATATTTGTCATTTGGTTTGAAGATTCCAAACTTCTGATATTTGATACTTTAAACCTTGACTTATATTATGTTATATGTTTATTCATCTTATATCTCTTTGCTTGATCCACTGTGAATATGATTTGAGATTATAAGTTTTTAAACTGTTGTGATGACTCAACATGTATCAATATTGCTCTAATATAATGTTTGTAATATTTCTCTGATACATTGCTTGAATATTCTTGAGTGATATATGCTCTGATATAACTATATTATGCATCTGTGCTATGATATCTGAATATGCATAATGTCAGGGGAAGCATTATATGTTGTTTAATTGTTCACATGTTACTGAAAAGGGGAGAAAATGATAAAAGCATGGGAAGATTATTGACAGGGGGAGCATCAAATTATTCTGACATACTGATTAATGCATCTCAAATTGCTTTATTATCTCTGTTTCAATTACATTGTACTACATGCTTTTTTTGCTAATGCCCAAAGAGGGAGAATATTTGAGATAATTGAACTGTGTTTAATTGTGGATTGTACAACATGGTTTTATTAATCATGGTTGTGCATGATAATGCTTGAAAAACCGTTATCTTTGTACTTAATTTTGATATTAA